>NC_140991.1:163753716-164413716 GCF_052327205.1 Somniosus microcephalus | reverse complement strand
TGATGTCATCCAAGCGTGCACCACCTCGGTAGCGCCCCAGACAGTAAATTGATTCTCACCCCCGCCTCAGCGCCTGGCGCTAGGAATGACACGTAGAGGGGAACCTTTTGCAGTCGGCTGGGAGCTGGGGGATCGCTATTTAAAGGCGTGCGCTTCCTGTTTTTTCCGCAGCCACAACCAGAGCCTCTAATGCCTGGTCGCTCAACGGGCAAGCTCTCTCCCTGGGCCTCTGAGCAGCTGTGATATTCCTGGTTGAAGAATTGCACCTCCTTGCAGGCCCAGGTCAAAAGCAGCAATGATCAGAGTGAGGCTGTGCAGCATGATTGACCCTCCCCTTTAAGAACTGGAAGGCGCCAGTCTGTCTGAGTACAATGTAATTGACAGCGCCTGAGTTTGAGTAGTGCGCTGGGGTCGTGCCCCATTCCCCAACATTAGCGCCCTAAGAGAAGTGTGTAGCGCTTGATTTAGCGCTCCAATCACCTCCAAGGGCGCTGGAGATGGATTTTGCGGTCGCTGGCGTTAATTTGCAGCGGGTGCTAAAGTTTGTGGCCGGCCGATGTTAGCACCCCAAAATGGTCGATACCAAATTTTACCCCCTAATAATCGGTAACTTTTCATCTTCGGCCAGTTATTTTCTTTTGTTAATTTGGGACGATCCCGTGAGCTGCAGCTTCTGATGCGATTATTCTAAACAAAGTATCTCTTTCCTGGCAGTAAGTAAATTTGCTCTATAGGATTCCATAAATGAATTGAAAGTCATCTGCTTCAGTAGCATGTCCCACTCAATGAGCAGCATAATAAAAATAAATTGAAGAATTATCCAGCTGCCCAAATTTATTTTCTCAAACTAATATAACAATAGAAATGGCAAGACGAAGCGTGTAATGCCTCAGTGGGGAGGGTTCAGGTGGGTAAAGTTGCTGGGCGAGCAAAATACAATCTCTCTGAGAACTTCATTGCTGCATCCATGAAGGTCACTGGGGAAAGTTTGCTTCTCAGCAGATGGTACTTTTGCTGCAGGGCAGACCTTTTTACAGCACAGTGCTTGTATTTTAATCTTAGTTATTAAATTTATGAGAAACATAATACATTTGAAGCAGCAGACCCAATAGTGACATAATTAAATCATTGCAACTTGTATAAGTGGAAAATAGGGCTCAGTCTAATTAAAAGGGAAGCACATTCTTAGCGGTGTCATAAATACATATTGCTTCTCAGATTGCATCATTAGACTCTCCTCTATTTGCTAACTTGGTAATTAAACTTTTAAGAAAACTTACTAGAGGACAATGCATCGTTAATTGAGCTATAATATCACTCCCCACACCATTCTAGTTGAAAGAAATTAGAATAAATCTCTAAGGATATGATTCATTCTCCATATGTGCCCCATTTTCTGTTTTAATATCCAGCTTGGGTACATTCTTACAGATTTAGCAAAACCATAACGAAGAGATAAAATTTAAGGGCCAATTTTAACCCTGGAAACCAGACGGACAGGCAGTTAAAATGGGTGCAGTGACTTACATCCCTCCAATGCCTTCCTGCATGTTGTAATTTTAACCTGTCCTTTGAGCCACTGGACGTCACTGGGGCCCGGCTGCAATTTTAACCCAACTAATCCAGATGTAGTACTATACAATTATCTTGTCAATATTAGCCAGCAGATATGTCTACTGATTATGGTAAGGAAAAAGTGAAGTTGTGTAAAAAGTGCCAGCCTTGGCTCTGAGTCAGAAGATTGTGAGTTCAACAATGGGACACAGGTTCAAATGAGCAAAATATAATTTCAGGACTGATATCAGGAAATTCTCCTTTATGTAAAGATCGATCAACATGTGAAATAAACCTCCAGATACAGTAGTGGAGACAAAAGCCCTGGAAACCTAAAGAAATAATTGGATGAATGATTAAGATGGGACGAATAGCCTTCCACATCCATAATTATCTTGTGATCTTGTAGATGAAAATAAGCTAATACTGTAACAAGGAATGTGAAAAGCCCAATAGAACAACCTCTTAGCACATTTTGAAAAGATGGTAAAGAAAACCATTTATTTTAGCAGGATATTATGCTGATAGGAATATTGTGTAGATGACATTTGTGGTGTATCAAGAAAGAAAGAATCATTTATATAGCGCCAATCATGACCTCAGTAACTATCTTAAGACCTTGTGATCTCTCTTAAGTTTAGAATGTGTCTGTAGTACAGACTGCAGCAGCTGTTACGCTAGAACAGGGAACTGTGAGAGGATTGAAAGTAGCATACCTAAAATCTGAGATTCAAGGAAAGGAATGTTTGTGCACTGCACTACAGCGATTAGATGATGGACAACATTTCCTGATGCCCCATGCAACCATACACAAAATCAATGGATGGAAAATTGATACCCACAATTTTTTGCTAAACCGCACGCTGTGTGCAAGGCCCCACCAGTGGAACAGCGCCTTTGAAAATTGTTCCCAATATGTCGTCGCTTATTTTCACTTTTGACCATTTCTTTCAAATTAAATGAGCATTCTTCCTTTAGAATATCAGAAATCAGCTTGTTAGGGACACCCAGTCAATATGTGCAAAGTGCATTGTGATTTATGAATACAGTCCATCTAATTTAGTAACACAGCCCAATTCATTTTTAAAATGGAATTTCTTAACTAAGTACAAAAATAAAACAATTTTCTATTCACAATTAACTAAATTTAGGTATATGATTTGATGTGGATTGACTTTGCTTTCACTTTATTCTGCAATATTTAGCATTATGGCCTAAATTTTCCTAGTACATGCTGGCAGCGAGAAACTTCACCCAGTGCATATTGAAAAGTTGCAGGCACACCATCCATGATTTAAATCATGGGCAATGCATCTACGATTTTCCACTGTGCACTTGCAGCGGGCAAGGTTCCTCGCTGCCACCACCTATTTGAAAAACTTAGGCCTAAATGTTTCTTCAATCACTTTAGAAATATCATGCTTTTTTTTGTGGCCCTTGGTCCATCCCTAGTTGCCCTGAAAAGGTGATGGTGAGCCGCCTTCTCAAGCTGCTGCAGTTTGTGTGGTGACGGTGCTCCCATAGTGCTGTTAGCAGTTAGGGTTAGGGTTAGGGTTAAGATTTTGTCTCCGCTATGGAAACTGAATTTCAGTCATAAAAGAGGAAGTACATTCTGACAAATGCAAGGGTGCAGATGTTTGGGCTGAAGGAGGGGAAGAAGACAACTGAGGGAATGGTCTCAGTTTTGAAATAAAGATATTAGGAATGTTTTTCCTCCCTCCTGTCTCAGCTGTGGCTCAGTGGGTAGCACATTTGCCTCTGAGTCAGAAGGTTGTGGATTCCAAGTCCCACTCGAGGGACTTCAGCACATAAATCTAGGCTGACACTCCAGTGCAGTGCTGCACTGTCGGAGGTGCTGTCTTTCGGATGAGACATTAAACCGAGGCTCCGTCTGCTCTCTCAGGTAGATGTAAAAGATCCCATGACACTATTTCGAAGAAGGGTAGGGGAGCTTTCCCCAGAGTCCTGGCCAATATTTATCCCTCAATCAACATAACAAAAACAGATTATCTGGTCATTATCACATTGCTGTTTGTGGGAGCTTGCTGTGTGCAAATTGGCTGCCGCGTTTCCCACATTACAACAGTGACTACACTTCAAAAAAAAGTATTTTATTGGCTGTAAAGTGCTTTGAGACGTCCAGTGGTCATGAAAGGTGCTATATAAATGCAAGTCTTTTTTTTTCCTCCTTAACTCATGCTTCCTTCTCAGGTAGAAAAGTAAAAAAAGACTTGACACTTTGCTAACTCCACTGATAATGCTAAACCTGGACCAATGTCCTGATGGGGTCTCATCTGCCTATCATAGTCCTGATTGTGCCACCTGCCCGTGAGCTGCAGTACAGTACAGGTAGACTATCCTTTATCCGAAAACCTCGGGACCAGCCGTGTTTCGGTTTTCGGAAAATTTCGGATTTTGGAAGGTGGGTCGGCGGGGGTCCGCGGGGGGGTCGGCGGGGGTTGGGGTCGGCGGGGGGGTCCGCGGGGGGTCGTGCGCACGACTTACGCTGACCCTCTGCTCAGCGTAAGTCGTGCGCCACTCTGGTCGTGTCGTGCGCACGACTTACGCTGACCGAAAAAACCTTCGGTTTTTAGAGGGTTTCGGTTTTCGGAAGTTCGGATAAAGGGTAGTCTACCTGAAGAACTGGTGAACTGGAAGCATGCTGCTGGGATATATTTCTTGTAGGGGTTGATTTTCATATTGTGTGTTCATCAGAAGGTGGGTAAGGCTTGTAAGCCACCCAAACTATTTGGTGTGGGCTGTAATTATAATGCGATCGGTGAACTACGGCCAGTGCAACTTGCATTCCCAAACAACAGCTCGCCAACTGGGACGTGGGAAATCAGGCAGTGCAAATACATTTTAAAGGCCTACAGCAGGACCTTTAAAGACGACGTGTTTTTTTTTCCATGGGCAACAGCGACAAGCAAGACTGTGGAGCAGCAGGCAACATGAGTTCCAGCAGGGCTCCAAAATTCTCTGATGCAGTGGTACAGGTGCTGATAGAGAAAGTCACCAACAGGAAGGAGTTCCTCTTCCCCACAGATGGTCGACAAGTGTCAAGTCAAGTTAGTGAATGGGTAAGGAGAGGAGTGTCAGAAAATGTCAATGCCATGAGTATTAAAGGGCTGAATTTTAACGTGGAAGAGCGCGTGGGTTTGGGAGCAGGTGGGGGTTAAATCCGAAGAAATTGACAGCGCGTCGGGAAGCTGGCTCCAACCCGCCGACTTCTGCATTTAACTGCAGTGCATTAGGCTGCGTGCGAGCAACCCCCTCGGGAGAGGCAGGTTGTCAATTTCAATATGTTAATCAGTCAATTACACAATATTAACTCTGGGTCCATGGGTATCCCAGGCTTCCTGGAACTCGCCAGTGAAAGCAAGGTGAGAACACAACGGCAATTCAGGGGCTGAAGATATGACAGGGAAACATGCCAATAAGTATTGACACCTCACAGCTGCTTTCTTGCCTGCTTGTGTGAAAGGCTTTGTTCACAGTACTTGTGCTGAAAGGTTACTTTACAAACTTTGATAGTTACCTTTACAACTTTGGAGGTGTCATCTACACATTGGAGATTTGTACGTCTAATCTGGACTTCAGAGCTCTGATCTATTAGATTAGCACGGATGCCGCTTATGCTGTGTTACTCAGATGAGGAGCAAGATGACCAGCACCAGCAGCAGCAGGAGCAACACCAGCAGAAAACAGGAGCAGGAACAGCACCAGCAGCAGCACCAGCAACAGCCCGCTGCTCACAGACCTGCAACTCCAAGGAGAGAGGGGATCAGCAGAGAGGTGCAGCTCACAGGAGGCCATACCCAGCACACAGGGTCTACAGGCAGAGGATAAGCTTCCTCGGCATGTTGGAACACCAGTGTCTGAGACGGCTCAGGGTCAAGTGGTGGCAGACATTTGCAGCCTGCTGGAACAAGACCTGCTGCCAAGTGGAGCTGCTGGTCACGCTATACCAGTGGCTGTAAAAGTCACCACTGCCCATATTTGGGTGGATATATCATACGTCCAACATCACTTCTGAGACAAAATCCGAGAATTGCTGGCAGTATGACTCCCCACCCAATGTTTCTCCACACCCAGGATTCCCCATTTATCAGCTTTCATTTATGAGAAAAATCTGTTGCACTATTTTAGCCTGAATTTTGCAAGTACATGCTTGTGGCAAGGATTCAGATAATGTACCCCTTTGAGTACTTAGTATTCTTTTTATAACTGTTTTTTGAAATTCTAAAGGGCTGATTTTTGCCAGGCAGTTGTGGATCAGTTGCCCATTATATACCCCACCCTTTCCCTTCTAACAGCTATCACCTCTGATTTGAGCATTACACTACCATCCTTACTCTCAGGCATTCGGCGATGACTCATTGCGAAGGTGGACAGGAAGTATGTTTGGGAGGCATGAGGGCATTCACAGAATCACAGAAACCCCACAGTGCAGATAGAGGCCATTTCGGCCCATCGAGCCTGCACCAACACATATCCCACCCGATCCCCGTAACCCCTACACCAACACATATCCCACCCTATCCCCGTAACCCCACGTATTTAATCCCCCTAACACTAAGGGTCAATTTTTTATCATAGCCAATCAACCTAACCCGCACATCTTTGGACTGTGGGAGGAAACCGGAGCACCCGGAGGAAACCCACGCAAACACAGGGAGAATGTGCAAACTCCACACAGACAGTCACCCGAGGCCGGATTCGAACCCGGGTCTCTGGCGCTGTGAGGCAACAGTGCTAACCACTATGCCACCGTGCTGCCCTTGTGATATTTCACTGTAACACTCATTCCATGATTTACACAGTGAGGATATGATGGGTATGAAGGTGAATCTTGCATCTAAGTGTTCCAAGATGTGCAAGGGTATTCAATCATTAATTCACATTGGCCAACCTTATGAGGTCATTAAATATTTTTCTTTTCTGTGTGACAGCACGTGGAATGGTGGAGGTGGCACGCACTACCTAAGCCACCTCTGTCCATAAAGTCACACAACGCTCTTCTGTGGCTGCCTTTCCTGAGTGCCGAGGAGTTGGCTTCTCTTTGCCCTTATCTCAGCCAACAATACATCAAAAGAAGCATTTGAGAATCTGAGAGCAACTTCTGGCCCTTTAAATGCTGCAGTCTTTTAATTGCTGCAGCCACACCACATTTTGTTCCCTTCCAGTAATATTAAACCAGTCAGGAATGAAAAGACCGCTGAAAACCCACCCTGCATATTAAGTGAGGACCACCCGCGCCCCCCCCCCACGCTTCTTGTAGTGTCCCGCGGATGGGCAGAAGTCCTACTCTACTGTATTTGCAGTGAGCAAAGGAAATTCCAGTCCCTGTACTTTGAAGGTTGAAGGCGTGTCAGTACGCAAAAGGTCAATGCCTCAACTTGCTTTATGGTACCTCACTCATTCAAGTGTAAATAAGAGGCCAGTCTTCCTGCAACAATCCATCATTCATGGGCTCTGCACTAAATTATTTAATTAATTGATCAAGGAAATCTGCAGAACTGAGATTGGGCATATTTACATTAAATTCTTCAACATCTGGCAAGCGAATGATAAAATAAGTTGTTTCCTAACTTGTCCTCCCCAACTTAAGATAAGTTTGGCAGTTGTATTTTCTATATTTGTACATGTCACTTGTACAATCTTGGGCAGTCAAAGAGTTTCTAAACTATCAAAATCTGAAACACTTTCAGAAAACAAAATGCTTACATGGTTTCAGGATTAGGAATAGAGAAGCCTGATCATGTTGCTTCAGGAATTATAACATAAATTTGTACAGAATCTGAGCACAAATACCCTATTCAGTTTGCAAAATAAGAACCATTTATACTTTTATAGAAATTATAGAAATAATTTTCTACAAAATTGTAAAGACAACCGTCAAGTTGAATAATGGAAATGCACAGAGCCAAAAACCATTTCTTCATAGTATGTTTGGAATTTTAAAAGTATTTTTGATTTACGTGGAGAGGTACAGTCCTCAAATGGCCAAAAGTAACCTTTCAATTACAAATGAAAATGACAGCAAATGTCTGAAGCTGGTATGAAATAAGCATCCTAATGTTTTCGTATCACGACACATCTTTCCTAGCTTAAACCCCTGGTCTTACTTTAGTAGTTGTGCATTGCTGGTTTGGTCACTAGGGCAGGTGTAATTATCTGAAGGACAGCCTGGGAGGTTTCAAGCGACCAGGAACAGCTTGCTCCATAAACATCATTAAACTGTGGTGCTGGCCACTGGCATAGGTTTGTACTTAAGTGATAATTTTCTCATTTTGTGCAACTGGTGGCCAGGCTTACCCATTGGTATTACATATTAGAAATGTAGGCATATGTTGTGCATGCCCAAGTTCCTGGTAGCATAAAAGTCAGAAACTGACTGCTTATAACTTTTTTTTTAAGGGAAATACTTGCAATGAGATCTTTCCATTTATTTATTTTCATTTCTACTTATAATTCAAAGTAAGGATGTTGGTGCTGGCACATGAAATTCTTTTCAATTTTTGCCCAGTGTTGATATCAGTTACTCCTGGGTCAGATATAACACAGGTCAGATGCATGGTAAAGCTCGCTTTACTCTTTCGCAAACATGTGCTTTTGCTCCAAAGTCAGAAAAGCACCCCAGAATTGTCCTCTTTTGTTCTCTCCCAGCCCGGCCTCTTAATCTATTTCATTCCCTGTGCCTCTTGAGTCTTGATAAAGGGCTTTGACCTGAAACGTCGACTCTAATTTCTCTCCACGGATGTTGCCTGGCCTGCTGAGTTTTTCCAGCATTTTCTGTTGTTATTCCAGAATTGTCCTTGTTGCCTTGTGTACTAAATTTGTAAGAAAGTTCTTCTTGAACACATTTACAATGTTACTTATATATAGTGATCAGATCAATCCCCACCTCCTCAAAAGTTAAGTTTTTCAATTTTTCACACCCTTCTGAGTGACACCCTTTGAGCGACACTCAGCTTCTAGAAACTGAATTGAGACTGCCCAAAATCTAACTCAGGACTCTTAAGTCCCACAGAGGGAGGAGATTTTCATCCAATCAATCTGTGCTGGCTTTGAATGAGGGTTCCAGAGGTGAAGGAACAGAGTGGAAACCCACTCCACACCCAATCTGCTTTTTCTCAGAATGAAGGGACAACTGTACTATCATAAAAAGTGGACACGTGCTGGGTCATTGCCATTAGACTTTACTGCACCAGTTTTGTTTGTGCTGAACTAAGGAAAGCTGTGAGTGTGACTGGAATGTCTCCCTTGGGTATTTGTGAACACAGTAGTTACGTTTTGATTTCCTCCTCCACACATGTGCCAGGGAAGTTAATTTTGTATCACATCCTGTTCCATCCAAAAAATTGGATTAAAAAAAAGCTAAGCTGCATTGTCTCAATAGGGGGAGGAGTTTGATGTTGCTGCCATGTTGATTACTAAGGGCGTGAAATTCGGTAACGCCCCGTTTGGGCACGGCACTATTGGGTAACACCTCAGCAATGCCCCGCGGAATTTCTCAGGCAGCACTTTTTTCGCCCACCCGGGTGATAAGCCCTTTGTGCCCCGTTAGCACCCCCAGAGGCACTAACGGCAGGTGAAAAGGAGCTGAATTTCTAGCCCGAAGGGTTTATATATATATATGCTCTACCATAAGCTTTTAAAATGGATTTTTAAGTTACTTTTGTAGTTTTATTTATCATATAAATTCATTTTTTTTAATTATGGTGTTATACTTGAGAAATATTGGCCTAGAAATTGGGTTCTGGTCTTGCCAGGGCTGTAGCGCCAGAAAGTTTGCGCCAGCGGTAATGCGGCAGCGCGCGACGAAAATTCGGGTGCGCCGGGCCCAGACGGCGGCGGGCGCTAAAACCCTCCTTTAGCGCCTCAAAACGGGCGTGAACTTGGGTTTCCCGGTGCTAATCCCCCGCTGCGGCACCCGATGCAGTGCGGCAGGCGGGGGAACTGCAGGCCTCCTCCTCCTGTTAAGGAGGAGCTGCCTGCAGCCGACAACTGTCCGGCGGATTGACCCGACATCTGAGCCCGGCACCTCGGGGAAGTGCCGGGCTCGCATGAGACACTGATCAGGGCCGCGGGGGGGGAATGCAGGAGTCCGGGAAGGGAGGTGCGGGCAGGCGGCCGCCGGGAACGCGGCCGGCCGCCGCTCCACCTTTATGCGCCAGCGCACACTGGGGGAAGACTCTGTTGCCAGAGTCTTAGTTGCGCCTGCCACGGGCGAGGCGGGTGCAACTGAATTTCAGCTTGGGGCCGGGTTACCACGGCAACCGGGACGCTGCGCACACCGATGACGTCATCGGTGCCGGCGCAGCGCTACCGGTGCAACGCCGATTTAGGGCCCCAGGGAATTTCTCAACTGGCCATAACTCCGGCGCTAGGCCCTCTAGCGCCTCAAATGCGGCGCTAAGCCTACCGAATTTCTAGGCCATTATCTTTTATAGCAAGTTGATGTACTAAAGAAAGAACTTGCAATATTATAGCACCTTGTTGGGCAGGACACCAGAAAAACTCCCCTTCTCTTTGCCATGGGATCTTTAATGTCTACCCAAGATAGTGGATGGCGCCTTGATTTAACATCTTGTATGAAAGACAGCATTTCTGACAATGCTCAAGTCTTTTAGTACAGCACTGAAGACCTAACCTAGATTATGTGCTCAAGTATCTGGAGAGGATCTTAATACCTCAACATTCTGACTCAGAGGAAAGATGCTACCACTGAGTCAAGACTGACACTGCTAAGTTATGCTTCTCTTTAACAGCTTTGAATTTTGGTACCTGTTCATTCATTATAATCATACAAACTAAGTGTATCCTCAAAACTGTGTTGAAAGAAGTAGGGGTCAAAAATTTATCGGCATCCAGTTTCAGGTGCAAAGGTTTGTAATGCGGCTGCAATGCTCACCTGAACCAAGAGGTCCTAGGCCAGTTCCAAATTGCACCTCGGGCCTCATTAATGTTAAGTGGGTGAGCTGCTGGTACCTGTCACGCTTGCATGGCAGCTCGCCCATTTGAACAAAATGATTATCTGGACATTTGCCTCGCCGGAAGCGGCCCAAAGGTAAGTCCAGGGAGGGAAAGGGGTGGAATGGTAATGGGGAGGGGCGATCAGGATACTGTGGAGGCGGGGGAGCATTCCTGTTCCTTCTAGCTCCACCTTACCTGCTGGTGATTGCCACTGCTTAGGATTCTGCAGCCATTGAAGAACCCTGAGCGGCACAGACCCAGCTCCGGCTCCACTCATTGGAAATCCAGAAGGGTCCTTACACAAGCATTAGGCCCATCATTAACATGTACAAGGAGCCAATAAGACTATTGCCAGGACACCTAAAAAATGGGCCCAACAAATTTAGCAGTGGCTCAAACGCACGCATAAATTTAGCAATCCCACTGCTAAATTTGTCATCATTGCGCCATTTTTACTCCATAAAACGGTGCAATGCATACCAACTTTTAGTCCTAATCTCCAGAATTATGGAAAACAAACTGTTTGGGAATTCTGCACTGGGGTGAAAAAGTGTCAAATAAATGGAGATTCTGAGTTGAGCAGGTTTCCTCTATCCAGCGTAGATAAAAACTAGAAAATTAAACATACTTTCAGCGTATTCATATTTAGAAGTAAAGTGGAACCGCAATAAGTGGTTTAAGCGTATGACTCTCGAGCTGTAGTACTTAAAAAATAACCTATGTTACCAAATTTATTGCAAAAGAAAGAGTTTGAAGTTACTTCTCCATTCAACGGGTCAACAAATGGATTGATGTGGTGAGGGCATTTAGTTTTCTTTATTGAACAACCAAGGTGAGGGGCCAAGAGCAATGTTGCAGGACAAACCAAGGTTAAAGAGATTAAAAAGGATGCCAAGGGGTAGCGACTGAGTAAGGCTAAGCTTGCGTTTAAAAAGCCTGAACAATGTAGGAGGAAGGAAAGATTTAGGGAGGTAAGGAGTTTGGAGATCTTGGGAAAAACTTTCTGTGTAAGGCTGAGTACTAGCACCGTCAAAATGTGTTGAAAGTCTCCTCACATTTGAAAGACATACAACTTCCCAATTAAAATAGGAATAAAAGCAAAGTTAAATTGACTTTAATATATTTACAATCAATATTGTGGTATAAACTGAATATTAGATTGTAATTCGTTCAATATGATATTTGTTTCACACATTTTTTGCTGTGCACATACAAAAGGCAAAGAGTTAAATGATCACTATCACCTATGGGACCAACTCCAAATTCAAATACTTACCATGAGTATCCTTTATAAATATAAATAATGCGATCGACAAAATAGTATTACAAATCAACCAATACCCTGTGAACGTATGGTAACAAAATGTTTGTTGAAGCATGGTTACACTCCTTTGCTAAAGAAAGAAAAATATACACTAGAGAAAGGGCCAGAAGCTGTTTCCTGTGGAGTAACTAACCATGAAGCTATTGCGTTGCTTCATTGAGTTTCATTGATCTCCCCAGATTCACTTCTTCAATCGGATGTTACAGATGTGACCTGGTGCAGAAGTGATGTGCCTTGTCTGCTATCCTGGAGCACCTTTGATATTCTAACCATCTTGCACTTTTACAGTCCTGCACTATCTTACATTCGACATCTGCTGGTTCCATCACTCTTTAGGGCGTTACGGTGGTGACTCTCTGCTTTGGAGACTCCAACACGAATGCTTGGTATTTACATTGGCAATACTGGCTTTTTCTTTATTGTGTAATAAAGATTTCTCAGTTGTGAATATCCAGGAAATGACAAATATTCAGCAGATTCAGATCAATAAAAACTTGAATTCAATTGTTTTAAATATTCAGTAAACCAAAGTAGTCCTAAACATAACTGCATGTCAGCACCAACTAGATAGTGCATTGCGAGTTTCCGCGTGTTTCAGTGGAGGAGTTATATAGTTTTGAATGAGAAATTGTGGGCTTGCAATTGCAGTCCGGGCCATGGTGTAAGTGGGAATATGGGAACATATGAACAGGTGTACAGTGCACTGCACTTTGTGGGGCCGATAATGCAATGCTCAGCACCTGTAGCACTGCTGTGTGCCAGGTACTGGAACCTGCATTATGGGGCATTGTGCTCTGCTCAATAACTGATGTGCAGGGAGCACCATTATGTGCCCCTGATGCACATATGGTGCTGACATGTCCCTGTTATGTCTTAGACTCAGTAAGGGCTTGAAAAGGAATATAGGAACAGGAGTAGGCCATTCAGCTCTTCAAGTTTATTCCACCATTCTATTATATCATGGCTGGTCTGTACCTCTACTCCATTTACCGCCTGTCTTCCATTATCCCTTGTTACCATTACCTAACAAAAAATTATTGATGTCTGTCTTGAAAATGTTAGTACGCCCAACTTTCACAGCTTTTTATCATTTTAAACACCTTGATTAGATCACTTCTCAGGGAATACAAAGGTTTATGCAACCTGTCCTCATAATTTAACTCTTCAAGGCCTGGTATCATTAAATAATTGTTCTTAAAGTGTAGTGCCCTGCACGCAGTACTTCAGATTGGATCTGACCAAGGTTCAGTACAACTGAAGCATCACTTTCTCCCCTTTGTATTCTAACCCCTTTGAGATAAAGGCCAATATTCCATTCTCCTTTTTGATTACATTTTGTACCTGTGAACTAGTTTTTAGTGATTTGTATTCAAGAACACCCAAATCCCTGTCCTCCTCCACAGTTCCTAGTCTCTCCCCATTAAGAAAATATTCTGATATTGTCTTTCTCGGATCCCAAGTGGATGACTTCACACTTCCCTGCATTGAACTCTATCTGCCACACTTTTGCCCATTCACTTAGTCTGCCTATCTCCCTTTGTAACTTCCTACTCCCATCTAAATAGTGTAGTGTGTTTCTAGTGTCATCTGGAAACTTGGATATACAAATTGCAACTCCTTCATCCAAGTCATTAATATATACAATAATGCCAACCCCTCATAAATCATGAGACAAACTCTTAAAAATCATGAGATTTGGGAAGAAATCATGGGTTGCTATTTTTTCACGCCCCAATCCCTCGCTGAACTTTGCTCCCGGACAGGAAGTGCATTCCACGACTTTTGCTCTCAGACAGGAAGTACATTCCGCCGTCACTAACTGATTACTGACATAAGAACATAAGAAATAGGAGCAGGAGTAGGTGAATTGGTGGTCCCGCTGTCGCATCACTCGCAGGCTGGCCTCACTCTGCTTTTGACCATTATTCTTTCCAAAACATAACCTCCACCAGTCCTACAACCCTCCAAGGTCTCTGCGCTCCTCCAATTTGGGTCTCTTGCGCATCCTCGATTTTAACTGCTCCACCATTGGTGGCCATGCCTTCAGCTGCCTGGGCCCTAAGCTCTGGAGTTCCCTCCATAAACCTCCACCTCTCTCTCTTCCTTTAAGATGCTCCTTAAAACCTCCCTCTTTGACAAGGCTTTTGGTCATCTGCCCTAATATCTCCTTATGTGGCTCGGTGTCAAATTTAGTTTGATAACGCTCGTGTGAAGCGCCTTGGAAGTTTTACTATGTTAAATGCAATATATAAATACAAGTTGTTGTTATTGTTGACATAATAATCTAATAGAATGATTTTCTTTGTACCATGCTGGATGAATTGAATAAAATGACACCTTTAGCAGCAAAGTGTCTGAAAGTGCTTTTGAGGAACAATATAGTAATTTCTGACAATAACAGAGCTGTTTATCCATCCAGCTGACCTATCTGTTGCATCTAGAGCCGAATATCTCACAGCCTGTGAGTCGCGCATCCTCCACAACATGGACCGCGGAACCTGCTGCCGAGTGCAGAGAGTGAGCGCTGGAGAGAGGCTGAGCCCAACACGAACACTGGGAGACAGTGAGTGAAAGAGGGAAGTGAAGCTGTTCTGGACCGATGGACATTATGTGACATTCTGAACATTTTATGTGTGCAGATAGCACCCTCTGGTGGTGGTTATTGTGTTAACAGTTTGTATGCTGGAAAGGTCATCTGACCTTTCTTCCTGTGTGAGGTCATTTGACCTTTGTTCCTTTCTTCCTGTGAGAGGTCATTTGACCTTCCTACCTTTCTTCCTGTTGACCCCAGGAAGCAGTTTTGCCAGGAAGAACCTGACTTGAGTAATGGAAAATTTGCTATGAGAAGTTCCACTTACAATCTAATGTAATCTGACTTCATATGTTAGGCCAAACGCAATATCTTTTCACAAATTTGTTCAAGTAAAGCTTCAAACAGCGAAATGGCTTCACGAGGAATTATTATGAATGAGTGTTTAACTTGCTGGATAGCTAGATAGGAGCACGTCTAGCGCGGCCAGTACAGTGAAAAGATATCAGTGAAAAGATAGCAATACGGCTAGCTGTGAAGAGCGGAGCAGGAGGAACCCAGAGTAAGCCTTAACCTCGTAGAGCACATCTACCTCACATCAACATGTCAGAAGATAATAGCGAAAATGCTTTGCAGCAAGTAGAAGACCTTAAACAGGCAGACGAAACTGTAGAACGTGACAATCGGTCAATAAGCACCGGTTACTACAGGTCGCAAGTTGGCTCACGGTCATCGGGTGGTTCTAGAGTAAGCATAGCCCTCGCCAGAGCACGGGCTAAACTAGTAGCAGCTCAAGCCAGAGCTGCGCATACGGACAGTGAAATAGAAATAAAAGTAAGTCAGGCCCGTCTCCAAGCTGAATTCCAAGCGGAACAGGCCCGACACCAAGCAGAACAGGCCCGACACCAAGCGGAACAGGCCCATCACCAAGTGGAACGCCAGGCTGAACAGGCCCGTCTCCAAGCCACATTAGACGCTCTGCAGCAACAAAAAGAGATAGATGCTGCATTAGCCGAGACACAAGTATTCGAGGCAATTTTGGAGGGAGCTGATCCCGAGACAGCTTACAAACCTTCAATTCCCGTTCCGTGGCAGAGTCCACGACAGCGCACCATAGATTACGTGAGCGACCGTGCCGACATACAGTTTACAGGAGAAAGGGATGGAGGCCCGCACATCTCTACAGACGCAAACACTTCGTATAACATGCCACAAGTTGCCAACCGACGTCAAAGCAGACGGCGTGCCTCAAGCCGCAGAGTCACCGCCAGCAGAACGGAAGACACGGTGCAAAGGAATAGGACGCGGAATAGAGAAAGTCGGAGGCAAATCCCCTCTCGGTCCCTTGAGACCCCCAACAGAGCCCCCAGCCAAGGCAACCCTGGCCCAGGTCCCAGCACCTACGACCTCACCAAATACCTTGCACGCACCCAGCTGGTGACTTCGGGGTTAATCAAGTTTGATGACAGGCCAGAGAATTATCGGGCTTGGAAGTCCTGCTTCCACAATGCCATATCAGGCTTAGACCTGTCGGCAGGACAAGAGCTTGGCCTCCTTATCAAATGGCTCGGCCCATAGTCCGCCGGACAGGCCTGCAGGATAAAAGCGGCCAATGTGGGGCAGCTGCCAGAGGGGTTGAAGAAGGCTTGGGCGAGGCTGGAAGAAAGCTACGGCTTGCCCGAAGCCATTGAAAGGGCTCTCTTTGACAGGTTGGCGAACTTTCCGAGGTTGACGAGTAAGGAACCCCAGAAGCTCCGCGACCTTGGAGATCTGCTGTCGGAACTCGAAGCCGCAAAGCAGGACGGCTACCTACCCAGTCTATCGTACTTAGACACTTCCAGAGGGGTAAGTCCCATCATTGAGAAGCTTCCATTTAACCTGCAGGAGAAGTGGATAACGTTTGGATCAAAGTTCAAGCTAAAGCACAACGTGGCGTTCCCACCATTCTCTGCGTTCGTTAAATTCATCCGTAAAGAAGCCAAAGCCAGGAACGACCCCAGCTTCAACTTCTTCTCCTCCCAACCAGCACTTGCCAGAAGAGACAAGTTCGACAGACATGGAAAGACACCAATATCTGTCCACAGAATGCAAGTGTCTTCAACTGAGCACACAAAGATTCAGAAGAAGCCTGAGGATATGAGCAAACAATGCCCTATCCACAACAAGCCCCATCCTTTAAAGAAGTGCAGAGGCTTCAGGGAGATGTCCCTGGAAGATCGGAAACAATATCTTAAAGAGAACTCTATATGTTTCAGGTGCTGCTCGTCCACGAGCCATCTCGCCAAGAACTGCAAGGTGGATGCAAAATGCACTGAATGTGAAAGTGATCGGCACGTTTCAGCACTACACCCAGGCCCAGCTCCTTGGAAGTCAGAAACGCCTCCTCCCGCATCAGAGCACGGCGGGGAGAGAGAGGGAGCTGTTGGTACGGAGATTACATCCAGGTGCACCGAGGTGTGTGGAGAAGGAGTGAGCGCAAGAGCATGCTCCAAGATATGCCTCGTTAATGTGTACCCTGCAGGATGTCGCCAGGAATCTGAAAAGATGTATGCCATACTAGATGAACAAAGCAATCGTTCTCTAGCAAGATCCGAGTTCTTCAACATCTTCAAGAGCAAAGGAAGTCCGTCGCCTTACACGCTGAAGACGTGTGCTGGACTTTCAGAGACAGCCGGCAGGAGGGCCTGCGGTTACGTTGTTGAGTCAGTCGACGGGAAGATTAGTCTCCCCCTTCCTACACTCATTGAATGTAATCAAGTCCCCGACAACCGTTCCGAGATTCCCACTCCGAATGCAGCTCGTCATCACCGTCATCTGAGACGCATTGCAGACGAGATCCCACCTCTTGACCCAGATGCAAGCATACTTCTGTTGTTGGGAAGAGACATCCTGAGGGTACATAAGATAAGGGAGCAGGTCAACGGTCCACATGACGCCCCTTTCGCCCAAAGGCTAGACCTCGGCTGGGTCGTTGTTGGAGATGTGTGCCTCAAGGGCGCTAACAAGCCATCTCAGGTGAGCACACTCAAGACTTCCATCTTGGAGAATGGTCGTACAAGCTACCTTACCCCATGCAGTAGTCAGATCCGAGTGACAGAGAAGTTCAGTCATACGGCTCAGCCTCAGAAAACCCCAGCGCTGATCTCCGCAGACAGCACACAGATGATGCTCACTGGAGAGAACCCGGGTCAGTCAGTCTTCTGTCGCACCGCCAACGACCACAAACTTGCTCCATCGATCGACGACATGAGGTTCCTCCAGATTATGGACAATGAGGTCTCTCGTGACAGCTCTAACAGCTGGGTTGCACCCTTACCCTTCCGGAACCCCAGACGACGGCTGCCGAACAACAGGGAGTATGCCTATAATCGTCTTAACTCGCTCCGTCGCACACTAGAGAAGAAGCCAGAAATGAAAGCACACCTCCTAGAATTTGTCAAGAAAATGCTTGTCAACGATCATGCAGAGATAGCTCCTCCACTCCAGGAAGGCCAAGAGTGTTGGTACCTCCTTTCTTTCGGAGTCTATCACCCCAAAAAGCCGGAACAGATCCGCGTGGTGTTTGACTCCAGTGCACCATATCAGGGCGTCTCTCTCAACGACGTACTCCTGACAGGGCCTGATCTTAACAACAGCCTCTTGGGAGTGCTCATGAGATTCAGGAAAGAGCCCGTCGCCATCACTGCCGATATCCAGCACATGTTTCATTGCTTCGTGGTGAGAGAAGACCACAGAGACTTCCTCCGCTTCCGGTGGTATCGGGACAATGACCCTAATAGAGACATTGTGGACTACAGAATGCGTGTCCATGTCTTTGGGAATAGCCCATCCCCTGCTGTTGCCATATACGGACTAAGGAGGGCTGCCAAGGAAGAAGACAACGACTTTGGCAGTGATGTGAGAGGGTTCATCGAACGAGAGTTCTACGTCGACGACGCACTGAAGTCATTCCCGACCGAAGCAGAGGCCATCAGTACCCTCGGACGAGCCCAGGAACTACTTGCACTATCCAACCTCAGGCTGCATAAGATAGCCTCTAACAGACCAGCAGTGATGGAGGCATTCCCCCCCTGAAGATCGTGCTAAGGACGTCAAAGACCTAGACCTCTTCACTGATGACCTCCCCCTACAGCGTAGCCTAGGGGTGTCTTGGAACATAGCAACAGACACGTTCACGTTCCAAGTCCTAGACGCCAAGAAACCCTTCACACGTAGAGGAGTGCTCTCTACAGTCAACAGCCCATACGACCCTCTCGGCTTCTTAGCCCCTGTCACCATACAAGGCAGGCTGCTCCTCAGGGAACTCTCCACACGCGCTGAAGAGTGGGATTCACCTCTCCCTGAAGAGATGGAAGCAGAGTGGGACAGATGGAGAGACTCACTCCAAGACATACAAGAGATCCGAATACCTCGCTGCTATTCGTCTTTCTCTCCCTTAAATGCCCAATTCAAAGAGCTTTGTGTCTTTGCAGACGCATCCGCTAAGGCCATTGCAAGTGTGGCTTATCTGAAGGTCACCACTCAAGAAGGACAAAGCAAAATCGGCTTCGTCTTTGATAGAGGCAAGTTGGCACCCCAGCCAGACCTCACCATACCCAGATTGGAACTGTACATAGCAGAACGCAACCTACCCCCTCACAGCAGTCTACGGAAGCTGCATCCTATCATCGAAACCGACGGACTGTCTCCGAGGTGGTTCTTCTTTTGTCGCCAGAGGACTCCAGTGACAAGTAGAGTTCGGACTGTGTGGAGTCGTTAATGACCCCAGACGGGGAGTGTTCTGGACCGATGGACATTATGTGACATTCTGAACATTTTATGTGTGCAGATAGCACCCTCTGGTGGCGGTTATTGTGTTAACAGTTTGTATGCTGGAAAGGTCACCTGACCTTTCTTCCTGTGTGAGGTCATTTGACCTTTGTTCCTTTCTTCCTGTGAGAGGTCATTTGACCTTCCTACCTTTCTTCCTGTTGACCCCAGGAAGCAGTTTTGCCAGGAAGAACCTGACTTGAGTAATGGAGAATTTGCTATGAGAAGTTCCACTTACAATCTAATGTAATCTGACTTCATATGTTAGGCCAAACGCAATATCTTTTCACAAATTTGTTCAAGTAAAGCTTCAAACAGTGAAATGGCTTCACGAGGAATTATTATGAATGAGTGTTTAACTTGCTGGATAGCTAGATAGGAGCACGTCTAGCGCGGCCAGTACAGAAGCTGAGCCCGGCTCTCTGATACATTCATCTGCTTTAAGCCCGGGAGCAGCGGTGCCGATTCCCCCCATGTTTCATATTAAAGTGGCGGCGCTCCTGCTGGTGTCGGTGCTGTGGGCGAGTCGTTGCTTTCCCTGGTCAATGTGCACTGCCTGGGCTGAGTTTGATGGCCCAGAGTTGGGTTTTATTGGAGCCCCGGTCGGAGCTGCCCCATTAGAATGAAACTGCCTGAAACTTCCCATCCCAGAGCCCGAGACCCCCATCCCGGAGCCCAAGACTCCCCTCCCATATTGTGGTGTGGAGCCAAGGGGTGATCTTTGGGCCACCCGCGGAGGTGGCTCGATAGGCCCAGATACCCCAGGCCCAGGCTCTGGTTTGAGCCCGGGCTGCTCGCCCTAATTTAAAAATGGCGCTCGCTGCCGCCGCGCCTCTCAATTTTGCTGCCACAAACACTTGACCCCCCCCCCATCATTCTCTAGTCACTGACTCAATTAGAGCCCACTGCCATTTCTAACAGGCTGAGAAGAGGCCATTCCCATCTGATCAGCAAATCGCATACTTTTTTCTCAAAAAAATTCACAAGATTTAGACATTCCATCATGAGATCGCGAATGACGCTTTATTTCACTCTGAAAGCACATCTCTCGCAATGGAATCGCAAGAGTTGGCAATATTGCATCTATGAGGAAAAGCTGAGGCCCCTGTACAGATTACTGGGGAACATCACTTGTTATATCTTGTCAATCAGAGATTGTTCCTTTTATTCCTACTCTCTGTCTCCTATCTCCCAACCAATTACCAACTAACTCATGTCACAAGGTTACCTCCAAATCTGTGCGCTTTTATTTTTGCTAATAATCTCCAGTGTGGAATCTTATTAAATGTCTTCTGGAAGTCCATATGGACAACATTCATAGACGCTCTCCTATCCACCATGCTAGTGACCTGATCAAAATATTCAACTAGATTAGTCAGACATGACCTACACTTCACAAATTTATGCTGATTCTCTTTGATCAGTTCACACCTGTACAAGTATTCAGTCATGATGTCACTGGTGATAGATTCCAGTAACCTCCCTACACTTGAAACATAGAAACATAGAAGATAAGAGCAGGAGTAGGCCATTCGGCCCCTCGAGCCTGCTCCGCCATTTAATGAGATCATGGCTGATCATCCAAACTCAGTACCCTGTCCCTGCCTTCTTCCCATATCCCTTGATCCCTTTAGCCGTAAGAAATATATCTAACTCCTTCTTGAATATATTTAATGAATTGGCCTCAACTGCCTTCTGTGGTAGAGAATTCCACTCTGGGTGAAGAAATTCCTCCTCATCTCTGTCCTAAATGGCTTACCCCTTATCTTTAGACTGTGACCCCTGGTTCTGGACTTCCCTGCCATCGAGAACATCCTTCCTGCATCTAGTCTGTCTAGTCCTGTTAAAATTTTATAAGTTTCAATGAGATCCCCTCTCATTCTTCTAAACTCCAGCGAGTATAAGCCCAATCGACACAATCTCTCCTCATACATCATTCCTGCCATCCCAGGTATCAGTCTGGCGAATCTTCGCTGCACTCCTTCCATGGCAAGAAATTCCTTCCTCAGATAAGGCGACCAAAACTGCACACAATACTCAAGGTGTGGTCTCACCAAGGCCCTGTACAACTGCAGCAAGACACCCTTGTTCCTGTACTCGAACCCTCTCGTTACGAAGGCCAACATACCATTTGCCTTCTTAACCGCCTGCTGCACCTGCATGATTTAAAACTGACAAGCCTGTAGTTATTTGGTGTCTGCTTCCTTCCCTTCTTAAATAATTAAAGGCACAATTCTCAATTCTAGAGAGCTTTGGAAAATTATGACTAATGTATCTGAAATGTTCTCATCTATTTCTTTTAATACCCTGGGGTGGAAACCATCAGGTCCTGGGGATTTGTCTATCTCAAGTCCCATTATTGTTGCATTACTAATTTGTTTTTACTTATATTAAATCCACTAAGCTCATCCCCTTGCCTTATTTTTAGATACCCTTGTGCCGGTGGCATTCTGTCCTCCTCCTCCACTGTGAAAACAATGCAAAGCATTAATTTAACATATCTACCATTTCGTTATTGTCCTTTATAGTCTCAGCTGCAGTTGTCTTTAATGGCCCACTTTCCACTTTACCACTTCTCTTAATTTATTTAATAAAAACGTTTACTGGTAGCTTTGCTATCCCTTGCAAATTGTTTTTCATATCCCTTTTTGCACTTCATTACTTTCTTTGTATCATTTATAGCTCTCACTTTCCCTTGAATTTCTGTAAGCCTTTTGTTTTAGCTTGATGCTTAACTAAACAAGTGAAGTTTTTGCCTTTTAGGTGGTGGAATGGCCCTGCAGAAATTTCAGTGCCTCTGTGTTATTTTACAGACAGCATAGATCATATTTTTTCAATATTCTGCTTCTGTGAAGGACCAATCCACCACCTTACTGATCTGCTATACCAGCCTATATTAACAATTATTTTACATTGACGTATGTAAGAGACATAAAACTGGAAGTTATTGTGTGACGTTATCATATGAGCACATACGTATCAATTCTCTCTCTTGGCTATTTTAATAGAGCTGTGAATGCTTTGTGTAATGCTTACATTAAACACTAGCTGGAGTACCCGGCATTGCCGAGGGAAATGAAGAAACCTCTGCCATGTTTATAAAACTGTTTATGGAACTGTTGGGATTGAAGAACTCTTCCTAAGCACCCAGGAGGTGGTTCTTTAACTTTGTTTTTTGTTAATGCTGCGTCCAAGTCTGTTACGTTTTTTTGAGGGCATGCTGTTATGAAAAAAGAACAAATAATTTGTATATATATAAATGAGTTTGTCGGTCTGTCTGTGTGGGAAGGAGAGAGAGAGGGAAAGAGAGAGAGAGAGGGAAAGAGAGAGGGGGAAGGAGAGAGAGAAAGGGGGAAGGAGAGAGAGAGAGAGGGGGGGAAAGAGAGAGAGGGGGGAAGGAGAGAGAGAGGGGGAAGGAGAGAGAGAGAGAGGGGGAAGGAAAGAGAGAGAGGGGGAAGGAGAGAGAGGGGGAAGGAGAGAGAGGGGAAGGAGAGAGAGAGAGGGGGAAGGAGAGAGAGAGAGGGAAGGAGAGGGGGGAAGGAGAGAGAGAGAGAAAAAGACAGAGGGGAGGAAGGAGAGATAGAGAGAGAGGGAAGGAGAGAGAGAGAGAGAGAGGGAAGGAGAGAGAGAGAGAGGGGGAAGGAGAGAGAGAGAGGGGGAAGGAGAGAGAGAGGGGGAAGGAGAGAGAGAGAGAGAGGGAAGGAGAGAGGGGGGGAGGAGAGAGAGAGAGAAAAAGAAAAAGAGAGAGAGGGGGGAAGGAGAGATAGAGAGAGAGGGAAGGAGAGAGAGAGGGGGGCAAGGAGAGAGAGAGAGGGGGAAGGAGAGAGAGAGAGGGGGAAGGAGAGAGAGGGGGGAAGGAGAGAGAGAGAAAAAGAGAGAGAGAAAAAGAGAGAGGGGAAGGCGAGAGAGAGAGGGGGAAGGAGAGAGAGAGAGAGGGGGAAGGAGAGAGAGAGAGGGAAGGAGAGAGAGAGAGAGGGAAGGAGCGGGAGAGAGAGGGGGAAGGAGAGAGAGGGGGGAAGGAGAGAGAGTGAGGAGGAAGGAGAGAGAGGGGGAAGGAGAGAGAGAGAGGGGGAAGGAGAGAGAGAGAGGGGGAAGGAGAGAGAGAGGGAAGGAGACAGGGGGGAAGGGGAGAGAGAAAAAAAAGAGAGAGAGAGGGGGGAAGGAGAGAGAGAGAGGGGGAAGGAGAGAGAGAGAGGGAAGGAGAGAGAGAGAGGGAAGGAGAGGGAGAGAGAGAGAGGGAAGGAGAGAGAGGAGGAAGGAGGAGAGAGAGAGGGGGAAGGAGAGAGAGTGAGGAGGAAGGAGAGAGAGGGGGGAAGGAGAGAGAGAGAGAGGGGGAAGGAGAGAGAGAGAGAGGGGAAGGAGAGAGAGAGAGAGGGGGAAGGAGAGAGAGAGAGAGGGGGAAGGAGAGAGAGAGAGGGAAGGAGAGAGAGAGAGAGGGGAAGGAGAGAGAGAGAGAGGGGAAGGAGAGAGAGAGAGGGGGGGAAGGAGAGAGAGAGAGAGGGGGGAGGAGAGAGAGAGGGGGAAGGAGAGAGAGAGAGAGGGAAGGAGAGAGAGAGGGGGAAGGAGAGAGGAGAGGGGGAAGGAGAGAGAGGGGGGAAGGAGAGAGAGAGAGGGGGAAGGAGAGAGAGAGAGGGGGAAGGAGAGAGAGAGAGGGGGAGGAGAGAGAGAAAGAGGGGGAAGGAGAGAGAGAGAGAGAGAGAGGGAAGGAGAGAGAGAGGGGGAAGGAGAGAGAGGGGAAGGAGAGAGAGAGAGAGAGCGGGGGAAGGAGAGAAAGAGAGAGAGGGGGAAGGAGAGAGGGAAGGAGAGAGAGAGAGAGCGGGGGAAGGAGAGAAAGAGAGAGAGGGGGAAGGAGAGAGAGAGAGAGGGGGAAGGAGAGAGAGAGAGGGAAGGAGAGAGGGGGGAAGGAGAGAGAGAGAAAAAGAGAGAGAGAGAGGGGAAGGAGAGAGAGAGAGGGAAGGAGAGAGGGGGAGGAGAGAGAGAGAAAAAGAGAGAGAGAGGGGGGAAGGAGAGAGAGAGGGGGAAGGAGAGGGAGAGAGAGGGAAGGAGAGGGAGAGAGAGAGGGAAGGAGAGAGAGGGGGAAGGAGAGAGAGAGAGAGAGGGGGGAAGGAGAGAGAGAGGGAGGGGGAAGGATAGAGAGAGAGAGGGGGAAGGAGAGAGAGAGAGGGAAGGAGAGAGAGAGAGGGGAAGGAGAGAGAGAGAGAGGGGGGAAGGAGAGAGAGAGAGAGGGGGAAGGAGATAGAGAGAGGGGGGGAGGAGAGAGAGAGGGGGAAGGAGAGAGAGAGAGGGAAGGAGAGAGAGGGGGAAGGAGAGAGAGAGAGAGGGGTAAGGAGAGAGAGGGGGAAGGAGAGAGAGAGAGAGGGAAGGCGAGAGAGAGAGAGGGAAGGAAAGAGAGAGAGAGAGAGGGAAGGAGAGAGAGGGGGAAGGAGAGAGAGAGAGGGGGGAAGGAGGGAGAGAGAGGTGGAAGGAAAGAGAGAGAGAGAGGGAAGGAGAGAGAGGGGGAAGGAGAGAGATATGGGGGGAAGAGGGAGAGAGAGGGGGAAGGAGAGAGAGGGGGGTAGGAGAGAGAGAGGGGGGAAGGAGTGAGAGAGAGGGGGGGAAGGAGAGAGAGAGAGAGGGGGGGAGGAGAGAGAGAAGAGGGGGAAGGAGAGAAAGAGAGAGAGGGGGAAGGAGAGGGGAAGGAGAGAGAGAGAGAGCGGGGGAAGGAGAGAAAGAGAGAGAGGGGGAAGGAGAGATAGAGAGAGAGAGAGGGAAGGAGAGAGAGAGAGAGAGGGGGAAGGAGAGAGAGAGGGAAGGAGAGAGGGGGGAAGGAGAGAGAGAGAAAAAGAGAGAGAGAGAGGGGGAAGGAGGGAGAGAGAGGGAAGGAGAGAGGGGGGGAGGAGAGAGAGAGAAAAAGAGAGAGAGAGGGGGAAGGAGAGAGGGAGGGGGAAGGAGAGAGAGAGAGGGAAGGAGAGAGAGAGAGAGGGAAGGAGAGGGAGAGAGAGAGAGGGAAGGAGAGAGGGGGGAAGGAGAGAGAGAGAGGGGGAAGGAGAGAGAGAGGGAAGGAGAGAGAGAGTGAAGGAGAGAGAGAGAGAGGGAAGGAGAGAGAGAGAGAGAGGGAAGGAGAGAATGAGGGGGAAGGAGAGAGAGAGAGGGAAGGAGAGAGAGAGAGAGGGGGAAGGAGAGAGAGAGAGGGGGGAAGGAGAGAGAGAGGGGGAAGGAGCGAGAGAGAGAGGGGGAAGGAGAGAGAGAGAGGGGGAAGGAGAGAGAGAGAGAGGGGGAAGGAGAGAGAGAGAGGGAAGGAGAGAGAGAGGGGGAAGGAGAGAGAGAGAGAGGGGGAAGGAGAGAGAGAGAGGGGGAAGGAGAGAGAGAGGGGGGGAAGGAGAGAGAGAGAGGGGGGGAAGGAGAGAGAGAGGGGGAAGGAGAGAGAGAGAGGGAAGGAGAAAGAGAGAGAGGGAAGGAGAGTGAGAGAGAGAGGGAAGGAGAGAGAGAGAGAGGGAAGGAAAGAGAGAGAGAGAGAGGGAAAGAGAGAGAGAGAGGGAAGGAGAGAGAGGGGGAAGGAGAGAGAGAGAGGGGGAAGGAGAGAGAGAGAAAGGGGGAAGGAGAGAGAGAGAGAGAGAGGGAAGGAGAGAGAGGGGGAAGGAGAGAGAGAGGGGGAGGAGAGAGAGAGAGAGGGGGAAGGAGAGAGAGAGAGGGGGGGAAGGAGAGAGAGAGAGAGAGGGAAGGAGAGAGAGAGAGAGAGAGAGGGAAGGAGAGAGAGGGGGAAGGAGAGAGAGAGAGAGGGGGAAGGAGGGAGAGAGAGGGGGAAGGAGAGAGAGAGAGAGAGAGGGAAGGAGAGAGAGAGAGAGAGGGAAGGAGAGAGAGAGAGAGAGGGAAGGAGAGAGAGAGAGAGAGAGAGGGAAGGAGAGAGAGAGGGGGAAGGAGAGAGAGAGAGAGAGAGGGAAGGAGAGAGAGAGAGAGAGGGGGAAGGAGAGAGAGAGAGAGGGGGAAGGAGAGAGAGAGAGGGGGAAGGAGAGAGAGAGAGGGGGAAGGAAAGTGAGAGAGAGACGGAAGGAGAAAGAGAGAGAGGGAAGGAGAGAGAGACAGAGAGAGAGAGAGGGAAGGAGAGAGTTAGGGAAGGAGATAGAGAAGAGAGGAAGACACCCCGGGGAAGGGGTTGGACTCAGAGCCCGGCCACGGTGACCAGGAGAGAGAGAGAGAGAGGGAAGGAGAGAGAGACAGAGAGAGAGAGAGGGAAGGAGAGAGTTAGGGAAGGAGATAGAGAAGAGAGGAAGACACCCCGGGGAAGGGGTTGGACTCAGAGCCCGGCTGCGGTGACCCGGAGCCCCCATGCGCGGCCTAACGCCTCAGGCCCGGCCCGACTCACCTCAGCTGAGCTCCCGCTCAGTGTATCTGTTTTCCCGGTCCCGCACTCATGGCAAGAGAGAGAGGGGGAAGAAGAGAGAGAGAGAGGGGGAAGGAGAGAGAGAGAGAGAGGGAAGGAGAGAGAGAGAGAGAGGGAAGAGAGAGAGAGAGAGAGAGAGAGGGAAGGAGAGAGTGAGGGAAGGAGATAGAGAAGAGAGGAAGACACCCCGGGGAAGGGGCTGGACTCAGAGCCCGGCCTTGGTGACCCAGAGCCCCCGTGCGCGGCGCAGCACCTCACCCCAGCTCAGCTGATGCTCCGACCCGCCGCCACCGCTCGCCCACTCGCTGTCTTTCGGGCCACGCGGTTCTCTCTGTGTAGATAAATAGGAGAGAGAGAGAGAGAGGGAGGGAGGGGGGGAAGGAGAGAGAGGGGGGACGCGTGGGTGTATGTGTCTCTGTGTGTGTATGCTCACTGTCTCTCGGGCTCTCGGGCTGCGTGGTTCTCTCTGTCGATGTCTGTGTATCTGTTTTCCCGCTCCCACACTCACGGCAGGTTTTCCCGCTCCCGCACTCGCGGCAGGATTAGGCCCCACCCACACACGCAATGAAACACCCCCGTGACGCACCACGCTTCCCCCGTAGGATTGGTCAACCATCACGTCACTCAACGCTAATGAGCGTATTTTGTACGTTTTTTGAACGTTTTTTGTATACTGTCCGAGCAATCTTTGTCTGACCAAAAAGTAGATACACCTATGACACTCCCCTAATCATAAGCTTTCTTTTGATATAACATATGTGAAGGTACGCTCTATAACTTTTGAGTTAAGCGCGGACATACACACAGACAGACAGACAGACAGACAGACAGATCCTTTTATATATATAGATGCTAGATGATGATAGATGATAGAGGATAGAGGAATTTGATGTCTTTGGCAAAGAACGTCATCTAAACTTTACTTTAGCTCATTAATTTTGTGCCTATGCCCTCTACTTCTGGCTCACAATTCAAGGTGTATAACCTGCGTACATCTTGTCCCATCAGTATTTATTTCTCCAATAAAAACAAGAGTGAATCTTAAGTGGTTTATGAGTCATTAAAATTGGATTACAGCTTTTTTTTATTCGTTCCTGGGATGTGGGCATCACTGGCAAAGCCAGCATTTATTGCCCATCCCTAATTGCCCTTGAGAAGGTGGTGGTGAGCTGTATCTTGAACCGCTGCAGTCCTTGTGGTGAAGATACTCCCACAGTGCTATTAGGGAGGGAGTTCCAGGATTTTGACCCAGCAACAATGAAGGAATGGTGATGTATTTCAAAGTCGGAATGGTGTGTTACTTGGAGGAGAACTTGCAGGTGATGGTGTTTCCATTCACCTGCTGCCCTTTTCCTTCTAGGTGGTCAAAGTCGCGGATTTGGGAGGTGCTGCTGAAGAAGCCTTGGCGAGTTGCTGCAGTGCATCTTGTAGATGGTACACACTGCAGCCATGGTACGCTGGTGGTGGAGGGAGCGAATGTTTAAGGTGGTGGATGGGGTGCCAATCACGCGGGCTGCTTTGTCCTGGATGGTGTCGTGCTTCTTGAGTGTTGTTGAAGCTGCACTCAACCAGGCAAGTGGAGAGTATTCCATCACACCCCTGACTTGTGCCTTGTAGATGGTGGAAAGGCTTTGGGGAGTCAGGAGATGAGACACTCACCGCAGAATACCTAGACTCTGACCCGCTCTTGTTGCCACAGTATTTATGTGGCTGGTCCAGTTAAGTTTCTGGTCAATGGTGATCCCCAGGATGCTGATGGTGAGGGATTTGGTGACGGTAATACCGTTGAACGTCAAAGGGCAGTGGTTAGACTCTCATTTGTTGGAGATAGTCATTGCTTGGCACTTGTGTGTCGTGAATGTTACTTGCCACTTAGCAGCCCGAGCCTGGATGTTGTCCAGGTCTTGCTGCATGTGGGCATGGACTGCTTCATTATCTGAGGAGTTGTGAATGGAACTGAACACTATGCAGTCATTAGTGAACATCCCCACTTCTGAGCTTATGATGGAGGGAAGGTCATTGATGAAGCAGCTGAAGATGGTTGGGCCTAGGACACTGCCCTGAGGAACTCCTGCAGCAATGACCTGGGGCTGAGATGATTGACCTCCAACAAACACAACCATCTTCCTTTGTGCTCGGTATGACTCAAGCCAGTGGAGAGGTTTCCCCCCGATTCCCATTGACTTCAGTTTTACTAGGGATCCTTAATGCCACACTCAGTTAAATGATGCCTTGATATCACGGGCAGTCACTCTCACCTCACCTCTGGAATTCAGCTCTTTTGTCCATGTTTGGACCAAGGCTGTAATGAGGTTGGGAGCTGAGTGGTCTTGGTGGAACCCAAGCTGTATTGCACAATCCTAGACAATAGTTCTTTATGTAACATATTTGCTGCATAGTCTTCCATTTTGCATATCTTTCTTTTGTTAGAACCATGTTACTTTGTATGGGTCCACGTCTTCTTCTGCCATCAATGAGTTTCACTGCTCAAGTCTGCATCATCTATTTCTATGACAAGTTTTGGCATTCAGGTTCACATTCTATTCTCATCATTGAGATTTGATGCTGGAGGAGAGGGTGAGCTGAGTAAGCAGTGATTTAGTTAAGTGAATGTGAGTTCAGGATTGTGATGGAGCTGCATAAGCATCACATGAGTGCTATAAATGTTTTTTTAAGTACAACTATGGAATGGATTCCAATGGTATAATTCAATGGATGGGTTAAGAATCATAGAATCATAGAATGGTTACAGCACAGAAGGAGGCCATTCGGCCTGTCGAGCCAGTGCCAACTCTCTGCAAGAGCACTTCAGCTAGTCCCACTCCCCCGCCCTTTCTCCGTAGACCTGCAATTTTTTTCCCTTTGTGTACTTAATCAATTCCCTTTTGAAAGCCATGATTGAATCTGCCTCCACCACCCTTTCAGGCAATGCATTCCAGATGCTAACCATTCACTGCGTAAAAAAGGTTTTCCTCATGTCGCCTTTGGTTCTTCTGATAATCACCTTAAATCTGTGTCCTCTGGTTCTCGACCTTTCCGCCAATGGGAACAGTTTCTCTCTAACTACTCTGTCCAGACCCTCATGATTTTGAACACCTCTATCAAATCCCCTCTCAACCTTCTCTGCACTGAGGAGAACAACCCCAGCTTCCCCAATCTATCCACATAACCGAACTCCCTCATTCCTGGAAACATTCTTGTAAATCTTTTCTGCGCCCTCTCTAAGAATTGTGGTGGCCAGAATTGGACACAATACTCCAGTTGAGGCCGAACGAATGTTTTATAAAGGGTTAGGTTGATTGGCTATGATAAATTGACCCTTAGTGTTAGGGAGATTAAATGGGGATATGTGTTGGTGTAGGGGTTACGGGGATTGGGTGGGATATGTGTCGGTGCAGGCTCGATGGGCCGAAATGGCCTCTATCTGCACTGTGGGGTTTCTGTGATCTGTGATTCTGTGATCTTCTGTGATCTTCATCATAACTTCCTTGCTTTTGTACTCTACGCCTCTATTTACGAAGCCCAGGATCCCATATGCTTTTTTAAGCGCTTTCTCAACCTGCCCTACCACCTTCAATGATTTGTGCACATATACCCCCAGGTCTCTCTGTTCATGTACCCCCTTTAGGATTGTACCCTTTAGTTTATATTGCCTCTCCTCATTCTTCCTACCAAAATGTATCACTTTGCACTTTTCTGTGTTAAATTTCATCTGCCACGTGTCCGCCCATTCCACCAGACTGCCTATGTCCTCTTGAAGTCTATCACTATCCTCCTCACTGTTCACTATACTTCCAAGTTTTGTGTCATCTGCAAATTTTGAAATTGTGCCCTGTACACCCAAGTCCAAGTCATTAATGTATATCAAGAAAAGCAGTGGTCCTCTGAGGAACACCACTGTGTACCTTCCTCCAGTCCAATAAACAACCGTCCACCACTGCTCTCTGTTTCCTGTCACTTAGCCAATTTTGTATTCATGCTGCCACTGTCCCTTTTATTCCATGGGCTTCAACTTTGCTGGCAAGCCTATTATGTGGCACTTTATCAAATGCCTTTTGTTTTATTTTTGGTACCATTATGTACCTTTTGGTGGGATATTTATGAATTAAAAAAATTACAGTACAATTATCAGGGTACAAGTAATTTTAATTCAAATAAGCAATGAAAAATATAATAAAAGGTACATTGTATAGAATATGTATATCTATTTTGATACGTGCTCTTATAATCTATATTTGATACATCATCAACACATACCTGAGCACTCCATTTGAAAGTTTATGTGTAACATATATAACTGAAAAATATAAACTGTAACCTAAACCAAAATCTCAAAAGATCATCCTCTGCCAGCAAACATAAGAACATAAGAATTAGGAGCAGGAGTAGGCCATATGGCCCCTCGAGCCTGCTCCGCCATCCAGTAAGGTCATGGCTGATCTTCAACCTCAACTCCACTTCCCGCCCGATCTCCATATCCCTTGATTCCCATAAAAATCTATCCATCTCAGCCTTGAATATACTCAAAGATTCAGCATCCACAGCCCTTTGGAGTAGAGAATTCCAAAGATTCACGACCCTCTGAGTGAAGAAATTCCTCCTCATCTCAGTCTTAAATGGCCGGCCACTTATCCTGAGACTATGCCCCCTAGTTCTAGATGCTCCAGCCAGGGGAAACAATCTCTCAGCATCCATCCTGTTAATCCCCTCAGAATCTTATATGTTTCAATGAAATCACCTCTCATTCTTCTGAACTTCAGAGTATAGGCCCAATCTAATCAATCTCTCTTCATAGGACAGCCCTCTCATCCCAGGAATCAATCTAAATGTTCCTTTGTTGCACCGCCTCTAAGGCAAGTATATCCTTCCTCAGATAAGGAGACCAAAACTGTGCACAGTACTCCAGGTGTGGTCCCACCAAGGCCCTGTACAATTGTAGTAAGACTTCCTTACTCTTGTACTCCAACCCCCTTGCAATAAAGGCCAACATGCCATTTGCCTTCCTAATTACTTGCTGTACCTGCATGCTGACTTTGTGTGTTTCCTGTACGAGGACACCTAAATCTCTCTGAACACCAACATTTAATAGTTTCTCACCATTTAAAAAATATTGGGGGGAAAATTTGGTAGCTTAGCACCTCCCATTAGTGCCTGCAAAGGGCGGTAACGGGGCACTGATGCAGTAGTGCCAGGGTGAGGCGAATCCCGCGCTGCTCAGCAAATCCGGCCCCCGTTGCGCTGCCGGTACAAGGTACTGCCAACAACTTCAACGCCAGGCAGAACGTGACATCAGTGAGCGTGCAACACTCACTGGATGCCCGATCTGCAAAATTCAATATCGCCACTTACATTTGCGCCATGAACAAACAGCAACAGGGAGAGCAGGCACACAGCTGATGGAAGCCAGCTCCAGCAATGTTATTTAAAGGCATCAGCATTAATCACTCGCAGCTGTCAGGGCAGGTTAGTTTCACTGGCCTCTTGTCAGTTTCAGCCAAGGAGCAGTTTGTATGAGTAATTTCAAGCTTCTTTTTTATCAGCAGTCTTCTGGCAAGTGCAAAGTGGCTGCATTTATTGTTCAAAGATTCAAACTGCTACACTTGGCAACATTAATGGGGGCTGTACTGCCATGCCACCTTGCCCACCAGGATCTACAGCGGAGGGAGCATCGGCAGCCACAGCCAGAAATACAGGAACATGTGTGCAGAGGGATGAGGAGGGACATCAGGGCTCTCACCAGGAGAACTTACCCTCCGAGGGTGTTCTGACAGCACTTCTCCTACCTTCAATTAAGCGAGGAGCAGTGTATTAGACAGCTCCGCATCACCAAGCTGGTGGTCACAGAACTCTGCCACCTCCTCCAAACAGACCTCCAGCCTCACAGCAGGATGACTTGAACCCCAGATCCCTTTTGCTCACCACATGCCTATCATACCATCCCTGTGTCATGCCATATCACAGTGCCCTCCTGGGCGCAAAGGTGAAATAAGAGAGACCACAAAATATTGCAAACTCCATTAATAAATGTATGCATAAACATATCACACATATCACGTTCATTCTAATAACTAATGACCCTTGTGCCTGCCATAGTTGAATAGCTGTCATTGTGTGCAAGGCATGAGATGTGGGTGTGAGTGTTCATAGGTAGAGATTGTTGGTGGGTGAGCGCTGGGGTGTGATGCTTTGGGCAGTGTGTGAAGCTTGTGGTACAGATGGTGGTATATAGCATTTGTTGAAGCATTCATTCACCCTGACCACCTGACTGAGGTGGATCTGCCATGAGCACACCAGCTTCAGTCCTCCCGCTCCTTCTTGTTGTGCTTCTCCTTGCTGAGGCAGCTGCACCTGAGGCAGCAATGCTGAGAATGAGGTGCTGCAGTATCAATGAACCTCCCCTTCAAGTACTGGGAAAAGCCTGTGGCAATGATGAGTTGAGATTAGACTACACCTGATATTGGTCCACCCTTTGAGTGTTATGCCACTGAGCTAGGCTTTTAAGACTTGATTTAGCACCCCAATCATTTCTTTCAGCAGTGGGAATGAATTTTGCGTGCAGTCTAAAGCATTAGTAGCGCCTGGTGCTAATTCTCAAACTTTTCTCTAGATACCGCCTATTCCTGGGCTAGAATGAATTTCTAGCCCATTCTGTTTTTCTATTCTTCCTACCATTGAATAACCTTACATTTCCTCACATTATACTTCATCTGCCACCTTATTGCCCACTCACTTAACCTATCTATATCCCTTTGTAATGTAGAGCAATTGCAAAATAATTATTCCACTCCAACCACTGCACTCAATCATTGGGCCAGAAATTCCAGAACGGGGCTTGCAGCACGTGCAAGCCCCGTATTTGCACTTACCCCGCGCTCCTGCTGATCAGCTTCTGGGACGCCTGAACTTGGAGAAATAGAAAGCACATTCCCGGGCAGCGTATGACGTCACGCCGCCCAGGAGTGCAGCCAGCGCGGACCCAGGAGCGTGCAGTGTAAGTGAGACACGCCCCTTGAGGTCTCAGTTTCACTGGACATGCCCCCAATGTTTCTGTCAAGCTGCTTTGCTTTTTTACATGCAAAGCAGCAGTTTAAATAGGTTTTTGGAAGTTTTTTGAAGATTTTGGTAACTTTTATAAACTTTTTAAAATGTTTACATTATTTTGAGTAATCTGAAGTAGTTTTAAAGAGAATTAAAGCAATTTAAAGACTTTTAAAAGCCCTAAAAGAATTTTTTTAATTCCATTTATTTATTTAGCAATGTCGTCGTCATACGTGTCTTCACACTGTTCCCTTTGGGGAACTGTATGAAGTGGTGGAAGGATTTATGGCTGTGATTAACGCTCATTCCGTGACCGTAACCATCTTTGAACCAGCCACTAGGGCGGTTAGTCCTATGGCGGGAGGGTTTTACGGGCTCCCACAAGCTATACAAGGAGGGGGGGCCACCCACACCCACGGATGCAAATATCCCACTGGATGTCAACCCAGAATTTAGAGCCGGAGCTCCGACTCCACTTGCCGGGACTGTCTGGAGCGGGGTTCGAAACCCTACCCTGATCTGGCCCAGCGGCGGGGATCCTACCGCTATGACAAACGCCCAATCTGATTAGCAACGTGAAATGGCAGCATAGGGCTCCAGTCACGGGGAGGGAAAAGGCGCAGGAAACGTATGGGTGTCACCTTTTGTGCGGAGTGGGCCTTTTGCGTAGCAGTAAGCATCCCCGCCGCTGGGCCAGAAGGAGTAGGGTTTTGAACCCCACTCCAGACAGTCCCGGCAAGTGGAGTCGGAGCTCCAACTTTAAATTCTGGGTGGACATCCAGCGGGATACTTGCGCCCGTGGGTGTTGGTGGCCCCCCCCCCTCAGATGGGTTGTGGGAGCCCGTAAAACCCTCCCGCCATAGGACTAACCACCCTAATGGCTGGTTCAAAGATGGTTACGGTCACGGAATGAGCATTAATCACGGCCATAAATCCTTCCACCACTTCATACAGTTCCCCAAAGGGAACAGTGTGAGGATACGTCCGATGATGACCTCTTGCGCAATGCACCTCCTTGGACCCTCAGTCGCAGATGCGAGGGGGCAAGTCGTGCAAGTGTTAAATTTTTTATTTTATTGACATGTAAAATGTTGGCCCAATAATTCCCTTCCAAATGCGCTAGTACGGTCGGGGTACTTACGCATCTGGCCGGATGAAATGCCGGTTTTCAGCATGCACAGTGCATGTGGGGAAAACCGGCATTTCCTGTCCTCTGAACGAAGGGGTTCAGAGGCAGAACGCGTGCGACTGCACATGCAGCTAGTGCGCAGTATAATTCGCCGCTTTCATTAATGCTTTCAGTGAGGTCCAGTCATTACAACTTACACATGAAAAAAGCATGGGTACAGTTGCTACAGAGGCTGCGGAGGAAGATATTTCTTATCGTGGAGCTTCTGAAAGTATGTATGTCTGTGTATATTCCTTTGCGTGTTATGTATATATTCCTTTACTTATGTGTATGAATGTATTATTTAATTATGACTTTCAGAGAAAGTAACTTATTGGAAAATCATAATTAAAAACATACATTCATAGTAAAGGAATATAAAACATACATACATATACGTAAAGGAATATATGTGGACATACATACATAACTCATTCTCACATTCCATTCACACAGCCACAATTGCTCCTTCTACCTACCGTTCTGAAAACCCTTTAAAAGGAAAAAAATTTTAACTTTAAAACTTACTTAAAATTTCTTAAAATAACTTCCCTCCCTTTCCCAAACAAAAATATTGCATTTCAAAAGCTCCACGATAAAATATATCTTCCTCCGCAGCCAATGAACCACTTTACACTTGCTTTTTTTCAGTGTAACTTCTAAGGACTTAACCTCACGGATTTCATGAATGAAATCCACGAAGTTCACTGCGCAAGCGCTGCCTGTGCAGTCGCACGCGCTCGAGGTCTGGAAATGCCGGCGTTCCCCGCATGCGCTGTTCATGCTGAACGCCGGCATTTCCAACGGCCAGAAGCGTGAGTAAGCCGACCGTACTCACGCTTCTGGCCTGGAATTTCTGGCCCATTATTCTTTGAGGGCTACAGGCAGGTCCAGACATAATGGTGGGGATTATGATGAATTTGATATATGAATTTGATGCCACTCTATTGGGCTCTTTGTTGTCAGAAAATGGAAGATCGTCAACCTTGTTTCGATTAAGTCATCACGTAGAGAGAAACCTGATGTTAACCAGATGTTGAGCTATATGTTGGTGTAGGCTGGAGTCCTCACTCCCTTCAGCCATTTCCCCTTTTTGCCACAAAACCACCTCACAGTGTGGTCCTGGATCCTGCACATGGAATGAAGGAAGCCCTTTTCTTCTATACCTAGGGGATCCAAAGTATGAAGAATAACTATTTGGACACATTTTCTGATACCACAAGCTTAACTTGCATTGGGACTTTACTGTCATTGAGGAGATATGAAATAAAAAAGAATAGAACATCCTTCACAGCACAGTGCTGAAGAACTGTGTCAAACCTATTGCTGGCAATAAGAATCAATAATTGGGACAGATCCCTCTTGTATCTCCTATGAGATCCTGTGCAGAGACATAATACAGCATTTGGGGGCCACCCATCATCAATCACTCTAGGCCATCGTGCAAGATACGGAGTAGAATGCAGTAGATCTTCAAGTGAGTCTACCAACAACATAACATTATCTCTGATAAAGAAACACCACAGTTCTTTTAAAAATGTTTGGAAAAGATTCTCTGAACTGTCCATGGTGCAATCCAATACATCATTGATGAAGACATTGAATAGAATGTGTGACAGTGGGCAACCTTGTCTTACTCCTCTTTTGAGAGAGATAGGTTCAGGGTATTTCCAATCTATTTTTACATGGATTGTGTAGCTGGAGTACACAGCCGGATAAAAGATTAAAACATGTACTTCTATACCTTCCAGCTTCTTCGTAAGGGCTGCAGTGAGGCACTAGCTCGAAAGCCTTACCCAATCAATGAAATCAAGGTTTCCCTTGTACGTTATGATATTTCACAAATGTATTCCATGCATTCCTCACAAGAACAAAATACAGCCTGTTCCTTTTTGATTGCATCACGAGTCTCCACCAGATCTCATATGCATGGCATAGAATCTCAAAGAGCCTCAACAGCCTGTGCTATCAGTGAGTTTCCTCAATAGTTATTGATCCCAATAGGATTTCCCTACTTGCAGCTAGAAACTACTATTGAGCTCTGGAACGCCAAGAACATGTGTGCCTTAAACAGAATCCTATTCCCCAGCCTCAGAAGAGAATTTCTAAGGCAAGTCGGACAGTTCCTGGCATTGATATCTAAGACGACTGTGTTTACTTGGTGTTGGCTGCTGCAAAAATCAGTCATTAAAGTAATCAGAAGATATTGTTTGTAGTCATTCTGGCTTCATGTACACACCAGATGTCAACGAAAAAACAGATGTTACCAACTTCATCTAAATAGGACAACTGAAAAGAGTCCTGCACCTTCTAGATATTGAGTCACAAATTTGTAAGTGAAGCACACAAGACACATCATGTGATGTGGACCTCTTGGATTGGTAATTGATTGTATCAAACCACATCAGCCTGTTAATAGGAAACAGGACTTCACTGTTTAAAAGTGTGATTAACAGAACACTGTGCCCAGTCCCAGGACAAAAACAGCATTCAAATATGGCATTTCTAGATTTTACTATCCCTCCTTATTTCTACATTAACTCCTTGATTGCTAATGATACCCATATATTGCAGGTAGAAATTGCTTCTCTAGCTAAAGCTATTATAAAGCTATAACTATGAAACGTCCCGTAGATTAACAATTGCGCTCAATTCCCTGGTCCTGTATATCAGGAGACATGGCATATAATTGGCACGGCGGGGGTGAGGGAGCACTTAATTAAGGGAATAGGCCCTGTATCAATCTCATTCTTACCTACAATTCTCCATTCTACTATGTTTAGTGAGCTAAATTGATTGCACACATTTTCAATGTTTGTCCACTGAAACAGGAGCTCTTAGATAGTATTTGGAAGGGGGTATTTTGTAATGTTTATGGTACCGTTTTAGTGCAATATATTTTGTTAGGCATTTTTTACATATTTTTCAATTTTTTGGAAACAATTTGGCAGCCACTTTTTAACAAGTTGTTTTTTTTAAAGCACTTCAAATACAATATTTCATGCTGAAGTGGTCAGGGAGGTCAGCAGGCTCCAAACCATTCTGCAGTCCTTCACACACTAATAACCCAGGACAAGTGCCTCAGCACAGAGCTTTATTGTCTGCAGCGAGAACACTTGCAGCAAATTTACAACATAAAGATAGCACTACTAGTGGCTGGCAAAATCACCACTACCCTCAATTGTTATGCTTATAGATCATTCTGAGCCAACACTACAATATCAGCTGCTGTGCTCCCCACAAAACACCAAAAAGGTGGCTGATGCATTAGGGAACATGGCCAACACTTTTATCTCCTTTCCCACTGAACACCATGGCACCCATGCTCAATGTCACCACAATGGCACATTACCCAAAATGCAAGGCTCACCGATGCTGCTTGTGTCCAACCTGAAACACTTGAATATTGTGAGTATTGCAAAGCTTTCAATTGTATGTTTCATCTTGGCTGTGCTCCCTGCTCAGGTATGGGTATGCATGAGATGCAAAGAAAAAGCTTTAAGATTGTGTGAGGCTCGGCATAGCAAGAAGTAAACATGGAATGGTTTGACAGACTACACTTTGTAATGTGCCATCTACCTGACATGTAGGTCTAACTCGGTTTCTCTCTCCACAGATGCTGCCTGGGACCTGCTGAGTATTTCCAGCATTTTCTGTTTTTATTTCAGATTTCCAGCATCCGCAGTATTTTGCTTCTGTATTGATGTAGTACTGTTCTTTAGTTTTATCTTGTCAAATTTCTTAGGGTGTGTATCTTCTCACATGTTTCCAGGTACTGTAGGCAGCATCGCCTGCCCATCATAGTACACTAGTACGATAGCAAAATACTGCAGATGTTGGAAATCCGAAATAACAACAGAAAATGCTGGAAAAACTCAGCAGGTCAGGCAACATCCGTGGAGAGAAATTTTAGTTGACGTTTCGGGTTGAACCCTTCTTCAAAACTGGAAAGAAAAGAAACTAAATCGAAGGCAGGGCTGCGATCGGACAAAAGAATAAAAGAAACAAAAGAAGTAAAAGAGATTAGAAGCTAGACGAGATGGTAATAGGCTGGGATTAGGTGTAAAGTGTACTGGCAGGGCAAAAGATAGCTGCCAGGTGTGAGAGAGAAACAAAAGGAAAGGGGGGGGGGGGGAAAGGAGTGGAACAATTACAAGAGAAAATGAAATGGGGGCCGAGCTTATGATCTGAAATTGTTGAACTCGATATTGAGTCCGGAAGGCTGCAGACTGCCTAATCGGAAGATGAGGTGCTGTTCCTCGAGTTTACGTTGAGCTTCCGTGGAACAATACAAGAGGCCAAGGACGGTGAGGTCCGAGTGGGAATGGAGCGGTGAATTAAAATGACAGGCGACCGGAAGCTCGGGGTCACCCTTACGGACTGAACGGAGGTGTTCCGCAAAGCGGGCACCCAATCTGCGTTTGGTCTCCCCAATGTAGAGGAGACCGCATCGTGAGCAGCGAATACAGTATACTAGATTGCGAGAAGTACAAGTAAATCGCTGTTTCACCTGGAAGGGGTGTTTGGGGTCCTGGACAGTGGGAAGGGGGGAGGTATAGGGGCAGGTGTTACATCTCCTCCGCTTGCACGGGTAGGTGCCAGGCGAAGGGGAAGGGCTGTTTGGGGTGATAGAGGAGTGGACTAGGGTGTCTCGGAGGGAGCAGTCCCTGCGGAATGCTGAAAGGGGAGGGGAGGGGAAGATACGTTTGGTGGTGGGATCACTTTGGAGGTAGCGGAAATGCCGGAGGATGATCCGTTGAATGTGGAGGCTGGTGGGGTGAAAGGTGAGGACAAGGGGAACCCTATCGTGGTTCCGGGAGGGAGGGGCAGGGGTGAGGGCAGAAGTGCGGGAGATAGAACTGACACGGTCGAGGGCAGTGTCAACCACGGTAGAGGGGAATCCTCGGTTGCGGAAAAAGGAAGACATGTCTGAAGCACTGGTGTGGAAGGTGGCATCGTCGGAGCAGATACAGCGGAGACGGAGAAACTGGGAGAATGGAATAGAGTCCTTACAGGAAGCGGGGTGGGAGGAAGCGTAGTCCAGGTAGCTGTGGGAGTCAGTGGGCTTGTAGTGAATATTGGTCGATAACCTATCCCCAGAGATGGAGACGGAGAAGTCGAGGAAGGGAAGGGAAGAGTCAGAGATGGACCATGTGAAGGTGAGGGAAGGGTGGAAATTGGAGGCAAAGTGAATGAAATTGTCAAGTTCGGGGCGAGAGCAGGAAACGGCACCGATACAGTCATCAATGTATCGGAAAAAGAGGTGAGGGAGGGGACCCGAGTAGGACTGGAACAAAGATTGTTCCATATAGCCCACGAAAAGGCAGGCATAGCTAGGACCCAGGGCGGGCATAGTACACTGTTGTGCTTAAGGGAGAGTGCAAAACAGGGCAAGTCTCCTCACACCCACCTCATGCAGCAGAATGTCCACTGGGTCAGTAATCAAACAAAGACTTGGGGGGGGAGGGAAATTTAGTCGGTTGCACTTTCTGTTAGCACCTTAAGAGGGCGCTAATGGGACGCAATGCAACTAGCGCCCGGGCGCGGCACTGCCCGAGCCTCCCGCAAAATTTAGCGGGAGGTTAGTGGTGGCACTAACTGGTCGCGCCCTGCACCACTGGCGATTATGTCATTGGCGTGCGCAGCGCCCTGCTCACGATCTTCGGGAGCGCCCCCTGACTTACAACCGGATGCTATGTCCGATGGGGTCAGGGGGGCGTACCTGCGGCCGGGGAGGCGCAATTTAAAGGTGAGGTGTGGGGCGGCCATTTCTGTTGCTGGCCGCCTGCCAGCGCTCTCATCCCAGACCTCCTAAAACGCCCCCCCATGGAGTGCTGGCTGCGCTCCAAGAGCCCGGCACTTCTCTTAAGTGCCGGCTCTTTTGCCTGCACTCCCGATCCCCGGGGGCCCAGCTGGGCCCCAGGTCACGCTGCACAAGGCCCCTCCCCTTTAAGAAGGGGAGGAAGGCCTGCAATACCGTGGTGCGACGTGCCGCAGCAGCACATAACGCCGCAATATTGACTCACAGCACCCCAAGATGGATGCGGGGCACTTCCAGTAGTGCCCCACTTCCCTCTTGGGGTGCAACCACTCAATTTCCGGCGCGGGGACGCTAATTTTTCTGGTGCGCTACTTTTAGCGCCCCGGCAAAGTTACCGCCCCTCAATTTTTAGCACTTGGCGTTAACCCTTCTGTATAATTTTCTCAGACTCCAGTTCATTTATCTACATTGCATTGTCTGTCCTTTCAACTTCGCCTACAAGTTCTTACTCCACATGCAATTTTTTGGAAAGGCTGAAAACTGTTTCTTTATTCGCTCATGGGTTGTGGTAAGGCCAGTATTTATTGGCCATTCCTAATTGCCCTTGCTAGGCAGTTAAGAGTCAACCACATTGCTGAAGGTCTGGAGTCATGTATAGGTCAAGACAACAGATTTCCTTCCTCTAAAGGACATTGGTGAACCAGATGGGTTTTTACAACAATCCAGTAGTTTTATGGTCACCTGATTACTGATATTAACCTTTTATTCCAGATTTATTTGATTAACTGAATTTAACTTCCCCAGCTGCAGTGGTGGGATTTGAGCTCTTGTCTCACTGGATTATTAGTCCAGCCTTTGGGTTACTAGATTACTAGTTCAGGAACACTACCACTATGCTACTGTTCCCTACTGTGACCATTTCTGAGTCTTGAGAATGTCCCCAAAACTTTTTTGCCCTATATGTGGCTACTTGCCTTTAAGTGGCTGTACCCCTTTAATATTAAGCAACAGCTCTTTATGGGCTGCATGCTCTGGATTCAGCGCTTCTGTTCTAGGGCCACTTCTGTTCACTGTATGCACCAATGGTTTGGATATAAGGCTAGAGGGAGTGGTATCGAAATCTGTAGATGATTTTAAAATAGGATGGATAGTAAATAGTTCTGAGGACCAAAGGACGTTGCAAGGGAATAATGATAAGATGATGGAATGGGCAAAAAAGTGGCAGATGGAATTCAATGTCAGTAAGTGTGAGGTGGTGTATATATTGGTTAAAAAGTAATAATTATGTTTGAATGAGGGAAGACTGGGTGATGTAGAAGAACAGAGGGATTTGAGGGTTCAGACTCGAGGCATTAAAGCAGCAGCTTAAGGTGAAAAAGTCATAAAAACGCTACTGGATTTGTAGCAAGAGGTATAGAATATAAGGGGGAGAAATTCATTATAGCCCCGTTTGGAACGCTAAATTTTAAAAGTTTGGAAAAGTAGTGCCAGGCGCTAATGTTTCCAAACTTTTAAAAAATTCGGTTTTGCGCTCTGATACGCTTTTATCAATTACTTCATAAAAGGTGATGAGTCGAAGAAGAGATGATGAGTCGAAAGAAGAGATGAATAAGGCTTTTATTAGCTAAGAAGAGACCATGCTTCTTCGTGAGTGACTGAACAAGTCTGAACGAAACCCACACAGTGGTGGGTGGAGTCAGCTGAGGCATGCCTCCATACACAGCGCCACCCAGAGGTGGCAATATACAATACAGTGGTTTACCACATTCACCCCTTGTTTAATGTGAAGTCCGGCGGGGTGAAGGGTACTACAAGTTAAGTCTATCAGGAGGCCTTGTCTGACGTCCTGATCGTCGTGGTGGCGGCGGTGGTGTTGCAGCATCCGACGTCGGGTCTGGTGTCTGGGTGGTTGGCGAAGATTCCTGGGGCTTTGGCATGCCGTCTGCAGGGGTTGGGTTGGGAGGGGTGGTGGGGGATAACAGTGGTAAGGGGGATAACGGTGGTAAGGGGGATAACGATGGTAATTCAGGGGTACCCGAGGGTGCGAGATCTCGTATGGAGACCGTGTCCTCCCGCCCGTCTGGGTATGTCACCCAGGCATACTGGGGGTTGGCGTGCAGGAGGTGCACCCGCTCGACCAGGGGGTCCGTTTTATGCGTCCTCACGTGCCTCCGCAGTAGGACGGGCCCAGGAGAAGTCAACCATGCCGGTAGCGAGGTTCCCGATGTAGACTTCCGGGGGAAAACGAACATTTTCTCATGAGGGGTCGCATTAGTGGCAGTACAAAGCAGTGACCGAATGGAGTGAAGCGCTGCAGGGAGGACCTCCTGCCAGCGGGAGGTCGGAAGGCCCTTAGATTTTAGTGCTAAGAGGACTGCCTTCCAAACCGTCGCGTTCTCCCTTTCCACCTGGCCGTTCCCCCGGGGGTTGTAACTGGTGGTCCTGCTCGTGGCGATACCTCTTGTTAGCAGGTACTGCCGAAGTTCGTCGCTCATGAACGATGAGCCCCTGTCGCTATGTATATAGCTGGGGAACCCGAACAGAGCGAAGATGTCATTCAGACACTTGATGACCGTGGTACTGGTCATGTCTGGGCAAGGGATGGCAAAGGGGAAACGGGAGTACTCATCAACTATGTTGAGGAAGTACACATTGCGGTCAGCGGAGGGGAGGGGCCCTTTAAAATCGACGCTCAGGCGTTCGAAGGGGCGGGTGGCCTTGATCAGGCTTGCTCTGTCCGGCCTATAGAAGTGCGGTTTGCACTCGGCGCAGATTTGGCAGCTCTTGGTCATGGTCCTGACCTCCTCGATGGAGTAGGGCAGGTTACGGGATTTGATAAAATGGAAAAACCTGGTGACCCCCGGGTGGCAGAGGTCATTGTGGAGGGACTGCAGCCTATCACTCTGCGCGTTGGCGCATGTACCACGTGATAGGGCATCTGGGGGCTCATTGAGTTTCCCTGGCCGATACAAGATATCATAATTGTAGGTGGAGAGTTCGATTCTCCACCTCAAGATCTTGTCGTTCTTGATTTTACCCCTCTGCTTATTATTAAACATAAAAGCTACTGAACGCTGGTCAGTGAGCAGGGTAAATCGTTTCCCGGCCAGGTAATGCCTCCAGTGACGCACCGCTTCTACAATAGCCTGGGCCTCCTTTTCGACGGAGGAGTGTCTCGTCTCGGGGCCCTGGAGGGTCCTTGAGAAAAAGGCCACGGGTCTGCCCGCCTGGTTAAAGGTCGCGGCTAGGGCGAAGTCGGAGGCATCGCTCTCCACTTGGAAGGGGATGGACTCATCCACCGCGTGCATTGCGGCCTTCGCGATATCGTTCTTGATAAGAGTGAAGGCTGCACACGCCTCTGGTGTCAGGGGGAAGGAGGTGGCTTTGATGAGGGGCCTGGCTTTGTCTGCATAGAGGGGCACCCACTGGGTGTAGTAGGAGAAAAACCCCAGGCATCTCTTCAGTGCTTTTTGGCAGTGGGGAAGGGGTAGCTCCATTAGGGGGCGCATTCTGTCGGGGTCGGGCCCGATGACTCCGTTCTCCACCACGCAGCCGAGGATGGCCAGGCGCTTGGTGTGAAACATACATTTTTCCTTATTGTACGTTAGGTTCAGCCGTTGGGCCGTACGGAGGAAATTTGCTAGATTAACGTCGTGGTCCTGCTGGTCGTGGCCGCAGATGGTGACGTTATCCAAATAGGGGAAGGTTGCCCGCAGCGCGTTCTGGTCAACCATTCGGTCCATCTCCCTTTGGAAGACCGAAACCCCGTTGGTGACGCCGAAGGGGACCCTAAGGAAGTGGTAGAGGCGGCCGTTTGCCTCGAAGGCAGTATACTGGCGGTCCTCATGGCGGATGGGCAGCTGGTGGTACGCTGACTTAAGGTCGATGGTGGAGAATACTTTGTATTGCGCAATCTGATTGACCATATCAGATATGCGAGGGAGGGGGTACGCGTCCAGCTGGGTGTACCGGTTTATGGTTTGGCTGTAGTCGATTACCATGCGGCGTTTTGCAGTGGTTTTAACGACTACAACCTGGGCTCGCCAGGGGCTAGTGCTACCTTCGATAATGCCCTCCTTCAAGAGCCGCTCCACCTCAGAGCTGATAAAAGCTCTGTCCCCGGCACTGTACCGCCTGCTTTTGGTAGCGATGGGTTTACAGTCGCGGGTGAGGTTAGCGAACAGGGGAGGGGGGGGGACTTTTAATGTGGAAAGGCTGCAGGTGGTTTGCAGCGGGCGATTTAAAAGTTGTTGGTTGCAGACTGTGAGTAGGGGGAGGGGTCCACCGTATGCTAGTGTGACACTCTTAAGGTGGCACTGAAAATCCAACCCTAGCAGGACGGCAGCGCAAAGACGGGGCAGGACTAGCAGTTTAAATTTTTGATATTCAGTGCCCCCTACTGACAGGGTCACCACACAGTAGCCGCTGATGTCCATTGACTGGGACTTGGACGCCATAGAAATGCGATGGTGCGTTGGCAGAATCGTGAGGGAGTGGCTACGTACCGTGTCGGGGTGGACGAAACTCTCTGTGCTCCCGCTGTCGATCAGGCAACTGGTGGCGCGGCCGTTTACCGCGATATCCATCATGGAGCTGGATAGATGGTGAGGGTGGCCTTGATCCAGCGTCACGGAGGCCAGTATGTGGCTTAGTGAGTCACTATAGTCATCCGCCGAGACGGTGGTCGGTTCCGGTGACGAAATGGCGGTTGAGTGCGTTGGATACGATGGCGGCGGATGCCATGCGGCCGGGGGTACACAAAATGGCGGATAAGATGGCTGCTCCCACGGCCCGCACGCTGCGCTGCTGGCTGGCTTCCCCTTGCAGGCGTTAGCGTAATGGCCTTTCTTCCCGCAGCCCGAGCAGGTAGCTGTCTTAGCTGGGCAGTGCGCTCTGGGATGTTTTAACTGGCCACAGAAATAGCATTTTTGGGCCTGGTTACTGGGCATCGAAGCAGTTCTTACCGGAGGCTGCTGTCTCGGTTGGGTCGCTGCAGCGGTTGGTGCCGGGGGCGGCGGTCCCGTGTCCCACGGTTTCGATTGCCATGTCTCGGCGCCGTTACGGGGGTATGCCTCGAGGTTTCGGTGGGCCTCCTCTAATGAGAGCGCAAGGGCAATGGCCGTCTTCAGGTCGGGTTCCTTGCTTTCTAGCAGTCTCTGCCGGGTGTGGTCTGACTGGAGGCCCCTGACGAAGGCATCACAGGCGAGTCCCTGCGCGTGCTCCACAGCCGTTACCGCTTTACAATCGCAGTCTCTGCAGAGTGCCAGTAGCGCCCGTGCAAATGCCCCTACCGATTCTCCCGGTTGCTGCCTGCGGGATCCCAAGAGGTGTCGGGCGTAAATTGTGTTCACTGGGCGCGTATATTGCCCTTTTAGTAGCTCGAGGGCCGCCACGTACGTATTAGAGTCCCGGATTAGCATATATACTTGATGGCTCACCTGGGCGGTCAAAATTTTCAGTTTGTGATCCTCCTCTGTAACCTGTGAGATTGCGAGGAAGGATTCAAAGCAGCTCAGCCAGTGTTCAAACTTGGCTGATGCACCCACATCTTGAGGGTCGAGGTCCAGGCGTGGTGGTCTGAGGGCTCTCAGCAATGTCTGCTGTATCCGTTGCTGTTGTTGCTCCTCAGGTGTCGCCATTTAACTTTTAGCTAATAAAATTGATACGCTTATCAATTACTTCATAAAAGGTGATGAGTCGAAGAAGAGATGATGAGTCGAAAGAAGAGATGAATAAGGCTTTTATTAACTAAGAAGAGACCATGCTTCTTCGTGAGTGACTGAACAAGTCTGAACGAAACCCACACAGTGGTGGGTGGAGTCAGCTGAGGCATGCCTCCATACACAGCGCCACCCAGAGGTGGCAATATACAATACAGTGGTTTACCACACGCTCCAGGAAAGAAGTGGAGCACTAAATCAAGCGCTCCACTTCCTTCTTGGAGCGCAGCAGGCAGCAGGCAGGGCGGGGACTTCAGCAGCGCTCCACACTGGGCCGTACAACGCTGCCATGTTCAAAGGCTCCTTCCCTCCCTTAAAAGGGAAGGGCCATCGCTGCAGACTCTGTAATTTAAAAATTACCTACCTGGACCACCAAGGCAGCTGCGATCCAGCACGATCAGCCTGGCACTCAAGCAGAGTGCCAGGCTGATCGATCGTGGGCAGAAACCCACGAAAAAAAGCAGAACAAGAAAGGTAAGAATTTTTTTTTACTTACCTTGGCCACCTCACCTTTAATCATCACCCCCGAAGCGGCCGGCCGACCGATGCACGCTTCCTGCAGCTGTCGGTGTTTTCAACCGGCACTGCTGCAGGGGCGGAAGTCAATTTCAGATCCGGGCGAAGGAGATCGGGGTGCAATGCCGTAGTGCCGCTGCAAAATTCCTGCCAAATATGACGGGGGTTGATGTCAGCCTGGTCGCAAAGCCATTTGTGTCCCGTTAGTGCCTAATGGGAGGTGCAAAGGCACCCAATTTCACCCCCTAAGTATCAAGATGTTAGAACTGAGATTATTACAGGGTGATTTGATAGAGGTATTTAAAATTATGAAGGGATGGGACGGAGTAATTTGGAACATACTGGGGGAGAAATCTGCTATCGCCCGGTTTGGGGCGCTAAATTTTGAAAGCTGGAAAAAATAACGCCAGGCGCTAATGATTCTAAACTTTCTCTAAATTGGGTGTAGGCACTCCAGGAAGGAAGTGGAGCGCTAAATCAAGTGCTACCACTTCCCTGCTGGGGTGCTAAACCATGCAGGAGGGGCGGTAGCGGTGCAGCGCTGCACAATGTCCTGTGCAGTGCTTCTGAGATCCGAAGCTCCTTCCCTCCCTTAATGGGAACGGCCACTGCTGCAGGCTCTGCATTTCAACGATGTCCCTCGTCGCTGACGGCAACCGGGATCCCCGACGATCAGCCTCAAGCACTCCAACAGAGTGCAGGGCTGATCAATCGCGGCAGTTAAAAATTTTCAAACGGCAACCTAAGGGATGGAAACAAATTTTTTCTGCAGACCAGCGGCCTTACCTTTAATTACCGCTCCTGAAGCGGCCAGCCTCCTGAACAACGCCTCCTACAGCTGTCGGTGTTATCGCCCGGCGATGCTGCAAGGGGCAGAACCAAATTTCAGGTTCGGGGCGATACCGAGGTGCTGTGCAACCAGATGATGTCACGAGGAGTTACCGTCACCGCAAACCTCCAGGTGAATTTTGCGGGCGACGGTACTATCGCCGCGCCCGGGTGGTAAGTCGTTAGCGCCCCGTTGTCGCTCCCCAGAGACGCTAACGGGAGATGCAAAGGAGGCGGAATTTCTAGCCCACTGTGTCCAATGGTTGAGAGTTTTAGAATGAGGGAACATAGATATAAGATTAAAGTAAGAGATTTAGGACAGAGAGCAGGAGAAAGTTTTTTTTCACTGAGGGTTGAGAGTCTGAAATGCATTTTCAGCGGCAGTGATTGAAAAGCCGGAATGTTCACATTGCAGCGAGCGCGGGTTTGGGAGCGGGTTGCAATTAAAAGCACTGAAATTGACGGCAGGTCAGGAACACGGTTTCATCCTCCGACTTCCGCATTTAACTGGGGCGCATTTCGAAGCGCACCTTGGACTCGCTCGAGAGAAATGGGCGTCCTTATTGAAGTACTTAACAGCTCGTTGAGAGACCCTTAAGAGGCTTTTTAATGTGAGGTTTCATCTTTCACTGCTTGTGCACGGGATTCACGGACTTCATGAAGCTCGCCTGTGAAGGCAAGGCAGGAGCTCAGTGGCTATTGTGGTAGTTCATTAACTGATAGCTGGAAAAAGCAGATAAATACACTGTAGGGTGTTTTTGCGTGCCCCGTGTTTTTATGACTCTCCCTTAAGTCGACCCGTGTCACAAAAACTCCACAGTATGGATTGTTTCTCTTGGACAGCAGGAGCTTATGCCAATAGTCCCTGCCCAGCCCGTCGATTAGTGGGTAATCCCACACAGAAAGAGACCAAGGCCAGATAGGTCTTCTTCTATGCCCGGTGCGCAACGTCCCCAGCGGGATTACTGTGTAACCCGGTCGTGACCGGATGCCACCCGGTTGGTCTTCCGAATTATACCATGAACCACAAGCCCCACAACCCCCAAGTTCGGACCCAAGGAGTTACTATGGATAGATTATAAATGATTCAGACAAAACGGAACGGTTCAGGTTGGTCAAAGATCGATTCCTTTTATTACACTCACAAAAACGACAATCCCTACTCCTCTCGCCTACGGCAGAACGAGTAGGTGACTGTGGACACTAGCTTATAACTTTAGACTAAAAAACCCACCCTGTTGGTTACACCGAACCAACACCTTCCCAGAATCTAAGCCTAGATAATGGAAAAACCCTTCTAACTAAACCCCTCTCCCGGTTTGGTCAGAACCCACATTGGAAGCCTTCTCACACACACACCCGTGTTAGCCTGCGTCTTGGACACTTGCAGTTCCTCAGCAGCAAAACACGCTGGCGGTCCTGGGGATTTCTAGAGGTGTATGCTAGATATAATTACCATCCTTGTCATTGATTCACGTGGTCCCGGCTCCGTTCGACTCCAGAGACAAAACCGTGCCTAACAGAGGCATGCGATGAGGCCTAGAGAGTTACATTCAGGCAGTATATCGAGGCACTCACTTCTGGCGTTCCTGGAGAGTTGGCAGATGCGTAGTTATGCAGAGAACCCCGTTACAGATGGTAGAGAAAAGCAGGCAAGCAACAGCCAAAAAAAAACCCTGCAAAGTTCAGCATGTTTATACCCCGTGCAATACACAAAACTAGCTGGGTGGTTCCTGGTTACCATGGTTGCAGAGATGCTAGTTGGTTTACCTGTTGATGTCTCTTGTCCTGGATTGGTCGTCTTGAAGAAAACAATGTTAAGCCATTATTGTAGATGAGCAGTGCTCGAATTGCTAACTGTTTGTTAAGTTCTTGACTGCTCCTTCATTGAAAGAGCCCAGAGGTGTTACTTTTGACTTCCAAACCTCATTGTCCATCCAGACATCCTGGCTCCATGGACAAAGGGTGGTTTCCCCAAATCTCACAAGTTCGAATATGAAAAAGCTCCTGCCTTTCATGACGTCAGCGTTGAGACAGGTCCCATGGCAACCCAAAAGACAGACAGTTCATCTTCACAGAAACTAACAGGCAGTCCCTTTTCCAAACTCCATTTTTTAAATGCAGCCCATGTGCGTCTCCATTTTAAAAGGGTACATATCCATTTTAAAACTCCAAAAATCCTTGAGGCCCATGCACCCACTGATGTTGGCACCGGCCAAATCCTACAGCTCACACCTTACACCTGTTTCCTTGCCTAAGCAAAAGGCTCTTGCTGACACCATTTTGTGCAGAGATTTTGCTTTCAGGAGTTTGCAGGTGATTTCTGCAACCTCGGAAGCCACTCTCACTACATTTCAAGTCACTCTCACTGCACTGGAGGATTGATCTCCACTTTACCTGCCATCTATCAGATCACCTTGGACCTCAGATTTGGACCAAGATGAGCCCGAGCACCAACAACACCAGCAGGAACAGCAGCCTTCTCCTCATTGACCTACTGCTCCACAGGAGGGGGTCAGCATAGGGCTGCACCATGCTGGAGGCGATACCCTCAACACAGGGTATACAGGCACGAGGATGAGCTTCTTCAACATGACTAAATAGCAGTGCTTCAGGAGGCTCAGGCTATCGTGCCAGGTTGTTGCAGCCATTTGAAGCTTGCTGGAAGAAGAGCTGCAGCCCAGAGGACCTGGTGGACACGCCTTACCAGTGGCTGTCAAAGTCACCACCGCCCTCAACTTCCACACCTCAGGCTCCTTCCAGGGATCTGCCGCAAACATTTGCAGGATCTCGTCGGCCACCCACAGATGCATCACCCAGGTGACTGATGCCATGTTTCACAGGTCAGGCACTTATGTGCACTTTGTCACTGATGAAGCCAGTGTTACTGAGCGGGCGCTCAGCTTTACGGCTCTGGCTGGCTTCCCACAGGCGCAGGGCATCATCATCTGCACACATGTGGCCATCAAGGCACCCCCAGATCACCGAGGCATGTTTGTGAATTGGAGGGGCTTCCACTCCCTTAATGTGCAGCTCATCTGCAACCACAAAAAAATCATCATGCATGTGTGTGCCAGATTCCCAGGGAGCTGTCATGACTCTTTTGTCCTGCGCCAGTCCACCCTCTCTCAGCTCTTCGCACCTTCAAATAGACTTACTGGCTGACTGCTTGGAGATGAGGGCTATCCACTGAAGACGTGGCTGATGACACATTTGAGGAGGCCAAGCAATGAGGCCGAGTAGTGCTATAATGAAAGCCACATGATGACCAGATGTGTCATAGAGCAAGCTATTGGCATGCTGAAGATGCGCTTCAGATGCCTGCACAGATCTGGAGGAGCCCTTCAGTATGCACCAGACTGGGTCTTCAGAATCATCATTGTATGCTGCACACTGCACAACATAGTGCAGCAGCTAGGATTGGAGCTGCAGGAGGAGCAAGGGCAGAGCGCACAGCCTCTTTGGAGGAGGAGAAGCAGGTGGAAGATGAGGAGGAGGAGGAACCTGAGGTGTACATTGCACCAGCAGCGGCGTACACTGCCTCCCAGGAGGCCCGTGATGGCCTCATAATGGCACGATTTAATTAAGTTGTACCAATTGTAGGGGGTGGCGCGTGAGCCCAGTCAGTTGTGCCTCTGGCTGCCCGTGAGCAGTTCGAATCGCTCCCACGCCCCTGAGATTCTCGACACCGGACTTAGGTACAGGTAGCGATACAGAAAAGACTTGAGTAGACAGGTGGTTTGGATGTAAGCAAAACTCAGGATTTTATTAAACAGGAAAAATTAATACAGTCTTAAGAGAAATTACCAGTATATAAAATTACAGGTAAATAGAAATAACTATACTTATACAGGGAATGGGGAACACACGGCACATCGAGGGAAAACAACTATCTTAACAATCCCCTTATCCTTATCCCACCCCCTATACCTAGCTAGATTAAGCTATGAGGGGCCAGAACTTATGCTCACCAATCAAAAGGGGTTTTGGACTCAAAACAGCGGTGGGGTTCGGGGTTCGCTCTTGGTGCTCTCTGGAGCCTGCCGTCGTCACGTGGTCTCCAGACGCTGCAAGGGCGTTGTCCAGGTTCAAGTACCCCAAAGTTAAAGTCTCTGTTTGGGTACTTTACCTTGCAGGGGTAATTCTTCTTCTTCAGCCGACAGTTTGAGTTTATATAAAGATAGTCGCAGGTTGGCTGAGGCTGAAGGCCCGATCATTCGAAGCCTACCCTCAGTTCATCTCCTCAGTTCGTCTCCTCAGTTGGTCTTCCTCAGTTGGTCTTCCCTCAGTTGGTCTTCTTCGGTCGGTCTTCCCTCCTCCCCTCGTCGCGTCCCGCCTCGCCTGGCCTCAATTGTCCGTGTCCGCCCGATGCAGTGCCTGGGCGAGTTCCAGATGGCGTGGGGAAAAGGCATGGGCAAAGGCCAGGGGGTAAGCGCGGGACGGAGAAAGAGCGACAGCCACGAGGGCGAGGGGCGGAAGAGCCGAGCAGAGCAGAGAGAGAGATTGCTACCCAGGGCCTTCAATTATACTCTTTTCGAAAACCCTTATCTGCGCGCCAAATCAGGTTAGTTCTTTGTCTTAATCTTGGCGGGCTATTTTAAATAATGGTAGCAATCCATACTAACTGTTTTTAGATGGCCGGTAATCGCATCTACCGGCCCGATAATTGACTTGTTTTGTCATGAATGTACCTTGATGGGCCTGTCCAACCTCGATGGCTTCCTTAATCTGTTGTCGATTATATATGTAAACTGCTTGATGGCCTTAACTATAGGCCTAACTGAATTTAGATTTGTCTCCAATTCGGTCTAATACATAATTCAAAGTCCTGTCTGGTTTCAAAATACAAAGTCTCTCTTCACAGAAACTGCAGCTTTGGTTTCGATCCACAAGCTGTCTGCGTTGCAGAGTCCATTTTAAAATCTCACAGGCTTTCTGCCATGAGGCGCGGACGCCATTTTGGGTACCTTTTTTCATTAAAAATGTCCATGCAGGGTGCCTTTTCTTATTAATAACCTTCGGGAAGATGTAGAAATTTTGTGAATCTTACACAATGCAACATCTAGCTCCTAGATGCTGTACCAATTTCCCCCCTCCCACCAACACCACAAAGCAGTCCTAAAATGACTAAACCATTCCTGCCACACACACACCCATTGCTCGAGGTTAAGTAATGTCTCACCATTCGCTCCAACTGACAAAACTGCTTCCCAGGTAGCAGGCAAAAATGAACAAGACAGCAAAGTGGTGCAAAGAAATAAATTTACGTGCGTCATAAATAGAACTGAAACTTAACACTAACATTTTGGCAAAAACCCATGTGCATTCCCTTGTGCATCTACAATTCTGTCATTTTACTTTTCCGACTGCTTCTATGAGGTGCACCTCCTGTGGCTTCAGCAGCGGTAGAGGTAGGCTGCTCACTTCCCTGCTGTGATTGCTTAGAAACTTTTGGCAGATGTCCTCTGGGTATTGAAGCCTGTGAGAGCTCCGCCAAAGACTGCTCCTCCTGCAACTGTGCAGGGCAGACTCGGCATCGGGATCCGAGGCAACCTGTGAGGTTCTGACTGAGGAGGAGGCAATGTGGGAGAAGTGGGAGTGCTTTGAGCAGAGCCCCGACTTCCATGTCCCCTCTCACCATCATCCCTCTCATGGGCCACCCGCACTTCCCTACTAACAAGGAGCTGGCCAGGGTTGTCTTATGAGGAAAGCTTGAGCAGGTTGGGCCTATACTCATTGGAGTTTAGAAGAATGAGAGGTGACCTTATTGAAACATATAGGATTCTGAGGGGGCTCGACAAGGTAGATGCTGAGAGGATGTTTCCCCTCATCAGAGAATCTAGAACGCAGGGGCATAGTCTCAGAATAAGGGGTTGCCCATTTAAGATGGAGATGAGGAGGGTCATGAATCTTTGGAATTCTTTACCCCAGAGAGCTGTGGAAGCTGAGTCATTGAATATATTCAAAGCTGAGATAGACAGATTTTTGAGCAACAGGGGAGTCAAGGGTTATGGGGAGCGGGCAGAACAAAAGAACATAAGAAGTAGGAGCAGGAGTAGGCTGATGTAATAAAAAGTCTCACACATCAAGGAACTTTAAAGTAAGCTTTAAGCAACTTATAATTATACTAGATACAAGAGCGGTCTTCACCATGCCTCTAGGAGAAGCCCTTTTACATACTGAGCAGTTCAGTATTTATACTAGTCCAAACACAGGAAGTGACGTATGCACAGGAAGTGAGGTATGCACAGAGTTCACAGTTCACAGTTCACAGGAAATTATGTGCACATAACTTCAACCGGAAGTTATTTATTATTATTACATTCTTCCCTCCTGCGAGATTAGAAGGCTGTGGTCTTTCTTTTATTCCGCAGCCGCCGAACGAGGAAGAGTCGCACCCATTTGGGTTCCCGTCGTAGAGGGTCACTGGTCCACTTACATGCTGTTGGCCATTGGTCAGAGTCTGTGTGGCCTGGATTACCCTGCGAAGGGTCGGGGAGATCATGGCTTCGTGTACGAGCCCCAATAGGTGCAGAGTCGGTCTGTCTCTGTTCAGAGGGAGGTGCAGAGCTGGTCTGTGGCGGATCAGTACTTTGGTGCGCGGTACTGGGAGGGTCGCAACTTTGAGTACGGGGTTCTACCGGCACCAAGCTAGTTGGTGTCAGATCAGGATCCTGGAGAAGGGTACCCGGTAGGTTCCAAGAGGCTCCTGGTAAAACACCATCACTCGATGTCCCACTAGGTCCTGGTGGGCAGGGAGCCAGATCCCATAATGATACGGTAGATTCTCGGCCGTCGGGATATCGTATGTATGCATAGGTGGGGTTGGTTAGTTCGACCTCGTCTACGAGAGGGTCATTTTTAGACGTCCGAACGTATCTTCGGAGTAGTACAGGTCCAGGAGTAGTTAGCCATGACGGGAGGGATGTCCCATAAGATGAGCGACGCTGGAATCCAAAGAACCGCTCATGAGGTGTAGTATTTGTGGCTGTAGAAAGAAGGGACCGTATAGAGTGCAATGCATCCGGAAGCACTGCTTCCCATTGCTGGTTTGGTAGGCCCCGAGATCTTAAAGCAAGATGTACGGAATTCCAGATGATACCGTTATACCTCTCTACCTGCCCATTTCCGATGGGATGATATGGCGTCGTTTTGCTTGTAGCAATTCCCCGTTCTGAGAGGTAGTCCTTGAGTTCCCTTGACATAAAGGATGGACCCCGATCCGAGTGAATGTAAGCCGCCATGCCACAGAGAGAAAATACCTGCTCAAGGCAGCAGATTACTGTGGACGCCAGCATATTGGAGCAGGGGAAGGCAAACGGAAAATGTGAATATTCATCAATCATGGTGAGCAAATATGTGTTCCGAGTTGAAGAGGGCACTGGGCCCTTAAAATCGATGCTAAGTCGTTGCATCGGTTGGGTTGCGTGTATGAGCATACCATCTGAGGGGCGGAAGAACTGAGGTTTTAATTCTGCACAAAGCCGGCATTCTGAGCACATTTTCTTTACATCTCCAGTAGAAAAAGGGAGATTCCGTGATCGTACGAAATGTAGCATGCGCGTAACGCCAGGATGACACAATTCATTATGGACATCTATGAGAGTAGAGGACGACATAGTGGAGCAGAATGCTCGTGTGAGGGTATCCGGGGCCACATTCTCCTTGCCAGGTCGATAGTGAATGGTGTAACCAAAAGAGGCCAGTTCCATCCTCCAAAGCTGTATTTTATTATTCTTAATTTTGGTTCGTTTTCGATTATCGAGCATGAAGGTGACTGATCGCTGGTCCGTGATTAATGTAAAGTGCTGGCGAGCTAGGAAATGGTTCCACTTCCGTACCGCCTCTATGATGGCTGTGGCTTCCTTCTCAACCGGAGGATAATGTAGCTCGGCACCTTGCAAGGTCCTGGACATAAATGCTACAGGACGACCTTCCTGATTTAGAGTAGCCGAGATCGCCACCTCCGAGGCATCACATTCGACTATGAAAGGGAGATTCTCATCGATGGAGTGAAGAGCCGCTTTTGCCAACTGTTTTTTGAGAAGGTTAAAGGCTGCAACAGCCGCTGTTTCCAATGGAAATGATCTAGCATGCAGCAAGGGTTGGATTTTGTCTGAAAAATGAGGAATCCATTTAGCGTAATATGCAAACAGACCGAGAGCCCGACGTAAAGAAGCCGGATTCTTAGGTGACGGGAGCTCTTGGAGCGGGCGAAGTCTTTCTGGGTCTGGCTTAATGATACCATTGCCTACGCAATAGCCAAGGATGTTGATGGTCGGTTGCGACTCAACAGATTTAGATTCATTCAAAGTTAAGTTACGGTGATGGAGAGCATCCCAAAATTTTTGGAGGTTGGCGTCGTGTTCCTGTTGATCGTGACCTGCAATAGTAATGTTATCAAGATAGGGAAAAGTGTCCCTTAAGTTTTCCTGCTTAACCAGGCCATCCATTGCCCGTTGGAAGACAGCCACTCCATTAGTAACCCCGAATGGGAGGCGACGAAATTGGTACAGCCGTCCATTAGCCTCAAAGGCCGTGTACTGCTTATCTGAGACCTTCAAGGGTACCTGATGATAGGCACTTTTAAAATCGTAAGTTGAGAACACTTTGTATTCGGCCAGTTTATTAACCATATCATCAATGCGTGGCAATGGGTAGGCGTCCAAGTCAGTATATTGATTGATGGTTTGCGAATAATCAATGCATAGTCGTTGTTTGTGAGGTTTTAGAGGGTTCTTGACGATGACGATTTGAGCCCGCCAGGGCGACGAACATGGTTCGATGATATCCTCTGCTAAAAGTCGAGAGATTTCAGCCTCAATAAAAGATTGATCTTCCTGACTAAAGTGCCGCGATTTCGTTATTATTGGTTTGCATCGAGGAGGAATACTGGCAAATAATGAGGGTTCATCAAGTGAAGCTGCTGATAATGCACAAAACGGTAATTTAGATAGTATATTAGAAATAGTAAGTCCAGGTTTGGATCCACCGAACTCAATGGTGAGTTTCTTATGCTGTTTTTGAAAATCCAGCCCTAAGATGAGATCACTACATAAGTCCTTGAGCACCGAAAGTCGGGTGGAGGGATACATGCGACCATTAAGTGTCATATCAATAATACAAAAGCTGGAGATTCTGGTATTAAGTGATGACTGAGCCATCGCAATTGCCTGGTCCGATGGGAAGATATGTAGTTTTAATTTCGCAACAATCTGTTCTCTAATGAAACTATCAGTACTTCCTGAGTCAATTAAGGCATCTAAGGTATGCCCATCAATTGAAACTTTTGTAGCTGCATGAAACAGGTTCTGTGGGCAAGCAGCTGTAATTGGTGTGGTTGCACAGAGAGTGGCTGAAACTCTAGGTGTGCTTCTTCGGGAGAGAGCTCGAGAGGAAGCTTGATAGGTCCTAGCCGGAGCATCTTGATAGGCCCTAATTGGGGCAGTTCGGTAGGCCTTAGCTGGATAGGCCCTCGTAGAGGCTCTTGATTGGCAAACTTTTGCAAAGTGTCCCTTTTTAGCGCAATGACTGCAGATCGCATTGCGAGCAGGGCAGGATTTCCTAGGGTGAAAAGAATCTCCACAAAAGAAGCATTCCTTCCTAGATTGCCAAGAGGCTGCTAAAGTGGGGTCATCCTCCTCTTCTTCATCAGAATTATCATCAGGATTAGATTCCTCCATGATAGGGTTCACCTGAGGCCACTTGAATCGTCTGGTTGCAGTTACAGCAGCAGATCGAGATCTGGGCAGCTGATAGAGGTCTGCATTTTTCTTTGCCAAATCCAGAGAACAAGCCAGGTCAAAAGCCTTTTGTAGCTCAAGTGTTTTACTTTCTAGTAGATGCTGGCGTATAAATGGAGAGGCAATCCCACAGATGAAAGCATCATGAATCATTTCTTCGCGGTACAGCTCAGCCGAGGCTGCCTGAAAGTTACAATCTACGCTGAGCCTGCGAAGTTCTTGAAGGAATTCGTTAATCGATTCCCCTGGCCCTTGTCGGGCTGTGGCCAGTAGATGTCTAGCATAGACCTCATTTGCGGTCTTGGCATATAGTTTTTTAAGTGCCCGGATCACCTCATCGTAATTATCTCATTCATCAACATATTCAAACACTGTTGGGGTCACATAGTTGATAAGTATCCTCAGTTTAGTAGAAGCATTCACTTTACATTCATCAAGAAAATTCTCAAAAGTACGGTACCAATGCTTCCATACCCTGCCAGCTGCTGGTGCATTTAGGTCCAAGTCCAGATGAGTAGGTTTAAGGATGTTTTCCATGATGGGTGGTTCCCTGGATCCTTAACTCCGAGTTTGTCCGAAGGTCTAGTATTTGTGAGTGTAAATACTAAGTTGCTTAAATTGATGTAATAAAAAGTCTCACACATCAAGGAACTTTAAAATAAGCTTTAAGCAACTTAAAATTATACTAGATACAAGAGCAGTCTTCACCATGCCTCTAGGAGAAGCCCTTTTACATACTGAGCAGTTCAGTATTTATACTAGTCCAAACACAGGAAGTGAGGTATGCACAGAGTTCACAGTTCACAGTTCACAGGAAATGATGTGCACATAACTTCAACTGGAAGTTATTTATTATTATTACATAGGCCATACGGCCCCTCGGGCCTGCTCCGCCATTCAATAGGATCATGGCTGACCCGAACTTAGACTCACGTCCACTTCCCTGCCCTTTCCCCGTAACCCCTTATTCCCTTATCAGCTAGGAAATTGTCTATCTCAGTTTTAAATTTAATTAATGTCGCAGCTTCCACAACTCTCTGAGGCAGCAAATTCCATAGATTTACTACCCTCTGAGTGAAGAAGTTTCTCCTCAGCTCTCATCTCAGTTTTGAAAGGGCAGCCCCTTATTCTAAGATTATGCCCCCTAGTTCTAGTCTCACGCATCAGTGGAAACATCCTCACCGCATCCACCCGATCAAGCCCCCTCACAATCTTATGTTTCGATAAGATCGCCTCTCATTCTTCTGAATTCCAATGAGTAGAGGCCCAACCTACTCAACCTTTCCTCATAAGTCAACCCCCTCATCTTCGGAATCAACCGAGTGAACCTTCTCTGAACTGCCTCGAGAGCAAGTATATCTTTTCTTAAATATGGAAACCAAAACTGTACGCAATATTCCAGGTGTGGCCTCACCAGTACCCTATGTAACTGCAGCAAGACTTCCCTGCTTTTATACTCCATCCCCCTTGCAATAAAAGCCAAGATTCCATTGACCTTCCTGATCACCTGCTGTACCTGCATACTAACCTTCTGTGTTTCATGCACCAGGACCCCCAGATCCCTTTGTACTGTAACACTTTGCAGTTTCTCTCCATTTAGAAAATAACTTGCTCTTTGATTTTTTCTGCCAAAGTGCATAACCTCACACTTTCCAACATTATATTCCATCTGCCAAATTTTTGCCCACTCACCCAGCCTGTCTGTCCTTTTGCAGGTTTTTTATGTCCTCCTCACTCACTGCTTTCCCTCCTATCTTTGTATCGTCGGCAAACTTGGATACGTTGCACTCGGTCCCTTCCTCCAAATCGTTAATATAGATTGTAAAGAGTTGGGGTCCCAGCACTGACCCCTGCGGAACACCACTAGTTACTGGTTGCCAACCTGAGAATGAACCATTTGTCCCAACTCTCTGTTTTCTGTTAGATAGCCAATCTTCCACCCATGCCAGTATATTGCCCCCAATCCCGTGATTTTTTATCTTGTGCAGTAATCTTTTGTGTGGCACCTTGTCAAATGCCTTTTGGAAGTCCAAATACACCACATCCACTGGTTCCCCTTTATCCACCCTGTTTGTTACGTCCTCAAAGAATTCGAGCAAATTTGTCAAACATGACTTCCCCTTCGTAAAACCATGCTGACTCTGTCCGATTAAATTATGTTTATCCAAATGTCCTGTTACTGCTTCTTTAATAATGGACTCCAACATTTTACCAACCACAGATGTTAGGCTAACTGGTCTATAGTTTCCAGCCTTTTGTCTGCCTCTCTTTTTAAATAAGGGCATTACATTAGCAGTTTTCCAATCTGCTGGGACCTTTCCTGAATCCAGGGAGTTTTGGAAAATTACCACCAATGCATCCACAATCCCTACCGCTACTTCTCTCAAGACCCTAGGATGTAAGCCATCAGGTCCAGGGGATTTATCCGCCTTTAGTCCCATGATCTTACCGAGTACCACCTCCTTAGTGATTTTAATCGTGTTTAGTTCCTCCCCCTCATAGCCCCCTGTTTGTCCAGTGTTGGGATATTTTTAGTGTCCTTTACTGTAAAGACTGATACAAAATATTTGTTCAGCGTTTCTGCCATCTCCATGTTCCCCACCACTAATTTCCTGCTCTCGTCCTCTAAGGGACCAACATTCACTTTAGCCATCCGTTTTCTTTTTATATAACTGTAGAAACTCTTGCTATCTGTTTTTATATTTTTTGCTAGTTTACTTTCATAATCTATCTTCCCTTTCTTAATTAATTGTTCAGTTATTCTTTGCTGGCTTTTAAATGCTTCCCAATCTTCTATCCTCCCACTAGATTTGGCTACTTTATATGTCCTTGTTTTCAGTCGGATACTATCCTTTATTACTTTACTTAGCCACGGATGGCTGTCTTTTCTTTTACGCCCCTTTTTCCTCACTGGAATATATTTTTCTTGAAAGTTGTGAAATATCTCCTTGAATGTACACCACTGCTCATGTACCATCTTACACTTTAATCTATTTTCCCACTCCACTTTAGTCAACTCTGCTCTCATACCCTCATAGTCTCCTTTATTTAAGCTTAGTACGCTGGTTTGAGATCCAACTCTCTCACCCTCCAACTGAATTTGGAATTCAACCATGTTATGGTCACTCATTCCAAGGGGATCCTTTACTAGGACATTTTTTATTAATCCTGTCTCATTACACAGGACCAGATCTAAGATTACCTGCCCCCTGGTTGGTTCTGTTACATACTGCTCAAGGAACCCATCCCTAATGCACTCTATGAACTCTTCCTCAAGGCTGCCCTGCCCAATTTGATTTGTCCAGTCAATATTTAAAATCCCCCATGATTATAGCTGTTCCCTTATTACAAGCCCCAACTATTTCCTGATTTATACTCCGACCAACAGAGTTGCAACTGTTAGGAGGCCTATAGACTATGCCCACTGGTGACTTTTTCCCCTTATTATTCCTTATCTCCACCTAAACTGTTTCACTATCCTGATCCTTTGACCCAATATCATTTCTCACTATTGCAGTGATTCCATCCTTTATTAACATAGCCACCCCACCTCCCTTTCCTTCCTGTCTGTCCTTCCTAATTGTCAAATACCCCTGGATGTTTAGTTCCCAGTCATGGTCACCTTGCAGCCATGTTTCTGTAATGGCCACCAGATCATACTCATGTGTAATTATTTGTACTGTCAACTCGTCTATTTTGTTATGAATGCTGCGTGCATTCAGATAAAGAACTTTTAAATATGTTTTGTGACAATTTATTCCTGCTCTTACCCCCTTTACTACTCTACCTTTATCTTTATACATTCTGTCCCTTACTGACATGCTCTGGTTTTTAATTCCCCCACTGCTACATAGAAACATAGAAACATAGAAGATAGGAGCAGGAGTAGGCCATTCGGCCCTTCGAGCCTGCTCCGCCATTCAATGAGATCATGGCTGATCATCCAAATTCAGTACCCGGTCCCTGCCTTCTCCCCATATCCCTTGATCCCTTTAGCCTTAAGAAATATATCCAACTCTTTCCTGAATATACTTAATGAACTGGCCTCCACTGCCCTCTGTGGCAGAGAATTCCACAGGTTCACCACTCTCTGGGTGAAGAAATTCCTCCTCATTTCAGTCCTAAATGGCTTACCCCTTATCCTTAGACTATGACCCCTGGTTCTGGATTCCCCGGCCATCAGAAACATCCTTCCTGCATCTAGTCTGTCCAGGCCTGACAGAATTTTATAGGTTTCGATGAGGTCCCCTCTCAATCTTCTTGCTCTATTGCCTTCTCCGCTGACATTTTTATTTTTCACTCTCTTGAAACCTCCCCCCCACTAATTAGTTTAAAGCCCTCTCTACAGCCCTAGTTATTCGATTCACCAGGATTCTCGTCCCAGCACTGGTCAAGTGAAGTCCGTCCCAATGGAACAGCTCTCTCCCGTCCCAGTACTGGTGCCAGTGTCCCAAGAAGCAAAACCCATTTCTCCCACACCAGTCTTTGAGCCACGCATTTAACTCTCTGATTTTATTTACCCTCGCCAAATTTGCTCGTGGCTCAGGTAGTAATCCAGAGATTATTACCCTTGTGGTTCTGCTTTTTAATTTGGACCCTAGCTGCTCATACTCCCTCAGCAGAACCTCTTTCCTTGTCCTATCTATGTCGTTGGTACCAACATGGACCACGACAACTGGATCCGCCCCTCCTACTCCAAGTTTCTCTCCAGCCCAGAGGAGATGTCCTTAACCCTGGCACCGGGCAGGCAACACAGCTTTCGGGACTCTCGCTCTCGGCTGCAAAGAACCCTATCTATCCCCCTAATGATACTATCCCCTACCACTACAACATTTCTTTTTACTCCCCCCACTTGAATGGCCCCTCGTTCCACGGTGCTGTGGCCAGGTTGCTCATCCTCCCTGCAGTCCCTGTTCCCGTCGTCACAGGGAGTAAGAGCCTCAAACCTGTTGGACAAGAGCAAGGGCTGCGGCTCCTCCAACACTACCTCCTGGATCCCCGTACCTGCCTCACTCATAGTCACACCCTCCTGTCCCTGACCACAGAATACATCTGAATTAGTTAATCTAATTGGTGTGACTACTTCCTGGAACACAGAGTCCAGGTAACTCTCCCCCTCCCTGATGTGTCGCAGTGTTTGAAGCTCGGACTCCAGCTCATCAACACGTAGCCGGAGTTCCTCGAGCAGCCAACACTTACTGCAAATGTGATCACTGTGAACATCAATGGTGTCCACCAGCTCCCACATATTGCAGCAGTAACACATCACCTGCTCTCCCATTCTATGTAATTAATTAAATTTATTATTATTATTTTTAATACCCTCTGCCCCGATTCTAGATGATGAATATCACACCTCTATTTAATTGAACTTACCAACTTATAAAGGTTTAAAAGGGAAGGAAAAGTACTCACCAACTAGCCAATCACCTACCAGCTTGGCTGTGATGCCACTTTTGAATTCTGACCTCCCCTTGGAATGTTGCCTGTGGAGCCTGTTTAGGCTGCCTCGCCTCGCTGCTCTGACTCGACTCGACACCCGCTGCTGCTCCCGGCTGCCTCGACTGGGCCTCACCTCACTGCTCCGCCTCCGCGATGTCTGCTAATCCTGAGACTGGCAGGAAAAACAAGGCAAAAAACAAAACAAAAACAGCAACTAACACCCCACTTACCCTAACTCTCTCACTTACCCAAACTCTCAAACGACACTCTCTGCTGCTAGCACTCCAGCAGGAAAGTGGAGTTGAGGCCAAAATCAGATCAGCCATGATCTCATTAAATGGCGGAGCAGGCTCGAGGGGCCAAATGACCTGCTCCTGTTCCTATTTCTTATGTTCTTATGTTCACTTTGCTACACATCAGTCGGGCGATGAACGCCCAAGTGTACATGGGTATCCCTTCCAGAAATGAGTTCAATAAGAGTCTGCAATCTGTTGCTCACAGCAAGCATGTTCTTGTTTGACTGGCACATTAGCTGCTCCCTGCAGGTGGCCATCCTTTCCATGGAACAGCACATCGACGCCATCACGAGCGATATGGTGCTGCTCATGTTGGAGATGGACTCCAACATGGCTGCAGGTTGACCATGACTGGGAATTAAACATACCAGGTTATTTAACAATCAGGAAGGACAGGCAGGAAGGACGGGGAGGTGGGGTGGCTATGTTAATAAAGGAAGGAATCACTATAATACAGAGAAATTATATTGGGTCAAAGGAGCAGGATAGTGAAACAGTTTGGGTGGAGATAAGGAATAATAAGGGGAAAAAAACACTAGTGTGCGTAGTCTATAGGCCTCCGAACAGTTGCAACTCTGTTGGACGGAGTATTAATCAGGAAATAGTTGAGGCTTGTAATAAGGGAACAGCTATAATTATGGGGGATTTTAACTATCATATTAACTGGACAAATCAAATTGGGCAGGGCAGCCGTGAGGATGAGTTCATTGAGTGTATTAGGGATGGGTTTCTTGAGCAGTATGTAACTAAACCAACCAGGGGGCAAGCAACCTTAGATTTGGTCCTGTGTAATGAGACAGGATTAATTAAAAATGTCCTAGTAAAGGATCCCCTTGGAATGAGTGACCATAACATGGTTGAATTCCATATTCAATTAGAGGGTGAGAAGATTGGATCTCAAACAAGCGTGCTGAGCTTGAATAAAGGAGACTATGAAGGTATGAGAGCGGAATTGATTAGAGTGGACTGGGAAAATAGATTAAAGGGTAAGACGGTGCATGATCAGTGGTGTACATTTAAGGAGTTATTTAACAACTTCCAAAAAATATATATTCCAGTGAGGAAAAAAGGGTGTAAAAGAAAAGATAGTCATCCGTGGCTAAGTAAAGTAATTAAGGATAGTATCCGACTAAAAACTAGGGCATATAAGGTAGCCAAATCTAGTGGGAGGATAGAAGATTGGGAAGTCTTTAAAAGACAGCAAAAAATAACTAAAAGATTGATTAAGAAGGTAAGATAGATTATGAAAGTACATTAGCAAAAAATATAAAAACAGATAGCAAAAGTTTCTATAGTTATATAAAAAGAAAAAGGGTGGCTAAAGTAAATGTTGGTCCCTTAGAGGATGAGACTGGGAAATTAATGGTGGGAAACATGGAGATGGCAAAAACGCTGAACAAATATTTTGTATCAGTCTTTACGGTAGAGGACACTAAGAATATCCCAACACTGGACAAACAGGGGGCTCTAGGGGCGGGGGGGAGCTAAATATGATTAAAATCACTAAGGAAGTGGTACTTGGTAAATTAATGGGACTTAAGGCGGATAAATCCCCTGGACCTGATGGCTTACATCCTAGGGTCTTGAGGGAAGTGGCGGTAGGGATTGTGGATGCATTGGTAATAATTTTCCAAAACTCCCTGGACTCAGCAAAGGTCCCGGCAGATTGGAAAACTGCTAATGTAACACCCTTATTTAAAAAGGGTAGTGGGCAGAAGGCTGGAAACTATAGACCTGTTAGCCTAACATCTGTGGTTGGTAAAATTTTAGAGTCCATTATTAAGGAGGCAGTAACGGGACATTTGGATAAACATAATTTAATAGGACAAACTCAGCATGGTTTCATGAAGGGAACATAAGAACATAAGAACATAAGAAATAGAAGCAGGAGTAGGCCAATCGGCACCTCGAGCCTGCTCCGCCATTCAATAAGATCATGGCTGATCTGATCCTAACCGCCAATCCACTATCACAGAACCATCTCCTGAATCTAACAGAATTAGACACACGAAATAGGAGCAGGATCAGGCTACACGGCCCCTGGGCCCGCTCCGCTACCCACAGGGCCATGACCGATCCGAACCTAGACTCATGTCCAAATTCCTGCCCGCTCCCCGTAACCCTTAATTCCCTTTACTTCTAGGAAACTGTTTATTTCTGTTTTAAATTTATGTAATGATGTAGCTTCTACAGCTTTTTGGGGCAGCATATTCCACGGACCTACCACCCTCTGAGTGAAGTAGTTCCTCCTCATCTCAGTTTTGAAAGAGCAGCCCCTTATTCTAAGACTATGCCCCCTAGTTCTAGTTTCACCCATCATCGGGAACATCTTCCCTGCATCCACCCGATCCAACCCCTTCACAATCGTATATGTTTCAATAAGATCACCTCTCATTCTTCTGAACTCCAAGTCATGTTTGACAAATTTGCTTGAGTTCTTTGAGGAAGTAACATACAGGGTGGATAAAGGGGAACCAGTGGACGTAGTGTATTTAGACTTCCAAAAGGCATTTGACAAGGTGCCACACAAGAGATTATTGCTCAAGATAAAAAATCACGGGATTGGGGGTAATATTCTGGCGTGGGTGGAGGATTGGCTCTCTAACAGAAAGCAGAGAGTTGGAATAAATGGTTCATTCTCAGACTGGCAATCAGTAACAAGTGGTGTTCCGCAGGGGTCAGTGCTGGGTCCCCAACTCTTTACAATCTATATTAACGATTTGGAGGAGGGGACAGAGTGTAATATATCAAAGTTTGCAGATGATACAAAGATGGGAGGGAAAGTAGTGAGTGAGGAGGACATAAAAAACCTGCAAAGGGACATAGACAGGCTAATTAAGTGGGCAGACATTTGGCAGATGGAATACAATACTGGAAAGTGTGAGGTTATGCACTTTGGCAGGAAAAATCATAGAGCAAGTTATTATCTTAATGGCAAGAAACTGGAAAGTACTGTAGTACAAAGGGATCTGGGGGTTCTGGTGCACAAAACTCAAAAAGTTAGTATGCAGGTGCAGCAAGTGATCAAGAAGGCCAATGGAATGTTGGCTTTTATTGCTAGGGGAATGGAATATAAAAACAGGGAGGTATTGCTGCAGTTGTACAAGGTATTGGTGAGACCGCACCTGGAATACTGCATACAGTTTTGGTGTCCATACTTAAGAAAGGACATACTTGCTCTTGAGTCAGTACAAAGAAGGTTCACTCAGTTAATTCCGGGGATGAGGGGGTGGACATATGATGAGAGGTTGAGTAGATTGGGACTCTACTCATTGGAGTTCAGAAGAATGAGAGGCAATCTTATTGAAACATATAAGATTGTGAAGGGGCTTGATCGGGTGGATGCGGTGAGGATGTTCCCAATGATGGGTGAAACTAGAACTAGGGGGCATAATCTTAGAATAAGGGGCTGCTCTTTCAAAACTGAGATGAGGAGAAACTTCTTCACTCAGAGGGTGGTAGGTTTGTGGAATTTGCTGCCCCAGAAAGCTGTGGAAGCCACATCATTAAATAAATTTAAAACAGAAATAGATAGTTTCCTAGAAGTAAAGGGAATTAAGGGTAACGGGGAGCGGGCAGGAAATTGGACATGAGTCTAGGTTTGGAATGGTTGTGGCCCTGTGGGTAGTGGAGCGGGCCCAGGGGCCGTGTAGCCTGGTTCTGCTCCTACTTCTTGTGTTCTAATTCTGTGTTAGATTTCAGGAGATGGTTTTATTACTGTTCCTGGCTGGGGTGGAGATCGCCTTTACAGAAGGTAAGTACTGTAGAGAATATAGGGACAGAGTGATCTCCTGGACGAGTTTCGATCGCCTAGATGGGTCGGAGAGGAATTTCCCAGATTTTTTCTCCCAAATAGGCCATTGTTTTTTTTTTACCTGGTTTTTCGCCTCTCCCGGGAGATCACATGGGTTCGGGTGGGATGGAGAGTGATAGTAGATTTGAGGTTAGGATCAGATCAGCCATGATCTTATTGAATGGTGGAGCAGGCTCAAGGGGCCGATTGGCCTACTCCTGCTCCTATTTCTTATGTTCTTATGTTCTAATCATGCACATCGCGGCTGGAAAACCTGCCAGAGGCTCGCGCATTTGTTGATGCTCCTCCAAGATTAACCTCTTTGTCGACGGCTCCCAAGGTTCAGCATCTGCATCCAGCTGAGCAGAGCTTGGAGCTTCCTGTGCCCTCCAACGAGGACTCTCCACTGCTGTCCCTTTTAACACCATTTGCTCTTGCTCACTTGTGATGCGTGAGACACCAGGTGACAACACTACTCTATGTCTCACAGGACCCACTGACGTGGACGTATCTGCGCTGGTGCTGGGTGTGCGTGGGTCTGGTGACGGTGCACCCTCAGAGACTGCAGCTTCCTCTGAGGAGTAATCTTCCTCCTCTAACTGGTCACTGGGGTGGGTGATGGGGGGGGAATGGTGGTGGTGCACTTAATGGACCTGTGGGAGTGTAAATACATGAATTAGAACTCTTATGATAAGAATGTGTAACATTACCATTATGCACATGATAATATTTCACTGGCTGCTGACATCAATCACCATGAGTGACTGTTATATGCCATGTGGTATATTTAATTCTGTCACCAGGTTGCTGGGAGGTCCCACTCTCTCCGTCTCCCACCGCCAGAAGCTCTGTCACTCCACTTAATTCCAACATCTCCTCCTCTACTGGCATCAAAGTCGTATATATTGGAGGGCCACCTCTCCTTCTTTGTCTTTCTCTATTGTTCTGGGCTCTCTTCTCCTGCAAGCAGGGAAACAAGAACATTTTGAGTGAGAGTGATGGAATGAGTGTAAGGGATGGATGGACTACATCTGTAGAGGGTGAATATGAGGGAGTGGGGTGCCAATGCCAAATAGACTCCTTTTGTGATGTTACTTGCTATGATTGCATTAGGCTGAGGGTGAGTGTCCGTGGTGGATAGTCAGTTGGGGATGTGAGTAGCTGCATAGACAGTGAGGGATGGGTGTACCCGCAAGGTAGGTTAGTGTGAGGAGAGGCATGAAGGAGTAGGCTTGGGAAGGTAGTGTGATGGGGTTGGGGAGACACGCACATCAGGATATAATTGAACGTGGCATTGCACTCACCTTTCCTGACCTCATGAGATCATTAAATGTCTTCTGACACTGTATCCAGGAGCAGCTGACAACACCCCTGCTGCTGATGTCTTGGGCGATCTCCAGCCATGCCCTCTTGGCGTCACTGGGCTGGTCCCTTCCTGCCATTACCAGGACTTCCAGGGAGGAATCCGAAAACCTGGATGCAGCTTTCTGCCGCTGAGACTGCGTCGTTCCTCACACCCTCACAGTCAAAGTCTTGGATGGATAAGCATAGGCACCTCTCCCAACCACCTCTGACCCTCCGACAACAACCTTCAACAGTGATGTGTGCAAGGCTCCTTTAAATATCTGAGCTGAAGGCGCGTCATCGGTGACATCATCAGACCCGCTCCAGGTAATTGGCCGGGAAACCCGCGTGACTCATTCAATTAATCTAATTCAGTTAAACGCACAGTGGAGACCGCGCTGATGAAAAGATCGTAATGGCGACCCGCTACACGACCCACACGCACCCGACCTGACTCCATGGTAAAACTTCCGGCCTATGTCAACATTTAAGAATAGGTTAGATATGTGGTTGATGGAAAGGGTGTAAAGGGACATGAGAATAGGGCAAGCACTTGGGATTATGATTACTGCTTGTTTGGAGGATAAATATCAACACTGGGCCAAATGACCTGCTTCCCTGTTGTAATTTCTAAGCAATTTTGTGTAACATTGGAGCATAAGATTACACGAGTTAGAAAAGGCCATTCAGATCACACTATCATCTGTGTCCTGTTTCAAACTGTCTAATCATTTTTACCTTTTTTCCCAATTTAGCATGTATACTATCAATAAACTTAAGAAGTCTTCATTTTCTTGTTTTTGTGTTTTGTATGACAAAACATTTGCACAAAATATGTACTTAAGTTTGGTGGAAGCATGATTCAATGGAACTTGGAGATGTAGTGATGTAACCAGATTATGAAATGATTGCCACTGCTTTTCATCTCTTCAGTTGGAATCCAACCCAAGGAGGAGCGATGAAGTCACTTCCAACAGACTGTTACTAATGGTCAGAATGGAATGATAACTTTGCACTAGTCCCCAGTAAACCTGAATACACAGCACTAAAACTGCTTGGAAATGGTTGAAAAGGATGACATAAGAACAGTAATGAGAAAGGATCTTGTCTCAGGAGATCAGATAGTAGAATCAGTTTGGATGGAGATAAGAAATAACAAGCGGCAGAAAACACTGGAGGAAGTAGTTTATAGGGCCCCTAACAGTAACTATACCATTGGACAGTGTATTAATTAACAAATAATAGGAGCTTGTAACAATGGTAATGCAATAATATAGACAGGACAAATCAAATTGGCAAAGGTAGGCTGGAGAATGAGTTCATGGAATGCATTCGAGGCAGTTTCCTAGAACAATACATCTTGAAACCAACCAGGGAACAGACTATTTTAGATCTTGCATTGTGTAATGAGACAAGGTTAATTAGTAATTTCATAGTAAAGGATCCTCTGGGTAGAGTGATCATAATATGATAAGTATTTCACTCTCAAACCCATTGTGAAATTCTAAGTCCAAAACTAGAGCCTTAAACTTAATAAAACCAATTGCATAGGCATGAGGTAAATGCTGGAAATACTCAGCAGGTCATGCAGCAGCTGTGGAGAGCGAAATAGAGTTAACGTTTCAAGTCGATGACCTTTCATCAGGACTGGAAAAAGTTAGAGATGTAACAAATTTTAAGCAAGTGCAGGGGCAGGAAAAGGGGGGAGGGGAGGAAAGAACAAAAGGGAAGGTCTGTGATAGGGTGGAAGTCAGGAGTGATTAAATGACAAAAGGTATGATAGTATAAAGCAAAAGGAGATGGGACAAGTAAAGAAACAAAAGATGAGTCTAGAAGAGGAGTAAATAGGAAAACAGCAGCCATGTGAAAAAATAAAGGCAGAGGCTATGGTCTGAAATTGTTGAACTCGATGTTGAGTCCAGAAGCACACAGGGAGGTCCTCTTCCCTTCCCATGGGTGAAAGATGTTGTGTATGTACCTTTAAGGGAATAACTGGTCTCAGACTGCAGTACCGGCAGTGACCACCCCTGTATAAAAGGCCCTAGCAGGCTTCTGTAGTTTCAGTTTCCAGGTTGTCTCCATTCAGTAAAGACTTGTTGTAACCAACTCCTGCAGTCCGTGTCTCAATTATACACGGACATAATACTGGCGACAAGTAAGAAACAAACTTACCTGGAACTCGGCAGCACCTCAGACGACGTTATTGAAGGTCGAAGCCAGAAGAAAAAAAAAAAAAATAATCCAAAGGAACTCAAGAAACGGGCGTCGGCCGTGGGCAACCACCCTCCAAATCATCGAATTGAAAAGTGCAGGAAAGACTGTCGATAGCCAGGCTTGGTTCTCCAGTCTGTGGTTTCCCAGCTAATCGGGCTGGTGGCAGGTAGTGCACTGATTCTTCCTGGGCTGCGGCGGGCTAGAGCTCGATCGGGTGGCTCTGCAACGGGGCTGGGCAGCGAGTCGGGAAGCAAAGAGAGAGAGAGAGGGTGGAGCACACAGTGCACGGCCGGTGCTTCGAAGCCGGGCAGCGTTTGGACCTAAGAAGAGGAGGGAAGTGTCCCAGAGGGTCCGCTCCACGACAGGAACGGTTCTTCAATTAATGGAGCAAATATTGAAGCGCGATAGAAAAATAAAAATACAGCGGAGAGCAGCGGCAGCGGCGGGAAAGCGCGGGAGGCGCCATCTTAACTCGGCGGGGAAGAAGGAAAAGCGCGGGAGGCACCATTTTGATCCATCGGGGACGAAGGCAAAGCACGGGAGGTGCCATCTTAGATTTTCAAGATGCCAAAGACTGGTGATATCACTGCCTTCGAAAATGCAATAGAAGACTGGACCACGTATGTGGAAAGAGTCGAGGTATATTGCGAGGCAAACAAAATAGCCGATGAGAAAAAGGCATCGGTATTGCTAAATTTAATGGGCGCAAGAACATACGGCCTATTGCGGGACCTGATTACTCCAGCCAAACCAAAGGCGAAGAGTTTTAACGAAATTGTTGCTATCCTACAGGAACACCTAAATCCTACGCCGCTGCTGATAGCAGAAAGATTTAAATTCCACAGGAGGAATCAGCATAAAAATGAGAGCAATGCTGATTACCTTACGGAACTACGCAAGCTATCAAAGCACTGCCAGTTCGGAGCAGGACTGGCAGATACCTTACGGGACAAATTTGTCTGTGGACTCCTGAGTGAAGGAACCCAGAAGAGGTTACTCTCAGAGAAAGAGCTGACGTTAGATAAGGCTTTCAGCGTGGCAGTATCGTATGAAGCAGCAGCAAGGGGAGCTGCGGAAATACAACAAAAGCCACAGGAATACGGCACCCACGAAATGACACAGGGATTTGCAAAATGTTATTGCTGTGGCAGAACAAACCATGACCAGAAGGTTTGCTGGTCCAAGGACAAAATATGCAGGCAATGTGGAAAGATGGGACACATTGCACGAATTTGCAGGTCCGGGAAGAAGACCAACGACAACAAAAAGGCTACTAAGGAACCGTACAGGAAAGTACAAAAGATGACGGACAGTAGTTCCGAAGACCAGATGAGCGATAGTGAATCCGGGAACAAGAGACTAAGCTGTCTCAAACTTCACAACATAATTGCAAAAGAGGATCACCGAACCATTTGGGTCACCCTCACGATAGCAGGGTCCCAAGTCAAAATGGAATTGGATACAGGATCAGCTCTAACCGTCATGAATCGACGAGACTACGAGCAGCTATTCTCACACATACCCTTGAGAGAGACATCCATTGTCTTGAGGACGTATACGGGGCAAAAAGTATACCCCAGAGGAAAAATAAGGGTGCCTGTCGAATACAACGGCAAGAAAATACGGAAATTGTATCTCTACATTCTGCAAGATGGTGGACCACTGTTATTGGGACGTGAATGGATCAGAAAGATAAGTTTAGACTGGCACTCCATTCAGGCACTGACGATGGCTGGTAAAAAGGATGACAACGTCACTCCTGGATGATTGTCAACAATCTTAGCTGACGCCAAAGAGGTATTTCAACAAGAACTGGGCACTCTTAAAGGCGTTACCGCCTCGATAAAAATAGAGGAGAATGCAATTCCCAAGTTTTTCAAAGCAAGACCAGTACCATATGCAATTCGCCCAGCCATCGAGGCAGAGCTGGAGAATCTGGAGAATGCAGGCGTGTTATCTAAGGTAGACTGGAGCGAGTGGGCGACACCCATCGTTCCTGTCATGAAGAAAACGTTAAACAATAAGTCTGAGGAGCCAAGGAAGGTTCGCATCTGTGGGGACTTCAAGGTGACGGTGAACCCAGTCCTTCACACAGTACAATATCCTCTTCCAAGGATAGAAGATATCTTCGTCTCACTATCTGGTGGGAAGCGTTTTACAAAAATTGACCTAGCACAAGCATATTTGCAGATGGAGGTTGAAGAATCCTCTAGGAAGTATCTCACGATAAACACTCACAAAGGTCTTTACCAGTATAATCGACTGGTATTCGGAGTAGCATCAGCTCCGGCGATATGGCAAAGAGCGATGGAACAAGTCCAGCAAGGAATTCCGGGGACTCAGTGTTACTTGGACGACATCCTAGTGACAGGTGAAGATTGTATTGATTTGTATGTGGGTTCAATGACGACACATTGATGAAAGAGAATGTCTTTTAATCTAAGGTTTGTTCATCTAAGTTAACAGCATTACAGGAGACACCATGTTAGAGATCCATCTAAAACGAAAACTAAAACTAAACTCTCCCTCTCTCACATGCCCTCTGCTGGTAAGGCATAAATAATCAAACAGGCAAATATGCTGGTAAGGCATCATAATCAAACAGGCAAATACCATCACTATTTGCTGATATCATTACATCTCCCTTTCTTAAAACAAAAGTATTTTACTTTTATCTAACAACATGTTTTCTTTGTATTACTCTGCATTTTAACTGTAACACTTAATGAACTTACATTATCATTATCATTATCAAGGTTTTTTAACCTTGTTTTGTGTGTTCACATGAAATATGTAAATACACTAGAACTTGAAGAGAGAATAAGATAACATTACTTCCTTCTATAACAAGAGTCCTTAAACTTGCTCAATGTGTCTCTCAGGAGGCTTCACATGTCTTGAGGATTTTCTGATTGATCGTCCTTGAATCTGAGTTGTTGCCTCAGATGATGATTTCTCAGCTGTGTGATCAGGTTGTTCAACAGTATCAGTCTTTTGACCTGCTGTGGCTGGTCCCATGAGAAGATCCCGACGATTTCTTCGCAGAACAGCACCCTCATCTGTCTGAATGGTGTATGATCTTGGTTGAACTTCACTCAGGACAGTTCCCTTCTGAGTCCATATGTTTGTTTTGTCTTTGAACCTTACTTGGTCACCAGTGTGGAGTTCAGGTAGGTTTTGTGTTCCTCTGTCATAGTAGTACTTTTGCTTTTCTTTCTGTTGTTCTTTGAACTTCCTCACTTTCTCCCCCTCTTTTGTTTTCAGGAGGTTCTCCGGGATGGGTAGGTTTGACCTTAGCAGACGTCCCATAAGGAGTTGGGCTGGTGACATACCACACTCGAGCAGCGTTGTGCGGTATACAAGCATGCTCTGGTAGAAGTCAGTTCCACTGTCTTTTGCCTTGTACATCAGTCTTTTCACTGTCTGGACTGATTTTTCCACTAGTCCATTGGACTGTGGAAAGTGAGGACTTGACGTTGTGTGGACAAAGTCCCACTCTTTGGCAAAGTGTCGGAAACTTGCATTGTAAAACTGGGGTCCGTTGTCTGTGAAGACCTCGCTTGCCACGCCATGTCTGGAGAATATGGCTTTCATACATGTTATCACAGCATCTGCAGTGGTGGTGTACAGTCTACAAACCTCTGGATACAGGGAGTAATAGTCTGTGACTACAAGATAGTCCTTCCCTTGACATACGAATAGGTCAGCGCCTACCTTCTGGTAAGGTCTGTCTGGCGCTGGGTGTGGCTTTAGTGGTTCTACCGGATTGCTTGCTCGATATTTCAGGCATATTGTGCAGTTTGACACCTCATTTGTCACATCTTGGTTGATTCGTGGCCAGTACATCACCTCTCGTGCTCTTTTCTTACACTTTTCGATTCCCAGATGTCCTCCATGGATCCTTTTTAGCATCTCTTTTCTCAGACTCTTTGGGATAACTATTTTACTTCCTTTGTAGATGATGTCTTCGACCACTGATAGTTCCGCCCTGCAGTTCCAGTACTCTGCCATGTCAGGTAAGCAGTCTTGCTTCATGTTGGGCCATCCATCCAAGATGCTTTTCCTCAGTCGTCTCATTGTTTCATCTTTGTTTGTCTCAGTCTTTATGAGCTCCATTTTTGCATCTGCTATGGGCAGTGCACTTGTGATCATGTCCACGTAGGCGTTCACTTTTTCATCCATTTTGGTGTTTGCGGGCTCACTTGGGTCAACAGCTCTGGACAACGTGTCTGCTGTATACATCAGTTTACCCAGTGTGTAAGCAACATTCAGTGTATAGCGTTGCAGCCTGATCATCATTCTTTGTATTCTAAGCGGACAGCTATTTAGTGGCTTTTGGAACAATGCAATCAGGGGCTTATGGTCAGTCTCTGCACTGATTGCTTGTCCTGCCACAAACTGGTGAAATCTTTCACAGGCGTATGTGATGCTGAGCAGCTCCTTTTCTATTTGAGCATATCGCATCTCCGCGTCTGTCATTGAGCGCGATGCATATGCAATAGGTTGCCAGTAGTCATATTTTTGCAGAAGAACGGCACCGAGCCCACTCTGTGATGCATCTGATGATAACTTGATGGGTCTCGCTGGGTCATAAAACCTCAGAACTGGTTCCTCTGTGAGCAGTTTCTTTAGGTCGCTCCATGACTTCTCATGCTCATGATTCCATTCCCATTCTATGTTCTTTTCAGTTAGTCTTCTCAGTGGCGCCATCTTTTCTGAGAGGTTGGATATGAATTTCCCCATGTAGTTGATCATTCCATTAAACCTCTGCACGTCCTTTTTGCATTGTGGCTTTGGCATATTCTCAATGGCTGACACCTTTCTGGGATCTGGTCTGATGCCCTCACTGCTAAGGATATCTCCCACGAATGTCAGTTCTGTCACCCTGAGCTGGCATTTCTCTCTATTCAGCTTCAGGTTTGTTTTCCTTGTTGCTTCCAGCACTTTTTTCAGTCTCTCGTCATGCTCAGTTCTCGTGGTTCCCCATACTATGATGTCATCCATTGATGTATCAACTCCCTCCAGGTGCTCATAGATCATATGGATAGTTTTGTGATACACTTCAGGAGCTGAGGCAATGCAATATGGTAACCTTAGGAATCTGTATCTGCCAAATGGACTGTTGAACGTGCACAGTCTTGAACTTGCCTCGTCCAGTTTCATCTGCCAAAATCCTGATGATGCATCTAACTTGCTGAAATACTTTGCATTTGCAAACTGTGACATGATTTCCTCACGCGTAGGAAGTTTGAAGTGTTCTCTCTTTATTGCTCTGTTTAGATCTCTTGGATCCAGGCAAATTCTGAGCTTTCCATTCTTTTTATCCACTACGACGAGGGAACTCACCCACTCAGTTGGCTCATCTATCTTCTGAATCACATTCAGGCTTTCCATCCTGTCCAACTCTGCCTTCAGTTGCTTTTGAAGAGCAAATGGAACTTTTCTGCATGGATGTATGACCGTTGGCATACTTTTATCTACTCTGATCGTGTGTTCTCCTGGAAGGCAGCCTAGACACTGAAATAGGTCGTTGTACTCTTTCATGAGTTCATCATAGACTGTCTCTCCTTCGCTTTCCACAATGAGGACTCTCTTTACCAGGTTCAGTCTCTCACAGGCTATTAAACCTAGTATGGCCTGCACATCCTTTGGCACCACAATTAATGCTAGCGTGTGCTCTCTGTCCTTGTGTGTCACTTTGACAATGCATCTTCCTTTCACTGGTATATTAGTACCTGAGTATCCTGTCACTTTCACTTTTATTCCATGTATCTTTGGTCTGGGTCTAATTTTCTTAAAATCAGTCTCTGATATCACATTAACTTGTGCTCCAGTATCCAATTTAAATGGAATGTGTATGTCATTCACTTTTAGTGTCAACATCAGTCTCTTTTTTCTTTTTTGTTTTCAGACACAACATCTACATAGAACTCCTCTATCTCGCTTTCATCTACTGCATGGACCTTGCTTTGTTGCGCTTGGTTCTTACAGCAACGGGCATAATGGTTGTTTTTGTTGCAACTATTGCATGTTTTACCATATGCTGGACACTTTTTTGGTGGATGCTGTGTACCGCATCGACTACATGACTTTCGATTGCCCCTTTCATTTTTGTTTGCTGGCCACGCCTCTTTTTTCACATTGGCGCCCTTTTTGCTAAATGGTTTGTGTCCGTTCTTTCTCACTGCATCCACGTTGCAGCTACTGTCACTGAACAGCTCCTTTGCCTGCAACTTCACAGTCTCTGTAGCCCTACACAGTGCTATGGCTTTTCCCAGGTCTGGATTTTGCTCTCTTAGCAGTCTTTCCCTTAGACCATTATCTGGAATACCACACACCAGTCTGTCTTTTATCAGCGAGTCTGTCTGTCCCCCAAATTCACACGTTTTGCTTCTGTTTCTTAGTTCAGTCACATACTGATCAATAGTCTCTCCCGTTTTCTGTACACATGTGAAAAATCTGTGCCTCTCAAACGTCATGTTACGTTTAGGTATGCAGTAGGCCTCAAACTGTTCCATTATTTTATCCAGCTTCATTTTGTCTCCATCAGCAGTGAATGTGAAGTTATTATACACCTCCAGCGCTTCATCACCCATGACATGTAAGAACACTGACGCTTTCATTTTATCACTTTTCTCGTCAGCTCCAATTGCCGCTAAATACAACTCCAAACGTTGTTTGAACCTCCTCCAATTTTCAGCCACATTACCTGTCAACTGAAGCTTCGCCGGTGGGTGTAATCCTACCATTTTTCACTTCGTTAGCTATTCTCCAAAGGTAAGTAACGATGTTCTCTTTTGGCTTGCTAATATGTGGAGAGCTGATTTCGCTGGTTAGCTTGCTTGCCACTATCTCGTCGAGTTGCTAACTTCAGATTTTTCCTCTTCATCTCTTTCAATCACTTCTGAAACCATGTATTGATTTGTATGTGGGTTCAATGACGACACATTGATGAAAGAGAATGTCTTTTCATCTAAAGTTTGTTCATCTAAGTTAACAGCATTACAGGAGACACCATGTTAGAGATCCATCTAAAACGAAAACGAAAACTAAACTCTCCCTCTCTCACATGCCCTCTGCTGGTAAGGCATAAATAATCAAACAGGCAAATATGCTGGTAAGGCATCATAATCAAACAGGCAAATACCATCACTATTTGCTGATATCATTACAAAGATGACAGTGAACACCTTGCCAACCTAGAGCAGGTGCTCACTAGACTATGTGAACATGGGCTACGAGCCAATCGCCCCAAGTGCGAGTTTTTTAAGAAACAGATATCGTATTGTGGCCACGTGATTGATGAAGAGGGGTTGCATAAGTCCCCTGACAAAATTGAAGCGGTAGTTAAGGCTCCAGCGCCTGAAAATGTGTCACAACTGAGGTCATTCCTCGGATTGGTGAATTACTACCATAAGTTTTTGTCGAATTTGTCCACAATTCTGCATCCACTGAACGCCCTACTACGAACGGGAGTAGCATGGAAATGGAGCGATGAATGTAAGCGGGCCTTTCAGAAGAGTAAGGACCTAATCACTTCAAGAGAAGTATTGGCTCACTACAACCCATCACTACCGATAAGACTGGCGTGTGATGCGTCTCCCTGCGGCATTGGGGCGGTACTGTCACATAAATTCCTTGATGGTTCAGAGAGGCCGATAGCTTTTGCGTCACGCTCGTTAACTTCAGCTGAGCGTAACTACGCCCAGATTGACAGAGAGGCCCTCAGCCTGGTGTGGGGGGTGAAGAAGTTCAATCACTACCTGCACGGTCAGAAATTTACTCTACTAACTGATCATCAACCTCTCATCTCCATTTTCAACCCTCAGAAGGGCATACCGATAATGACGGCACAACGGCTGCAGAGGTGGTCCCTTTTCCTAGGGGCACACCAATATGACATTGAGTACAAAGGAACTAAACAGCATGGGAATGCTGATGGATTGTCGCGCTTACCGTTGCCGACGGTGGAAGAAGAACTGGCAGTGGATCCAGTGGAGTTATTCCACTCGACTATAGTCGAATGTCTCCCTGTGACGAATGCGAACATAGAAAAGGAAACACGAAATGACCCGACACTCTCCTGGGTCTATGATTTAACGGTGAAGGGATGGCCAGCACATGGCGAACCACTGCTGCCAGCATTCTCACCGAGAAGAGAACAGCTGTCAGTGTGCAGAGGAACCTTGATGTGTGGATCCAGAGTAGTAATTCCACCCAAATTGAAGGATAGAGTGCTCAATGAGCTTCATGAGGGTCAACTGGGAGGGGTAAAAATGAAGAACTTAGCCAGAGCGTTTGTGTGGTGGCCGGGAATCGATAGAGAAATCGAAGAGATGACCAAGAGCTGTACAGGATGCCAGAAGGTCCAAAACACCCCACCACAAGCTCCTCTACATCCATGGGAGTGGCCCTCATCTCCATGGCAAAGGGTGCACATTGATTTTGCTGGTCCCTTTATGGACTCGATGTTTTTAATTGCGGTGGATGCACATTCAAAGTGGCTAGAGGTAATAAAAATGTCCTCAGCCACCACAGAAAAAACGATCACAGTCTTACGAACCATATTCGTCAGGAATGGGCTGCCTGAACAGATTTGCTCTGACAATGGACCACAGTTTGTGTCTGAAGAATTCCGGAGGTTCTTAAAGAACAATGGTGTTAAGCATTACACATCCGCCCCATATCATCCAGCCACTAATGGATTGGCCGAGAGGTTTGTTCAAACATTCAAGAAGGCTATCAAGGCAATGTGTAATGAAGATATACCCCTACAACACAAGGTGGATAACTTCTTGTTTGCCTACCGGAATGCGACACATGCGGTTACCAACCAAACTCCAGCCATGATGTTCTTCAATCGAAGACTACGATGCTGCTTGGATTTGGTTAAGCCAAACGTCAGAAGAGATGTGGAGAACAGGCAGTTTCAGAATATGAATGAAAGGCCGACCAGGAATTTAAAGATAGGTCAACCAGTTTTGGCCCAGGACTACCGCACAGAGAAATGGCAGCCAGGAACGATCTGTACATGGCAAGGACCTCTAATGTATACCGTAGACATTGGAGAGAGCATTGTAAGACACCATGCTGACCAGATTCTAGAGTCACTGGAAAACGTCAACTCCACACCACGATCTGATACACCTGGCGATGAAACCGAAGTACCAATTGCATCTACCGCAGAATCGGTGATATTGGAAGCAGACGAACCAAACAACGACATTGATCCCGACTCAACCTTGCCAGAAGAACCTGATATCCCAAAGAGGCGTTATCCAGACAGAATCAGGAAGCCTCCTCAAAGACTGAACTTTTTTTTTTTTTTGTGAAACCCCACAATGCAGATAGAGGCCATTTCGGCCCATCGAGCCTGCACCGACACAAATCCCACCCAATCCCTGTAACCCCTACACCAACACATATCCCACCCTATCCCCATAACCCCACGTATTTAATCCCCCTAACACTAAGGGTCAATTTATCATAGCCAATCATCCTAACCCACACATCTTTGGACTGTGGGAGGAAACCGGAGCACCCGGAGAAAACCCACGCAAACACGGGGAGAATGTGCAAACTCCACACAGACAGTCACCCGAGGCCGGATTCGAACCCGGGTCCTTGGCGCTGTGAGGCAACAGTGCTAACCACTATGCCACCGTGCTGTGCTTATAATTGCTTAACTTCAACCAATGTATCTAGCAACTGTAATTGTAATTAGTTATTATTTAGTTGTTAAATGAATGTTATGTACTGTTTATCTAAAAGGGGAGGAATTGTTGTGTATGTACCTTTAAGGGAATAACTGGTCTCAGACTGCAGTATAAAAGGCCCTAGACCACCCCTGTATAAAAGGCCCTAGCAGGCTTCTGTAGTTTCAGTTTCCAGGTTGTCTCCATTCAGTAAAGACTTGTTGTAACCAACTCCTGCAGTCTGTGTCTCAATTATACACAGACATAATAGAAGAGACCTCCCCAAGGGATCAACACAGCCTGGTAGCATATTGCAGAGGAGGGCACAAACAGGGATGTGGTCAAAAGGACCTGGATGCAGTGCCACAAACGTTTCAATGATCGCAGTAGATCACGAAACGTTAGTACAAAGCCACACTCAACCTCATCCTGCTGTGCCTCTCATCACATCACCATCACTCTGCCTTCCCTACTCTACTCCTGCACATCCTTACTCACACCAACTTACCTTGCACCTCCACCCATCCCTCTCTATCTACATTACCACATCCCCATCTCACTAGCCACCCCTCACACTCACCCTCATCCTAGTGCATTCATACCAACTAACAACACACAAGGATAGGCATTTGGGTGTTTTATGTAAAGTTTCTGTTAATGTGCTATCAAACATTGAAATCTTTACTTTCAACACTTTGCGTTCTTGGACAGACTTGTATGCACCTTTGGAAGTGGCTTAGTGAATTGCAGTGAATGGTGAGACATAACGGTATCTCCCTGCAATGGTGATGAGTGTGAAAGGAATGGCTTGGGCATTGTAGGGATGCTTTATGGTGTTGGTGTGGGGTAGTGCCAACCAGGCGCATCATGTGGCAGCCAGGGTGTACAGCGTCAAGTGAAGTAATGGTGAGGCCATCCCTGGCCTCCCGGGCAGCAATATGGTCATATGCTGATGCCCTGTGTCCTGTGCAACATCAGTTGATTGCAGAGAAGGTTGGTGTTGTTGTTGGTGCTGCTGGTGTGCATTGTCCTGCTGGTGTTGGGGCTGATCGTGGTGGGATTCTGAGGACCAAGGTGAGAGAGTATAAAGGGCACCCATGTTGATGGAATAGATGGCAGATGATGTAGAGATGATAGAAGCGATCTGTCAATGGTAAGAGAGGTAATGAGGTCAGAGAGAAGGAGACTTGTGTAAAGACTTGCAGCATGGTGAATCTGTTGTGGAAATGCAGTGAGGAAGAGTTTGTGGCTGAGGGAAGATATTTCTGTAAGGTGGGAGCTTTTACTGTACATTTGAAGCTGTCAACTCTTCAGCTGATTCAATGGCCATTGACCTCCGAGGTCTAGGCACAGCGGGAAACTAATGGGTGACCTGTCAAATTCAAAAAGCTGGGGTAAAACCATTGATAAGTGACTGTAAACAAGCCACTAATTATTTTAATTGCCTCCCCCGCAGCTACCTGTCGGGTCTGTTCAGCACTGTCAATCATTTTAAATTTAACAGCTGACCCGCCACCCATCCCATCCACTGAGTGCCAGCAAAATTCCAGCCAGGGTTTCTGCTGCATTTATGACAGCAGAGCAAGAGCAGCTCAGAGGAAATTCTGTACCACTAACATTAAATCCCATTGCCCCACTTTTTTTCCCATTCCACCAACTTATCAATATCCCCATTACAGCTTCCTTTCGTCATCATAATTATTTACGATTGTGTTCCGAAGCAAAGTGTACACACACAAATCTCCCAAAAAAGGGCACCAAGGTGAAAATTGGTTAAAGTGCGAATGAGCTACGCTTTGAAGTTGTTTCACCAAAGACTGTAAGCCATAAGCAATTAATTAACCTGTGCTGGTAATTGATAAACACTTAATACCCATTGCGTTGGTAGGTTCCTGGTTCACAGCACTCGGCAGGGGTTGTGCAGCGTAACCTCTCCCCCTCGGGTTGTGAATGCAGGAAGATGAAGAACAAAGACACACACTGACAGTCATGTCTTGAACAGAGAGCTACAAGAGCAATGCTGGAATTTCTAGGCTTTTAGCTATATGGACATAGCACTACATTAGCTGCTTTTATGCCAGAGCCAACTCCTACCCTTACTGGTGGGCCACTATCTCTTCACATTTTGTGTGATGGATGCAGCTAGCTGCTTTTAACTATGTTTATATTTTAAGCATGTGGCAATGTCTTGGATAAGCAACTGACTCATGACTGAAAATCCCACACCTAGGATATGCCCAGTGTTGACATCCCTCGTATATGTGCACATATCATACATATGCACATGAAAGGACATGCATGCACACACATGCACACTGACATTAAATACTGATGTAAGAAATCTTTAAACCCAAAGAAATTGCAAGTTATAAAAGGAATAACGATTCTGCAAAAGGTAGGTTTGCCAACTCAGCAGATGAGGGCTGGCTGATGACCTAGAGAGAATTCCGGTCACATCAGCTAAGCACAGAGGGTTCAGCTCATCACAAGGACAGGCCTCCCAGCAGACATACCTAAACTGATAAGGAAGACAGCATGGAGCCAGTAGGATAAGCAAGATGTCTTTAGAAACATAAGACATTTAGAACAGAGATAGGGAAATAGCTGGCCTCAGCAAGATGCGGGGGGGGGGGGGGTGGGGGGTGCTTTCAGAGGTACCCTTTCCTTTGTAATTGGACAATGTGATGGATAAAAATGATTGACACCAGGTATCCACCAGCCCATCGAAATAAGACATAAAAATGGGCGACCAAGAGAGAAAAACAGGCAGTTAGGGGTGAAGGTTTCTCCGAGTGGATGCATGCTGGCTACAGCCTAACACCTTGGTCAAGTTTAGCCTCCAAGGTGGATCAATGCTGGCTACGGCTTAACGCCTCCAACAGCTCGCGGGACAACCCAATGGAAGTGACCACTGCCGTAGGCTGCAGGGATCCACTCAATCCAGGACCACCGTTCTGCCTCACCGTCTGTCCGTCCGGTCGTTCTGTTCCGCTCCGGGGCCGTAGATCACCCTCATCTGTCACGGGTTGTATGTCTGCTGTATCTATTTCAATCGCTGTATTATCCGATTACTCTTAAACTGTAGCTCTTTAATAAAACGCCTTACAACTCCTAAGACCCTTTGGGTAATCTGTGTGTGACCTGTGATCCAAATTCTTACACTGATGCAGCAGAATGTGTATCTGTGCTTGAATTTGGAAACATAATCCAGTAAGTAATATTCCTGTCTAAAGTAAATTGATCTTGAATTACTAAATCTCTCTGCTGAGGAAGAACTGTCAGTATTAAATGTTAACTCCCTCACAGCCCCCCCACACACACACCCCCCCGCACCCTGCAAATAGCCTATGGTTCTAGATTAACTTTTATTTTAGAAGATTAACCTTTTTTGCAAAGGACCGCCAGCAACTCATTATGTAATGCAGTGCACTCTCCAACTGTCACCAACAGGGAGAGTGCCGGCCACATATGAATGGGTTCAGTGTAGTTTGCCTTGCATGCTGTTTGGAAGCAGAATTCATTGGCTGAGTCTTGTTGTAGGTTAGTTGATAGGACAGCAGTGCCTGCCAGTGTTATTAGCAGACTGCACATGTTCTCCTAGTGTGGTGTTCTGCTGGTAGCTACAGAGTGGGTCTTCCACAAATTGGTTATTTTTCTAAAATACAAAACGAATGTGGAAATGTTGCATGAGGCTGGTGCAAGGGCATTGCAGGCTGGAAGTCTTTTCCACCAATTAGAATAGACAGTGGCTTTGTGCTTTACCCTGATGGGAAGTAATTTGTATTTGTTAGGGTAGTTCTATTTCAAACATCCTGTCTGTTGGAGTCCTTTTCCCAGGTGCTTAAGTTGAAGAGATCACAATTCGGCTTCTTGCTGTAAGTCTGCAACACATCAGAGTCAATCACACAGAGTGCATTCTCCCAATTACAGACAACCACCAAGAGATAGATAAATGGTGTCAATTCTTCTTTGATTTGTATTCAGGTGGATCTGAAATTTATTTGCAGACATCTTGCTAACTCTTACCCAATCTAGCATTTCTGGCTTGACTCACCACTACATGTTTCTACTTGTTATGCAAGGGAGCGCAGGGAGTAAAGATTTTAATTTGTGGTGTTTAAGTACATAAACAATCTTTGGTTCCTCACAGTATGTAACCTGCATACCATCACATACATAGTGGCCGACTATTTGGCATGGATCATGTAATATCCTTAACATGGCCACATTTCATAATGTTTATGTTTGCATTGGCAGCATCATCATTATTCTAGTGGCCCAATGCAAATGGAGCAACACTTCTTAATTTTGAAAGTAAATTGCCCGTAAATCTTGCTTACTCCTGAAAATTGTTTCCCTGTTTCTTGCCTGTATTATTTTTCTGCTTATGAACTCTGCTGCAGCTACATGAAAGAATTTAGATCCTGCACATCATCAGAATAATAAAACATAGAATCATAGAATGGTTATAGCACAGAAATGTTTTTTTTAAGTACAACTATGGAATGGATTCCAATGGTATAATTCAATGGATGGGTTAAGAATCATAGGGGGAAAAATTCGGTTGCTTTGCGCCTCCCGTTAGCGCCCAGGCGCGGCGATATTTGCGCTGCTCGCAAAATTGACCAGAAAGTTTGCGGCAGCGCTAAACACTACCACCACGATCTCCTGCACCTGCAGAGCGTGACGTCAGTCGAGCGTGTAACGCCCCGGTAGCACCCCGGACTGGATATTGAGTGGCGCCCCCTGCCTTACTGCCTGCCGCTAGCAACGACAGGTTGAGGGGAGCGTTTTGCAGTCGGGAAGGGACTGGGGGAGCGTTATTTAAAGGCGACCACTTCCTGCTTTTTTTTGTCAGCAACATTTTTGCACCACGCATTCTGAGAGAGAGAGAGACTTCTGGAGAGATTCAACACTGTGTGAAGGAGTTTTGGGTACTGAGCAGCACTTTGCAGGTTCATTTTGATTTGGCCTTCCTTGCATCGATTTAGAAGAGACTATGGCGGCTGCACTTTGAGCTCTTTCCCTGGGCTTCTCCATTGTTCTTTCCAGCAGATTTGATGTACAGGTCTCTCCAGGCCGAGATTCAAAGCTGCAATGAGCAGGGTGTGGCTGGAGAGCAAGATCGACCCTCCCCTTTAAGAACTGGCTGGCACCAGTGTGTCTGTGTTCCATTGCTGACTGACATCACCTGCGCTGCGCCCGTGCTCTGAGGTAGCACCTCGCTCCTCGGTGTTAGCACCTTAAGAGAGGTGTGTAGTGCCTAATTTAGCGCTCCAATCACCTCCAGGGGCGATAGAAGTCAAGTTTGCAGTCAGAGGCGATAATTAGCAGCAGGTGCTAAACTTTGCGCCCGGCCAATAATTGCGCCCCAAACGGGGCGATACCGAATTTCTCCCCCATAGAGTCATAGAATGGTTACAGCACAGAAGGAGGCCATTTGGCCCGTCGATCCTGTGCCAGCTCTCTGCAAGAGCAATTCAGCTAGTCCCACTCCCCTGCCTTTTCCCCGTAGCCCTGCAAATTCTTTCCTTCAGTAACTTATCCAATTCCCTTTTGAAAGCAACGATTGAATCTGCCTCCACAGCCCTTTCAGGCAGTGCATTCTAGATCCTAACCACTCGCTGCGTAAAAAGTTTTTCCTCATGTCACCTTTGGTTCTTCTGCCAATCACCTTAAATCTGTGTCCTCTGGTTCTTGACCCTTCCACCAATAGGAACAGTTTCTCTCTATCTACTCCATCTAGACCCCTCATGATTTTGAACACCTCTGTCAAATCTCCTCTCAACCTTCTCTGCTCTAAGGAGAATGACCCCAGCTTCTCCAGTCTATCCACGTAACTAAAGTCCCTCATCCCTGGAAACATTCTTGTAAATCTTTTCTGCACCCTCTCTAAGGCCTTCACATCCTTCCTAAAGTACAGTGCTCAGAATACTCCAGCTGAGGTCAGACCAGTGTTTTATAAAGGTTCATCAAAACTTCCTTGCTTTTGTACTCTATGGGCAGGATTTTCATTGGGCCGTGGAGGTGGGATTGGAGGCGTGTGGGGGGTTAAAATCTCAAAATCGGGGGTCCCAAACCCATCCCGCACCCAACCCGCCTCCATGCCAGTTTCAAAGGAGGCGGGTACCCGCCCCGCACTGGGACCTGCCTCCCCAAGGCGGGAAGGGGATTAGTGCCAATTAATTGCCTGTTAACAGGTAGTTAACAGGCAGTTTTTTTAGCCTAATCCCTATTTTTAATGTTGAAGTGTGGGATTCCCGACGGCTCCAAACAACGCCAAGTTAGAGGAGGCGGACCGTCGGGGTGAAGGGCTTGGAGGGGTCGAGATGTCCGGTGTTCAGGTGAGTGATGGGTGCATGAGTGCAAAGATAAGTGTGTTTGGTGTGTGTAAAGTGTTTAAAGAAGTTCTACTAACCTTTACTTACCTTTACAGCCTTCCTTCCTTCAGGTCTCAAGAGTCCCTTATCTCACCGGCACAGAAAGCAGAATGGCTGCGAGCTGTCAAAAATTGCAGCATTCAGCTTTCTTTTCCAGGGAGATCTCTAAATCATCCTAACAGGAAGGAATTAACTTGGAGTACAGATTGTCAGTGTTTGACAGCTTCAAACAGCTGTGAAACGCTGATATTTCATCTGTCAAAAAGTCTTGACAGATGAAATATCAATCTGTGACATCACCTGTTGCCGGGTGGCCCTTAATTGGCCTGCTGAGCCCGCTGGGCGGGCTCAACAACGTCAATCAAGTCAAAATCGCATGGGTTGGCTAGAACTCGATGGAGGCGGGACTACAACCCCGAAAGTTGTAGTCCCGCCTTCTACCTGACTCCTCCTTGAAAATCCAGCCCTATGCCTCTATTTATGAAGCCCAGGATCCCGTATGCTTTTTTTAACGGCTTTCTCAATCTGCCATGCCACCTACAACAATTTGTGCACAAAAACCCCCAGGTCTCTGTTCATGCACTCCCTTTAGAATTGTACCCTTTAGTTTATATTGCCTCTCCTTGTTCTTCCTGCCAAAATGTATCATGCCACACTTTTCTGCGTTAAATTTCATCTGCCACATGTCCGCCCATTCCACCAGCCTGTCTATGTCCTCTTGAAGTCTATCATTATCCTCCTCACTGTTTACTATACTTCCAAGTGTTGTGCCATGGGCAAATTTTGAAATTGTGCCCTGTACACCCAAGTCCATGTCATTAATATATACCAAGAAAAGCAGTGGTCCTAATACTGACCCCTGGGAAACACCACTGTGCACCTTCCTCCAGTCCGATAAACAACTGTTCACCACTACTCTCTGTATCCTGTCACTCAGCCAATTTCGTATCCATGCTGTCACTGTCCTTTTTATTCCATGGGCTTCAACTTTGCTGGCAAGCCTATTATGTAGCACTTTATCAAACACCTTTTGGAAGTCCATGTACACCACATCAACCGCATTGCCCTCATCAACCCTCTCTGTTACCTCATCAAAAAACTCAATCAAGTTAATTAAACACGATTTACCTTTAACAAATCCGGGCTGGCTTTCCTCAATTAATCCACACTTGTCCAAGTGACTGTTAATTTTGTCCACGATTATCGCTTCTAAAAGCTTCCCCACTGCTGAGGTTAAACTGACTGGCCTGTAGTTGCTAGGTTTATCGTTACACCCTTTTTTGAACAAGGGTGTAACATTTGCAATTCTCCAGTCCTCTGGCACCATTCCCATATCTAAGGATTGGAAGATTATGGCCAGTATCTCCGCAATTTCCACTTTTACTTCCCTCAGCATCCTAGGATGAATCCCATCTGAACCTCACGACTTATCTACTTTAAGTACAGCCAGCCTTTCTAGTACCTCCTCTTTATCAATTTTTATTCCATCCAGTATTTCAACTACCTCTTCTTTCACTATAGCTTCGGCAGCATCTTCTTCCTTGATAAAAACAGATGCAAAGTATTCATTTAGTACCTCAGCCATGCCCTCTACCTCCATGCGTAGGTTTCCATTTTGGTCCGTAATTGGCCCCACCCCTCCTTTACTACCCATTTACTATTTATATGCCTATAGAAGACTTTTGAATTCACTTTTATGTTAGCTGCCAATCTATTCTCATACTCTCTCTTTGCCCCTCTTATTTCCTTTTTCACTTCCCCTCTGAACTTGCTATATTCAGCCTGGTTCACATTTGTATTCTGAACCTGACATCTGTCATACGCCCTCCTTTTCTGCTTCATCTTAATCTCTATCTCTTTTTTCATCCAGGGAGCTCTGACTTTGGTTGCCTTACCTTTCCCCCGCGTGGGAATGTACCTCAACTGTACATGAAACATCTCTTCTTTAAGGTCAGCCTATTGTTCGATTTGAGTTTGGCCTGCCAATCTTTGATTCCAATTTACCTGGGGCAGGTCCATTCTCAACCCACTGAAATTGGCTTTTCTCCAATTAAATATCTTTACTCTACATTACTCCCTGTCCTTTTCCATAGCTAATCTAAATCTTATGATACTATGATCACTGTTCCCTAAATGTTCCCCTACTGACACTTGCTCCACTTGACCTACCTCGTTCCCCCAGAAGCAGATCCAGAAATGCCTCCTTTCTTGTTGGGCCAGAAATGTACTGATCAAGAAGGTTCTCCTGAACACACCAGAAATTCTTCCCCCTCTCTGCCCTTTACATTATTACTATCCCAGTCTCTATTAGGATAGTTGAAGTCCCGATTATCACTATTCTATAGTTCTTGCACCTCTCTGTAATTTCCCAGCAAATTTACTCCTGTATATCCTTCCCACTAGTTGGCAGCCTATAGAATACACCTGGTAGTGTAATGGCACCTCTATTGTTTCTTAACTCGAACCAAATAGATTCTGTCCTTGACCCCTCCAGGATATCCTTTCTCTCCAGCACTGTAATATTCTCCTTAATCAATACTGCCACCCCACCTCCTTTTTTCCCTTCCCTATCTTTCCTGAACACCTTGGGCTAGAAATTGCGTAGCGCCCCATTTGGGGCGATAACTTTTGTGGGAGTGCAAAAGTATCGCCAGGCCAAAAACATTTGAATCTGCCGGGAACTTCCACTTTAGCACTCCAAGAGGGAAGTGGAGTGCTAAATCAAGTGCTAGCACTTCCCTTAAAGTGCTGAAGGGAGTGAGAGGGGCGGTAGCGGCAGAGTGCTGAGCAATGTTCCGTGCAGTGCTGCCAGTTTTACAGGCTCCTTCCCTCCCTTAAAGGAAAGGGCCAATGCTGCGTTGAAGGAATCTTCAGGCTGTGTCTGTTGGGCGACAGCACCTGTGATATGTGCATTGCAGCCCCAAGCACTCTAAGAGAGTGCAGGGCGAAGAAATCTCAGGGTACAAGAAAAATCAAAAAACACCAGAATGGGGACATAAATAAATGTTGCCCTACCTGACCACCACTGCCTTTAAATAGCACTCCCCAAGCGGCCAGCCGAGGTGACAACGCCTCCTGCAGCTGCCGTTGTTGATGCCCAGTGATGCTGTAGGGGCGGGAGCGAATATCACTTCCGGGGCCAAACGGGGCGCGGCGTACCGAATGCTGTCACAATCTTCGGGGCACAAGAGAGTGAGGCGGTATGTCTTAGCGCCAGCGTAAATCCGCCAGGGAAGATCACGGGCATCAGTGATTTCGCCGTGCCCGGTCGGTAACCCCTTAGTGCCCCATTACCGCCCTCCAGAGGTACTAACGGGAGGCGCAAACCAGGCCAATTTCTCCCTCCTTATATCCAGGAATATTTAGTAACCAATACTGCCGTTTTTTGAGCCACGTCTCCGTTATCGCCACAACATCGTATTCCCATGTGTCTCCTTGCACCTGCAGCTCACCAACCTTATTACCATGCTTCGTGCGTTTACACACATGCACTGTACACCTGTCTTAGACCTTCTTGTATTCTATCTTTTCTGACCCTGCCTAATACCTTACTATTTTTTATTTTAGTGCTGTCTGTCTCTCCCAATCCTTTGTGCACATTGTTTCTCCTTTCTAATGCTACATCCTGGTGCCCATCCCCCTGCCAAATTAGTTTATCCCTCCCCAACAGCACTAGCAAACCCTCCTGTGAGAACATTGGTCCCGGCTCTGTTGAGGTACAACCCATCCAGCCTGTACAGGTCCCACCTCCTCTAGAACCAGTTCCAATGCCCCAGGAATCTAAAGCCCTCCCTCCTGCACCATCTCTCCAGCCACACATTCATCTGCTCTGTCTTCCTATTTCTGTACTCACTTGCGCGTGGCACCGGGAGTAATCTGAAGATTACTACCTTTGAGGCCCTGCTTTTTAATCTCTTTCCTAGCTCCCTAAAATCTGCTTGCAGGATCTCATCCCTCTTTCTACCTATGTCGTTGATACCGATATGGACCACGACCTCTGGCTGTACACCCTCCCCCTCTATGAGTTATTTGTTCTCTGAATAAAATGAAATAAACACACTGAATGCAGTCAGTAGAATTGCCTAATCGCTGAATGCCACTTCCATGTCCTTTCTGCCCTTACAGCAGATCTGTTCCCTTGCCACATATCCTGCAGTTTATGCTGAGAAGGCAAAAAAAACTTTTGCTTTGATCACAAAACTGTGTTTATCATCACTACAGCTGCAAGAAATCCATCTCAGGGAGACTTTTATGTGTATATAGGCAAGGCCTTTGTGATGTTTAGTATAGGATAACATAAGATAGAAACTGATGACTCTTTATATTACAGAATCACTCATGTCCTATGGGACAGACCACTACAACAGCAGCAACATAGAAACAATTGTGCGTTCACATAATTTGTCTATTTGCGTACATTATTTGAAAACCACAATCATGACTTTCATTTTTGGCTCCTAGGCCTCCCCTGCAGGATGGATAAGGTTCATCCAGGCAAACAATGGAAAAATTGCAGCAAGGATCCCAATGAGCTGGCTTTCAGACGACTCAAAAGGAGTAAGCCACAATTCCCTCTTTTCTCCAGCCCACTGCCTCCCTAAGATCAGCCATTTAAAATGGACACTAAAGATAAGCAAGGTTTTTGGCTGTCAGAAATCCATTATACACTATAATGTTTATTTCTGCTATTCCATCATAAGATATGGGGATTGCTTTCAATTATCCCATTTTACAGGAAAGGGTAAAAAAGGCATACCAGGGAACATTTCTAATGGAAAAACCTCTAACTTATCACGTCTTTCTTCATTACTGTAACGCTAAAATCCTATTGCATCTGTTCTGAGCCTTTCCATTGCTTTTAAATCTTTTGTTTAATGTGGTATACAATATTCAACTTTAGTCAAACCTTGTACGAGTTTAACAGTACCTTAGTGTATTTGTATTCTACAGGGTGGAAAATCAGTGCCACCCAGCTCTGGACATGAAAGCCACAACGAGACCAGCCCAAAATTGGAATATGAGCCTCAACTAAATAATGTAGGTGGGCAGCCAGCGCCTGCTGTGCTTCCACATGCAGCTTTCCCAGGTGCTGGTTTGAATTTTGGACCACCTGCCTCACCGACAGAAGCCCTCAAGTAAGTGGTGGGGGTGGAGGGAGGAGAGCGGGAGGGGAGCTGATTGCAGGTTGGCAGTGGCTCTCAGGAGGCCTGTGAGGCCGGGAGAACTCCTGCTCTTCCTGACCCCACAAGAACGTATTGTAGCGGTTCGTGTAGATCGCCACTAAATAAGAGAGTTTGACTTCGACGAACTATAAATAAGTTGTTTATTTACAGGAACAGGCTAATTACAGCAGGTAAGATAGCTGACCGTAGGAGCACCGTGGTGTAGGTCTTGTCCCAGCGGGGACTCCACGAGGACTGAGTTCGCAGTCCTGTGGGGAGCGTGATGACGTCATCGCGTTTGTGTTGTGACGTCATCTCGTTGTTCACATTTCCCGCGCTTAGGGCGTCACGTGATGTGCGTCATTGCGTCGCTGGCCGTTGAGGCCGAAGTCGGGAGGCCGGGCTGTGCTGGTGCTTGCCGCGGGAGCGGAAGATCGCGTCGCTCCCGTCGGCTGGCCGTTGAGGCTGAAGACGCTAGGCCGGGCTGTGCCGGTGCTTGCCGCGGGAGCGGAAGATCGCGTCGCTCCCGTCGGCTGGCCGTTGCGGCCGAAGACGCTAGGCCGGGCTGTGCCAGCACACGCACATCACGTTGTACGTGACGTCAGCGCGCTAGGGCGCGTCTTAAAGGGGCAATGGCCCCAACAGGTAAGTTAAAAGGGCAACGGCCCCAAAAGGTAAGTTAAACATACAGTAAGGTAAGTTAAAGGGAATTATGTGTCTCAATGTAAGGGACAACCAGTGGTACCACCACAGTATTATTTTAAATGATTATTCTTTGTTTAATTCACCTTTCGTTGGCAGCCGTTGCTTGAGAGCAATGGAAATAAAAATCGGGGAGATGTAAAATGGACTGCCGACTATCATCTGTTTTACACTATCGCAAAAAGTCAAGATCTACCAATTGGGCTTTTCAGCCTAGCAAGAAGGCATCTGAGAGCTAATCTTATAGGGGTATAGAAGATAGATAAGGGAATGGAAAAGGTAAAGCCAGGATATTACATTAATTTTAAATTGCACTGTAGATCAAGACGACACAGGTTCCAAGCTAGTTAAAGGTAAATTTACAACTAATATCTTGAAGTTCTTCTTCAAATAAAAAGTGATCATGACTTGGAATGGACTTTCACATTCTCACAACTCTGTGTAAAAAAAAATCCAACAGATCAAATTCTTCATTTGAAGCAGGATGAACGTGCATGTGGCTTTGCCAGGATAGTGGGCTTTCCCATGGTGCAGGGCACCACCAACTGCACCCATGTGGCTTTGCGGGCACCACATAACAATCCTGAGATCTTCCATAACTGCAAAGGCTACCATTCACTTAATGTGTAGTTGGTGTGTGACCATAGGCAGCGAATCCTTAATGTCAGTGCCCGCTATCCTGGCAGCAGCCATGATGCCTTCATCCTGCGCCAGACCGGTGTGCCAGCACTCTTCCAACCACCTCATCAAGCTCGAGGGTGGCTGCTCGGAGACAAGAGCTATCCGCGCTCCACCTGGCTCATGACTCCCCTCCGCAACCCCAACACTTGTGCCCAGCACTCATATAATGAGAGCCATACTGCCACCAGGAACATCATCGAGCAGACCACTGGTTTATTGAAGCAATGGTTCCACTGCCTTGACCGCTCGGGAAGAGCCCTCTAGTACTCACCAGAGCGGGTGTCCCATTTCGTGGTGGTCTGCTGCATGCTCCACAACTTGGCCTTCATGAGAGCGCAGCCCTTGCCAGCTCGGATTGCGGGACCACCTCAGTGGGAAGATGAGGCAGAGTAGGATGAGGATGAGAAAGAGGACAAGGAGGAGGAACAGGAGGGAGGAGTCAGCGAGACAATCGGCCTTCTGGACGGGCTGTCCATGGTCAGATCATCGGACTCTGATTCACATGAATAAAACCCCAGGTCCCCGTAGCTCATCACATCCTCATCATACCATCCCTGTCTCATGGCATATCACAGCATCCTCCTGGGTGCAAAAGTGAAATGAGAGAAACCACAAAATATTCCAAACACCATTAATAAATTTATCGATAAACATATCACAGATATCATATGAATTCTAATAACTAATGACTTGTTGAATAGCTTTCATTGGCCCAGAAATTCAGGTCTCCACGGGTGAGTACGCACAGGGTACTCACCCGTAAGCCCAATGGAAGTGCCGGTTTCCTGCATGCACTGTGCATGCGCGGGAAACCGGCACTTCCGTTCCCCTGAAGCAGGGGTTCAGAGGTCGAACATGTGCGCGGGAGAGGCTGCGCGTGCACATCAGACTTACCCTCCCGGGAAAACCTGTAAAAAAAACGTAAGTCTCCAGAAGTTACACATATAAAAAGCAGGCGTAAGGCCTGCTTTTTACAAGGTAAGTGGTGAATTCATTAAAATTAAAACATTTTTTCCACAGGTTTATTATTTTTTAATACTTTAAAGAAAGGTAAGTTTATTTTTAACCCCGTTAGAAAATAAAAATTTTAATTATTGTTTGAAATAGTTATTTCATGTAATTTATAGTTTATTTAAAAAATGTGATTTAAAAAAAAAATTATTTGAAGATTTAGTGATGTTTTGGGGCCCGTAGTATTTCTAAGTTTTGACAGCTCTTCCTGTCAAACTTATGAATGGAGCATTCCCTGCTACGATTGGCTCCCCATGGTCCACGTGAGCCCAGGGGACGCATCGAACTAACTGCGCCTCTGGGATATGCAAGCACTGCGCGCCGGCAGCTGGAGCAGGCCCAGGATCAGAATTCCACGGGGGCCTACAGCACAACGGCCGGCGCGCAAGGTAAGCGCAGGTCGGGGGCTTGCACCCGCGGGAAGCCCCCAACCCGAATTTCTGGGCCAATATGTGCAAGGTGTGAGATGTGGGTGTGAGTGTTGCTAGGTAGAGATTGTTGGTGGGTGATTGCTGGGGGGTGTGGTGCTTTGGGCAGTGTGTGAAGACTGTGGTACAGACGGCGGTATGTAGCATTTGTTGAAGCATTCACTCACCCTGACCACCTGAGTGAGGTCATTAAATTTCTTCCTGCACTGTGTGTGGGTCCTGGGGACTACAGTGCTGCCCGAGACCTGCTGCACCACCTCCCTCCACATGGTGTGGAGGACTTGTGGCGAAAGCTTCCTGCCACTTACCAGATAGAGCACCGCCGTCTCGCCACAGCGAAAACCAATGTCTCCAATGCTTCATCGGAGAATCTGCGGGCTCTCACCCTGGGGCGTGGACCTGCCATGAGCAAACCTGGTTCTGTCCTCTGGCTCCTTCTCCTTGTTGTGATTTTCCTTGCTGAGGCAGCTGCACAGCCAGCAATGCTGAGAATGAGCTGCTGCAGCATAAATGAACCTCCCCATTAAGTAGTGAAAAAAGCCTGTGGCAATGATGAGTTGCGATTAGCCTGCACCCGATATTGGTCCACCCTTTAAGTGTTACGCCAATGAGCTTGGATTTTAAGACTTGAATTAGGACTCCACTCATTTTATTGAGCAATGAGCACAAAGTTTTTGTGCAGTCTAAGGCATTTGTGTCTGGCGCTAATTCTCCAAATTTTCTAATGACACCGCCCATTCCTTGGCGATAACGAATTTCTAGCCCAATTTCTCTGCATCCATCCTATTGAACCCCTTCATAATTTTAAGGACCGCTATCAGGTCCCCTCTTAGTCTTCCCTTTTCCAGAAATAAAAGAACCCAGCCTGCTCAATCTTTCCTGATAGTTGCAGCCTCTCATTCTGTTAACATCCTTTTAAATCGTTTCTGCACTTTCTCCAGTGCTTCAATACCCTGTTTGTAGTATGAAGATCAGAACTGCACACAGTATTCCAAGTGTGGTCTAACTTCCCTGCTTTGTATTCTATAGAAAATCCCGTTTGCACTTTTTATGGCCTTAATAACTTATGTTGCTACTTTGAGTGATTTGTGTATCTGTATTCCCAGATCTCCATGCTCCTCTACCCCATTTACTCTCTATCTTCCAAGGAATAGTGGCCTCCTTATTCCTTTTATCAAAATGAACTATCTCACAAAACCCTTTCCTTCACTTGAACAGCCTCACACCCCCACATCTCTTACTGCAGCTCTCCCATGTCACTTGACATAAGCTCTTCAACTGCTAGCCTGAGCCCCATTTGCTTTGTCTTCTTGCAGCACAAATTGGTCCACGATGCCTGCCAGAGACAGACCACTGGAGGGGGCTTCCCCAACATTAAATACCTCACCTCTTCAGAGGAGAAGGTCAGTTGATTACTAAAGGGCAGCAATTTGAAATCATCATCAAATTGACTTGAATGGAAACTAAAAGTGGGCAATGTGTAAAATGGACGGCTGATCCTTTTCCAGTAGTTTCCTGCCAGGTGGATTAGGTTAAAATGACTCCCGATGGTCCAGTTGAATAGCTTCATGGGTTTTGAATGGGTCCTATGCCTTTCACGAAATGCATCACACATAATACAAGTCAGAATATCTGTCTGTGGTGCATAGCTTGCACTTGGAACCTGAATGTTTGACCTGCAGAAATGACATAGATAGTGTTGAATTTAATGAGATGTACTGCTTGAAACCTTGGATTAAATGAGGGCTGGTTAAATAAAGTGACATTGACTTTAAGGGCATTTGGGTTGCTAGTTTTACTTTTCTCATTCAGTCAATGACAATTCACAATAGTCTGGAAATCTGTAAATGAAATAGGTATAATACTGATGGAGTTAAAGAGCAATTTGAGCAAAAGTATGAATTTATTTTCAGTAATTAACAGATAATAATAAGTTACAAATAAATTACAAGAACCAGATGTTAGCAGCACATTTTTTTAGGTGCTACGTGGCCACATAAGGATCGAAAATGGGGTCTGAGATACTCACGCACACTTCCAACGGGAAGTGCGCAGGATACCATTTTGGTAAAGGACAAACAAAAGGCATCCTTTATCCATGTCTGAAGCAAGTGTTAGTCTATTTGCATATGCAAAAAAAGGACCTAATACCTGCTTTTGGTGCCTGCTGCAGCTTTGGTATGTCCCGAGGCAGCTAGTGCCAATGCTGGTTGCCTCTGGAAAAACCAACTCAAAATGCCACGTAAGTAGAAAAAGGTAAGTACTGACCAGAATCACCACCACTCCCAGTCCCGAGATCTTTGACCTCCCTCCTGACCCCAACCTCTAGACTCCCCGCAATCTCCTAGCCCTCCCGACAGCATTCCCGAACCCCACCAACAGTTCTCCCGAAGCCTGCAATCTTCCTACCCGATCCACCACCGAGCCCTGATCATGGACTCTGAGGCCCACTCATTCCTCCTCCAGACCCCGGCGATCCAACCCGAGCACTTGCCTGGAAATTGGAGCACTAACCTGTGTGGGCTCTGTGATGAAATATTCCATTCATCACTGCCTGTGACTGTGGTTGGTTTCAGTTTCATTTCCCTTACCTCTGTTCCGTTTCCTCACCATTGTATTGTACTATGTGTAGGGCTCCGCCCATACCTGGCCCCTATGTAAGCTGGCCCAGCCTGCAGCACATCCAGTACGGCAGAGCTCTGGATGGAAGATACCTCTCTCCTGTGTGTTACCTTCTAAGTCAATAAAAGCCTTGTTTTGTTTCGCTAACATCGAGTCTCGGATTTATTGAGGCACATCAGGCTCCTAACGCAGCACCATCTACATTGTGTTGATGTCCGAGGCCCAAAATCTGGGGCTCCTCGCACCTCACCAGTTGAGCACGGGCTGTTAACACTGTGCAGGTGATGCACCCAAAAATGAGTGCTCCTGAATTTATCCACCTATTTGTTTACATAATCTTATTGGAGTCTGTCAATGGTGGCTGGTGACATAAAATAACCATAAACATTTATTTGCTTTAAATACAGGTGCTGTATTTGTGTTTGGAAAAATAAAGAAATGAATTAGAAGATGATAGCTGTTCCAGATTACCATCCTGAAATAGATACAGATATTTTTACCAGGAATTTCCTCGAGGCCTCTCCGGCTCTGCCACCGTAACTTTGGCGGATGATCGGCACAAACCCGGTTTATGCAGTGTAGCCGGGGTTTCCACCAATCTTCCCCTGAAGTTAGCCGGACGATTGGGAAACCCACCCCCTGCAAAGGAAATTCCCAGGGGATGAAATTCGATGAGGCCTAAAAACGGGCGTGGGCACTGTGATGCAGAATATGCCTGCACCCGTTTAGATAGCACAGCCAGCACGTCAATTTGGTGCTGCCTGCTAACGAACATGAGAGGAGCGCACAGTCCAGTGACTAACCTGCTGCTGACAGGCTGTGCGCTCAGCAGGGGCCCCAAGTTTGCGTCGCTGGAGCGAGGCTGGCTTTACTTAAAGCTAGCCTGCTCCTTTTCAAGGCTGTCTCTAGCACTTAAAGCTGAACTGCCTTGTGAACAAAAAGTTAAAAATCCTTCAAAACTATCCAGTCTGCAGCTCTTATAGCTGACCTGCCTTCTGCACATAAAAAATGCTACAAGTGCTTCAGCACTCACACAAATGGCTCCACAAGCCAGGGAAAGGGCACCCAGGGTCTCGGATGCAACAATCCAGCTTTGTGTAGGGGGACAACACCGGAAGAGAGGTCCTCTAACCACAGGGTGCCAGGAGGCCCTCCAGAAAGAATGATGTGGGACCAGATCACCGAGGCCGTCACTGCCAGCAGTGTCGTCCCCAGGACCTGGCTCCAGTGCCCAAAGAAGTCTCATGACCTCAGACCAGTGATCAAGGTCAGTGAATACATCTTCAAAAGCCATCTACCAACAACTGCACCACTAGCCTCACACACTGCTCAATGCACGACCCCCCCCACCATCACTCACCAACCAACAATCTCTACCTAACACGACACACCTCACATTCCTAGCTTCACCTCGTCCCCTTGGAGGAGGTGCTAGCCATTCTTGGCAGGGATATGGCTGAGCCCTTGGCCAGCGGCGGGGCTGAAAGAATTCAAGATGCTGGTATCCTCATACGTTATCCTCCTTCTCACATCCCATTTCCCCCATATCCCACAATATCTTCTGATTTACAAGCTGCACATGGTGTAAGCATGCACCTCTTGCTTTACCCCACCTCCCCTCACCACAACTGTACCCTTGTGTCTTTCTCATTTCAGACACACAAGAAATCCAGCCTGCCCAGCCAATGGATCAACAAGAAGAGGGAGAGGATAGTGAAGAAGAAGAAGGAGAAGAAACACCATCACTCGATTCGACACTCCCAGCCACCAGCTCGTCAAGGTCGTCCTGCAAGGCCATCTGCAGTGTCCCCACTGAAAGTCAGCAGCCTTCCACCAGCCATGCTGCAGCCACTGGGGTAGCACTGCATAACATCAGTAGGACAGGCAAAGGCACACACAAGACATTCACTAAGAGAATGCATAAGGGTGATGAGTTGATTTCTTCATGTCACATTGGATGGATAGATGTATATAGGTGGATTGGAAAGTTTGCTTTGTGGTGGCTTTTATTTCAGCATTGTGGTCAAGAGGATGTTGTGATGGTCAGTAACAGAGGGAAGGTAAGGTGTGGGACTAATGTTGAAAGGGGAATTGGGGTTGTGGTCACTGGTACTGCAGGCGGAGGATCCCATCTCGATTATCCCAGTCACAAAGACGCTGTCTGGGATGCCTCCTTCCGTCTGTTTCCTCCTCTTCGACTTCCTCCTCTTCTGTGTCTTCCTCTTCCCTCTGCAAGCGGATGCTGTAAATCTGAAATGGCAGCATAAAATGCTGGAAATACTTAGCTGGTCAGGCAGCATTTCGACCTGAGACATTGGGCTGGATTTTGCCAGGTTTGAAGGCGGGTCAGTTGGGAATGTTGCCAAAAATGGTGTCGGGCTCCAATCCCGCCTCCAACCTGCCTCTGAGCAACTTTCCCGAATGTGGGCTTTCAGACCCTGTTTCGATCCCACCTCCAAGAGGTAGGATAGGCCCTTAAGGCCCTTAACAACAAATTAAGTGCCTCTATAATGCCATTTTGAGAGACCTTTCTGAGTTTAACACATTTCCCGCATGCTGCACGTCTCCTCTGGAACACGCCAGTTAATCCTGGCTGGCTCACAAGTGGATGGCTTACTAACAGCTGCAGCTCCACCATTAAAAAGGAGTTTTCACCAATGATCATTTGCAGGTGGCAGCACTTTCTTTTCTCAGGTCTGGGGGAACTTTTAGCAGGCCTACTCATTTTGGAAGTTTTGAAGCTGAGATCCATCTCCAGTGTGACCTCCTGGGAAACCCCTCTCCCCACCTTGACTGAGCGCTTCCTCAACTGAGGTATATACCTGCAGCATGGGAATCATTTATTTCCTTTCCTCCTGGATCTCAGATTCGGACGAAGACCAGCCGCGGCAGCAGCAGAACCCTGAACAACAGCAGCACCAACAGCAGGAGCAACAACAGGAGCTCCAAGCTGCTGCTCACCCACCTGAAGCTGCACAGGCCAGAAGGCGCCAGCGCATGGAAGCACGTCACCGCAGGAGAGACCCCAAACAGGGTCTACAGACAGAGGATCAGCTACCTCAACATGACTGAGCAGCAGTGCCAAAGGAGGCTCAGACTTTCACAAGAGTTAGTGGGTGACATCTGCGCAATGCTGCAGCAAGTCCTGGAGCCCAGAGGAGCAGGTGGACACCCCTTACCAGTGGCCATCAAAGTCACCACCGCACTCAACTTTTTTGCTTCAAGCTCATTCCAGGGATCAACAGCAGACATCAGCGGCATCTCCCAGGTAGCCACACACACTTGCATCACGCAGGTAACCGATGCCCTCTTTGCCAATGCGCACAATTACATCAACTTCTCCAAAGATCAAGCAAGTGTAACTGTGCGTGCGGTTGGATTTGCTAATCTGGCAGGCGTCATAGATTGCACACATGCAGCCCTTAAGGCACCCCATCACAATCCAGGTATTTTTGTCAACTGCAAGGGCTTCCACTCGCTCAACGTGCAGCTGGTTGTAACCACAGAAGGAAATTTTGCATGTTTGCGCCAAGTACCTTGGCAGTTGCCATGACTCCTTCATCCTGCGGCAGTCTAGTTTGCCTCCGCTCTTCAGTCCACCAGACCAACTTTGCGGATGGCTACTTGGAGACAAGGGCTATCCCCTGAAGACATGGCTAATGATGCCGTTGAGGAGGCCATCCAATGAAGCTGAGGAGCGCTACAACTCCAGCCATATTTCCACCAGTTCCATAGTCGAGCAAACCATCGGCTTGCTGAAGATGCGATTCAGATGCCTTGATAGATCAGGTGGAGCCCTGCAGTACTCAGCAGCCAGGCTCTCCAGAATTGTCGTGCTCTGCTGTGCACTTCACAATATGACACAGCATCGTGGCTTGCAGCTGCCTGATGTACAAGTGGCTCATTGCATAGCCTCCTCAGAGGAGGATGAGGATGTGGAAGAGGAAGAGGAGGAGAGTGACAACGAACAGCTTGTGGAAGCGCATCAACCAGTGGCAGCAGCACGCGAGAACATTGCTGTCTGGGATGCACTGATCTTGGCCAGATTTGCTTAGGCTGGCCAATCAAACACATTTGCCTCTCACCTTCTTACCACACCATCAACAATGGACAAGAACCTGTGGCTTCCTATCACTCTGACCATCATACTGACAATTCCAAGTCACCCTGAGCCCTCAATGTGGAAGTCCCATTTGCGAAATAACACAGCCCAGAACTTGAACAGTTTGCAATCAAGTATTTTATAACATTAATTCACGGATGGCATTTCAGAAGTAAACACAACAGAACACCCAAGTGACTACCCTTGTGACAACTTGTGCTTTATCTTCCTCTTACTCCTGCTCCTACATGGTGCTTCCCCGTGGTTTCAGCAGATGTGGAGGCCCCTTGCTCACTTTCATGCTGTTCCTGCCTTGACACCTTTGGCAGGCATCCTCTGGGGTGGTGAACCTGTGAGGGCTCGCCACCAGCCTGCTGCTCCTGCGGCTGTGCAGGGGCTGAGATGCCGATCTCAGTTGGGTGAGGACTCTGGTGGGGCTCTGACCAAGGGCTCTGCAGTGGCATGGTTGTGTAAGCGCTTGGAGAGGAGCCCCCACTTCCTTGTTCTCTGCCACCAACATCCCTCTCATGGGTCAGCTCCACTTCAGAGCTAGCAAGTGGCTTGACAGCACCTTGCTGCACTTCAGGGGGGCCATGAGGACTCGTTTCTGCACTGGCAGTCCTACTCCAGAGGACTTCCATGAAGGTCTGGTTTCTCTGCTCAATAACTGACCATCGTTCCTCCAGAGATGTCAATCTATTCTGAACAATGACCATGTTTTCAAGACCCTGGTGACTTAGCTCCTCCATGGCCATAGCCATCCTCTCCTCTACCGTAGCCAACCTCTCCTCTACGGTAGCCAGCCTTACCACGGATGTAGTCATCCTTTCCATGGAGGTTGCCATCCTTTCCATGGTGATGCGTTCATGTGCCAATGCCTCCACAAAGGCTCTGCTCGTGTTAGCGATGGACTACTCCATCCGCTACACACTTGCAGCGACCCTGGAAACAAAACCTGCCAGAGACTCCTGCACCTGTTCCTGGAATTCCAGCACCGCTCACCTTCTGGGTGGACCCGGAGGCACAGGGTCGACATGCAGCTGAGCTGAGCTGGGAGAGTCCTGTGCCCTCCGACAAGGACTCTCCACAGCTGTCCCTGTCTCCACCATCTGCTGATGCTCACTTGCGAGCTGTGATATACCAGGTGACAACACTACTCTAGGTGTGAGTGTCTGCGCTGGTGCTGGGTGTGCTTAATTCTGCTGACACTGTGCCCTCAGAGGTTGCAGCTTCCTCTGAGGAGTCTGGTGGCTCAGGCTGTTCCCCCTGGACAGTGGGGAGGGGGGCTGTCGATGGTCCTGTGGGGGAATAAAGGAAAGGGTTAGACATGCGAGATAAACGTTGCATGCACATTGAATTGTGCAGATGATCATAAGTCAATCTGTTAGAGCATTAGATTCAACATCAATCACTCATGCAATGTCAATGAGAGAGATGAAAAACTATTCTGTCACCAGCTTGCTCTGATGCGCCCATCTGTCCATCCCCCACTTGTGCATCCTCCTCCACTCCCACGATGTCCAGGGCTGCCTCCTCTGCACTGGTGAGCTGGGCTATTGAGGCTGGCCCTCCTCCAGTCATTGCACTTTCCCTCTTACTGTGGGCTCTCTTTTCCTGCAATGAGGGACACAAGTGGAGTTGGAGTGAGAATGAAGGAGTGAGTGTAGAGAATCCATAGCATAGATGCTTAGAAGGACACAAAGATGGAGTGAGGTCCCAAGACCAAGGGCCCTCCCACGTGTTGTAAGTTGTTGGCATAGCATAACAGTGATGGGGAGTGTGAGGGCTGCATAGTTGAATGGCGGTTGAGGGAAGTGGCGGTAGGGATTGTGGATGCATTGGTAATAATTTTCCAAAACTCCCTGGACTCGGCAAAGGTCCCGGCAGACTGGAAAACTGCTAATGTAACACCCTTATTTAAAAAGGGCAGTAGACAGAAGGCTGGAAACTATAGACCGGTTAGCCTAACATCTGTGGTAGGTAAAATTTTGGAGTCCATTATTAAGGAGACAGTAACAGGGCATTTGGATAATCATAATTTAATAGGACAAAGTCAGCATGGTTTTATGAAGGGGAAGTCATGTTTGACAAATTTGCTGGAGTTCTTTGAGGAAGTAACGTCTAGGGTGGATAAAGGGGAACCAGTGGACGTAGTGTATTTAGACTTCCAAAAGGCATTTGACAAGGTGCCACACGAAAGATTATTGCTTAAGATAAAAAATCACGGGATTGGGGGTAATATTCTGGCATGGATAGAGGATTGGCTATCTAACAGAAGGCAGAGAGTTGGGATAAATGGTTCATTCTCAGACTGGCAATCAGTAACTAGTGGTGTTCCGCAGGGGTCAGTGCTGGGTCCCCAACTCTTTACAATCTATATTAATGATTTGGAGGAGGGGACCGAGTGTAACATATCAAAGTTTGCAGCTGATACTAAGATGGGAGGGAAAGTAGTGAGTGAGGAGGACATAAAAAACCTGCAAGGGGACATCGACAGGCTAAGTAAGTGGGCAGAGATTTGGCAGATGGAATACAATACTGGAAAGTGTGAGGTTATGCACTTTGGCAGGAAAAATCGTAGAGCAAGTTATTATCTTAATGGCAAGAAACTGGAAAGTACTGAAGTATAAAGGGATCTGGGGGTCCTGGTGCACGAAACTCAAAAGGTTAGTATGCAGGTGCAGCAAGTGATTAAGAAGGCCAATGGAATGTTGGCTTTCATTGCTAGGGGGATAGAATATAAAAATAGGGAGGTATTGCTTCAGTTGTACAAGGTATTGGTGAGACCGCACCTGGAATACTGCGTACAGTTTTGGTGTCCATACTTAAGAAAGGACATACTTGCTCTCGAGTCAGTACAAAGAAGCCATGGTGTGGAGATGCCGGAGTTGGACTGGGGTGGACAAATGTAAGAAGTCACACAACACCAGGTTATAGTCCAACAGCTTTATTTGAAATCACAAGCTTTCGGAGCGCTGCTCCTTCTTCAGGTGAAGTGGAGAAATGCATAAAGACACAGCTTATATAGTCAGAGAATCATGTCAGATGTTTACAGGTAACCTTTCCAACTGCCATTTATCGCACCTCGGCAGAGAGATAATCACAGCAGTCAAAGGTGTGAATGGTGTCCAAACAGGTCAGTCAGGGAAACATTACATCAAAGAACAATGAGGTGGGGTCACAAGGGGTCAAATATTGCAGATGCTGGGGTCTGTATGAAAAACAAAAAAACAGACAAAAAACATTTTTTTTGGCTGGAAATCACAGCAGGTCCGGCCGCATCTGTGTAGAGAGAACAAGCCAATGTCGACTCGAGTCTGGATGACCCTGCATCAGGTGGGGTTACATGTAGCGTGACATGAACCCAAGATCTCGGTTGAGGCCGTCCTCATGAGTGCGGAACTTGGCTATCAGTTTCTGCTCGACGATTTTGCGTTGTCGTGTGTCTCGAAGGCCACCTTGGAGAATGCTTACCCGAAGATCGGAGGCTGAATGTCCTTGACTGTTGAAGTGTTCCCCGACTGGGAGGGAACACTCCTGCCTGGTGATTGTTGCGCGGTGTCCGTTCATCCGTTGTCGCAGTGTCTGCATGGTCTCGCCGACGTACCACGCTCCGGGGCATCCTTTCCTGCAACGTATGAGGTAGACAACGTTGGCCGAGTCACATGAGTATGTACCATGTACCTGGTGGGTGGTGTCCTCACGTGTGATGATGATATCTGTGTTGATGATCTGGCATGTCTTGCAGAGGTTGCTGTGGCAGGGTTGTGTGGTGTCGTGGTCGCTGTTCTCCTGAAAGCTGGGTAATTTGCTGCGAACGATGGTCTGTTTGAGGTTAGGCGGCTGTTTGAAAGCGAGTAGTGGAGGCGTGGGGATGGCCTTAGCGAGGTGTTCGTCGTCATCGATGACATGTTGAAGGCTGCGAAGAACATGGCGTAGTTTCTCCGCTCCGGGGAAGTACTGGACGACGAATGGTACTCTGTTGGTTGTGTCCCATGTTTGTCTTCTGAGGAGGTCTATGCGGTTTTTCGCTGTGGCCCGTCGGAACTGTCGATCGACGAGTCGAGCGTCATATCCCGTTCTTACAAGGGCGTCTTTCAGTGTCTGTAGGTGTCCATCGCGTTCCTCCTCGTCTGAGCAGATCCTGTGTATTCGCAGGGCTTGTCCATAAGGGATGGCTTCTTTAACGTGGTTAGGGTGGAAGCTGGAGAAGTGAAGCATCGTGAGGTTGTCCGTGGGCTTGCGGTAGAGTGAAGTGCTGAGGTGTCCGTCTTTGATGGAGATTCGTGTGTCCAGGAATGAGACTGATTCTGAGGAGTAGTCCATGGTGAGTTTGATGGTGGGATGGAATTGTTGATGTTATCGTGTAGTCTTTTCAGTGATTCTTCGCCGTGGGTCCATAGGAAGAAAATGTCGTCGATGTATCTGGTGTATAGCGTTGGTTGGAGATCCTGTGCAGCGAAGAAGTCTTGCTCGAACTTGTGCATGAAGATGTTTGCGTATTGGGGTGTGAATTTGGTCCCCATGGCTGTTCCGTGTGTTTGGGTAAAGAACTGGTTGTCGAAGGTGAAGACATTGTGGTCAAGGATGAAGCGGATGAGTTGTAGGATGGCGTCTGGAGATTGGCTGTTGTTGGTGTTGAGTACTGAGGCTGTCGCAGCGATGCCGTCATCGTGGGGGATACTGGTGTAGCGTGCCGAGACGTCCATCGTGGCGAGGAGTGTTCCTGGTTCAACTGGTCCGTGGGTGCTGAGCTTCTGTAAGAAGTCTGTAGTGTCGCGACAGAAGCTGGGGGTTCCCTGTACGATGGGTTTCAGGATGCCCTCGACATATCCAGAGAGGTTCTCACACAAGGTTCCGCTGCCTGATGCGATAGGACGTCCTGGTGTGTTGGCTTTGTGTATCTTTGGGAGGCAGTAGAAGTCTCCCACGCGGGGAGTACATGGGATGAGAGCATGTAGGATGCTTTGAAGGTCTGGATCGAAGGTTTTGATCAGTCTGTTGAGTTGGCGGGTGTGTTCTTTGGTCGGATCTGTGGGTAACTGTCTGTAGTGTTCCTGGTTGTCCAGTTGTCGGTATACTTCTCTGCAATAGTCCGTTCTGTTCTGTATGATGATGGCACCTCCTTTGTCTGCTGGTTTGATGACGATGTTGCGGTTGGTCTTGAGAGCGTGGATGGCGTTGCGTTGTGCTCGGGTGACATTCTGGACTGTCTTGTGAGTGCGGCTGATGAATCTGGCGTTGATGCATCTCCTGACAGCTTGAGCATACATGTCAAGCTTAGGGCAGCGACCCTCCGGAGGGGTCCAATTTGACTCTTTCTTCTTCGGTTGCTGCACTGCGGATCCCTCTGTCTGCTGTTCCAGATCATTGATTGTCTCATTGGGTTCGCTCAGTTAATCCCGGGGATGAGGGGATGGACATATGAGGAGAGGTTGAGTAGATTGGGACTCTACTCATTGGAGTTCAGAAGAATGAGAGGCGATCTTATTGAAACATATAAGATTGTGAAGGGGCTGGATCGGGTGGATGCGGGGAAGATGTTCCCGATGATGGGTGAAACTAGAACTAGGGGGCATAGTCTTAGAATAAGGGGCTGCTCTTTCAAAACTGAGATGAGGAGGAACTACTTCACTCAGAGGGTGGTAGGTCCATGGAATATGCTGCCCCAAAAAGCTGTAGAAGCTACATCATTACATAAATTTAAAACAGAAATAGACAGTTTCCTAGAAGTAAAGGGAATTAAGGGTTACGGGGAGCGGGCAGGAATTTGGACATGAGTCTAGGTTCGGATCGGTCATGGCCCTGTGGGTAGCAGAGCGGGCCCAGGGGCTGTGTAGCCTGATCCTGCTCCTATTTCGTGTGTCTAATTCTGTTAGATTCAGGAGATGGTTCTGTGATAGTGGATTGGCGGTTAGGATCAGATCAGCCATGATCTTATTGAATGGCGGAGCAGGCTCGAGGGGCCGATTGGCCTACTCCTGCTCCTATTTCTTATGTTCTTATGTTTTTATGAATAGTTAAGTGAATGTGAACATACAGAGAGAGGGAATGGTTAAGGGCGCAGGGATGTAAGGGTCAAGTGGGATGTGGAGGAGGAGGTTGACAATGAAGAGTGCTGGTGATGAGAGGCGATGGGGGGCAGATTGAGGGTCATGATGATGTAATACTCACTTTTCCTGTGCGGAGAAGGTCATGAAACCTCTTTCTGCACTGCAGCCAGGTTCTGCTGCACATTGAGATGGCACTGACCTCCTGTGCCACTTGCAGCCACACAGCTTTGGTCTGCTGGGGAGATTTTTTCCTCCCAGAAGAAGGAAACAGCACTTCCTTATGAGCTCTTGCTCCCTCCTCCAGAGCTTGGAGGGAGTCCTCATCAAAGCGGGATGCGCACTTGGGTCTTGATCTTGCCATGTTTGCACCACTAATCCTTCAGAAGTCTCAGCAAAAAGTTGTAAGGCAGAAAATGAACCAAGGCTGCTTGCAGGCCTTAAATGCAGCTGCATAGATGACATCATCAGAGGCGAGTTTCAGGACCAAAAGACTCATTGGGCCAGGGGTTCCCACACGCTGGAAATCAAGTGCCCAATTAGGACAAAATCGCTCACATCGGAGTCAGGAACGGGACCCGCCGACCACCTGACCCCACCCCAACCTGCCCCCAATGACAAACTCCAGCCCATTAACTCTGTTTTTCTCTCCACGGATGTCGCGTAAGCTGCTGAGTATTTGCAGCATGTTCTGTCTTCTCAAAGGCCTTCATTTACCATCTGAGCCCTTGCAAGCACCCAGCAGCACTCCCTACACACTTAAAAACTTTTCACATCTGTTGCAGCAAGCCACCACTTCAATAAAATCAGAAAAAAAGTCCAAAACCTTAAATCCAAACTTACCTGAATGGTGTGTGTGTCCCTTTAAGAGGTGCAGACTTCACCACTGTCAGCTTGCTTACACATCAGGTTAACCTCGGATGGTAAATGAAGGTTAACCTGTCGTGCTTAGGACTCAGTGCTGAATTCAGCGCTAGGGTCGAAGTTCGCGCTTGTGATGTAAAGTCGGCGTTGCACGCCGATTTATGTCACAGTGCCACCATTTTGTCCAGCATGGCGTTGCCAGTTACCAGCAGCGCAAAGGTAAGCATGAAAATGGCCGCCGCCGCGGGAACCGCCAGCAGCTGGCAAAAGAGCGGCAGCCGCCGTTTTAACGCCATTTAATGGCGCTATGGAGTGGCGCTAAGGCCACGAATTTCTAGCTCTAGGTTACTATATTACTGAGAGACTTGCATTCTGAATTGACAAAACTGAATTTTGTGTTTTTTTGGCTGCTATTTACTGCTGCTTCCCTTTAATTCAGCATTCCTTTGGTGCGCACCTGCCACAGCAGAATTCCTGCTGCCTCCAGTTCACCCCTGAAGCTGCAACCAGTACTGACCATGGGCATTCCATTGGACCTACCACTGGGTTCTGCTGGATTTGCAGGAGGAAGAGGAATACAATAAGTATCATGCCTTCACCAAAATTCTTGTAGGACATACCATTGGGATATTGAAGTAGAGCTTCTGATGCCTTGACAGATCAGTTCCGGTTGATAAAGTTTATAAGATTATATATGCCTGTTGTGTTTTACCATTAGAAGAGAGGAATGTTCTGCAACCAGAAGGGTTGGAAACCAAGTCTGCACCCTTGTCTGCCAAAAAAAAAAGAAAATGGGCAGAAGGTGGAAGAGGCAGAGGAAGAATGGCCCTAGGAGCTCCAGTCAGAGTTTACTGAACGAGCTGTGCATTTAGAGTTTGGAATCCTGCTCCTTTCCACACCAAGTCACTTTTTCTGGACCCTGCCCAAGAAAAATTTCAGTCTGGTCCCCGCTTGTTGAATCAGAAAAAACAGTCTTTTCATATCTGCCCCCTCCCCCATTGGGATAAATTTATGAAGCCCCCCCACATCACTGAGTCACATTTCCGTCTTACGTCCAGTGGGGGTGAGGTGGGGGGTGTTGAAGAATATAAGCAGAGAAAGCTATGGCCACAGCCAGTGGGGAGACCTTACAACATGCTGCATCAAGACTTCCAAAAGGGATTTAACAAAAGGCCATTAATTAAACTCAAAGCTGTAAGACTTCAGGGTAAACTTTGGGAATGGATAAGAAACTGGCTGATGGGTAGGAAACAACAAGTACTGATTGGAGGAGGTATGTCATAGTGGGGAGGAGCAGGATTGCTAGAAATTAAAATATGTTTGTAGCTCAAAGTCAGCTATACACTAGCCCAAAAGTAGCCCAATATTATGTTGCATAACTAGCTTCAAAGCCCAATAAATAGGGCATTTAAAGAACTGGAGCTGCAAGTGTGTCCTTCCAGTCCAACCAAACGAGTATTGTTAACACTGATGAATAAAAAGGTTTCTGCTGACGCAGCTGCACGATTTCAAACTTATATTTGAAATTTATCTGGGGTGGAATCATTTTTGTCAAGACCATCATCCTTTTCAGAGTTTAATTGCTAAAGATCTCGTTAATTTGTGAAAATCACATGTTCCAATACATCTCTGTATCACCAAAGTCTTTCGTGCATTCAGTGAATTTACTCAGGTTACCAACTTTCTGAAACTACAACTGAAAGGAAAAATTAATAGTTCAGCATTTTCCACTTGGATACTTCACTTAACTTCAGAATAAATGTTTCAGTTCTGAGAGCTTGTTTATTTATTCAGCTGAAATCTCAGCGATGCAAATGGGAATGTTAAATATTTAAATATAAAATCTTGAGTTGCAGATTTTTGGTTACAGGTTTGCCTCTTAAGGGATCAATAGAGCGTAGTCTCAATTATTTGGCCAACAGAAATAATCTAATCATGATGGCTCCCAATATATATGTAAAACAAAAAGATAAACATGCGTTCGGTACAAAACAACATTAACAACAACTTGCATTTCGATAGCACCTTTAATGTAGTAAAACATCCCAAGTCGCTTCACAGAAGAGTAATCAAAAAGAATTTGATACCAAACCACGTAAGGAGATATCAGGACAAGTGACCAAAAGCTTGGTCAAAGAGGTTGGTTTTAAGGAGTGTCTTAAAGGAGGAGAGAGAGGTGGAGAGGTTTAGGGAGGGAATTCCAGAGCTTAGGGCTTAGGCAGCTGAAGGCACGGCCACCAATGCTGGAGTGATGAAACCTGTAAGAATACATCATTTACTGTAAAAGTTTGCTGTAACTTGACCAAACAAAAACGTTGACCAAATTTAATGTACCAGCATTCCTTGAGGCCAAGAGACTTTCTGCTGAACAAATGTAAAATAAATGTTGCGACTGTGAACTGTAAAGGCTGCAAGCTGTTAATCAGATAAGGAAGTGACAAACCCTGAGCAGGAACTAACTGTTGGGCATTACAAAGACAGGAACATCTTCAGGCAAATGGTGTGAATGGCCTTGGGGCCCACTAATCAACTGACTAGGTGATAAGAAGAAAAGGAAAACAACTGCCGACCATTTGTCACAGGTTGGGACACATACACATTGAGGGGCCTGTCCAGGTTTTTAGGGTATAAGAGCTGCTGCTTTAAGATTCTCAGGGCTGCTAGAGTCAGGGGCAACTTGGTCAGTTGCCAATTAAAGTCGTACGTCTAGTCATCACCGAATTGACCACTCGCTGGTGTTAGTACGTATGTAGAGTTGGCTTATTATCGCTTGATCTTAAAGTAAGGGAATCAATCTGTGGATGCTTAGTTATAATCAGGAGTATTATATGCAACAGTTTGTGTGAACTTACTTGTAACCGCTTGCTGATTTTAAGTAAAAGAAAGTAATTCTTGAATCCATGGGCTGGATTTTGTGAATGGAGACATGCTGGAGGCAGAACTGCTGCTTGTCGGGTCTCAGTCCCGTCTCCATCGTGTTCTAGCCAACCAGCGGGATTTTCCCCTGATTGACCAGTGGGCTCAGCAGGCCAATTAGGGGGAAGTCACTGACAAAGCACGTCACCGTCTGACGTGCTATCTGTCAAGACTTCTTGAAAGAAGAAACATCAGCATTTGATAGCTCTGTGAAGCTGTCAAACACTGACATTCTGTGTAGATTGATGAGTCCTTGTGTTCAGGACTCATCAAAGCTTTCAACTTTGTAGAAAGCAGATGACTGTTGGTTCAGAGGATCCAACGGCCAGTCTGTGAAATCTACAACGAAGCTGTCGGGACTCCAGAACCACCACGGCTGAAGGTTGTAGGCAGAAATAAAGGTAAGTGAACATTTTCTAACACTTAACACTCACCTCACATACTTGCACCCGTCACTCACCTCTACATCTCACTTTCAGGCCCCTCCAACCCCTGCAGACCTCCTACTCAACTCCTCCAACCCAGCGGGGTTCTCCAAGGTCGGGAAGCCTTCACCTGAAAAGGTAAAATGGGACTAATTCTTTTTTCTGCCTGTTAACTACCTGTTAACAGGCAGTTAAAAGGATTTAATCCCTTTCCCACCTCGAGGAGATGGGACCCAGGGCATGACCACTTCCCACCTCCTGGCAAAAGGGCACGGAGGCGGGTTGGGGCGGGTTTGCCATCCGCCCCCACTTTCTGCAACTTTACCAGCAGTCCCGCCTCCATAAACACCTCCTCAGGGCTGAGAACATCCAGCCCCTTGTGTTTTGTGTTGTCTGTTCCACGGGTCTGAACTTTGGAAACTGTTGGACGGGTTAAAGGACAAGGGTGAATTTAAATGCCTTACAAACCTTTTGCATTTCATCCCAATCTACATTTTAATATAAAAACCAAAATGGCATAGTGGTTAGCACTGTTGCCTCACAGCGCCAGAGACCCGGGTTCAAATCTGGCCTCGGGCGACTGTCTGTGTGGAGTTTGCACATTCTCCCCATGTTTGCGTGGGTTTTCTCCGGGTGCTCCGGTTTCCTCCCACAGTCCAAAGATGTGCGGGTTAGGTTGATTGACTATGATAAATTGACCCTTAGTGTTAGGGGGATTAAATACGTGGGGTTACAGGGATAGGGTGGGATATGTGTTGGTGTAGGGGTTACGGGGATCGGGTGGGATATGTGTCGGTGCAGGCTCGATGGGCCGAAATGGCCTCTATCTGCACTGTGGGGTTTCTGTGATTCTGTGAATAGTTCCAGTTTTTCTCTAACATAACCGCTTTTAACACATAAAATTAAATGTGATATTACAGTCAACATTTTTTGCAGTCTATTCTCAAGCAATCCTGTAATTTCTAGCAAATTTGCAATAAAAAGTGACCAAAGAATCACAACTCAAAATTGTTTTTAATATTTAGCAATATTTGACCAAACAGCGGCATGCGGCAGCTCACCGGTGACATTTAAATTAAGCCAAATTTGGCTCGGGCCTTAGGCTGTTACTCTGCCGATTTTACACCCGTTTTGGATGAATATCAAATTTCTCAGCCCTTACCCCCCTTTTCATCAAAATAGCACACACACATTTTGAATGATATTAGAAAACATTTCACTCATGTTGACTTTAAAGCTCTAACTCCCATAACTATTTGAAATTTTCAACACTTGTTGAATTGGATCCACCCAACCCCACACACACACAATTAGCTACGTAATGCTTTTAGTCCACCAGTGTAAAAGAGTTGTTTGCTAAATCTTAATTCTGCAAGAAAGTACTGTAGTATCTGATCTATATCATGGATGCTTTTAATCCTCTAAAAATAAGGATGAGACCGATTCCAGGAGGTGGGCGCTCATTTAAATATTTTAATGAGGCTGTGTGCCTCAGATTTAACGGTGGCCGGTCATGTTTCCCAGGCCTTGGGATACCCCGCAGCTAAAGGGAGGCAAGGACTGATGCATGGAAGAGGTATGTGCCTTTCCAGCACTGCTTGTGGGCCAGGAGAAGCAGGAGAGCGCTTCTCCCTGGCCCCCAAGCAAACCTGTTTCCCTCCCCACGTGATTGGATCCTCCCTCCCACGATCTGCGCCCGATCTCTCTCCAACACCCCGCGATCACCCCCTGACTCTCCAAAGCATGCTGTATCCCCCCTCATGATCTCTACCCCGAGCAGCACAAACTTACCTGCTCCTGGGCTGCAGCCTCTTCTGGAGCATTCCGCCCCTTCCCCCCCCCCCCCCCACCGACAGGGAGCCAAGCCTGTCAATCAGGCTGGCTTCTAGGTGGGGAACCTGTAAAAAAACACACACATGCACTTGAATAACTCCACAGAGTTCAGGGAAACCTGGACCAGAACTCCTCCACCCCCCACCCGCCGCCGCTCCCCCACCCCCCGGCTTGGAAATCCAACCCCAGAAAATATAATATTGAGGCCTTTGTTTCTGTTCAATTTAACATGGTCCCAAAGTGCACCAAATCTGCTTTTCGATGTTGTGCAACAGCTGTACTTATCTAAGTTTGACACTTTTTAATTTGCCACTGTCGACTCATGAATGTGATTTCTTTCATCATTACTTCTCTTACATTGTAATTCTTAATGCCCAAATGTATTTTTTTGTAACTTAATATTGAAAAGTTCTGTCTATTTATTGTCCTGGGAAGTAGAACAAATATCTTCATAATTATCATTTTTTCTCTAAAGAAACAAGTGCTGCATTTGAATAAAATGTTGTTTATATCATTTCACACCTATGTCACTTTCATGGCTACCAGACCAAAATTAATAATGGTGTGGAGATGCCGGTGTTGGACTGGGGTGGACAAATGTAAGAAATCACACAATACCAGGTTATAGTCCAACAGCTTTATTTGAAATCACAAGCTTTCGGAGCGCTGCTCCTTCGTCAGGTGAAGTGGAGAGATGCATAAAAACACAGCTTATATAGTCAGAGAATAATGTCAGATGTTTACAGGTAATCTTTCTAACTGCCATTTATCACACCTCAGCAGAGAGATAATCACAGCAAACAAAGGTGTAAATGGTGTCCAAACAGGTCAGTCAGGAAAACATTACATCAAAGAGCAATGAGGTGGGGTCACAAGGGGTCAAATGTTGCAGATGCTGGGGTCTGTATGAAACACAAAAACAAAAAAACAGACAAAAAACATTTTTTTTGCTGGAAATAACAGCAGGTCCGGCCGCATCTGTGTGAAGAGAACATGTCATCGATGATGACGAACACCTCGCTAAGGCCATCCCCACGCCTCCACTACTCGCCTTCAAACAGCCGCCTAACCTCAAACAGACCATCGTTCGCAGCAAATTACCCAGCTTTCAGGAGAACAGCGACCACGACACCACACAACCCTGCCACAGCAACCTCTGCAAGACATGCCAGATCATCAACACAGATACCATCATCACACGTGAGGACACCACCCACCAGGTACATGGTACATACTCATGTGACTCGGCCAACGTTGTCTACCTCATACGTTGCAGGAAAGGATGCCCCGGAGCGTGGTACATCGGCGAGACCATGCAGACACTGCGACAACGGATGAACGGACACCGTGCAACAATCGCCAGGCAGGAGTGTTCCCTCCCAGTCGGGGAACAGTTCAGCAGTCAAGGACATTCAGCCTCCGATCTTCGGGTAAGCATTCTCCAAGGTGGCCTTCGAGACACACGACAACGCAAAATCATCGAGCAGAAACTGATAGCCAAGTTCCGCACCCATGAGGATGGCCTGAACCGGGATCTTGGGTTCATGTCACGCTACATGTAACCCCACCTGACGTAGGGTCATCCAGACTCGAGTCGTCATTGGCTTGTTCTCTCCACACAGATGCAGCCGGACCTGCTGTGATTTCCAGCAAAAAAAATGTTTCTTGTCTGTTTTTTTGTTTTTGTTTTTCATACAGACCCCAGCATCTGCAACATTTGACCCCTTGTGACCCCACCTCATTGCTCTTTGATGTAATGTTTTCCTGACTGACCTGTTTGGACATCATTTACACCTTTGTTTGCTGTGACTATCTCTCTGCCGAGGTGTGATAAATGGCAGTTAGAAAGATTACCTGTAAACATCTGACATTATTCTCTGACTATATAAGCTGCGTCTTTATGCATCTCTCCACTTCACCTGACGAAGGAGCAGCGCTCCGAAAGCTTGTGATTTCAAATAAAGCTGTTGGACTATAACCTGGTGTTGTGTGATTTCTTACATTTGTCCACCCCAGTCCAACACCGGCATCTCCACACCATGGCTACTATCGACACCACAAACTGGCGGCTCAAAGTGGAGAGGATCTCCACGAAGATCGCGCATATTGACACAGACATCAAGTTTTTACAGAGATGCAAGAAAGCAGACAAGATCCCGAAAGGACTACAGATCACGAACCCACTCAAGTCGACCTACAACACAGACTACGCTGAGAGACTCTGCCATTGTACCTCTCGCACACTCCTCAACCATCTCGTCCACCAGCTCTACAGCAGACGCCGCAACCTTGAAACCGAGATGAAGTCCATGTTCTCAGTCTGTGCTCAGGACACAGCAGACCAGCTATGAGATACCGCCAAACAGACAAGGCAACGGAACTACGCTGCCTACATGCACACCAAGAACAGGAAGCTTGAGAAACTCGGCATCACCAGCTGCAGCAACCAAGCCTCTCCCGGTACCACGGTTGAAACCACAGGGAAGTCCATCGTCAACCTGTCCGACCACACCCTTCAACCAGACGAAGTTGAAGTTCTCAGCCGAGGGCTCAATTTCTGCCCCACCACCAAAATGGACCCCATCGGTCTCGCGGCAGACACAGAGGAATTCATCAGGAGAATGAGGCTCCGGGAATTCTTCCACAAATCCCAAGATGTCAGCAGTGAACCCAATGAGACAATCAATGATCCGGACCAGCAGACAGAGGGATCCGCAGTGCAGCAACCGAAGAAGAAAGAGTCAAATTGGACCCCTCCGGAGGGTCGCTGCCCTAAGCTTGACATGTACGCTCAAGCTGTCAGGAGATGCATCAACGCCAGATTCATCAGCCGCACTCACAAGACAGTCCAGAATGTCACCCGAGCACAACACAACACCATCCACGCTCTCAAGACCAACCGCAACATCGTTATCAAACCAGCAGACAAAGGAGGAGCCATCGTCATACAGAACAGAACGGACTATTGCAAAGAAGCAAACCGACAACTGGACAACCAGGAACACTACAGACAGTTACCCGCAGATCCGACCAAAGAACACACCCGCCAACTCAACAGACTGATCAAGACCTTCGATCCAGACCTTCAAAGCATCCTACACGCTCTCATCCCATGTACTCCCCGTGTGGGAGACTTCTACTGCCTTCCAAAGATACACAAAGCCAACACATCCGGACGTCCAATCGTATCAGGCAACGGAACCCTGTGTGAGAACCTCTCTGAATACGTCAAGGGCATCCTGAAACCCATTGTACAAGGAACCCCCAGCTTCTGTCGTGACACTACAGACTTCTTACAGAAACTCAGCACCCACGGACCAGTTGAACCAGGAACACTCCTCGCCACGATGGACGTTTCGGCACTCCACACCAGTATCCCCCACGATGACGGCATCGCTGCAACAGCCTCAGTACTCAACACCAACAACAGCCAATCTCCAGACGCCATCCTACAACTCATCCGCTTCATCCTTGACCACAATGTCTTCACCTTCGACAACCAGTTCTTTACCCAAACACACAGAACAGCCATGGGGACCAAATTCGCACTCCAATACGCCAACATCTTCATGCACAAGTTCGAGCAAGACTTCTTCGCTGCACAGGACCTCCAACCAACGCTATACACCAGATACATCAACGACATTTTCTTCCTATGGACCCACGGCGAAGAATCACTGAAAAGACTACACAATAACATCAACAAGTTCCATCCCACCATCAAACTCACCATGGACTACTCCTCAGAATCGGTTTCATTCTTGGACACACGAATCTCCATCAAAGACAGACACCTCAGCACCTCACTCTACCGCAAGCCCACGGACAACCTCACGATGCTCCACTTCTCCAGCTTCCACCCTAACCACGTTAAAGAAGCCATCCCCTATGGACAAGCCCTGCGAATACACAGGATCTGCTCAGACGAGGAGGAATGCGATGGACACCTACAGACGCCGAAAGACGCCCTCGTAAGAACGGGATATGACGCTCGACTCGTCGATCGACAGTTCCGACGGGCCACAGCGAAAAATCGCATAGACCTCCTCAGAAGACAAACACGGGACACAACCAACAGAGTACCCTTCGTCGTCCAGTACTTCCCCGGAGCGGAGAAACTACACCCTGTTCTTCGCAGCCTTCAATATGTTATCGATGACGATGAACACATCACTAAGGCCATCCCCACGCCTCCACTACTCGCCTTCAAACAGCCGCCTAACCTCAAACAGACCATCGTTCACAGCAAATTACCCAGCTTTCAGGAGAACAGCAACCACGACACCACACAACCCTGCCACAGCAACCTCTGCAAGACATGCCAGATCATCAACACAGATACCATCATCACACGTGAGGACACCACCCACCAGGTACATGGTACATACTCATGTGACTCGGCCAACGTTGTCTACCTCATACGTTGCAGGAAAGGATGCCCCGGAGCATGGTACATCGGCGAGACCATGCAGACACTGTGACAACGGATGAACGGACACCGCGCAACAATCGCCAGGCAGGAGTGTTCCCTCCCAGTCGGGGAACACTTCAGCAGTCAAGGTCATTCAGCCTCCGATCTTCGGGTAAGCATTCTCCAAGGCGGCCTTCGAGACACACGACAACACAAAATCATCGCGCAGAAACTGATAGCCAAGTTCCGCACCCATGAGGATAGCCTGAACCGGGATCTTGGGTTCATGTCACGCTACATGTAAACCCACCTGACGTAGGGTCATCCAGACTCGAGTCGTCGTTGGCTTGTTCTCTCCACACAGATGTGGCTGGACCTGCTGTGATTTCCAGCAAAAAAATTGCTTTTTGTCTGTTTTTTTGTTTTTGTTTTTCATACAGACCCCAGCATCTGCAACATTTGACCCCTTGTGACCCCACCTCATTGCTCTTTGATGTAATGTTTTCCTGATTGACCTGTTTGGACACCATTTACACCTTTGTTTGCTGTGATTATCTCTCTGCCGAGGTGTGATAAATGGCAGTTAGAAAGATTACCTGTAAACATCTGTTGTAGGAAAAATGATTCCTCGGAAACTAGACTTTGAGTAAGAGAGACAACTTTATTAAATGACAGAGCTCTGGGAGAAGAGTCTGCAACCACGTGGTCTGCGAGAGCACCTTCTCCCCGATTGTAGTACGTGCCGAGCTTATATACAATTCCAAGAAGTTGGTTTTAGATCATTTACATTCATCCAATCAATTTGTTTATTAGCGCATATCGTTATTTTCCTCCAGTCAGGAGTTTACACACTTGTGTTGCCAATTCTGCCTCTTCAGGTCTTCATTCCATCTTGTTCCCCGGCGGAATGTGATTAGTTCGATAATAGGATACAAGTGATTAGTTCGATGATAGGATACCAGTGAACCTTGTTAGCCCTCAGTGATCCAATTAGTCCCAGTCAGGACACGAGACGAACTTTGTTCCAGCCATGCGTAAGCGTGGCAGGTCTCACTGTGCAGTGATTCAATTAGTCCCAGTCAGCGAATTTGTTGTTTATGTCTTTTCCAGCAAAATCTTGTCCAGCAATCTTGTCCAGCAAAATTTTATTCTAACACATCTGACATTATTCTCTGACTATATAAGTTGTGTTTTTATGCATCTCTCCACTTCACCTGATGAAGGAGCAGCGCTCCGAAAGCTTGTGATTTCAAATAAAGCTGTTGGACTATAACCTGGTGTTGTGTGATTTCTAAAATTAATAATAGCCAAGAATTCCTTACACAATCCATCGAGTCACCTACACAGTTGACGTCTATGGACTCTTTTATCCATTCCTTGTACAAATAATGTAATCTGATGGGATTAACATCATGTATAATGTGAGACCATCTCTATGCATGTGACACAAATCGGATGATATGTATTACAATTGTCAATGGAATGAAGAAGCATTGTACTGAACTGTACTGAGACAAGTATTTTATTACATAGAGAACAGTGGGGCTGTTTTCAGTGAATGCATCACTTAAAAGTTATTAGACGGTGTAAGTAAATTAATAAATGAATAATCATCTCACTGCTCCACTCCCTCCTAATGTGCACAATTAAGGTAGATCTTTCAGGGAGAGAATCTCTTCGCATTTAATCAGACACTATTAACACCCAAGTACTGTAGATAGGAGCTGTATGAAGATTCTGCTGCTTACTGAGGGCTGCAGATGTCTGCCTCAGCAGGAAGCCCTTCCCCCTTCCTTAATGGAGCTCTGGGGAGTGTAGAGGATCCTGGAATAAAATCCTATCCTTCCCTTCCAACCTCCTCCCCAAACTCCAGCTGAGAGGGGAAAAGAAATCATCCACACATCTCTAAATGTTTCTATGGCACTACTTCTGGAAAGAATCTAAATTAGCAATATTTTAACTGGTTATGAAAATGCTTCATCCCTTTTCTATATGTTGATTTTTCTTGGAGAAGGCGGGTGAGGGAAGCAAGTGTGTTCAAGTGTCGAACTGCAACTCTGCCACTATTAACTCATTTGTAAAGTATTTTGTGTACATTTTTGCTCAATATCCTCCAATTGTTAAAAGTTGCATCACTGAAATATTTCTATCGGATGTAATAATTTAGTCTCCAATATACTGTGCATTGTTTTACCAGCACTACAAAATCACTTACCTACATTAGCCAACTGCAGCTAAATCCAAACAAAATTAAATATTGTTTTGCTGAATAAAAACAATCCTAATGGGAAAATTATCAGGAAATATAACAGATTATACATAGATTATAACAGATTGGTGTATTTCAAATTGTGTGAAAGATGATAAAATGAGTCATATGTCAGGTTCTCTTTTTCAGTTTTATCTCTTTTTAATTAATTTTAAAAAATCAAGATCAAATGGTGTTGCATTTTCTGGATGACAATGGGGATTACAAAAACATCAGGAAAAATGTTGCGTACTGATTCATTAGATAATGACTTTTACTGGTTATATAATTTTAATTAAATATATAGCTTTACTTTATTTACCTTGTACAATTTCATAAATACATTGTGACGACCGACTAAAGAGGAGTTGTGAGAATCCACTGCAAAACACACCAAACACATCTCCATGTGCTGCTAAAGGAGGCATAGCACCAGCCTCATGAGATTTATGCAGTTCATGAGATTTAAGAAAGTTGTGTGGGCAGCAAATCCATCAAAATTGGGCTGAAAATCAGCAAAGATGATTAAAAATAATGAAGAAATCTGGGTATTTATCAATGAAAAATTAATAAATACTTAAAAGAACCTTAGTCACAGAATGACAATGTGCAAATTTACTGAAACAGATGGGTATTAGTTGTTGAGATAAAACAGAAGGAATGAATATCCAGTATTTATGGGGTGGGAGAAGGCCTTTCAGACAATCACCTCTGTGAGCACTAACATACTCCTATTGTCTTCCTAGTAAGTAAACCAGCAGATAGGAATTAAACTATTTTTAACTGAACTGCTTCCAAGATAGTGGCCTTCCTAGGTGTAGGCCTCTATTGTAACAGGCCTACATCTGAGATTTATGCACAGCTTTTATATTAAATTCAATGCGTACTATTGAGAAATATAATACAAAGTTGCTAATGTAACTGAGAAGCTGGCAAAAAATACACGAGATGAGGTTCACTGGAATGGGGTGTTGCTCGTGGCAGATGGAGATTCAACAACTTCCATCTCAACATTTTTAAAACATTTATGCAGCGTATTTGACCCTCAAACTGTCATATACACAATATACTGTTTCACAAACAGGATTCTTTCTCCCAGAAGTATTTCCTTAGAATCAGTAGATCATTAGATTTACTGCCTATGTAACTGAGATGGTTTCCATGCTCTTAACCCTTAAAGGGCTACGGTGAAACTTTGGCTTGAAAATAAAAATGTGCATGTTAGTGATTTTGACTTCATTCACTGAATACCATGAATTAAGAAAGTGGAACACAATGGTTCCACATATTCAATAGTCAGCTTTTAAAATATATAGTAAATCATTTTTTATGCTATATTGTCTGTATATGTTAAAAAGTAGCCAAGTGCTCAGAATTCAAAACATTAATAAACAGTGGAGATAATTTTGCTTTTGGTGAATTAAATCAAAGGGAAAAGGATCCTTTGACAAGATTATTGTTTCTACATTTATCCCTTCAGCAACACATATTCTAATTTGTTGATCCTCCGTCTTTCAATCAGAACCTTACCAAATGAATTGTAGCATTAGCCCAGGCTGTACGCTCCATCTACAAGATACATGTGCAATTACATGATTTTGTTGTTAGACATTAAGGGGGGAATTTTAACCCAAAAAAACAGGTGGGTTGGGGTCAGGTGAGAAATTAAACTGTTAAAAATCTGAATCCCAACCAGAACCCGCCTCCAATGCACCCACTTCCGGTTTCAAAGGAAGCGGGATGGGGGGGCCGGGTAGCCAACGCGATTGGAGACCTCCCATGAGGCCTCCGATCTCCACCCCCCCAGGCCTCTGTTTCTCCCCATGAGGTCTCCACCCCCACCATGCTCCTCTGGCCCCCTGATGTCATCTGCCTCCCCACCTCCCATGCTCCTCTTGCCCCCCGAGTTCATCTGCCTTCCCCCAGGCTTCTCCGCCTCCCCCCGATGTCGTCTACCTCCACCCCCCCTCTACTCCTCCGGCCCTCCAACTATTCTCTGGACCATCACCCCCCCCCCACCCCCACTCCTCTGGCCTTCCGATCATTCTCTGGACCCCTCCTGCTCCTCTGGCCCTCCGATCATTCTCCGGACCTCTCCTGCTCCTCCGGCTCTCCAATCATTTCCAAACCAACCCCCTGCCCATGCTCCTTCGCCCCCCCTCCCGCCCCGATCAGCCCCCATGCGATCCCTCCCTCCTCTCTGCGGCCTAGTGCCAAAGGCCTACCTGCCCGCAGCCACCCAGGCTTTCCAATGCAAATCAGGCCCTGCCATTAAATTCAGCAGGGCCTGATGAAAACCTGTTCTCCCGGGTCTCCCAACAGCTTCTGAGCTCCCCGCTCCCAACCCGCCAAGGTATTAAAGTTCAGGCCTAAGTGTTTTTTTTCAAACATAAATGGATTGGCCTGGATTTACCTAGGAAGGTACTGAAAGCATTTCAGCTAAAAAAAATAGTTTAATTCCTATTTGCTGGTTTATTTACTCTGAGGGCATTTGGAGTATTTTAGTGATCACAGAGGTGACCATTTCTCCACAGCACAATGCTTCTGAAATGGCAAAAGTGGTATGGACACTTATCCAAGAGATTTTGGTATAAATTTTGCTAATTATCTCTCTGCATTGTGCATAAAATAATTTTACACTAAATTCCGTCAAAGAGAATAGCTATCCTAGATTTTTTCCCATGCATCTGCTATCTGAAAAATAGGTTTCTTATGTAAGTTTCTTCTTTTTACCAAATTGTTCATGAATTTAGTAGAAGATCAGCTAAAAATGAGCTTTGGTTCCATAATAAGAATTACAGTTCACATTTTGCTAAGGTATAAGAAGAGGTGAGAACACAAATGTACACTTAAAATGAAGTGAATTGTGAGCACCTTAGAGATCTGTGAAGTGCTGAGCGCAATGTAATTCTACATCAGGATAGTGTCAACAGACTCATAACATAACATTCAAACACTTTTCTGAAGAGTTCTTTGGAGGGTTATTCATTGTTATTCCTCTTGAAAACACTCAGCAATCAAAGCTTACACTTCCACGTGTAAAGCAAATATGATAATTTATTAAAAAGGAATACAATTTTAAAATGGCATCAAAGATAGGTGAACTTTTTATAACACAGAGTGTTATTCCCTCTGGTGGGTGGGTCATTAACTAGAGGTCATGGATTCAAAATCATTGGTAAAAGATCTAGAGGGAAGATGAGGAGAATTTTTTCATTCAGAGTTGGCAGGATCTGGAACACTCTACCTGAAAAGGCAGTGGAAGATGATTCCATAAATTATTTTAAAAGGGAGTTGGACAGGTACTTGAGAATGCGGAACTTATAGGGTTACAGACAAAAAGTGAGGGTGTGGGACTAAGGACGACTTCTCTTTCAAAAAGCCAGCACAGGCATGATGGACCGAATGGCCTCCTTCTGTGCTGTAAGTTTCTATGATTCTAGTGCTGTTACAACATGGAATGCCCTCCCAGAAACAATTGTGGAGAAGCAGAATCTATAATAGCTTTTAAAAGGGAAGTGAGTCTGAATTCATTGCAATATTTCAAAAGGGAGTTGGACAGGTTCTTGACTGTGGCCAATATAACCTCATAAGGAAGGTAGATGGATATTGAGGGAGATGTATCTCCCAGTGGTTCACTAACATTCTTTACAGAGGGAAATCTGCTGTCCTTACCTGGTCTGACCTATATCCATACCACACCAACGTGGTTGATTCTTAACTGCCCTCTGAAGTGATCTAGCAAGCCACTCGGTTGTATGAAACCAAGACAAAGAAGAAGTCTCACCACTACCATCTCCTGGCAACTCAGAATGGTCAATAAATGATGGTCTTGCCAGCGACATCCACATCCCAAGAATAAATGTTAATAGTTCACCGTAGTCTACAGAAACTTGTCTGATAGCCTTTGAGGTTTGGAAAGGAATTTCCCAGAGTTTTTCCCTAAATTGGCCTTTTTTTTCCTGTTATTTTGCATCTCCCATGAGATTGCATGGCTGGTGGGTAGCGATAGTGTGTAGAGGTCACACTATGAAAATATAGGACAGGCTTGATAGACAAGATAGTCTTTTCTTGTCCTTCATTTATGTTCATATTAAAAAATAAAAATGGAAAGGGTATTATTGACAGAGGACAAGGGAATGGAACTAAATAGATAGGTCTTTTAGCAAACCAGAAAGGTTCTGATGGACCAAAGGGCCTCATTTCCTTAAAATTGTCTGATTCAGTGCCATGGATTGATGGACATCAATCTGTACCTGTGTTTCTTGCCACAAGGAATTTCCATCTTGGATGGTCTACTAGGGGAAACTGAGAATTTCCATACATAGTAGAAGGGAAATTAGAAGACAAAATATATGAGGGCAGTGTTCTCTACCTTCTAGAAGTTAGATAGAATGTAGAAGTAGCAAGGGCCTCGAAACCTCCCCAGAGCCTGAATGACGAATTCTTGGGCTCTGGACACCAAGAGTATTTGTGGCCCGTCCGCACCCACCGCCCGCACAACCCCTCCCCATCCTTTAAATCACAAACCTGTGGGAAAGTGCATGAATAAATAGGACCATCAAATGTTAACACACTTAATTAATAATAACGGAAATCATATCACCATATTAAACAGCTTGGTTTTGGTACACACACAAAAAAAAAAAATAATTATGCTTGCTTTAGGAAGAATGGTTACCAAATATGCAATGGCCACAATCACAGGTTGCATGTATGTATCTGATAGAAATTGTCTGCATTTTTAATAATACTAATATTATTTTAATGTTATTAAGCGTGGAATCAAATATGAAAAAAATGCATACGTACAAATAACATGAAAATGTATGTCTCTCCTTTATGAATTGCAATGACAAATGTCAATACTTATATTGTAACAAATCTGCTGACTGTGCCTCGCCCTCTTCTGGCAATATTTTAAATACTGGAATATTTTTGATCCAGCGGTTGTATGTAGTTTTTCTGCGTTATGGTGAGTTTTATTGGATGGGGGTGGGGGTTGCATATTTGTATGGGGCCCATAGGCATGGGCCCAGGCATTAATCTGCCCCTGAATCTGCCCACCTACCCAGCCAGTTAATGATCAAGGCACAAGGATGTAAGTGAAGCTCAAGGGTCATAATTTACAAATTGAGGAAAATGGATTATAATAAACAAACATATAAAATAATAGATATTCCCATTAGTATAAATGCTGATAAAAAGAGTTCAATAGAATAGAGATTGATAAATGTTAACTATGATGCTCCAGACCAATATATACATACACAAACACACACAATTAACAGAATCATTTCTTGGCACTGAATTGTTGTATTTTTTTAAGCTTGTAAGTCTTCTCACTGCATGCATTTTCCTAACTGAAAGGAACAGCTGGAGATCTGATCCCACTCCAGAACTGGACACAATAAGGTTCATGATAGTGTCCGAGGGCAAATGACCTTATGATTATTTCTTCCAGGAAGTATTTGATATGCACCTCTCTATGACAGCATGGCTGAAATTAGAAAATTCACTACATGGAGAATTTCAAGCATGGAGCCATGCCTCGTCACTCTGTGACACACTGTACTGGAGCTCCAATGCATTGTGCCACCATGTCACTGCTGACCTTATATTATCCCATGTGGTCACCATCAAATATTCCTTATGAACACAAGCAAGGGAATTAATCTATTTTGTAGGCTAAAGGGGAAGACTGTAGAACATATGACATTTTCTAGCAATCACAGCCTAACATGTATCTTGCAGAGAAAATGCTGGATACACTCAACAGGGCAGTCAGCATCTGTGAAGAGAACAGATGAGTTAATGTTTCAGGTGTACACCCTTCATCAAAACCCATTACATTAACTCATCTGTTCTCTCCACAGATGCTGACTGACCTGCTGTATCCAGCATTTCCACCATTCATTGGAGAACTGCAGCCATCATTCAATCCCTGACTTCAATTAATCTGATAATTGTCAGTCTACATTGATTTCCATTGTATGCCTACATTTTCCAGTTGTGTTCTTGTAATTTGTTGAGACCTAGAAGATTTCAGTGTTTTAATGAACTCTCTCACTAAATCCTCTGAAATTATTTGAAGTTCAATAAATCAGAGATTTGGAAGTCCAGTAACTGAGGTGATTGACCACTTGTTTCCCCATCAGAAGGTCCAAGGTCAAGGGAGGCCTGTCATTCACTCTCTAGCCCCAGTTTTCCCAGTTCTCAGACAGGCTGGTAGTGTGATATCCCCTGGTTGGTTAGTGAGAAAGTGTTAGGAGCTTTATCGTCATCTGGTACACATTACTTGAACTGTACCATCTTCTAGAATCTAGATCATTGGCCCGGATTTTGTGGTGGGTAATGACAGTGAACTGTCAGTGTTCGCCGTCATTACCCCTCTGAAACTGCCCGCAACTTTAGAATTTAGTGCATGCGCATGTAAACACAGAAATCCTGAAGCTGCGGTCAGTCATTCACTGCACTGAGACAGGCTGCGCTGTGGACCAACACCCTCCCCAACCATAGCCAGCAATCAGTGAAATCAGTGGAACTGATAGAAACTTGAGCTTTTCCACAGTAATATCGCTGTTAAAGCACCCCATTAAATGTTAAGCCTTGTTGGAATAGATGTAACTGGGGTTTAAACAATGTATTTACTGCTAAACAACTGTTCTGGCCCTGAAAAACTAATTTTTATATTTGTGGAATGTCAAATTTCTCCATTATGATAAAAATTACAATTTAAAAAAATTAAAGTTTGTTCATGATATTTCAGCTTCTACTTTATCCGCATGTGAAAGTCCCAATCTTATTTCATGTTCTGTAACATTTTTTAAATGTGAGCATAAAAGCTGCTTTTTATTTCCTGGTTTGCTGTCTGTGAGAATTCTTCAATGTGATTGGCTGCTTAGACAGCTTGATGATGTCATGGCTGTATCGCTCTAGGAATCCCGTATTTGGTACAATCAATTATATGTCCAGAAACCTCATGGTTTCACCACAGAGATCACAAGATCTCTGTGGGCAGCTTTCTTCAAGGTCAGCAGCCTTTGATTAGCCGCTGACCGCATATTACGGGCCAATATATTTAACAGTGTTTGCTGTCAGATTCCTTTTTATCCCTGAAACCGGGTGGCAGTGAACAACCCCCAATCAGATTAAATGTTCAAACTGTTTGACCTTCCTTTTTCTACAACTTAGCTACATTTTTCATATTAAAGTTAAGATGAATTGGCTATTTTGCCATGAATCATTTCAGTGCTTTCCATTTAAAAAAAACACATTAATAATATCGGCAAACACCTAAACCCTAAAATTAAAATAAAGATACAAAAACAAAGCAAGTGATCTGGCCTTGGAGATTTGGGAATAATGGTTGCTGGTCCCGTAGGGTTCCAAAGGCTAAGGTGAGATTCCCAAAGCTACCTGTTCGCACTCTGCATTCTAAATGGTGCTTCAGGGAAACAATTCATATCAGACAGGTTAATGTTCTTATCGGTGGTCAGTCACGCCTCCAGCAGGTTAAACAAACTGGGTAAAGTCTATAAAAGCAAACGTGTGTTGGAAGGGGAACGTTGGAGGTACTGAGCGGCCATTACTCGTCCCGCCCTTTCGCCTTTCTCCACAATTCCTAATTCTAGATAACAACTATGATTTTGTTTGAAAATTGTTAAACGCTAGCCCCACTGTCATAACATTCCTCCCGCAGATGGAAAGGTTCGCTCCTTGACAGTGAATGACTTCGAAACTATGAAAATAATCGCAATAATACTGTGACAAAAAATGTTTCAGAATCAACTTCAAAAAATCGTGGGAAAAAACACCTTAAAGTGGAGCTAAAGCAAATTCTAGCGCCCGCTGTGAGGATCTTACTCCTGGTGGTAAAGAGACGGACTGTTGAAAACAGAAGCATCGTTCGGCATGTTTAACATTCTGTAGCTCACCTAACAGTGACATTGCAACATTACAATCAAGCACCTGAGCCCCGTCTGAATCATTTCGCTGCGAGCTTCGTGGGATTGCGAAGAGCCTTTTTTTGTTAGTTTGTTTCAGTGTCTGTGTTTCCGTTCAATAAAATTGTCAGAAGAGGTATCAGTGTCGCCAAACTGGGATTAGTAGAACAGTTTATAAATTGTTTCAATTTCGTTATTTAAAGAACATTGGCAATGCATTGGCTCCCAACCGCGACGAGAGGGGAAAAGAGGAAACTCGGCGATCCCACTGAGTGAGAAATATATTTCGTTCTGAAATTGTGCTGCTATTACCTGTAGTGAGATGGGAAATCTGTAATACCAGCTGTATTTTAAATAATTGTTGTATAGTTGATTGTATTATATGTATCATTATTATATCATTGATTGTATTATATGTGAGTATCATTATTATATCATTGCCACTATTCATATCAATTGAAATGCTGTTAGAGGAGCTCGTTATCTGGAATACTGTCGCTTGGCGATTTCCCGAGTTTCTATTCTGTATTCCGTGTCAGTTGCGCCCGAGTCGGACTGATGTGAGTGAAACACGGGGGAAATTCCCTTCACACGTCTGCACAGCGGAGAAGAAATCCCTGAAACTCACCGGAGCATCCCAGCCCATACTGAAGCAGTCCCGGTGGAAGAGCAACCATTTGCTGCCATTCGATCCAGTTGTAGAATCCGTTCAAAATCTCTCATCCACTTGTAGAAAAATGTGATTAAGGTGTCAATGTAGCCATTACCTTAATGGAAATTAAACCGACAGCAAACATCACATTCTACTCGTATAAACAATGAAATACAGAACGTGTACTTATTATGGATAATATATTCTGGCAGTCGTTTCAAATGAGATGCTATTACTATTTATAATTGCTGTATTTTGGAACATGTCACTAATTTATATGATAAATGTGCGCTTCAAATAGTTTACAGAATTCAGATATCTATTTTTGCAGATTCACAATAATTCACATCTTCATTTTCGAAAAGCAGTAATCGATGAACGAAAAGGTCGTTCCACGTTTAAAACTATCTTATCTACAGCGTGGGAAACACCTGAAAAGGCGATGCGATTCCAAAGCAAGGTTTAAGCCAACAATCCCCATTTCGTCGGCACTCTGCTGTTCGGTTGTGAAAACAGAATATACATATGGATTCGATTTTTTATGTAGAAAACGCGTTGCATTCAGTCCTTGTCTCCTATAATTTTAATCCAAGCAAATACCTTATATTCCAATAACTATATTAACTGAGTAACGTCACTGACAACGTTTTTAATATTAGTTCTGACAATGAACTTTCTAATACTCTTTTAAATACGCTTAAATCTTTTTCTGGGCTGGGAGTGCGGATTCCACGATTCATTAAAAAGGTTCATGTTTAAATGTAATTCTGATGTCAAGCTCTGTCCAAATCCGTTTCATTGAGTAGTCCTTTTTATTTATCCCCCCTTTTCAATTAGAGCCTGTTTGAGAGGTTTTTTCCGCAGGAAAGGGGATTTAATCAGGGTTCAACGAAAATAAAAAGAGCGTTCAACAGTAATGAAAAATAATAATTAAACGCAAAACTTTTCCATAATTTTTCTTTTGCAATGGAAAACATCCAAATTGCAAAAAAAAAATCAGTAATAACGAGGGCGCGACCACCGAATGAGGAAGGTCGATCCGAGCAGGGAAATCTCCAGGTTTTAAAAAATGCACTGTACCAAAATTAGAAAATCAACTAATTTACATTCCCATGACATCATCAGTTAGGAATTTATTCTGTCATCTGAAGATGTACATTTCTGTTTTCTTTAAGGATTCTGATGATAGGATTATTTTTTCTTTCTTTCATTCCTTGCTGCCTTTCTTGAAGACTCCTTGTATGAAAGCTGCAGACAGACTTTCCCCTGGCTCTTGAGACGCTGATTGACAGCCACAGGTTCCCCCCCCCCCCCACCCCCCTCCAAGGTACGAAACGTTATGGACATCTGACACCCCGGAGGTGCCAAGAAATTTTAGGAAAAAAGTTTGCCTCCTCTTCCATTGCAAAGCCACAAAGTTTTAAAATGGACAGCAGCAAAACAAAAACTATCTCGAGTAATGCAAAAGAAGAAAGCCTGCCCTTAACTTTGAGAAACGTTGTTTCTCTTTCTCTGTGCCTGCGAATTTCCGGTCATTAATTGCCATGATTTATGGGGCTGATGTTTTTTTGGAGGTAGCTTCACATGTGGTTGGGACCTTGCCTTAGATCCAGCCCCCCTCTCACGTTACAAAACTATTTATATATCTTCCACGATTTTCCCCTTAAAGCAGCTCCCTGGGACAACGTACGATTGGCTTCACTTGTCATCCGAGAATCAGGGTTAGCTGATGTGTGTGTGTGTGTGTGTGTTTATTCAGAGAACCCTGGCTGTTTAAAAGCGATCTGGATCAATCGCACTTTAAGACCCTTGCTTTTTTGGAAGCTGTTTACTTTGAAATCGAAGGTGCTTTGGATATAATTCCAGCCTCTTGGAATCTGAAACCCTGCTACCATGGATCATACAATATTTAGCTGCCTGCGCAGCTCACATGCCCCAGCCCAGAGCCTGCACCACTTCTCTCAGTCTCCACTGGCTCTTCATGGAAGATCAGACCATGTGGCTTTTCCAGAGCTGTCTTCTTCTTGTATCATAGCTGGATTTCCTAATGAAGAAAACATGTTTACAGCCCAGCGTCATCATCATCACCTACATCATCCCCATCGAGGTCATCAACAGCAGCAACAACAACAAGCGGCTGCCCAGGCTACCTGGCACATCCCCCAGATCTCCTCGCCCCCTCCTCTGGCCAGGCACGCACTCTGTGTCCAGTCGGAATCAGGACCCCCAGACCTGGGGACGAACCCCTCAAACCTGGTGAACAGCAATCCGAGCTTGGCCCCCAACAACCCGAACCTGGCGCCCTGTGTCCCTGGAGATTACGGGAGGCCGGCGGTCACTCCTGTGGAGATAGAGAAAAGGAACCCCAAGAGGAAAAGTGACGGCTCAGGTAAGCGACCAGCAACTCGGGGGCAACAGGTCAAGTCAACTATTTCTGTTTAAAAGTATTTAAGGTGAATATTCCCTCCCATTCTACAGATTCAAATCGTACATAGATTGTATAAAATCAGTTTATCTTCACTGGAATAACAGTGTTCAAACCTTCTTGTCTCGATCGGATTCATCCGGTGGGTCCCACCAGTTAACATCCCCCTTTAAAAACACGGATTTGATTTTTTTCCCCCGCAGCTTTTAACCGACCTGTTTTGGGCTAATCTGTCAAATATAAATACTGTAAGATCTTTTTGCCCCAGAACACTTCTGTTAAAAGAAAGCAGAGGTTTAACACAATGCATCGTCTAGACAAACCCCGCATTAAACACTGGACCGTCCTCAGGTCACACGCCGAACGGTGTGAAGCTCATTTCAGCGAGCGAGACTGTTGTAATCTTAGCGACGGCCGACAGAAACACAGAAGAAAAAGTTCAAGATATTGGGACCATCGTTTCCATTGGGGAGTCGCTTTATGTATTTCTGCGCTTAAACTACAATATTTAAACTGTTGCTGATCAAGCAAAGTAACAACTCAAAATACTGTCATCACATTTCATGCATTTAAAGTGGAATAAATTTAAATCCAGTTCCAATTTCAGTCGCATACACGCTGAAATGTAGGTTTTCGTGTTTTTCTATGCCAGTTATCATCCCAACCAGTTCGGCCTGTTTCTTACTTCAAAAACACAACTCACTAACACTTTCAATTTGAAAGAAAATCATGTTAATTTTTTTTCCTAAATAACAAATGCAATTTCTCAAACAGCTTTGCTTTTTAAACTTCCCATATAGAGCCCAGCATTCTTCAATCAATGCTCAGTCCAGACATTGACAACCTCAGTGTTTGTGCAATTTTGTTTCCAGAAGTTTTGCTGTCGTTAACTGTTCCAAATAGTGAAAACAATAGACTGTTCAAAAACGTGAACGACTCCAATAGTTAATAATGAATGATATTATCATCGAACAGGTCATCTCGTGGTGAACCAAGACAAGCATTCAATTAAATCACAGAACTGAGAGTGTCGTTTTGTACCAACAAGTGCATGCATCCTACTTGAAGCAAATCAAATGATTTTTAAACGTTTTATAATGGAAACTCTTTCTATATTCCAGTAAAAATACATACGCATTCTGTAACTTGAACTGAAAACCCCATGTTTAAAAACATCCTTTTTGATTTAAATGAAAAGAGGCAGATAAGAGATACGCAACATGATATTTCCACTTCATAAAAGTAAACATCTTTCTCCCAAGATGTATGTAAAAAAATTACCGAGATTTACATTGCAACAGTAAATCTATCGTTGGTTAATGGGCTGCATTTCCTCTGATTTCACATTCATCACCAAACCTTACAGAAATAGAGCATAGGCAGGAAATATAAAAGTCCTTTTCAGTTTCACTACAAAGACTGAACGTTTAAAGTGCAAAGGACCAGACTCCAGATTACTGTTTTTACACCTGCTGCCAGCACCATTTCGCCCCTCGGATTATTTGTATTCATGTCATGATGTAAACAAAGATGTAAGTCTTCAATGAGTCACACAGAGAACTCTTTACCCATTAACTTCGAAACTGCTTCTAGTCACGGTAACCGCTGGAGAGCCCGGTCCAGGAGACCACTCAGTGCTCGCGGGACAAAATAAATAGAACCAACATTTCAATGGACTGGAAACATGCAAATAATTGGCTAAACTCTGAAGATTAACTTAATGTCGTGTGGAACAGACATAAAATACAAAATAACAACAGAAAATGCTGGAAAAACTCAGCAGGTCAGGCAACATCCATGGAGAGAAAAAACCCATATAAGTGTTCCATTTGGAAATTTCTCAACTAAAAAATTCTCCCTCACTAACTTTCTTTACATAAATACACTCCAATTTTTAAATTTGTGTGTTAAGTATGGATATCCCTTTTTATACAATGTATCTTTATAAGAACATTATTTAATATAACCCTAATGATTACAAAAATAAGTAACATTGAACTTAATATTATAACAGGCTATTCTAAATCTTAAATATCCTTAGCAAGAACTGTTTTTTTTCAAGGGGTGTGAAAATTCGGCTTTATATTCCTATATTTTGTCCTAGTTATTTGTGGAAATTTAGAAAGCAGTCAATTAATTAATTGCCACATTGAATGGAGACCAAAAGAATCAAACTTAAATCTTTTTATCTGAGTGATTTTAGTTCCTTTACAATATACATTATATATATTTAATATTTAACAGAATACCTATACATAATTTTTTGTAAAATAACATAAGTTGCTTCAAAGGAGGATAATATAAAAGATCCTTTTGTTAATATTTTTACAAACTAATTATATTCAATCTACATTAAGAACATGTGTAAGGAATGCATTGTGCCTTTAAGGGGATATATTCATTAATCAACAATGAATTTGAATAAATATTTTGATATTGTTGGAAAGGTATTAATTTTAGCTTCAGTCCCCTGTGATTTTAGATTTGTATATGGTAATTTCCATATTTGTGACTTTACTTACCAGATAAGAATTATTTTTAACAATATATTTATAACCATGTTGAAGCTGGTTGACACAAAAAACAGCTCAAACAGTGAGTTGCAACCTCCTTAATCCCACGAAAATGCCCTTTCCCCAAAAGGAATGCATTTTATTTGTTAATTTATAAAATATTATTTTATTCATCTGTGTATGTGCTCAATGTTTTATAACTATTGCAAACTGAAGGGAGGTTCCTGGCATTAACCTTTAGACAGCAAAAAAGAAAATAGAAAGATAAAATGACAATACATGCTTTTGATGAGAAACTCACTGAAGAAAAGGGCAATTGTTAACATTCACTACCAGGCATTTACGTAATGTGTACACCTTGTAATAATACAGATAAAAAGTGTTCTCATTAAATGTTTTAGCATTGTATACAAGTAGCATACGGAATTTTCATTCTTAGTGTTGCCTTATGGGCATATATATAACTCTTATTACAAAATATTACAGTATAATACTCAGTAAGTGTTTTTCAAAAGTATAACAGGCCAGTTATTGGTATATGTGAAACTGAGGCCCCGTCTGCCTTCTCACATGGACATAAAAGATCCTATGGCACTATTTTGGAGATGAGCAAGGGAGATCTCCATGGTGTTCCTAGCCAATATTTATCCCTCAACCAATATCACTAAAAAAATAGATTATCTGGTCATTAACTCATTGCTGTTTGTGGGAGCTTGCTGTGCACAATTTGGCTGCTGTGTTTCCCACATTACAACAGTGACTACACTTCAAAAGTACTCCATTAGCTGTAAGGCACTTGAGACGTCCTGAGGTTGTGTAAGATGCTATATAAATGCAAGTTCTTTCTTACAATTAGAAGTACTTTTTTTGCTGTTAAATGATTATAAGAAATCTAAACTGGAATTATTGTGATGCTGGTTGTAGAGACACAAGAAGGCAGCTACAAGGGAGAGGTGAACAGCAAACCCAGGAAGGAAAGAACAGCCTTCACTAAAGAACAGATTAGGGAATTGGAAGCTGAGTTCGCTCATCACAACTACCTGACCAGACTGAGAAGATATGAGATAGCAGTAAATCTGGATCTCACTGAGAGACAGGTAGGATACAATGAAACATATTGATTTTAGAAAATACTTTTGAGAAACTAGTCACCAGGGACTTCAACTGAGACAGAGCACCGCGCTGCATACATATTTGTTCTGAATACCAGCGCAGACTGACAAATATAAATGACTGATGGGTGTAGCAAACAATTAACCTTTACTGAAAATATATGACCAGAGTTTAAAAATGTGACATAACTGTCAATCTAGGTCTTGATTATCACTACTCATCTATCTTAATTTGACATATCGCATTGAAATCGAATAAGGCATGCCATCTTAAGACTGATGAGCACCAAGTGGATTCAGGCCCATGGCTGTGACCAGAGATAGGGGTCGCATGAGATAGAATTACATGGGTCTTTTTTCTCATTTTTTAATCCTTTAAATTTTGCTTTTCTTTTCCAATTTCCCAGCTATCTTTATATCATTTCTATCTTATAAAACAATGCAGCCCTTTTTTGCTTCTGTTTATTGCCTTGTTACATAAAGTTTTATATATTCCATTAATTCAGATTCTTCTCACTTTAATGCCTCTGTGTTAATGAACAACATTAAATCTAATTATCTATGCAGTGTGTACTAGAAAATGAATTGGAAATCTTGAAAGGGATATTATCACTCCCATGAAGTTACCCGACATGCATTTTCCCCAATGCAATGCTATAATTGGTGTTGGGATAATGTTATTCATGTTAGAAAACATTACTTTAGTGTCATTTAACATGGCATGTTTATGACTTGTGACTTTTTCAGCTTTCCCTTACCAAAATGGCAGCTATTTAAAAAAAATCTAGTTACATGTTCGTACCTGTTGAGATTGTATTCACTTTGGGCTATGATAAAAGCAGCCTGGTTGAGGTTTCGCCCAGACTTTATAATGAAGGCTGCTCCCCATCACCTCAGGCACAGGCATCTATTACATTATTTGCATTGATGCATGACTGTACCAATGGTTGAATTCCAGTTTAAATTCGCAAGAGATTTACAACACAATTATGCCAGCCTGATGTGAATGTCCCAATTTGTAGCCCCACACAAGACTTTGAGCAGGAGGTGAACATTAGTTGCTATGAAATTTGATCTCAGAAATTAACTCCCCACCGTTTATACTTCCCTAGTTTCTTTGATTGTGCTGTAAATCCATAATGAGTGCAGTGCATGTGTGGATAGGGTATAAAAGTGCAATGCTGATAAACAATAAAATCTGTGATTAAAGCAAAAGGAAAGGTTTAGAGTTTTATTTCAGCGTGTGATCAATATATCTACACCTACCCATTAGTAAATAAAGAAGTAAATATAGAATATGTTTCCATATTTCACAACTCCCTATATAGAATAGGGAGTTGTGAAGTATGGAAACACAACACCGAGTGACACAAACCCTATAACTCAAGTCCTGTAGGCATAGATGAGCACTGGTCACTGCCCCATGAAGGTTTTTTTTAAATATAAGGCACTACTCTCTGACTTTTATTATGTTTTAAATAGAACTTTCTCACAGCTTTTTGGCTAGTTTACTGTTGTGAAGGCAGTGAGAGATCATTGTAGCATAACTGTTCAAAAACATTAAAATGAATTTAATTGTTAGCCTGCAACATACAGAAAAGTATTATGTATTCAACTGGATTTTTAGATCTTCACTTGGCTAAAGGTTAGACATGCTTTTAAAAAAATAAACAGCACACACAACTTTAAAAAAGAGGTTAAACCACTGATTTTGTTACAGTTTAAAAAAAAGTTTGGAGGCAACTCAGGGGAGTCATTAGCTACAGAGTGTATACCACCTGTATAAACTAAACATGCTTTGCATAAAATAAACACAAAATAGTGGCTCCCAGCGATATTTTGGTCAAAATTGTCAAACTATTTTCATGATCATAAGGATCACTAGGAATCATAGATTTACTTCCAAAATATTTTAACACAAAAAATTAAATGCACAGATTAAAAAGAAATAAAACCATGAATATACAACTTAATACAAATAAATATATTTCCAAAAAGTCACACTATTTATTACTAAATATAACACAGAATACAATTTAGCCTATTTTGTAATTGATAGTTTAAAATAAATATTTATTTTAGTTGCTATTTAATCTAATTTAATTTAATTAAATTTAAGTAATTTCAAAGAGGTAAGGATTTTTATAGAATAAAATTGGTTTACAAAAATTGTTATTTTAAAATGGCCCAGAAATTCGGGTCGGGGGCTTCCCGCGGGTGTAAGCCCCCGACCTGCACTTACCTAGCGCGCCGGCCGTTGAGCTGTGGGCCCGCGTGAAATTCCGATCCTGGGCCTGCTCCAACTGCCGGCGCGTAGTGCTTGCGTATCCCAGGGGCGCAGTTCATTCGAAGTGTCCCCTGGGATCACGTGGACCATGGGGAGCCAATCGGAGCAGGGAAATGCCCATTCATAAGTTTGACAGGAAGAGCTGTCAAAACGTATAAATACTACGGGCCCCAAAACATCACTAACTCTTCAAATAATTTTTTTTTTAAATCACATTTTTAAAATAAACTATAAATTACATGAAATAACTATTTTAAACAATAATTTAAATTTTTGAAAAAAATTATTTTATTTTCTAACGGGGCTAAAAATAAACTTACCTTTCTTTAAAGTATTTAAAAATAATAAACCTGTGGAAAAAATGTTTTAATTTTAATTAATTCACCACTTACCTTGTAAAAAGCAAGCCTTACGACTGCTTTTTAAATGTGTAAATTCTGCAGACTTACCCTCCCGGGAAAACCTGCAAAAAAAACCTAAGTTTGATGCGCACGCGCAGCCTCTCCTGCGCACGCGTTCGACCTCTGAACCCCTTCGTTCAGGGGAACGGAAGTTCTGGTTTCCCACGCATGCGCAGTGCATGCAGGAAACTGGCACTTCCGTTGGGCCTACGAGTGAGTACCCCATGGGTACTCACCCGTGGAGACCCGAATTTCTGGGCCATTATCTATATTTGAATCCTCTTTTAATCTGATTGTTCTATGAGCAAAGTCCCAACAACATCCTGGATATAACATAGAAACATAGAAGATAGGAGCAGGAGTAGGCCATTCGGCACCTCGAGCCTACTCCGCCATTAAATGAGATCATGGCTGATCATCCAAACTCAGTACCCTGTCCCTGCCTTCTCCCCATATCCCTTGATCCCTTTAGCCTTAAGAAATATATCTAACTCCTTCTTGAATATATTTAATGAATTGGTCTCTACTGCCTTCTTTGGTAGAGAATTCCACAGGTTCACCACTCTCTGGGTGAAGAAATTCCTCCTCATCTCTGTTCTAAATGGCTTACCCCTTATCCTTAGACTGTGACCCCTGGTTCTGGACTCCCCCGCCATCGGGAACATCCTTCCTGCATCTGGTCTGTCTAGTCCTGTCAGAATTTTAAAAGTTTCAATGAGTCCCCCTCTCGTTCTTCTAAACTCCAGCGAGTATAAGCCCAATTGACCCAATCTCTCCTCATACGTCATTCCTGCCATCCCAGGTATCAGTCTGGCGAATCTTGCCTGCACTCCCTCCATGGCAAGAAATTCCTTCCTCAGATAAGGCAACCAAAACTGCACACAATACTCAAGGTGTGGTCTCACCAAGGCCCTGTACAACTGCAGCAAGACATCCTTGTTCCTGTACTCGAACCCTCTCGCTACGAAGGCCAACATAACATTTGCCTTCTTAACCGCCTGCTGCACCTGCATGCTTACCTTCAGCGACTGGTGCACAAGGACACCCAGGTCTCGTTGCACTTCCCCTTCTCCCAATCTATTGACGTTCAGATAATAATCTGCCTTCCAGTTTTATTATGAGCCTCAGTTTAGCTCCTTGCTGCCTAAAATTATCTCATCATTCTATTCTTTGTGAATCAGATTACAAGCAACAACTTCATCCATCATCATAATCTATTCCCTGAAAGAATTCCAATATATTTCTGAAAGAGTAACAGAATTACACAGCTTAAATTAAACGACCGACTATTTTCAAAACTATGAAAACATTTTATTGCAGTGGTACAGGTTTAACGCTTGTGAACTATTTACTTTGCCATCAGGATCCTGTTAAATTATTTCATTTTACATAAATGGTGTGAATGTACAGTGTGGTAAAAAGATCAAATTTTATTAAAAAGGGACACAAATAAAAAAAAGGAAAGTAATGACAGTAATGTAACTGCTTGTACTACATGCTACTTACTGCACTAAGGTCACACAAATGATCCCCTTAGCCTCAAAAATAAAATAACCTTCAAATCACTTCTCCAATGAGGTTGCACAATTTCCAGCTCTGAAAAGCAGGACTGCCCTACTGCTGCCCCAACAAAAATCCACTGTCTGCGCCTTACTTTGTCCACTGCCCACAAATTATTACCAAATAATCTCAACAAATGTTCAATAAAAAACAAAACAAACTTACAAAGCTTAAAAAAAATGATCTGTTAGAATATACTGAGTATTTGATGGGAATGGGAGTGATGCTGCATTTATTCCATGACTGAGGCAGGCCCACTTAACTCACTTGTAGCTCACCTCTCACGGACTATGAATTCAGTCTCACACATGTGGTGATAATTTCACCCTCTACCCCATAATACAATTTCTTCCCATGGATATGTAGTGAAGGTTTCTAATTAAATGTAATGCTGTTCGACCAGATGCATTTCATATTTTTGTTAGTCTTTTTCCTTTGGCAGCTGGCTGTTGCTGCGAACATGACAGAAGCAAAATAACTGAGGAATAGCTTCACGGCTAATCCCCAAATTTTACAGGAAAGCTTCTGACAACATGAGCCTCCTTCTGTACAAAACTGGTTTGGGTCTGATGAAAACACTTTCAACTGCAATGCCATCTGGAATTTTAACTAAGTAGCTATGGGTGGAGTACTTTTCAAGCATTACAGGCAGCCTATAGTATTTTGATTAGTAACAAGACTGTGGTCAAAACAATGTTTTGCCAAAATCTGTGACTTCACTTTCCTCAGTGTCAAACATTGAACTATAACACAAACAATTGCACAAAACCTTTGAACATTAATTGAAGTTATCAGAATATTAGAATAAACGTTTACATTTTGTCATTTTTTATGCAGCCAGATTATAGGGTCATATTTCTTGAAATCTTTGGTAACAGATAAATATAATTAAACTAAACAGAAAAAAAATCAGCTCTGTAAAGTGTTGAAGTCTGGTAAGAAAAATGTCACAAAAACATTGCTGCCAAGAATCATAAGACTTTAAGAATTCTTGTTCAATATCTTTTAGTCTTTCACAGAGCTTGTTCTAGTTCAACCTCAGATTCATGCATCATTGTCGTGAAAAATATACTCAAGTACCAGTTTAATGAGTGTTAACAAAAGAACAGTAAATTGCATTTTAAAATAAATGTTAACTGCACTCTTTCACTTTATTACTGACATTCCCCCAAATCTCTGCATTAATTCCTGCCTTTACAAGCGCTGTGGTTATTTGATATCTCAATGTCCCATTTAATTCTTTTGCAACATTCTTAACTTAAAATCTTATATATTACATCTTTCCAAATGTGTGTAGTTACACCACAAACAAGCTTTCTCACATATTTCTCCACAGAATCCAATCTATAGATTAGAACAGAGAGCCTACCCTTTGGCTTGTGTCCAGAAGCTGTGAGCTTGAACAGCTTGCACTGGAAGAGCACTACTGTGCTTTTTAGAATCAAAAAATGTTGAATATTTGTTGAATATCAAACAGGGAAATGAAATTCAGCTGAAGAAGACCAGCATTAGCAGGAACCATCTGAACAATTACTGATTTTCTGAAAAAAGCACACAAGCCTATTAAGTCTTGTCCTTAGTAAATTTGTCTGATATGGTTAGGAAAATCCAAATTGCTTTCTAAATAAGCATTATAAATAAATACTAAGGCCAGAATTTTCCGAGGGGTCAGTGGATGGGATCAGTGGTGGGTCGAGGGAAATTTGATTTTTTTGACAGCGGGTCGGGATCCCACTGTTAAGTCGCCCCAACGCACCTTTTCCAAAGGCGCGTGTGTGATCTCCGATGCAACCCGACCCGCAGAGGCAGGCGACCAAATTAAACCAATTATTTGGTTGTTGACAGACCCTTAATGATGCTTTTAACCTTTCCTTTTAACTTTCACTGCTTGCCCACGGGGTCCACCCTGCTCGGGGACCATGTCTGTGAACCTGAGGTGGGAGTTGAATGGCCGTTGGTCCAGCTGTTTATTTGACAGCTTCAAATGTACAGTAAAAGCTCCCACCTGACAGATCATCACTTTCCACAGCCACAAGCTGTTTATCAGTCCATTTCCAGCACAAATTCAGCAGGCTTTCCACTTTCCACTCTCCATCCACTCTCACCTCATTGGAAGAACTCTCTCACCATTGACAGAATGCTTCTGTCATTTCTACTTCACTTGCCATCTATTCCATCAACATGGGTGCCCTTTATACTGTCTCACCTTGGTCCTCAGATTCCAACTACGATCAGCCCCAACACCAGCAACACCACCACCAACCTTCTCTGCAATCACCTGATGCTGCACAGGACAGAGCACCTGAGCACATTGCTGCCTGGTATGCCAGGGAGGGCCACAGATTTACTTCACTTGATGCTGTACACCATGGCTGCCACATGATGCGCCAGGTTGGCACCACCCCACACCAACACCATAAAGCATCCCTACAATGCCCAAGCCATTCCTTTCGCACTCACCAGCATTGTGGGGGGTACTGTTATGTCTCACCATTCACTGCAACTCACTAAGCCACTTCCAAAGCTGCAGACAAATCTGTCCAAGAACGCAAAGTGTTGAAAATAAAGGTTTCAATGTTTGACACCACATTAACAGAAGCTTTACATCAACATTGGATGAAACACCCAAGTGGCTACACTTGTGTGTTGTTAGTTGATATGATTGCACTAGGATGAGGGTGAGTGTGAGGGGTGGCTAGTGAGATGGGGATGTGATAATGTAGATAGAGAGAGGGATGGGTGGAGGTGCAAGGTAAGTTGGTGTGAGTAAGGATGTGCAGGAGTAGGGTAGGGAAGGCAGAGTGATGGGGATGTGATGAGAGGCACAGCAGGATGAAGATGAGCGTGGCTTTGTACTAATGTTTCCTGATCTAATGAGATCATTGAAAAGTTTGCAGCACTGCACCCAGGTCCTCCTGACGACATCCCTGCTTGTGACCTCCTCTGCAATGTGCTGTGACTCCCTCCATAAGCATATGGAGAGAGTCATGGGAGAACCTGGGTGCAGCCCTGTACTTCTGTGCAGTGATTGTCAGTTTTTGTAGCACTTCAATGTTGTAGAACACTGACAGCACAAACGTCAAAAGGAAGTTGGCCATGGTCCCTTTAAGGTAACCGACTGATAACGTGTCATGAATGATGTCACCAGACCCACTTCCTCTAATTGGTCTGGGAAACACGCTGGGCGGGCTTAACAAGCCCTATCAAAGTAAATTCAGAGTGGGATGGAGCCAGCAGCGGACTGCGACCCATCACCCGCCCCGGACCCGCCAAGTTGAGGGAAATCCCAGCCTAAGTCTCAGTAAAGTATCCTGATTGATGTTGTAAGTGTGGCTGTTGTCATATAGAAGTATAACGATTAAATATTGAGCCATGCATGTTGAAAGTGCTGTATTTGGTTTGGCTGGGTGCTGCACTCTGATAAACACATACCCTCACCTGACTTCATATACCTTCCCATGTTCTGCTCATCCAGCAGAGCCCCATCACAATGCTGGATCTCCAGAGCTGAGTTAGATAGATATCCCATGCCGCATACTCTTCTATTTATGGTGTGGGGATGCCGGAGTTGGACTGGGGTGGACAAATGTAAGAAATCACACAACACCAGGTTATAGTCCAACAGCTTTATTTGAAATCACAAGCTTTCGGAGCGCTGCTCCTTCTTCACCTGAAGAAGGAGCAGCGCTCCGAAAGCTTGTGATTTCAAATAAAGCTGTTGGGTTATAACCTGGTGTTGTGTGATTTCTTACATCTTCTATTTATGTCCACCAACCACCCCCTTCAACACCCCTCCTCCCCTCCAGCCAGCCCCCAAACACACACAAACACATGCACGATGATGAAGCCCTGTACAGGATCAAAGGCACAGAGCACACCTTTCCCCAAGCCTGACACTGCAGTTAAGCAATACAAACAAAAAAGGCAAAAATATGAATATATATCAAGAAATTTAAAGGTGTGGTTGGGTAGCAGAAAATCAACTTCGTCCAACTGATTTTAAATTGTCCAGATTATCTTCAATTCCTCCTTAGAATACATGAGGTCATCTCAAATTAAATAAATACAGAGAGACTTATATAACTAGAGATACACGTACAGCTACTGCAGTTAGCATGTGTGCACTTAATTTTTTTCATAGACCATTTTGTTTCTTTTTTAATAAAATACATTTTGGTGACCTCATCTAATAACGTCAATGACCAAACAATGCCCTAGGGTGATATTTTGAATATAAGCCTCCCAGCAACTGCTGCTGAAATACAGGGCCATTGGTTTAAGAATTGTTGTTTCCAGTGCTGAAAAACAAAAAAAATTCAGGATTGCTTTGACAACGTTGTTGTTATTCCGTGTCAATGAATGAGCCACATGCCTCTTAAAGCAGAATGGCCATATTTGGAACAGAGCAGGTAAATAGTTTTAAAAATAAAACCACAGGTTTAATATTCATCACTAATGACTATTTGAAGAATCAAGATGAAAGCAATAATCACAACCACACTTAACTTAGTCACTGATGCCACTGAGACAAGCAAAACTGGATACCTCAATAACATAGAACATCATTAATCCTTCAGAAAACTGATGCTGAACAACATGAGACATTTCTATAATCTTGATAGTTAAATAATGCACTGAATGGAGTTGTATGACATTAATAAAACAATAAAAAATTACTGATTTCGGGGGGAAAATTCGGTTGGTTTGCGCCTCCCGTTAGCACCCTAAGACGGCGCTAATAGGGCGCAAAGCAACTAGCGCCCGGGCGTGGCGATGTTTGCGCCGCTCGCAAAATTGACCAGACATTTTGCGGTGGTGCTAAACACTATCTCCACGATTGTGGCATCAGTCGAGCGTGCAACGCCCTGGTAGCGCCCCGAATCGGACATTGAGTGGCACCCCCTACCTTACTGCTTGCCGCTAGCAACAACAGGTTGAGGGGAGCGTTTTGCAGTCGGAAAGAGACTGGGGGAGTGCTATTTAAAGGCGACCACTTCCTGCCTTTTTTTGTTGGTGACATTTTTGCACCACGCATTCTAAAAGAGAGAGAGAGACTTCTGGAGCGATTCAACACTGTGTGAAGGAGTTTTGGGTACTGAGCAGCACTTTGCAGGTTCATTTTGATTTGACCTTCCTTGCATCGATTTAGAAGAGACTGTGGGGGCTGTACTCTGAGCTCTTTCCCTGGGCCTCTTGGGGTGTGGATGGAGAGTAAGATCGACCCTCCCCTTTATGAACTGGCCGGCGCCAGTGTGTCTGTGGTCCATTGCTGACTGACATCACATGAGCTTCGCCAGCGCTCTGAGGTAGCGCCTCGCTTCTCGGCGTTAGTGCCTTAAGAGAGGTGTGTAGAGCCTGATTTAGTGCTCCAATCGCCTCCAGGGGCGATAGAAGCCAAGTTTGCAGTCGGAGGCGATAATTAGCGCCAGGTGCTAAACTTGGCGCCCGGCCGATAATTGCGCCCCAAACGGGGCGATACCGAATTTCTCCCCCTTGATGTCCAAATCCTGCCTATGCTATCTTTGAACAATAGTTGAAATATCAAATTGATTTTAATATTCTCTTTCCCTAGTTGCTAGGGCTAGCATTTTAGAATTCAAATTCCAGAAGCTAAAGCTTTCTAGTTGTCTGTCTGGGATAGCTGCAGTACAGTAACCCAATTTAAAAAAAAATCTTTTAATTTATAAAGTTACTGAAAAATAAATCCTACTGCTGGAAAAAATGCTAAGTATAAATATTCCAGTGCCTCTTTCAGTTAGAATTTTTAGTTGGATCACATTTAAGAACATAAGAACATCAGAAATAGGAGCTGGATTGGCCATTTGGCCCTTCGAGCCTGCTCCGCTATTTGGTAAGATCATGCTGATCTTCTTCCTCAACTCCACCTTCCCGTACTATCCCCATGTCCCTTAATTTCCTTAGTTCCCAAAATTTATCGAGCTCTGTCTTGAATATACTCAACGACTGAGCAGCCACAGCTCTCTGGGGTAGAGAATTCCAAAGATTCACAGCTCTTTGAGTGAAGAAATTTCTTCTCATCTGAGTCCTAAATGACCAACCCCTTATTCGGAGATTGTGACCCTGTGTACTAGATTCCCCAGCCAGGGGAAACATTTTCGCAGCATTAACCCTGTCAAGCCCCTTAAGAATTTTATGTGTTTCAATTAGATCACCTCTCTCTCTTCTAAACTCTATGGAATATAGGCCTAGTCTACTCAATCTCTCCTCATAGGGCAAGCCACTCATCCCAGGAACCAGTCTAGTGAACCTCCGTTGCATTCCCTCTAAGGCAAGTATGTCTTTCCTTAGGTAGGGACACCAGAACTCTACACAGTACTCCAGGTGTGGCCTCACCAATGCCCTGTATAATTGTAGTAAGACTTCTTTACTCTTATACTCTAATCCCTTTGTAACAAAAGGTAACATACCATTTCCTTTCCTAATTGCTTGCTGTACCTGCATGTTAACTTTCTGTGATTCATGTTCAAGGACACCCAGGCCCCTCTGAATGCAAACATTTACCAGTCTCTCACCATGCAAAAAATATTCTGCTTTTTGTTTTTCCTACCAAAGTGGATAACTTCACACTCCCCCCACGTTGTATTCCATTTGCCTTGCTCATGCCCACTCAGTCAACCTGTCTATATCTCTCTGCAGCCTCTTTGCGTCCTCCTCACAGCTTACTTTCCCACCTAACTTTGTATCATCAGCAAACTTGGACACGTTACACTCAGTCCCTTCATCTAAGTCATTAATATAGATTGTAAATAGCTGAGGCCTAAGCACTGATGCTTGCAGTACCCCACTTGTTACAGCCTGTCAACCTGAAAAAGCCCCGTTTATTCCTACTCTCTGTTTTCTGTCCATTAACCAATCCTCAATCCATGCTAACATATTACCCCAAATCCCATGAGTCCTAATTTTATATAATAATCTCTTGTGTGGCACCTTAACGAATGCTTTTTGAAAATCTAAATACACTACATCCACTGGTTCCCCATATCCATCCTACTAGTTACATCTTCAAAAAACTCTAATAGATTTGTAAAACACGATTTCCCTTTCATAAAACCATGTTGACTCTGCCTAATCATATTACAATTTTCTAAGTGCCCTGTTACCACTTCCCTAATAATAGATTCTAGCATTTTGCCTGCTGCTGATGTCAGGCTAACTGGCCTATAGTTCCCTGTTTTTTCTCTTCCTCCTTTCTTAAATAGCAGGGTTATGTTTGCTACCTTCCAATCCTTGGGGGCTGTTCTAGAATCTAGGGAATTCTGGAAGATTAATACCAGTGTATCCACTACCTCTTTTAAAACCCTAGGATGAAGGTCGTCAGGTTCAGGGGCTTTGTCGCCACTTCGTCCCATTAATTTTTCCAGTATTATGTGTTTACTTACACTGATATTTTTAAAGTTCCTCATTCTCTCTAGACCCTTGTGGGGAAACATTTGGTTGATTTGCGCCTCCCGTTAGCGCCCTTAGAGCAAATTAAAGGGGACGTGCCAGGCGGCCATTTTTGTTGCTGGTCGCCTGCCAGCACCTGCCCCCGTTGCTGTCCCCGGTCCCCGTGAAGCCCCCCCCGTGGGGTGCTGGCTACACTCCGTGAGCCCGGCACTTCTCTTGAGTGCTGGGCTCTTTTCCAGCACTCCGATCCCTGGTGGCCCAGCTGGGCCCCGGGTCGCCCTGTGCTAGGCCCCTCCCATTTAAGAAGGGGAGGAAGGCCTACAGTACCGCAGCGTGGCACTACGGCATGTAATGCTGTGATATTAACTCACAGTGCCCCAAAAGGGAGGCAGAGCACTTCCAGTCACGCCTAGCCTGCCTCTTGGGGCACTACCAGTGAATTTTGGGCGCGGGGAGCGCCCCGAAAAAGTTAGCCAAGTTAGTGCCCCAAAGGGGGTGCGACCCAAATTTTCCCCCTTGATTCCCCATTATTTCCAGAATGTTTTTTGTGTCTTCTACCATGAAGACAGATACTGTGGGGGCGATTTTGCCAATGGGGGCGCGTTGGAGGCGGGACTGCTGCTTGTCAGGTCGATGTCCCTCCTCCATCAATTTGTGGCCAACCCATGCTATTTTCCCTTGATTGACCTGGTTAAGCCCACCCAACGGGCTTAGCAGGCCAATTAAGGGAAAGCTGGTCACAGAGAACATCAGCATATGACGTTTCATCTGTCAAAAATTGGTGAAGCTGTCAAACACTGACATTCTCTGTAGTTTGATGAGTTCTTGAATTCAAGACTCATCAAATCTCTTTCTTTTGCAGAAATTAGATGGTTGCTGCATTGGAAAATTCAGCAGCCATCTGTCATCTCTGCCGCAGAGGTGCGAGACTCTCCGCATCCCCAACTCTTGAAGCCTGCAGGAAGAAACAAAGGTAAATAAACATTTTCTCCTTTTTCTAACACTTTCCACTTACCTCACATACTCACCTCTCCACACTTGCACCCATCACTTACCTTCACAGCACACTTTTACACCCCTGGCGGGGTTCGCAGCCTTCGGGAATCCTGCACTAGTGTGGGTAAAATGGGGATAATCCCCTTATCTGCCTGTTAACTACCTGTTAATAGGCAGTTAAGTGGCTGTAATCCCCTTCCCGCCTCCAAGGAGATGGGACCCGGCTCAGGTCAGCTACCCGCTTCCTGGCACGATGGCACGGAGGCGGGTTGGGAGCAGGTTGGGCACCTGCCCCCAAATTCTGCCATTTTCCTGGCAGTCCCACATCCATTCCTGCCTCCCCAGGGCTGGTAAGATCAAGCCCAAAATATTTGTTTAATGTCTCTGCCATTTCCTTATTGCCCATTATAATTTCTCCTGTCTCTGCCTCTAATGGGCCCACGTTTACTTTCACTAATCTCTTCCTATTTACATACCTATAGAAACGTTTACAATCTGTTTTTATGTTGCTTGCTAAGTTACTCACATATTCTTTTTTCTCTTTCCTTATCAATTACTTGGCCCTCCTTTGCTGAATTCTAAAATCCTCCTAATCCTCAGGCTTACTACTTTTTTTGGCAATATTATAAGCCTCTTTGATCAAATACTATCTTTAACTTCTCTTGTTAGCCACGGTTGGTCCACTTTTCCTGTGGGGTTTTTGTGTCATAAAGGAATGTATATTTGTTGTAAATTATGTATTAATTCTTTAAATGCTAGCCATTGCTTGTCTACCGTCATACCTTTTAATGTGGTTTCTCAATTTACCTTAGCCAACTCGCCCCTCATACCTACATAGTTTCCTTTGTTTAGATTTAAAACCCTAGTTTCGGATTTAACTAAGCCACTTTCAAACTCAATATAAAATTCTATCATATTATGGTCACTCTTCCCTAAAGGCCCCTTTGCTACATGGTTATTAATTAACCCTTTCTCATTGCACAATACTAGATCTAAAATATCCTGTTCCCCAGTTGGTTCCTCAACATACTGATCCAGAAAACTCTCTTGTATACATTCCATGAACTTGTCCTCCACACTATTACTGCAAATTTGGTTTGCCCAGTCTATATGTAGATTAATGTCCCCCATGATTACTATATTACCCTTGTTACTTGCGCCTCTAATTTCCTGATTTGTACTCTGCCCTACATTACAACTATTGTTTGGGGGCCTATAAACAACTCCCACCAATGTTTTCTGCCTCTTGCTGTTTCTTAGCTCCACCCAAACTGATTCTACTTCTTGATTTTCTGAGCCAAGATCCTTTCTCCCACTGTCTTTATCCCATCCTTTATTATCAGGGCTACCCCTCCTCCTTTTCCATTTTGCATGTCTCTTCTAGAAGTTAAGTATCCTGGAATATTTAGTTCCCAACCTTGGTCACTTTGCAACCACGTCTCCGTAATGGCTATTAGATCAAACCTATTAATTCCACTATTTTGTTGCGAATGCTTTGCGCATTCAGATATAGTGCCTTTAGCTTTGACTTTTTTCTGTTTTTCGCTGATGACCCCTTAGTCACTGATGCCCTATTACCTTTGTTACTTTCTCTGTCCCTTCCTTACCCGCTCTGCTTATTTTTACCCAAAACCCTGCTCTGCTCTAGAGCCTTGACATTTCTCTCGCTGCTTTTAAATTCACTCTTTCCTGAAACCTCCCACCACCCCCCCTCATTAGTTTAAAGCCCTGTCTACTGCCCTAGTTATTCAATTCGCCAGGACACTGGTTCCAGCTGGGTATAAGTGGAGCCCGTCCCAACAGAATAGCTCCCTCTTTCCCCAGTACTGGTGTCAGTGGCCCATGAAGCGAAACCCCTGCCTCCCGCATTTAACCTTCTAATCTGCTTATCCCTATGCCAATTGGCACGTGGCTCAGGTAACAATCCAGAGATTATTACCTTTGAGGTTCTGCTTTTTAATTTGGACCCCAAGGCCTAGAAATTCAGTTGGACGCGCCAGCCGTTAGCGCCTTAGGAGGAGTAGATCTCGAGCGCTAGGCGCTTAGCGCCCGGGCGCAGCGCGATCTGCGCCTCGCCCCAACTTCAGTAGACATTTAGCGCCGGCGCAAAGTCTTAGCGCGCGCCCTGCTGCGCGCGCAGATCATGACGTCATTTCGTCGTGCAACGCCCTTTGTGCGCCCGGAACTGGAACTTCACTCGCGCCGCCCCATTGTGCGCCGGGCGGCCCTAACGACTGTGAAGTGGAACGGTACACAGCCGAGGCGGGCCGCAGGGAGCGCAAATTAAAGGGCACTTACCCTGCACTATAAAGGCCAACCATTTTGCAGCATTCACTCTTGTGCAACGGTTTTTTGGAGAGAGACCAAGGAGGAGAGCTTACTGCTTTGGCCCAACACTAGGACAGGTATTTTTGGCTCAGGCCAGAGCTTAGCAATTATCTTTGCCTTCATTGAGATCTCAGTGTTTGCCAGCATATAATGGGGGCTGCATTGGGTGCCAACGCTGAGTTTCAGCCTTATGCCGGAAGGGCTTACAGACGCCGTGAGAGAGTGGCAGCCCTGGCTAGACGCAGAGGGGGCAACAGGCGTCGCCAAGTGAGGCCTTACCCACCCAGGGTATACCGCCAGCAGTCCTCCTATCTGACCATGTCTGCCGCGCAGTGTGTTAGGAGGCTGCGATTCAGAAGGGAGGTGGTTGCAGACATCTGCCAGCTGCTGCACAGAGATCTGTGTCCACAGCTGATGCGCAGGACGTCTCTGTCGGTGGCAGTGAAGGTGACGGTGGCTCTCAACTTCTATGCCACCGGCTCCTTCCAATCCGCTGCTGGGGACATCGCTAACATCTCCCAGTTCGCCGTGCATTGCTGCATCCGCCAGGTGACCAATGCCCTTTTCAGAAGGAGACGTCAATTCATCTCCTTCCCCATGACCCTGGACAAGCAGCAGCAGCGTGCAGTGGGATTTGCAAGAATAGCGGGCTTCCCCATGGTGCAGGGCGCCATTGACTGCACGCATGTGGCTTTGCGGGCACCTCTGGAGTATGCCAAGGATTACCGCAACCGGAAGGGCTACCATTCCCTCAACGTACAGCTGGTGTGTGACCACAGGCAGCGCATCCTAGCTGTCAATGCCCGCTTTCCAGGCAGCAGCCACGATGCCTTTATCCTGCGACAGACAACTGTGGCTGACATGTTCCAGGCACAGCCTCACCCAAGAGGATGGCTTATCGGGGACAAAGGCTATCCTTTGTGTACCTGGCTCATGACCCCGCTCCGCGCGCCCACGACCCCTGCTGAAGAGGCATACAACGAGAGCCATCAAGCGACTAGGAACATCATAGAACAAACAATCGGCGTCCTCAAGCAACGGTTCCGCTGTCTGGATCACTCCGGGGGAGCCCTCCAGTATTCGCAGGAGCGAGTCTCCCAATTCGTCGTCGTTTGCTGCATGCTGCACAACCTGGCTATCCGCAGGACTCAGGCACTGCCACCTCACGTTGGACCACCACCTCAGGAGGAGGAGCAGGAGGAGGAGGAGGACAAGGAGTACCAGCCCAGGAGGGAGGCAGAAGGTCCAAGGGCCGCCCGTCAGCGGCTTATTGACCGTCACTTCTAGGCCCCCTGTCAGGGAATGGCTTGTGCCAATGAAAGAACATGATTGCAGCCGCTCCGCAAGCCGTCAGCCGGTTAAGGCAACAAACACTTCAAAGATCAAACATGGACAATGTGAATAAATAAAATGGTTTATTGTACAAACTCAGGGCCCTTCCCACATGAAAACCAAAAACAGACGAAACCCCCAAAAAACACTCACACACATGACTCACTCCCACAACCTGGGGAGCATTAACAAAAGATGTAAACAAAAATGGCCTTCATCCTCGGCCTTCACAAAACACACATTCCAGAAAACACAACATTTGGACACACCCTCTACTTAGTGGCCCGCGAGGGCGATGCCTTCTGCAAACTTTGGCGGCCCCTGCACGCCCTGCTGCTCCTCCTCAAAGTGAGGCCATTGGCTGCTGCAAGGCTGGGGGCAGGCTCCTGAGGGGCACATGTCGTGACGGCAGATGCCCTTGGGGGTCGGCCTAGACGAGGTCTGGCCGTCGAGGGGCCGGCTGGTGAATGCTGCAGCTGTGGCTGGCCAGCATCAGTCGCTGCAGCAGCTCCTGGCAGCTCCACTGGGGGAGTGGCAGTGGCGGCTGGAGGAATGGGGGCAAGCTGGCGGATGGCAGGCGCTCGCTGGTCGCCTGAGACACTGGCACTCGGCCGGGCCAGCACTGCAGCATGCGCACCAATCTGCCGAGGGACAGACCGCTGTGCTGCTGCAGCGCGCCGGGTGCCCTGGCGATGCCTGGCTGACACAGCGAGTGTGGCAGCAGTGAGTGCCCGTGTTGACCTGTTCAGTGACCGCATCAGAGCACCCAGTGACTGCACGGCACCACTGATCACCTGGCCACTCGCTGCCTGAGCTGCCCCGAATTCCGCCCGACTGGTGGCCTGTGAGGCCCCGAACTCGGTCACACTCCGAGACAGGGACTCGATGGCCTCAGGCAACCGTGCCACTACCCCCATGAGCTCCGTGTGCCGGCGCTCCGAGTCCACGGACAAGTCCTCGAGGCGGCGCATCTCCTCGGCGTTGGCCGTCTCCGGACTGGAGGCCGGACTCTCCCTCTGGGGAGAAGGCCGCCGAGCTGACCGACCCTTCCTGCGTTGCTGGACGCCGCTGGGCCCAGCAATTGGACTCCCCTCCGACCCTTCCCCCCTCTGGGGAGAAGGCCGCTGAGCTTCCACCCCCCTCTCGCGTTTCTGCAGGCCGCTGGTCCCAGGAGCTACCCTCCCCTCCGACACTTCCCCCACGCTCCCCTCCAGGGAAGACGTGTCCCCTACATTGGCATGGGTTGCCGCGGCTGAGGGTTCCCCTGATGGGCCGCCTTCCTCTTGTTCCTCCTCCTCCTCCTCTTCTGAGGGGCTGTCACTGGCAACTTCAGGGACCTCCTCCTCACCATCTGAAAGCAGGAAGGCACAAGAGTAGCTTTAGAGTGAGGAGAGGGCGTCAGCGAGGGATGCATGAGTGGTGGCATTCAGCGCATTGGTCGGACAGTGGCAAAGGATGTAGATCTGATGCGCAAGTGGGACGAGAGAGGTCCAAAAGGTGATGTCCTTACCATTGGTGCCCAGAACAGGGTCGGCATCTCCAGATGCAACGGGGCCAATCACCCGGGCACCCATGATGCGCTCCACGCGATGTTGCAGCTCGGTGAGCGGCTGGATCTGGGGTCCGCCTCCCCCGGTCGCAGTCCGGCTCCTCTTATTATTGGCCAGCTTGGCCTGCAAGAGAAAGGACGGCCTCTAAGTACAGTGTGTAGCCCTGATCTTGTGTGCACTGCCTCCCATGGTCGAATAGCCTGGCCAGTGTGTAGCCCTGATCTTGTGTGCACTGCCTCCCATGGTCGAATAGCCTGGCCAGTGTGTTAAGTGCACAATGTGCAATTGATGTTCATGAGTGTCCCATAGCTGCTGCATGAGAGCTGGCCATTAGGGCTTTCAGGTCCCTTTGCCCATAATGTGAGGTGCACATGCAAGGATGAGGAGGACACTGGAAAGGGTACTCACCCTGACAATCCTGGCGAGGTCATTTAGCTTTTTGCGGCATTGGACACCGCTCCTGGGGACCTTGCTGTTGGATGACACCTTGGTGGCGACATGCCTCCAGGCTCTCCGGTAGACGCGGGCCGGCGGCTTCCTGCCATTGTCCGGAAACAAAATATGGCGTCTCTTCTCCACAGCACCAACCAGCACCCTCAGATCAAGCTCTGAGAAGCGCTGCGCTCGTTCACGGGCCTTCTCCATGGTTTCAGGCGCTATTTGGGTCCAGCAGCAGTGTTCAGGCCTAGCTGCAGGGCTCCACTATCCAGGGCGTGGCAGCAGACCAAGTCGACCCTTCCCCCTTAAGAGCTGGCCGGCGCCAGGGTGTCTGCTGTCAATCAAGAAATGGCCGCACCTGCGCTGCGCCCGGCCTTGGCGCTCTCGCTCAGCACCTCCGGCTTAGCGCCTAAAGAGAGGCGTGCATCGCCAGTTTTAGCGCTCGAGCAAACTCTTAGGGCGAAGCTAATGAATATCGGAGAAGTGGCCTCGAATTTGCGCCGGGCGCAAACTTTAGCGGCCGCCCAACTTTACCGCCCCAAAAGTGGCTATAATGAATTTCTAGGCCCAACTCTTCAAACTCTCTCAGCAGAACCTCATTCCTAGTTCTACCTATGTTGTAGGTTCCTATGTTCTTATGTTGTTCAGCATCAGTTTTCTGAAGGATCAATGATGTTCTATGTTATTGAGGTATCCAGTTAAGGCAGACAGTTCCTTGAATAATTGTAATTATTTTGTGCTCTTTGTTCTGGAGAAGATAACTCGAGGGAATGCCGAATACACACTTCTAGATCTGTTGCATACATTTCTAATCAAGGTTTTTATATTGATTATCTGATTTTGCATTCTTTAACGTTAATTCATGTTTTTCCATTTTTTGATGTACAGCAAAATTTGCTGCACAGTTCCATCTCACCTAAAATTATTGAGACCAAACAGTGCTGGGAGGTCAGGAGGTGATTTTGAATAAAAGTCTTTAAAAAAAAAAAAAATTTTCTTTAATCAAATGTATTAGTTAAAATAATCACGTTTTAATAGCCTCTTCATTGTAGGCCCGTTAGTCTAATATTGCTCAATAAAATAGTGGAACGGACACGCTGTGGAGATGCCAGCCAAGGCAGATCCCTTTGGAACATGTCTGCTTCCCAGAACTGGTGCCGGTTATGAATTTGATCTGTTTTCAGCCTGATTGTAAGCTTGTGTTGTTTTCTGCCCTTCATTTGTGCTGAGTTGCTTGCTGACTATTTGATAAACTTTATCAAGAGTTGCACAGACTGAGAGAAAAATAAAAACCAGGTGGCTCATGATCAGTCTCAAAGTCTACTGAACTTACTAGCGCCAATAGTAAAAGCCCAACAAGCTTCAAGGAGATCTTCTTTGCTATGTTACCACAGTGTGTCTGAACCAGTAAAAGTCCTTAAAGTACAGCCATGTTAACAAAGATTCTGAATATAGATCTAGTCCTCAATATTCATACAGAGTATTTCCTTCTTCTTTATGCCTGTTCCATTCTGAGATTTTTTGCTGTTAGTTCTCCAAATGCCAGGATCTTCAGTGCACTGAGAGTCAATATCAAATAAATGCAACAGTCTCTAACAGTTCAATTAGAAGAATCGGTCACAAAGCCACAAAGAAGGAGAGGACATCATCTTGCAGTTCAAGGGCATTCAGCTCTCTACATGAAAGGCTGTAGAAATGAAATATGCAGGGAGGTCATTAGGATTTTATATAGCCATAGGTACAAACAATAGACTGTTCCTTTTCAGAGTTCAGCCAATACTTTTCTATTTCAAAATGTACAGAAATAATGAAATATAATGCATCTGGCTTAAAATAAAATATAATTTGTGTAAATGAGGGCATAGGTCTGTGTGCAAGTTCAGTTAGGAAAACTTGTCATACAAAGTCAAAACCTACTAATGTTTTGTACATGTAAGCAATTGTGAATTTTTATGTATTTATTTTTCCCTTTTTGGATGGATAGGGTTCTTTTTTTTCTTCCTGCCATCCCCTTGTTTGTTAATGGAAGTATGTGCAAGGCTGTATAATAATAGCACTACCTCACAAAGTATCCTATATCCACTTTAGAGTGTTAGAGGTTTCAAATCACAGTTCATTCGCACTATACATCTCAAAGAAAAATGAAATGATAATGTTTGTCATATAGAATGCCATAAAACCCACGCTATAAATGCAAGTGGGAGACAGCAAACCATGAGGCACCACTTTGGGTAAAAAAATGAGAAAATCCCTTAGGTAACTTGCTACTTCACGGTTTGTGTTTTTATCTACCCTTGTTTTAATCAAACTGACAGTACCACATTGTGTAAAAGCATCAATGTCTATACAGTATAAGAAAACACATTTGTGCTAATAGTATGACTTACAAAATGGAATTAATTTATTTAAATCTTTCTTTTCTTGGGACCTCACATCAAAATAATGGCTCAGCATTTGAGCAGTTAAGACCATTCTACGCTCACTTATAGAAACATCTCTTGCTACATTCCGCATTGGAAATGAGCTTTAAAGCAAAATATTTGCTTACAAGTAAAAGAAATAATTTAATTGCCATCCACACCATGAAAATTTCTTAAAGCACATCACACTGTGAACTGATGTTTTTGGAATCCACTGACTCCTGTTGTTTGGTAAACACAGCAGCCAGCAATGCCCCACAAGCAGCAATAGGATAAATAACCAGTTAGCCAGTTTTTTTGGCAGTACAGGGTACTGGTTAAGAGAGGAATGTTGATCACGACATTAGAAGAACCCCCTGCTCTTCCTCATATAGTACCATGAGATTTTTACTGTCCACCTGAACCACTAGTGCAGGCAGCTGTGATCTTTGTTTAACAACCTCATCTGAAGGACAGCATTTCCAACAATGCAGCAATCCCTCTGTAATGGTGTAACTCATGTGTTTGCATACTGGTGTGGGGCTTGAGCCCACAGACCTCAGCCCAGATGAGAGTACTACCAACTGTGCCAAGCGGAACTTTATTAAACACTGAAATAAATATACTCACCATGCGATCTAAAAAGGTTATTGAGAAAACCAGCTCTTTACTGCTTTCTGTTAGTTTTTTTGTCGTAATTCTTCTCAGTGGGTTCATATTCATTTTGGAACCAACAAGAGGAAATTTTCCTGAGTCTGCACCTGAGAGCAGCGGACATCAGAAAATCAAGCAGGTGAGAAAGGGCGCCTGTAAATGAATCATCCCGATTTTACTTCAGTTAATCTAAATGGATGGAAAATGGGTTGGATTCCTTTACAGGCTCTTTGACCTGCCCAATTTTTTGATATTCACAGTACCCAGCTGAACCAGTGCAGCTGGGTGCATATCCAAAAAGTATTCCCCGATAATGTCATACTAGAATTGCATATAATTTTCAAAAAAGTGTGTCCTCTTTTCAGATGTCCTGAATCACGTCTTTCTACATTGTGGAAATTCATCTGGTTTTCCACTGTTGTTTAATGGCAACGTTTGCAAAAAATGGCATTAAAATTGGCAAAAAACTAGAAGATATCAATGATGATATCAAAGGTGATGTTAATGGAGCCAACTTCTGCTAATAGTTTCCAGAGAATTTTAGGTCATAATCCAAACACATAGTTATAAATTTTTGTGAGCCAAAATTTTGTGGAATGTTTATAGTAAAGCTATAGAGCTTTAATAGTGCGGTTACAGAGCATAAGTACTGCAGGAGTGCTACAATGTCTGAGATGCAATCTGCCTTCTCAGCCACAGCACTGTTTAAAGAAGGGCAGAGGAGTTCTCCCAGTGTCCTGGCCATCCCTCAACTAACTGCACTAAAACAGATTATCTGGCTATTTACCAAATTGCTGTTTGTGGAACCTGGCTATATGCAAATTGACTGCCTTGTTTCCCTACAATACGACAGTGACTACATTTTAAAAGTACTTCATTGGCTATGAAGCAGTTTAGGACATCCTAAGGTCGTAAAAGGCGCTATAAAAATACAAGGGGCTAGAAATTCATCTACTTACCGCCACTCCATAGCGCCATGAAATGGCGAAAGAATGGCAGCCGCCGCTCTTTCGCCAGATGGTGGCGGGTCCCGTGGCAGCTGCCATTTTCCTCCCTCCCTTTGTGCTGCCAATAACTGGTAGTGCCCTGGAAGAAAAATTTGGGGGCGTGGTGACGTCAATCGGCATGCAACGCTGACTTAACGTCACCAATCTGAACTTTGACCCTAGCGCTGAATTCAGCGCTGGGTCCCAAGCATGCCAGGTAAACCTGGCGTGCAAGCAGGCTAACATTGGTGATATTAGCACCTCTTAAAGAGACACACACATCTTTCAGGTAAGTTTGGATTTAAGCTATTGGACTATTTTTTTTATTTTATTGAAGTAGTGGCTTGCTGCAATAGATATTAAAAAAAACTTTAAGTGTGTAGGGAGTGATGCTGGATGCTTGCAAGGCCTCAGATGGTAAAGGAAGGCCTCTGAGGAGACAGAAAATGCTGCAGATACTCAGCAGGTCAGGCAACATCCTTGGAGAGAGAAACAGAGTTCACGTCTCAGGTTGAGATGCTGCCTGACCAGCAGAGTATTTCCAGCATTTTATGCTATCACTTCAGATTTACAGCATCCGCTCGTAGAGGTAATTGGAAGACACAGAAGAAGAAGAAGCTGAAGAGGAGAAAGCAGAAGGAAGAATGCAATCCAGACAGCCCCTTTCTGGCCGGGATATCCGGGATGAAATCATTCACCTGTGGTACCAGAGACCACAAACCCAATTCCCCTTTTCATATTTGTCCTACGCCTTACTTTCCCTCTGTTACTGACCATCACAGCGTCCTCTTGGCCACAATGCTGAAATAAAAGCCACCACAAAGCAAACCTTCCAATCCAACTTCATACATCTATCCATTATAATTTATGAAGTGAGGTGGAGCTTCTCTAACATTTTAGTTCCAAAAACTTGATCATGAAGGGTACTTTTCAAAGTGTCATTTGTATTCATCATCAATGACAAACCAATGAAAATAGTTGAGAGGCCAAGCTTAATGCCAACAGTTAAAAAAAAATAGAACCCCCCCCCACCCTGCCAATGACTCAGCAGGTTTATCCAATGAGTAGCTGGACAATACAGACCAGGAAAGTTCCACGTTTGATCACTGGTCACTGATCTCTGCTGGGACACCAGGAGGGGCTCTAGGGCACTACAATTAGTGTGCCTTTAGGTTAGGGATGGGAAAATTGGTCAGGATTCCCACTCTTCATTCCTATCCTGTGTGGACATCAGGTGAGGATAGCATTGGGCTGAACATTGATGGCTCCCATAGTCAACTAGTCTGCTGACACTCAGGCCGTAATTTTGCTGACCTCGGTGGGTCCGTGGAGGGTGACATCGGTGGCGGGTCCCGACCCCGCTGCTGTCGGGTCCCGACCCCGCTGCTGTCTCCATCCCACTCTGTTAAATGAATTTCCCTTCATTGGGCTTATTAAGCCCACCCAGCACATTTGCCAGCCAATTAGAGGAAGCAGGTCTGGTGATGTCATTTGATGATATATTATCAGCCGGTTTCCTTAAAGGGACCATGGCCAACTTTATTTTGACATTTCTGCTGTCAGTGTTCTACAGCATTGAGGTGCTGCAAACACTGACAATCACTGCACAAAGGTGCAGGGTAGCACCCAGGCTCTCCCATGACTCGCTCCATATGCTTATGGAGGGAGTCACAGCATGCAGGGAGGTCCTCTTCCCTTCCCATGGGCGGAAGAGACCTCCCCAGGAGATCAACACAGCCTGGTTGCACATTGCAGAGGAGGGCACAAGCAGGGATGTGGTCAGGAGGACCTGGGTGCAGTGCCACAAATGTTTCAATGATCTCAGTAGATCAGGAAATGTTAGTACAAAACCATACTCAACCTCATCCTGCTGTGCCTCTCATCACATCCCCATCATCTGCCTTCCCTACCCTACTCCTGCACATCCTTACTCACACCAACTTACCTTGCACATCCACTCATCCCTCTCTATCTATATTATTATCACATCCCCATCTCACTAGCCACCACTCACACTCACCCGCATCCTAGTGCAATCATACCAACTAACAACACACAAGGGTAGCCATTTGGGTGTTTTATGCAATGTTCATGTAAAGTTTTTGTTAATGTCGTGTCAAACATCGAAACCTTTATTTTCAACACTTTGTGTTCTTGGACAGATTTGTGTGCACCTTTGGAAGTGGCTTAGTGAGTTGCAGTGAATCGTGAGACATAACGGTATCCCCCACAATGGTGATGAGTGTGAAAGGAATGGCTTGGGCATTGTAGGGATGCTTTATGGTGTTGGTGTGGCATGGTGCCAACCTGGCACATCATGTGGCAGCCATGGTGTACAGCATCACGTGAAGTAAATCTAGCCATGGTGAAGCCATCCCTGGCCTCCCGGGCAACATGTTGTCGGGTGCTGATGCCCTGTGTCCTGTGCAGCATCAGTTGATTGCGGAGAAGTTTGGTGGTGTTGTTGTTGGTGCTGCTAGTATGCCTGGTGCTGCTGGTGTTGGGGCTGATCATGGTGGGATTCTGACGACCAAGGTGAGAGAGTATAAAGGGCACCCATGCTGATGGAATAGATGGCAGGTGAAGTAGAGATGAAAGAAGCAATCTGTCAATGGTGAGAGAGGTAATGAGGTCAGACTGGATGGAGACTTGTGTAAAGACTTGTGGAAATGCAGTGAGGAAGAGTTTGTGGCTGAGGGAAGATATCTCTGTAAGGTGGGAGCTTTTACAGTACATTTGAAGCTGTCAATGCAACAGCTGATTCAATGGCCACTGAACTCCCGCCTCAGCTTGACAGGCATGGTCCATGACCAGTGTGGACCCCATGGACGAGCTGTCAAATGCAGAAGGTGAGTTGTAATTCATTCTTAAGTGGCTCTAAGCAAGCCACAAATGACCTGAATTGGGTCCCCCGCCGCTGCATGTTGGGTCTGCTCAGCGCTCACTGACACAACATCGGGAAAAGGCATGTGGCAGCAGGTTCACAGTGGGGTCCCAACCCGCCAGGGGAAAAAAACACTTTCCCATCCAACCCGTCACCGATCGCACCCGCTGACCCCCCAGAAAATCCAGCCTTCACTGTTAGGGAGAGACTACAAGCCGATTACTACATATGGACCTGTATCCCAGCAAGGAGTCAGTGGCTTCAGGAGAGAAAAGGTGGGTGAAATTTGGTGCAATGAAAAGAAATAAAAGTTGGAAATACCAGAGCACAAATGCACATCATTGAAGTTCAGTTCTAACTTACAATTAATACATCATATTGGAGCAAAGCCCTAAATAGTCAAGCGGAAAAAGAGACAGACATACAGTCAACACCACAGAAACCTCTACCTCAGCCAAGCACAATCCTGGTCCAAGCACTGATTTCCAAATTGCCAAACCACTCCCTGTTGATCCCTATTGAATAGAATGCTAAATCCAAGTATAATACTTAAATAAAAACTGCTCTCTGATTATCCACTCTTGGCGTTTAGCCCATTAAATATTGTCAAACTGTTGCCAAATTTTGCTATAAGCAATTAAAACATTATGGAAATGTACATTTATTCAGCATTTTGTACTATTTTGTTTGCGTTCTTACATTAATGATTACATAGCTGTATTAGCTTGGAAATTGGCTCATTTTATCTGCAGCTTGTAGTGATCTGGATGCCAGAAAAACATTTCTTGGCAAACTATTTATCAAGATTGTACCTACTGTGACCTATTAGATAATACTCTAGAAATGCAACCATTGGCATTCCAAACTTGGAATGATACTTTGCCAATGCTCCTAGTCAATATAAAACCACTGGTGTTTGTCATACCTTCTCAGAGTATACTGCTATCATCTTGTCATCCTCCATGACCACACCATTTGGTCTTCTTGAATTGGAAGGGCAAGAGGGAACCAACCCTTTAATCACACCTCACCGTTGCTAAATACAGCATTAAGTGAGAAGTTGCCAGGTTCAGGATTTAAATCTACGAAATACAGCCCTGATAAACCATATCATCAAAATCTTCAACCAGACATCTTCTAAGCAGCACCTGAGCCTCTTTTCAATGCTTTTCTAATAAGTATCACTGGGAAAATCTCTCTTGTGCAAAGTACTGCTTCTAAAAGATGCAAGATGGTGCTTTAATTGAATCCTGTGGATAAAATGAAGCATTAGGAAAATAATTGGGGAACTAGAAACACTTAATTAGTATGGGGAGCTAAGAACATAAGAAATAGGAGCAGGAGTAGGCCAATCGGCCCCTCGAGCCTGCTCCGCCATTCAATAAGATCATGGCTGATCTGATCCTAACCACCAATCTACTATCACAGAACCATCTCCTGAATCTAACAGAATTAGACACACGAAATAGGAGCAGGATCAGGCTACACGGCCCCTGGGCCCGCTCTGCTACCCACAGGGCCATGACCGATCCGAACCTAGACTCATGTCCAAATTCCTGCCTGCTCCCCGTAACCCTTAATTCCCTTTACTTCTAGGAAACTGTCTATTTCTGTTTTAAATTTATGTAATGATGTAGCTTCTACAGCTTTTTGGGGCAGCATATTCCATGGACCTACCACCCTCTGAGTGAAGTAGTTCCTCCTCATCTCAGTTTTGAAAGAGCAGCCCCTTATTCTAAGACTATGCCCCCTAGTTCTAGTTTCACCCATCATCGGGAACATCCTCCCCGCATCCACCCGATCCAACCCCTTCACAATCTTATATGTTTCAATAAGATCGCCTCTCATTCTTCTGAACTCCAATGAGTAGAGTCCCAATCTACTCAACCTCTCCTCATATGTCCATCCCCTCATCCCCGGGATTAACCGAGTGAACCTTCTTTGTACTGACTCGAGAGCAAGTATGTCCTTTCTTAAGTATGGACACCAAAACTGTACGCAGTATTCCAGGTGCGGTCTCACCAATACCTTGTACAACTGAAGCAGTACCTCCCTATTTTTATATTCTATCCCCCTAGCAATGAAAGCCAACATTCCATTGGCCTTCTTAATCACTTGCTGCACCTGCATACTAACCTTTTGAGTTTCGTGCACCAGGACCCCCAGATCCCTTTGTACTTCAGTACTTTCCAGTTTCTTGCCATTAAAATAATAACTTGCTCTACGATTTTTCCTGCCAAAGTGCATAACCTCACACTTTCCAGTATTGTATTCCATCTGCCAAATCTGTTGCCTGTTGCCTCACAGCACCAGGGACCCGGGTTCGAATCCGGCCTCGGGTGACTGTCTGTGTGGAGTTTGCACATTCTCCCCGTGTTTGTGTGGGTTTCCTCCGGGTGCTCCGGTTTCCTCCCACAGTCCAAAGATGTGCGGGTTAGGTTGATTGGCCATGATAAATGGACCCTTAGTGTTAGGGGGATTAAATACGTGGGGTTACGGGGATAGGGTGGGATATGTGTTGGTATAGCGGTTACGGGGATCGGGTAGGATATGTGTCGGTGCAGGCTCGATGGGCCAAAATGGCCTCTATCTGCACTGTGGGGTTTCTGTGATTCTGTGATCTCTGCCCACTTACTTAGCCTGTCTATGTCCCCTTGCAGGTTTTTTATGTCCTCCTCACTCACTACTTTCCCTCCCATCTTAGTATCATCTGCAAACTTTGATATGTTACACTCGGTCCCCTCCTCCAAATCGTTAATATAGATTGTAAAGAGTTGGGGACCCAGCACTGACCCCTGCGGAACACCACTTGTTACTGATTGCCAGTCTGAGAATGAACCATTTATCCCAACTCTCTGCCTTCTGTTAGATAGCCAATCCTCTATCCATGCCAGAATATTACCCCCAATCCTGTGATTTTTTATCTTAAGCAATAATCTTTTGTGTGGCTATGCTGTCATAGCTTTAACAGAACCTTGGCTTCAGCCAGGCAGGACTGGGAACTAAACATTCCTGGTTGTAAAATATTCAGAAGTGATAGAGGAAGCAAAAAGGGAGAAAGGACAACATTACTAATTGAGGAAAGAAAAAGAGAACTTTGTACATTTTCATGTTCACAACATCTTAAAGCATTTCACATTTTGTTTTGTGGGCAAACATGGCAGCCAATTTGTACACAGCAAGGTCTCACAAACGGCAGCTGATTAAATAACCAGTTAATGATATGACTGCAGCATTAGTAAGGAAGGATATTCTCAAAGATGGTGATGGATTGAATTGAGAAATAATAGGGCCTTTACGACAATATTAGAGACTACCAAATAGTGAAAAAGCAATAGAAGAGAGAAAGAAAGAAAGCACCTCATAGGTCTTGAAACATCTCCAATCACTTCAACAACAACAACTTGTATTTATATAGCACCTTTAATGTAGTAAAATGTCCCAAGGTGCTTCACAGGAGCGTTATCAAACAAAATACGTTTTAAGGAGCATCTTAAAGGAGGAGAGGTAGAGAGATGGAGAGGTTTAGGGAGGGAATTCCAGAGCTTAGGGCCTAGGCAGCTGAAGGCATGACCGCCAATGTTGGAGCGATGAAAATCGGGAATGCGCAAGAGGCCGGAATAGGAGGAGCGCAGATATCTGAGCGGGTTGTAGGACTGGAGGAGATTACAGAGATAGAGAGGGATGAGGCCATGGAGGGATTTAAAAACAAGGATGAGAATTTTAAAATTGAGGCATTGCTGGACCGGGAGCCAATGTAGGTCAGTGAGCACAGGGTTGATAGGCGAATGTGAATTGGTGCGAGTTAGTATACAGGCAGCAGAGTTTTGGATGGGCTTAAGTTTACAGAGGGTACAAGGTGGGAGGCCAGCCAGGACTGCATTGGAATAGTCGAGTCTAGAGGTAACAAAGGCATTGATGAGGGTTTCAGCAGCAGATGAGCTGAGGCGGGGCAGAGTCGAGCGATGTCACAGAGGTGGAAATAGGTGGTCTTGGTGATGGAGTGGATATGGAGTCTGAAGTTCATCTCAGGGTCAAATAGGATGCCAAGGTTCAGCTTCAGACAGTGGCCAGGGAGAGGGTTAGAGTCGGTGTTCAGGGAACGGAGTTAGTGGCGGGGACTGAAGACGATGGCTTCGGTCTTCCCAATATTTAGTTGGAGGAACTTTTTGCTCATCCTGCACTGGATGTTGGATAAGCTTCATGGCAAATCAGAGACAGTGGAGGGGTCGAGAGAGGTGGTGATGAGGTAGAGCTGGGTGTCGTCAGCGTATATGTGGAAACTGACGCTGTGTTTTCGGATGATGTCGTCGAGGGTTAGCATATAGATGAGAAATAGGAAGGGGCCAAGGATAGATCCTTTGGGGACTCCAGAGCTAATGGTGTTGGAGCGGAAAGAGAAGCCAATACAGATGATTCTCTGGCTATGACTGGATAGATAGGAATGACACCAGGCAACGGCAGTCCCAGCCAGCTGGACAACGGAGGGGAGACATTTGAGCAGGATGATGTGGTCAACTGTGTCAAAGGTTGCAGACAGGTCGTGAAGGATGAGGAGAGATAGTTTACATGGTCAGAATCACATAGGATGTCATTTGTGACTTTGCTAAGGGCCGTTTCAGTGCTGTGGCAGGGGTAGAAAGCCTATTGCGAGGGGTTCAAACATGGCATCACGGTAAAGGTTGTCACGGATTTGGGAGACAATAATATGTTCAAGGACTTGAGAGGAAAGGGAGGTTGGAGATGTGGCGGTAGTTTGCAGGGACAGTGGGGTCAAGGATGGGCATTTTGAAGCAGGGGATTATGATGGCATATTTGAAAGAGTGTGAGTACAGTGCCTGAGGAGAGGGAACCGTAATATCAGCTAACGTAGGAGCCAGGAAGGGAAATTGAGTGGTCAGCAGTTTGGTGGGAATAGGGTCGAGGGAGCAGGAGGTGGGCGAAATGGACAAGATGAACTCGCAAAGGGCATGAGGGGGTGATAGGAGAGAAACTAGAGAAAGATGCAAATTCAGGGCTAAGGCAGAGGGGAACTGTTACATAGTTAGGTTGGGACTACATTGTACAAGTGTACTAACACTCAAATCAAGTGTAGCAGCACTACGATGCGGGGAAAGTAGTGCGCAGGCGCCGCACGGGGCACTTGGAAATATCAACCCGCACCATGCGGCAGGCAGCCATTGCAACTCAAATAAAACAGTAGTTTATAATTACAAACTACCGAGTCCAGAGGCGTCTTTACAAAGCACTACGAGCGCTAGCAGACATAACATGTTGGCAGCGGTATAAGTGAGTAAAACTTACGCAAATAAAAACGATATCAGATTGAAGAAAGAAATTTAAAAGTAAACTCTGCAGCGTTTTAACCGCGAATCGTACGGGCAGCTAAAATGGCGGCGTCCAATGCACTGACCGCAAATATGCTCCCCATCATGAACTGGGAAGCCGACGATATCGTGGAAGCTTTCCGGAAATTTAAGCAAAAATGCGAGCTTACATTTAAAAGTTTCCTGAAAGGCTCCTCCGATGAGGAAAAAGTCAGCTACATTCTACTGTGGGCGGGAGAAAAAGGCTTAGCTCTCTATAATAACTGGAGTTTATCCGAAGAGGATAAAACAAACCCTACGGAGATTTATGACAAGTTCAGTAACCATCTCGAGCCTAAATCAAACCACCGCATACACAGGTATAAATTCCAAAGCTTAAGACAGGAACCTGGTGAAACGGCTGACAATTTCCTGACGAGATTAAAAAACAAAGCCAGCAAATGCAAGTTTACGGAACTAGAAGAAAGGCTGGTGGACCAACTAATATGGGGATCAGCACATACAGAAGTGCAGAAAGAACTAATAGGAAAAGAAAAGTTCGAAATATCAGAAGCCATAGATACAGCGAGGGCTCACGAAGCCACAAAACAACAGATGAAAATGCTGAATACTCATACGGCTGATGTGCGGACAACTCCCGAACCGGATCATAAAGTAGATGCAGTGCGCGAAAAGCACAGCACACAAAAACAAGTATATGACAGCAGGAAGAATACGTGTAGAAAATGCGGAAGACAACACGACTACACAGACAGCAGAAAATGCCCAGCGTATGGAACAAGCTGCAACACGTGTGGTAAAGCAAACCACTGGCAAAAGATGTGCAGAGCTAAAAGAGAGGGGCTACACACCAAAAGCAGAGGTGGACAACAGAACCAACAAAAGAAAAAAATCCATACCATGGGTGAGCAAGATGACGAAGACTGCGGGTACGACAAAGCTCTGAACATTGAAACCATAAAGGTTCTCTTACACAAAACGTCCAGAGCAGAAAGCACCCCAAAGAAAGAATGGCACACTATCATCCAGATTAAAAAGAGGATCGAAGGACAGCCCACAACCGTCAATCTAAAAGTAAAGTTGGACACAGGAGCTCAGAGCAACATCCTTCCACTGAGGCTATACCAGAGGATCTTCCCCGAAAACTTGGGCGAAGATAGATACCCAAAAAGAGGATGTTTAAAAGCAAACAACATCACGCTGACAGCGTATGGGGGGGGAGCGAGATCAGACAACTCGGAACAACCTATATAAAAGGAACACACAAAAGCAGAAACATCAACTGCATGTTCTATGTGACTGACTCCGAGGGACCGGCAATCCTGGGATTAAACAGTTGCGAGAAGCTGGGGTTAATCTCGGTAAACCACGAACTAACAAAAACATCACTGAAAGTTGACAGCAACACCCCACTGGAAAATCGTCCACAAATCATGGACACGAAACATTTGATGGACATGTATCCAGAGTGTTTTGATGACACTGTAGGATGCTTTGGGGAGTTCAAGTACCATATAACAATAGATCCAGAGGTAAAATCCATCATCCACGCTCCAAGAAAAATACCCATCGAGCTAAAAGAAAAATTATACACCGAACTAAAAGAAATGGAAGAGAAAGAAATAATCGCAAAGGTCACTGAACCCACAGACTGGGTAAACTCGATTGTGGTACGGGAAAAGCCGAACGGGCGGCTCAGAATCTGTCTGGACCCCAAAGACTTAAACCAGGCAATAAAGCGGGACCACTACCCCACACCAACATTAGAAGAAATCACACCAGCACTGGCAGGAGCCAAAATCTTCTCCAAACTGGATGCCAAAAACGGCTACCGGAACGTAAAACTGAACGAAGATTCAACTAACCTGACGACTTTTAATACACCATTGGGGCATTATAAATTCCTGCGGCTGCCATTCGGGTTGAAAGTCAGCCAAGACATCTTCCAACAAAAGATCGATGAAACATACAAAGGCTGTGAAGGAGCCATTGGAATCGCTGATGACATCCAAGTTTACGGAACAAATGAAAGAGACCACGACGTGCACTTGCACGAGGCCATGGAGCGCACCAGAACGGCTGGCATCAAGCTGAATGCCGAGAAGTGCATCGTTAAAAGTACGAAATGCAAATTTTTTGGCCTAATCCCGAAAAGGTCGAGGCGATAGCAGAGATGAAACCTCCAAATGACAAGAAGGAGCTGAGAAGCTACCTCGGCTTGGTCCAGTATATGAGCTCTTTCATCCCGAACATGTCAGACTACACAGCGAACCTAAGAGAATTACTAAAAGACACCGAATACCAATGGTCAGAATCCCATGAGAGGCACTTCAAACATCTAAAGGAAGTATTATGTAAAGAAACCAGCCTGTCTTATTACGATAGAAAAAAACCTGTCACCCTACAGGTAGATGCCTCTACCAGGGGGCTAGGGGTAGCCCTCGTGCAGGAAGGAAAACCAATAGCTTTCACATCGAAGGCATTGACATCAACAGAGACAAGATACGCAAACATCGAAAGAGAGCTATTGGCAGTAGTATACGGATGTGCTAAAGTTCCACACCTACTTATACGGAAGAAAATTCGAGGTAGAGAGTGACCATCGTCCACTCGAACAAATTTACAAGAAAAACCTAAGCAAGGCCCCAGCAAGACTGCAAAGGTTACTGTTAAGACTCCAAAGTTACGACTTCGAATTAAAATACCAGCCAGGAAAAGAAATGGCACTGGCAGATGCATTGTCTCGATTGTCACCACACGAAAAACACGAGATGAAGGGCCTGACAGTAAAAATACACCACCTCGTAAATGTTACTCCCACAAAGCTTAGCCAAATTCAAGAGGAGACTGGTAAAGAAGAGGAGTTGCTACTACTCATGCAACAGGTAATACAGGGGTGGCCGGAGAAGATCCAGCAGGTCCAAAACCAAATCCAACAGTACTGGACAATCAGAAACGACATCTCGGTGGAGGACGGTGTTCTCCTTGCTGGCTCAAGAATCATAATACCAAAAACGATGCAAACGGAACTTCTCCGCTTAATACACCAAGGCCATATGGGGATGGAGAAATGTAAACCAAGCGCCAGATCAGCTGTGTACTGGATAGGCATGTACAAAAGCATAGAACAAATGGTCTCCACATGCTGCATATGCCAGAAATACCGAAACACACGGCAGAAGGAGGAGATGATTCAAATGGAAGTACCCCCGAGACCATGGCACACGGTCGGAACAGATCTGTTCCTGTGCAACCAGGAGTGGTACATCATAGTAGCAGACTACTACTCCAAATTTCCTTTTGTCAGAAGGATAAACGACATGAGAGCCACAACAATCACAAAAATTGCAAAAAACTTATTCGCAGAACAGGGCATCCCAGAGAAGGTCATCTGCGACAATGGGACACAATTCACCTCCAGCGAATTCAGAGCACTGGTTGGAAAATACGGATTTTAAATAATTACCTCATCCCCACATTACCCAAGGGGACACGGATTTATTGAAAGACAGATCCAAACAGTCAAAAGAGCTCTCATTAAAAGCAAGGAGATGGGAGAAGACCAAGACCTCGCCCTTTTGGCAATCAGATCAACACCTTTAAGAGCAGACTCGAAATCACCAGCAGAACTACTAAACGGTAGAAAATACAAAACAACTCTGCCAGCAAAGATATATCCTCCCCAGGACCAAGAGGACGTTCGGCAGAAGCTGATGGAAACACAAGCTATGGGGAGCACACACTATAACGAGCATGCAAAACCACTACCGGAGCTGCTAAATGGGCAATCAGTGCATATACAAGATCCGTTGTTGAGAACATGGAGTCCAGCCAAGGTTATTGGAAAAGCTGATACTCCAAGATCTTACCTGGTAGAGACAGAACCTGGAAACCAATACAGGTGAAACAGGATCCATATCAGACCCTCACCTGAAGCTGTCAAACAGCGGACAACATTAACAGCAGTTACGGTACCAGACACGAAAAACACAAAAAACAATATAACGCCAGAAACAAACACCTCAAATACAACAACTGCAAACATGCACTCTCCAGAGCCAAACATGACAGCACCGGCAACAAGAAATGAACACACCAAAACACCGCAGAAAGGAATAGTTACAGCCAAGTCCACAAGATGGAGGAGTAATATACAACCACCTGAGCGGTATCGCGAATAATTATAAAGACAATTATAATTCGCACAGAACAGTAAAACAACATGGACAGCAAGATCTCACAAACAGAAATTGGATGAATGAACAGCTAATCTGTTCATTTTTGGTGGTGCTTGTTAAGAGAGGTGAGTGGTTAACTCTGGATGCTTGCCTCTTCCTCTGTATGTTTCAGAAGAACAAGAGATTACATTTATTTATTCCACAGTCTGTCAGTTTGCTTAGGTAACATCTCAGATAGGCTGCCCTAGCCATCAAGCAACTTTTTGATTTAATATTTTCCTGATCAAAGGCAATGAAATAAAGAAAACCCATTTAGGACAGATGTCTCCCATTGAATAAACTGTTAAGGATTGATTTTGCTGCTAGTTTTGTGTATTGTTCACCAATATCACAAAAGAAGGGGTTCGCCCAGCCAGCTGAAGTCAAATTTTAAAATTGGATTTACCCTAACTATCATACATGATACACTGATGCTGATGGAGTAAGGGTTACACAGCAGCTTTTGCATGGTTTTCTTTTTCCCTGATATTACAGCTCTCACATGTGGGTGGGTGGAGTGCTGATTTAGCCCAGAACATGTATTCACCTTCCCCAGAGTTCCAGTGTGATGGTGGTACATTAAAAAAAATCAAACCAAAGGTCGATCTAAATCATAATTTTATTCCTTCACCATAAGACAGTTTCACATCACATATCTGAATAAAATACCATCAGCACTTGCACCCGAGCCAGCAAATATTGAGAATAAAATCTTTTCCTCAGTTTATAAAATCTCCCTCCCCCATAATATATACAGTTAAACAAGTGCCAGCAGCCCTTCAGGATCTTACCCAAGTTGGCATTCATCATCTTCAATGTCAGACAGTGAGTGTTGTTAGGCTACTTAGCTATGGAGGAGCATCACAGCCAAGACTGATCCTGTATTCACCCCACATGCATGCATTTTCTCAGAGGGATCACAGGAAAATCGCTCAGCAAAAAGAACTCTGGTTGATTCTTAGCCTAGTAAATGAGGCTAATTGTACCTGCCAGCCCTACTAAGACGAGCCAGCTCAGCAGAGAGCAGGAACCAAGTCTTGTTACTTATTACCACAGCTTGAAAGTTTCACTCTGCTGCTCTCATCACTATTCTGCTGTTAGTATATCTTAACTGAGGTTGGGAATTCCCAGAATGAGTACAGTCATCAGAGAGTAATGTACCAAAGGATTAAGACTTGGCACAGGGGAAGCCATAGTTATTTAGTAATACTGCTTCCAATGACTTAGAGGCAATTCTAGTTCATTGAACAACAATAGAATCATAGAATGATACAGGACAGAAGGAAGCCATTTGGTCCATCATGCTTGTGGCAGCTCTTTGGTAGAGCTATCCAATTAGCCCCACTCCCCTGATCTTTCCTTTTTGCCCTGAAATTTTTTTCCCTTCAAGTATTTATCCAATTCTCTTTTGAAAGTTACCATTGAATCTGCTTCTATCACCCTTTCAGGCAGTGCATTCCGGATCACAACTCACTGTGTGAAAAAAGGTTTCCTCGTGTCGCCACTGTTTCTTTTGCCAATTACCTTAAATCTGTGATTTTGGTTACTGACCCTTCTGTCTGGAAACAGTTTCTCCTTATTTACTCTATCAAAACCATTCATGATTTTGAAAACCTCTATCAAATCTCCTCGTAACCTTCTCTGCTCTAAGGAGAACAATCCCAACTTCTCCAGACTCTCCACATAACTGAAGCCCCTCATCCCTGGTACCATTCTGGCAAATCTCTTCTGCACCCTCTCTAAGACCTTGACCTCCATCCTAAAGTATGATGCCCAGAATTGAACATAGTACTCCAGCTGAGGCCTAACCATTGTTTTATAAAGGTTTAGCATAACTTCCTTGCTTTTGTACTCGATGCCTCTGTCAATAAAGGCAAGGATCCCATATCCTTTTTAACAGAATCATAGAAAGTTACAGCACGGAAGGAGGCCATTTTGGCCCATCGTGTCCGCGCTGGCCAACAAAGAGCTATCCAGCCTAATCCCACTTCCCAGCTCTTGGTCTGTAGCCCTGCAGGTTACAGCATCCCAAGTGCACATCCAAGTACTTTTTAAATGTGGTTAGGGTTTCTGCCTCTTCCACCCTTTCAGGCAGTGAGTTCCAGACCCCCACAACCCTCTGGGTGAAGAAATATCCCCTCAAATCCCCCCTAAACCTTCCACCAATTACTTTAAATCTGCGCCCCCTGGTTTTTGACCCCTCTGCTAAGGGAAATAGGTCCTTTCTATCCACTTTATCTAGGCCCCTCATAATTTTATACAAGTCAATAAGGTCTCCCCTCAGCCTCCTCTGTTCCAAGGAAAACAGACCCAGCCTATCCAGTCTTTCTTCATAGCTAAGATTCTCTACTCCCGGCAACATCCTTGTAAGTCTCCTCTGTACCCTCTCTAGTGCAATCACATCCTTCCTGTAATTTGGTGACCAGAACTGCACGCAGTACTCTAGCTGAGGCCTAACTAGTGTTTTATACAGTTGAAGCATAACCCACCTGCTCTTGTATTCTATGCCACAGCTAATAAAGGCAAGCATTCCATATGCCTTCTTAACCACCTTATCTACCTGGCCTGCTACCTTCAGGGATCTGTGGACATGCACGCCAAGGTCTCTTTGTTCCTCTACACTACTCAGTGTCCTACCCTTTAATGTGTATTCCCTTTCCTTGTTAGCCCTCCCCAAATGCATTACCTCACACTTCTCCGGATTGAATTCCATTTGCCACTTCTGCCCACCTGACCAATTTATTGATATCTTCCTGCAGTCTACAGCTTCCTTCTTCAGTATCAACCACACAACCGATTTTAGTATCATCTGCAAACTTCTTAATCATACCCCCTATATTCAAGTCTAGATCATTGATATATACCACAAAAAGCAAGGGACCTAGTACTGAGCCCTGCAGAACCCCACTGGAAACAGTCTTCCAGTACAAAAACACCCATCAACCATTACCCTCTGCTTCCTGCCTCCGAGCCAGTTTTGAATCCAACTTGACACTTTGCCCTGGATCCCATGGGCTTTTGACTTCGTGACCGGTCTGCCATGTGGAACCTTATCAAAAGCCTTGCTAAAGTCCATATACACTACATCAAATGCACTACCCTCATCTACCCTCCTTGTCACCTCCTCAAAAAATTCAATCAAGTTTGTCAGACACGACCCTCCCTTAACAAATCCGTGCTGACTATCCTTGATTAATCTGTGTCTTTCTAAATGAAGATTTATCCTGTCCTTCAAAATTCTTTCCAAAAGTTCTCCCACCAGCGAGGTTAGGCTGACTGGCCTGTAATTACTCGGTGATGTGCCTCAATAAATCCGAGACTCGATGTTAGCGAAACAAAACAAGGCTTTTATTGACTTAGAAGGTAACACAGAAGAGAGGTATCTTCCATCCAGAGGTCTGCCGTACTGGATGTGATGCAGGCTGGGCCAGCTTACATAGGGGCCAGGTATGGGCGGAGCCTTGCACACAGTACAATACAATGGTGAGGAAACGGAACTGAGGTAAGGGAAATGAAACTGAAACCAACCACAGTCACAGGCAGAGAATACCAATGAGTGATGAATGGAGTATTTCATCACATTCACCCCTTCTATAGATTTAGTCTGTTCGGGGGTTTGATAGTCCTCTGCGACCGACGTGGCTGTTGTGGTGCCGCGGGTGTCGGCAGGGTGTCCCCGGTGGCCTCCTGGGTCTCTGCCGGGGGTGCCGCCAGGGTTGTTGAAGGGGTAGTTGGTGGGGGTGCCGTTGGTCGATGTTCTTCCGGGGGTGATGAAAGAGTAGTGGGTGGGTAAGAGTTGCTGTGATCGTTGTTGCTGCTGTTGTCGTGGTTGTTGTCGTTACCGGCTGGGGCGACGTCTTTTATGGACACGGTGTCCTCCCTTCCGTCGGCGTGCCGGACATATGCGTATTGGGGGTTGGCGTGGAGTAGGTGCACTGACTCCACGAGAGGGTCCGTCTTGTGGCCCCTCACATGCCTTCGCACGAATACCGGACCCGGGGTGGAGAGCCATGACGGCATGGATACGCCTGAGGTGGATTTCCGGGGAAAGACAAACATTCGCTCATGAGGCATGGCATAAGTGGCAGTACACAATAGCGACCGTATCGAATGGAGCACATCTGGGAGGACTTCCTGCCAGCGGGAGATAGGGAGGCCCTTGGTCCTTAGAGCTAGAGTGACTGCTTTCCATACTGTCCCGTTCTCTCGCTCCACTTGACCGTTACCCCGGGGGTTGTAGCTGGTGGTACGGCTCGTGGCGATTCCCCTGGACAGCATGTACTGGCATAGCTCTTCACTCATGAAGGACGCCCCCCTATCCGTATGGATGTAGCTCGGCATACCGAACAGGCAGAACAGGCTGTTGAGGCATTTAATGACCGTGGCGCTGGTCATGTCTGGGCAGGGGAGGGCGAATGGGAAACGGGAGTATTCGTCCACAACGTTCAGGAAATAAACATTGCGGTCGACGGACGGGAGGGGGCCCTTGAAATCTAAGCTGAGCCGCTCAAAGGGCCGTGTAGCTTTGATTAAGTGGGCTCTATCTGGGCGGTAGAACTGAGGCTTGCACTCAGCGCAAGTGCGGCAGTTCCTGGTCAGAGACCGAACTTCCTCAATCGAGTAGGGTAAGTTGCGGGACTTTATGAAGTGGAACAGCCGCGTGACCCCTGGGTGGCAGAGGTCGTTGTGGAGGGTCTGTAGCCGATCCCCGGTGGCGCTGGCACACATCCCTCGTGAGAGGGCGTCGGGGGATTCGTTAAGGGCCCCTGGCCGGTAAATGATGTCATAATCGAAGGTGGAGAGCTCGATCCGCCACCTAAGAATCTTAACATTTTTAATCTTCCCCCTCTGTTTATTATTGAACATAAACGCTACCGACCGCTGGTCGGTAAGTAGGGTGAAGCGTTTGCCGGCTAGGTAGTGGCGCCAGTGGCGCACTGCCTCCACGATGGCTTGGGCCTCCTTTTCCACGGAGGAGTGTCTGATCTCGGGCCCTTGGAGGGTCCTCGAGAAGAAAGTTACGGGCCGCCCCGCCTGGTTGAGGGTGGCCGCCAAGGCAAAGTCAGACGCATCACTTTCCACTTGAAAGGGAGTGTTCTCGTCCACTGCTTGTAGCGTGGCCCGCTCAATATCCCGCTTAATGCTTTTGAAGGCGGCGTGGGCCTCAGCAGGGAGCGGAAAAGAGGATGCTTTCAAGAGGGGGCGGGCTTTGTCGGAGTAGTTGGGGACCCATTGGGAATAATAAGAAAATAACCCCAGGCACCTTTTCAGGGCTTTGGGAGTGTTGGGCAGGGGCAGCTCCCGTAGGGGGCGCAATCGGTCGGGGTCTGGTCCGATTTCCCCATTCTCCACCACGCTGCCTAGTATGCAGAGGCGCGTGGTGTTGTAAACGCACTTGTCCTCGTTGTAGGTGAGGTTGAGTTTTTGTGCGGTTTTCAGGAACCTCTCGAGGTTCGAGTCGTGATCCTGCTGGTTGTGACCGCAGATGGTGACGTTGTCGAGGTAGGGAAAGGTTGCCTGCAAGTGGTGGTCATCGACCATGCGGTCCATCTCCCTCTGGAAGACCGAGACCCCATTCGTCACCCCAAAGGGGACTCTGAGGAATTGGTAGAGGCGTCCGTTCGCCTAGAAGGCGGTGTACGGGTGGTCCTCTGGTCTGATAGGGAGCTGGTGGTACGCTGACTTGAGGTCGATGGTGGAGAACACCCGGTATTGGGCGATTTGGTTCACCATTTCTGATATGCGGGGTAGCGAGTAGGCGTCTAGTTGGGTGTACCTGTTGATCGTTTGGCTATAGTCGATCACCATCCGTTTCTTCTCGCTACCCCTTACCACTACCACTTGGGCGCGCCACGGGCTGTTGCTGCGTTCAATAATGCGCTCTTTCAGGAGCCTGTCTACCTCGGTCGCGATAAACCGCCTGTCCTCCCAGCTGTGCCTCCTGCTTTTGGTCGCTATTGGCCGGCAGTTAGGGGTAAGGTTCGCGAATAGCGAAGGCGGCTTTACCTTCAGGGTAGCCAGACCGCACACTGTGAGGGGCGGCTGGGACCCACCGTAATTGAGCGGATGCTTTGGTGGTAGCACTGGAAATCCAGGCCCAAGATCACGCTCGCACATAGATTCTTCATGATTAGTACTTTAAAATTATCGTATACAGTTCCGTTAACAGACAATTGTACCGTGCAGTAACCCATAATGGTCGATGTCTGGGTTTTATCAGCCATAGAGATGGTACCCCGAGTAGGGACCACCTTTAGGGAGAGTTGTTGTGCCAGTTCAAGGTGGATAAAACTCTCCGTGCTTCCACTGTCAATTAAACATTTAACCCCGCACCCGTTTACCTCGATGTCCACCATTGATTTGGATAGCGGGTGCGGCCTGGTCTGGTCCACTGTGACTGATGCCACTGTAGGGCCCTGATCGAGACAAGATGGCGTCCACGCTGTCTGCTCACAAGATGGCGTCCAAGATGGCCGCTCCCACGGCGCACACGCGGCGGTGGCGGGTTTTCCGGCGGGGTTCCCTCTGCACACCTTCCCGAAGTGCCCCTTCTTACCGCACTTAAAGCAGGTGGTGCCTTTCGCCGAGCACAGGTTTCTGGTGTGCTTCGGCTGCCCGCAGAAGTAGCAGTTGGGTCCCCGACGCGTCGCGGCTGTCGTAGGGCTTCTGGGGGGAGAGCGGGGCCCCGACGGTGTCCGGCTGCCGGGCGGGGAAGATGCCTTCCAAGATGACGGCGCCCTTGGTGCACACGTGGCGGCGTGGACGGCGCGGGCTGAAGAGTAGGCGTCCGAGTTTCTCTGGGCCACATCCAGGGATCGCGCTGTGTCCGCAGCCTGTTTCAGGTCCAATCCCGTTTTTTCCAGCAGTCTCTGCCGGATGTAAGTGGAGCTGAGGCCTGTGATAAAGGCATCGCGAACAAGCTCGTCAGTGTACACTGCGGCTTTTACATCTTGGCACTTGCAGTCTTTGCCAAGCGTTTTCAGGGTGCCTAGGAACTCCTCCACCGATTCCCCAGGTCGCTGTGCGCGAGTAGCGAGCAGATGCCTAGCATACACCTCATTCGTAGGCTGCTGGTAATGCGCCTTTAAGATGTTGCAGGCAGCCGGGTACGTGTCGGCGTCTTGGATGAGGGGGTAAACCCGGTGGCTTACCCAATTCCGCAGAATTCCGAGTTTCATACTCACAGCGTCCGTAGCGTCTTTGACGGCTGCGGAATTGTCCAGGAAGAATTCCATACACATAAACCAGTGTCCGAAGCGTGCCGATGCGTCCGAAGCATGCTGGTCCAAATCCAAACGTTCGGGTTTCAAGAGTTGATCCATTGTGTTGAAAATTAAGTCAATAAAATTGATGTGCCTCAATAAATCCGAGACTCGATGTTAGCGAAACAAAACAAGGCTTTTATTGACTTAGAAGGTAACACACAGAGGAGAGGTATCTTCCATCCAGAGGTCTGCCGTACTGGATGTGATGCAGGCTGGGCCAGCTTACATAGGGGCCAGGTATGGGCGGAGCCCTACACACAGTACAATACAATGGTGAGGAAACGGAACTGAGGTAAGGGAAATGAAACTGAAACCAACCACAGCCACAGGCAGAGAATACCAATGAGTGATGAATGGAGTATTTCATCACACTCGGTCTATCCTTTTCTCCCTTTTTAAACAAGGGTACCACATTAGCAGTCCTCCAGTCCTCCAGCACCACACCTGAAGCCAGAGAGGATTGGAAAATGATGGTCAGGGCCTCTGCTATTTCCTCTTTTGCTTCGCTTAACAGCCTGGGATACATTTCATCCGGGCCTGGGGATTTATTCACTTTTAAAGGTGCTAAACCCTTTAATACTTCCTCTCTCACTATGTGTATTTTATCTTCGCCCCTCTCCTTTGTGAAAACAGACACAAAGTATTCATTAAGAACCCTACTGACATCTCCCGCCTCCACACACAGATTACCCTCATGATCTCTAATAGGCCCTACCCTTTCTTTAGTTATCCTCTTACTCTTAATATATTTATAAAACATCTTTGGGTTTTCCTTGATTTTACTTGCCAAGAATTTTTCATGCTCCCTCTTTGCTTTCCTAATATCCTTTTTAATTACACCCCTGCACTTTCTGTACGCCTCTAAAGATTCTGGCGTGTTTAGCTCTCGGTATCTGTCATACGCCTCCCTTTTTTTCTTTATCCTACCCTGTATGTCCCTAGACATCCAGGGGGCACTAGATTTGTTAGTCCCACCTTTTTTCTTTAAGGGCACATATTTGGTCTGAACCTTCCGGATCTCCTCTTTGAATGCCTCCCACTGCCCTGACACTGATCTACCTTCAAGTAGCTGTTTCCAGTCCACTATGGCTAAATCCCCCCTGAGCTTAGCAAAATTTGCTTTTCCCCAATTTAGAATTTTTATTCCTGGTCTATCCTTGTCCTTTTCCATAACTACCTTGAATCTAACAGAATTATGGTCACTAGCACCAAAATGCTCCCCCACTAATATGCCTTCTACCTGCCCAGCTTCAATCCCTAAAACTAAGTCCAGAACCACCCCCTCCCTTGTTGGGCTTGCTACATACTGGCTAAAAAAGTTCTCTTGGATGCATTTTAGGAATTCCACACCCTCTATACACTTCACACTAATTTTATCCCTTTCTCAGAAATTTGTCTACATATTTGTTCTTCTATCTCCCTCTCACTGTTTGGGGGTCTGTAGTACACTCCCAGCAGTGTGATTGCCCCTTTTTTGTTTTTCAATTCAACCCATATGGCCTCATTTGATGATCCCTCCAACATATCATCCCTCCTCACAGCTGTAATAGTTTCTTTAATCAATACCGCGGCTCCCCCTCCCTTTTTATCTCCCTCTCTATCCTGTCTGAAAATCCTATAACCAGGAATGTTGAGTTGCCATACCTGCCCCTCTTTCAGCCATGTCTCTGTAATAGCTATAATATCAAAGTCCCAAGTATCTACCTGTGCCCTCAGCTCATCTGCCTTGTTCGCTATACTCCTTGCATTGAAGTATTTACCATTTAGTACAGGCAAACATCCTTGTTGACTACTATCTAGCCCTTGATTCCTCTGTCTTTCCAATTTACTTTCTACTTTTTTGTTTTCCAATTCCAGTTTTTCTTCCCTCCCTACTGACTCTATTCTTAGATTCCCATCCCCCTGCCAAGCTAATTTAAACCCTCCCCAACAGCACTAGCAAATCCTCCCACAAGGATATTGGTCCCGTTCCCATTGAGGTGCAACCCGTCTGGCTTGCAGAGGTCCCACCTCCCCCAAAAACAGTTCCAATTCCTCAGGAATCGAAAGCCCTCCCTCTTACACCATCTCTCCAGCCACACATTCATCTGCTCTATCTTCCTATTTCTGTACTCACTAGCACGTGGCACTGGAGATTACTACCTTTGAGGTCCTGCTTTTTAACGTCTTTCCTAGCTCCCTAAACTCTGCCTGCTGGACCTCATCCCTCTTTCTACCTATGTCGTTGTTACCGATATGGACCACGACCTCTGGCTGTTCACCCTCCCTCCTCAGAATGCCCTGCAGCCGTTCAGTGACATCCTTGACCCTGGAACCAGGGAGGCAACATACTAAAAGGAAAATACTGCAGATGCTGGAAATCTGAAATAAAAATAGAAAATGCTGGAGAAACTCAGGTGGTCAGGCAGCATCCGTGAAGAGAGAAACAGAGTTAAATTTTCAGGTCGATGACTTTTCGTCACAACTGGAAAAAAGCAGGAAATGGAACAGATTTTTAAGCAAGTGAAGCCAACATACCATCCTGGAGTCACATCTGCGGCCGCAGAAACGCCTGTCTGCTCCCCTAACTGTTGAATCTCCCATCACTATTGCTCTCCCTCTCCTCTTCGCCCCCCTCCCCTCCCCTGTGCAGTTGAGCCTTCTCAATTTATCCTGGCATCTTCAAATATTTGTGTACATTCACCCCTGGTCTCTCTGGTCCTGCACCCCTTTAAAATTGAACCATTTAGTTTATATTGTCTCTCCTCATTCTTCCTACCAAAATGTATCACTTTACACCTCTCTGTGTTAAATTTCATCTGCCATGTGTCTGCCCATTTCACCAGTCTGTCTATGTCCTCCTGAAGTCTGTTACTGTCCTCCTCATTGTTTACTACACTTCTGAGTCATCTGCAAATTTCAAAATTATGCCCTATATACCCAAGTCGAGGTCATTAATATATATCAAAAAGAGCAGTGGTCCTAATACCGACCCTTGGGAAACACCACTGTCTACCTCCCTCCAGTCTGATAAACAACCATTCACCACTAATCTCTGCTTTCTGTCACTTAGCCAATTTCGTATCCACACTGCTATTGTCCTTTTAACCCCATGAGCTTTAATTTTTCTAACAAGTCTATTATGTGTTACTTTATCAAACCCCTTTTGAAAATCCATATACACAATATTAACGGCACTACCCTTATCAACCCTCTCAGTTACTTCATCAAAGAACTCAATCAAGTTAGTCAAACATGATTTGCCTTTAACAAATCCATGCTTTCATTTATTATCCCATACTTTCCCAAATGCCAATTAATATTGCCCCAGATTATTGTCTCTAAAAGTTTCCCCACCACTGACGTTAGACTAACTGGTCTGTAATTGTCGTGTTTATCCCTCTCCCTTTTTTAACAAGGTTGCAATCCTCCAGTCCTCTGGCACCACACCCATATCTGAGGATTGGAAGATTGTGGCTAGAGGCTCTGCAATTTCTACCCTTACTTCCCTCAGTAACGTAGGATGCATCGCATTCGGGCCGGGTGGCTTTTCTGCTTTTGAGTACTGTCTACCTTTTAAGTACTTCTTTTTCCATAACCATTCTAAACCTTATGTTCACTGTTCCCCAAATGCTCCCCCACTGAAACATGCTCCACTTGCCCCACTTCATTCCCCAGAACTAGATCCAGCACTGCTTCCTTCCTCATTGGGCTGGAGGGGCTGGAAACACACTAATCAAGAAAGTTCTCTTGCACACATTTCAGAAATTTCTCCCCCTCTTTGCCTTTTACACTGTTACTATCCCAATCTGTATAAGGATAATTGACGTCCCCCATTATCACTGCTCTGTAGTTCTTACATTTTTCTGTAATTTGCCTGCAGAATCGCTTCCCTATCTCATTCCCACTATTTAGTGGCTTATAGTATACACCCAGTAGTGTAATAGCTCCTCTATTGTTCCTTAATTCTAACCAAATAGATTTTGTCTTTGAGCCGTCAACTATATCATCTCTCTCCAATGCTATAATAATTTCTCTGATCAATACCTTCCCTATCTTTCCTGAATCCATTGTAGCCAGGAACATTAAGATCCCAATGCTCCCCTTCATTAAGCCAGGTCTCTGTTATTGCTGTATATCATAGTCCCATGTGGTGACTTGTGCCCGCAGCTCACCAAGCTTATTTACCATGCTCCGTGCATTTACGCACATGCACTGCAAACTCATCTTAGACTGCCTCGCATTTGGCCCTTGTCTGATCCCTCCTATTTCTGAACTATTCTTTACAATAGTACTATTTGTCTCTCCCAGTCCTCTGTGCACTTTGTTTCTCCTCTCTAATGCTTCATCCTGGTGCCATCCCCCCACTGCACTAGTTAGCCTCCCCATCACATCTCTATTGAGGTGCAATCCGTCCATCTTGAACAGGTTCCTCCTGCCCCAGATCTGCTCCCAATGCCTCAGGAATCTGAAGCCCTCCTTCCTGCAGCATTTCTTAAGCCATGCGCTAACCTGTCTTATCTTACTGCACCTATACTCACTAGCACGTGGCACTGGGAGTAATTCAGAGATTACTACCTTTGGGGGCCTGTTCTTTAATTTTCTCCCGAGCTCCTCAACTCTGACTGTCAGACTTAACTCTTTTCCTTTATATGTCATTGGTTCCCACATGGACCAGGCTTCTAGCTGTTACCCTTCCCCCTTCCAAATGTTCTGCACCCTCTCAGTGATGTCCTTTACACTGGTACTAGGGAGACAACACAGTGTGCGGGATTCATGTCGACGATTGCAGAAATGCCTGTCTATCCCCCTATCGAATCTCCTATGACCACTGCATTTTTACACTTTGCTGTCCATCCCTGTGCCGTCATTTGCCCCATGGTGTCGTGGATGTGCTCTAGACTGCATTCCCCTGAGGTGTCGCCACTCTCACCGGTATTCAGCACTGAAAACTGGTTTGAAAGTGCCTCACTCCTGGAGGATTCCTGCACTGCCTGCCTTTTGCTACCCTGCCAGATAGCCACCCACTTACTATCCTTCTAAACTCTGTAGCTGCGGGGTGACCACCTCCTGGAATGTGTGTTCCAGGAAATTCTCAGCCTCCCGTATGCCCTGCCATGACTCCAGACACTCCTCAAGCTCAGAAACCTTGAGCTTGAATTTGGGAAACTGGAGGCACTTCCTGCACATGTGGTTATCCAGGACATATAAAGCGTGCTGGAGTTCCCACATGGCACAGGAATTGCAGGCAACGGGTCTCAGCTGTCCCATCATTTTGCTTAAAAGTCTATCTACTTAGGTTACTTATATATGTTTTTAGCTTAGTGTTGCCTTACTCCTATTATTTATGTATACCAGATTTTTATTTAATGCAATGGATCGCTTTAAAGTTGGTATCCTCTACTGAGTTCATTATCATTTTATTCACTTAGATCTAATTAATTATTCTGATTATTTATATTTTTATTTATTTGCTGTTGCCCCTTGGTTTAAATTACTTAGCATGTCCACCCCCCTCTGCACTCTCACCAAATTCCCTTGTTACTCCGTTTAGCAGGTTCACCAAGCTCTGTGGTTAAAGCTCTGTGGTTTTTGCCGATATCTCTCTAATACATACCCTTCAGAAACACACTAGTTACAACTGGTCAAATAACTTGCAGCCTGTAGGAATGGAGGTTCCTATCAGAAAGACTGAGTTCGACTCAGGTAATTAAATTAATGAACTTTAATGAAACCAAACGAGTTTAAACTGGAAACTGCTAGAACACATCAATAACAGGTCTACTCTCCTTGAGGGCTCCACGAGGACTGATCCTCTGGTCAGAAGACTGACGTCATGACGTCATCACGTTCTTCCCGCCATTGGGGCATCACGTGACTAATGGCATGATGTCATCACGTTGAAACCGTGCTGTAAAGGTAACTAGGCATTGTACAGTCAAACAGTGTAATTAAATGTACAGGCACAGACAGTAGCTACATTGCTGTTAAAGGAATTATGTACAACTGCTCTGAGTCCTTTGGTGGCTCCGCCACATGCGCCCCCCCCCCCCACCAGAACTGTCTTTAACAGAAAAGGTGAGGCGAGGAGGAGGCCTGATGAGCCTGTCCGATCAACTTTGATACCCTGGTAGAGGAAGTTGACGACCGGTGGTCGAGTTGGCAGTCGGTGGTGGCTGAGCAGGCGCGGCGAGCGCGGTCGAGTTGTCAGGCGGCTTTGGTTGATCAGGTGCGGCGGCAACGGGCAGTCGGCCATGTTTGGGTGGTTGAGCGACTATGACAGGGTGGTCCAGGTCCAGGTGAGCCGGCTTCAAGCGGTCCACCGAGATGTGATCCGGTTTCCCTCCAACGTCGACCAAAAAGGATTTGTCTCCCGGTTCGATGACGCAGAAAAGACCAGTGTAAGGGGGCTTGAGCGGATCCCGGTGAGCGTCGTGGTGGATGAAGACATACTCCGCATTCTTCAGTCCTGGTGGCATGTAGGAGGTCTGCAAACCGTGATTGGACGTAGGTATCGGAACAAAGCATCTGGCCACTTCTTGGTGGTGAACGAGTTGCCGGGAGGCGGACCATGGCTCTGTGGGAGAAGGGAGGAAATCTAATGGTACACGGAGCGGCTGGCCATAGACGAGTTCAGCCGAAGACGATTGTAGATCGTCTTTGGGCGCCGTACGGAGACCCAACAGGACCCATGGGAGTCTGTCCACCCATCCTGCGCCTTGAAGACTGGCCCGAAGAGAGGCTTTAAGCAACCTGTGGAATCGCTCGCAAAGGCCGTTTGCCTGCGGATGATAGGCGGAGGTGTGATGAAGTTTGGTACCGAGCCCCTGAGCCACAGCGTTCCAAAGATCCGAGGAAAATTGTGGCCCACGTTCCGAGGAGATGTCCGCCGGTACTCCGAAACGGGCGACCCAACAGGAGATGAAAGCTCTAGCGACATCTGCCGACGTGGTGGAAACCAAAGGAATTGCCTCTGGTCACCTAGTGGTGCGGTCCACTATGGTAAGGAGATGAGTATAACCCTGAGAAGGCGGAAGCGGCCCCACGAGGTCCACATGCACGTGGTTGAAACGACACTCCGGAACAGTGAACGCAGCCACTGGAGCCTTGACATGACGCTGGACTTTGGCCTTCTGGCATACGATGCAGGTATTAGCCCAGTCACGGACATCGATGTGCATACCTTTCCAGACAAACTTGGCTGACATAAGCCGTTGCGAAGCCTTCATCCCTGGGTGCGACAACCCATGTATGGCATCAAAAACCCTCCGGCGCCATGCGACTGGCACGATGGGACGAGGAACTCCCATAGAAACGTCGCAAAGGAGCGTGGCACCTGCGGCCTGGAAGATGACGTCGGTCGCTTGGAAGCTAGAGGGAACGGTTCTATATGATTGGACCTCCGAACCCGAAACCTGATCTGCCGCCATGAGGGCATAGTCGATTCCCAGGTGCACCGCGTGGACCGTCGCACGGGAGAGGCAATCTGCCACCAGGTTCAGATTGCCTCTCCAGTGCGACGGTCCACGCGGTGCAACTCGGGAATCGACTATGACCTCATGGCGGCAGATCCACGGTTCGGTTCGGGTCTTGGCCATGGCGAACGTAAGGGGTTTGTGGTCGACAAAAGCCGTGAAGGGGCACCCCTCCAATAAAAACCGGAAATGGCGAATGGCAAGGAAAAGGGCCAGTAGTTCCCTATCGAAGGTGCTGTACTTTTTTTCATTTTGTCGCAATTGATGGCTGAAAAACGCCAGCGGTTGCCACGTGCCGTTGACCCTGTTCTTGCACTGCACCGATGGCGTAGTCTGACGCGTCGGTGGTAAGGGCGATAGTAGCACCTGGAAGTGGGTGCGCCAGCATGGTTGCGTTGGCCAAAGCGTTCTTGGTGTCGCCGAATGCCTGGATCATTTCAGCTGTCCAGCTGATTGGGTCTTTACCGGACTTGCCCTTGAGGGCCCCAAACAAGGGTTGCATGAGTTGAGCCGCCTTGGGGACAAAATGATGGTAGAAGTTGACCATCCCCAGGAACTCCTGCAAGGCCTTGACTGTCGACGGCCGCGGGAAAGAAGTAACCGCCTCGACCTTCGTCACCAAAGGGACGGCGCCATCCGATGTTATGCGATGTCCCAGGAAGTCGATTTGTTGCAGGCCGAACTGGCACTTGGCCGGGTTGATGATTAAACTGTGTTGGCTGAGGCGCGTAAAGAGGGAACGCAAATGGGAGATGTGCTCCTCCTTGCTAGCACTGGCGATGAGTATGTCGTCAAGGTAGACGAAAAGGAAATGCAGGTCTCGAAGAACAGAGTCCATTAAACGCTGGAACGCCTGTGCTGCGTTCTTTAAGCCAAATGGCATCCGCAGGAACTCAAAGAGGCCAAAAGGGATGATGACTGCGGTTTTCAGGACGTCTTGTGGGTGCACTGGAACCTGGTGATATCCACGGACGAGGTCGACTTTAGAGAAGATAGAATTTCCTGCCAAGTGGGCCGAGAAGTCCTGGATATGCGGGATCGGGTACCGATCCGGAGTGGTGGCGTCGTTGAGGCGTCGGTAGTTACCGCATGGCCGCCAGCCGCCGCCTGGTTTCGGCACGATGTGGAGAGGCGAAGACCAGGGACTCTTCGATCGCCTAATGATGCCGAGCCGCTCCATTGTGGTGAACTCCGCCTTCGCAGCTGCAAGCTTGCCGGGTTCGAGCCTTCTAGCCTGCGCATAAACCGGGGAGCCAGTAGTGGTGATGTGATGTTCAACACCATGTTTCGTCGCCGAAGAGGAGTAGGTGGGCCTTGTCAGCTCCGGAAACTCCCCGAGGAGCTGTGTGAAGTCATCTGGAGGATGGAAAGCACAGGCAATGGAGCGCGCCATGGAGGTACCGTGGAAGCACGGAATCGAGTGGAACGTGGCCGCGTTGATCAGCCGGCAGTGCCGGACATCGACTAGTAGGCTGTTGGCACACAGAAAATCTGCCCCTAGGATAGGCTGTGAGACTGTAGCCATGACGAAATCCCAAAAGAAGCGCTGACCTCCGAAACAGACTTCGACCCGCCGCTTTCGGAACGTTCGAATAGCTGCGCCATTAGCCGCTACGAGGGAAAAACCGAGGTTCCCAGTCTGCATGTCGAGCTTCGACGCAGGTAGAATGCTACACTGAGCCCCGGTGTCACAAAGGAAATGGCGGCCCAAGAGGGAATCGGTGATATAGAGGAGTCTCCCCGTAGAACCGACGGCCATTGCCACCGTGGAACGCCCGTTAGACTTGGTCATCTGTGGCCAGGGACGCCGCCTGCGCCTTCTTGTTTTTTTGGAGGGCGAAAAACTGCAGGGGGAACGGCAGCATCGAGCTTACGCACCAAAACGGGTGTGGTAGGAGCACCAGCCCGCTGTAGGAGAAACCGGGACCGCGTCTGTGGGGGGTGGGCGCCTCGTGGCTGTGCAGCACTGCTGGGTAACCATGAAAATCTTATCGGCTTCGGACGCAAGCTTGGCGCAGTCAGTAATGTCGGAGCTGGCTAGGGCAGCCTGAACCTGTTCAGGCAGTTGATAGAGGAAAAGCTCCCGGAAGATGAAACATTCCGGTTCAGCACCCAAGAGCATGAACATTTGGCTTATGAGCTCGGACGGTTTGGAATCCCCAAGGCCGGGCAGCGTGATGAGCCGGCGAGCACGCTCCGACTTTGATAGCCCGAAAACCTGAAGCAACCGCGCCTTAATTGCATCATACTTGCTGTCAGTAGGAGGACTACCGATGAGGCTGATGATCCGTGATGCGGTTGCGCTGTCAAGGGCGGAGACCACTTAATAATAACGGGTCTGATCCGCGATGATGTTCCGAATGGCGAACTGGGCTTCAGCCTGGATGAACCAGGCGTCTGGTTGTTGCTCCCAGAACTGTGGCAGTTTCAGCGTGACGGCGTTCGTGTCCATGTCGAATCTTCCACGAAAATCGTTCGTAGAAGTCGGGGTCACCAATGTAGGAACGGAGGTTCCTATCAGAAAGACTGAGTTCGACTCAGGTAATTAAATTAATGAACTTTAATGAAACCAAACGAGTTTAAAGTGGAAACTGCTGGAACACATCAATAACAGGTCTACTCTCCTTGAGGGCTCCACGAGGACTGATCCTCTGGTCAGAAGACTGACGTCATGACGTCATCACGTTCTTCCCGCCATTGGGGCATCACGTGACTAACGGCATGACGTCATCACGTTGAAACCGTGCTGTAAAGGTAACCAGGCATTGTACAGTCAAACAGTGTAATTAAAGGTACAGGCACAGACAGTAACTACATTGATGTTAAAGGAATTATGTACAACCGTTCTGAGTCCTTTGGTGGCTCCGCCACAAGCCACAGTAATTAACAGCTAGTCAGGGGCACACTTACAGCTGATTGAATGTTAACTGACACTGACTTGCAATTTTTTAAAGTTAGAAAACGAGGTTAAATTTCAGTATGATAAAAACATGTTCTCTACTACTCAACCATTACCAGTGAATTCCCATTCTCACCAAATGTCCATCATCACTCTGTTTAGCAGATTCATCCAACTCTCACCAAGCTCTTTAGGTATTCTATCCGCGACACCCTGGTCCACTCCTCTATCACCCCCAACACCCACTCCCCTTCCCACAACATCTTCCAATGCAAGCACAGGAGTCGCAACACCTGCCCTTTTAACTCCTCCTTTCCCACCATCCAGTGTCCCAAACACACTTTCCAGGTGAAACAGTGATTTACTTGCACTTCTTTCAATTTAGTATACTGTATTTACTGTTCACGATGCATTCTCCTCAGAGGAGATCAAACGCAGATTGGGTGATTGCTTTGCGGAACACCTCCATTCAATCCGCAAGCGTGACCCCGAGCTTCCTGCCATTATAATTCTCCGCCCCACTCCCACTCTGACCTCGGCCTCTTACACTGTTTCAATTAAACTCAACGTAAGCTCGAGGAACAGCACCTCATCTTTTTATTAGTCACTTTACAGCCTGCCAGACTCAACATGGAGTTCAACAATTTCAAATAATAACCTCTGCCCCCATTTTCTCAGATGGCAGTTGTTGCTGATGATATTGATATTCCCATTTACACCTCCTCTAGACCCATCTTTTGTTTCTTTACTGTCCCATTACCATCTTTCGCCTTGCACCATCATCCCTTTTGTTATTTAATCGCTCCTGCCTTCTACCCTATCACAGACCTTCCCTTGTGTTCTTTCCTCCCCTCCCCTTTCCCTGCCTCTGTATTTGTTTAAAACCTGTTACATCTCTAACTTTTTCCAGTTGTGACAAAAGGTCACTGACCTGAAACGTTAACTCTGTTTCTCCACAGCTGCTGCCTGACCTGCTGAGTATTTCCAGCTTTTTCTGTTTTTATTTCCGATTTCCAGCATCCGCAGTATTTTGCTTTCATGTCTGTAGGTTGTTGTTGTTTTCATAGCTTCACATTCTTCCCTTGAGACTGAACTAGACCATTCACAACCTTGGCATCCTATTTGACCGACATGAGCTTCCGACCATATATCTACTCCATCAGCAAAATCGCATACTTTCACCTCTGTAACATCGCCTATCACCAACCCTGCCTCGGTTCATCTGCTGCTGAAACCCTCACCCATGTCTTTGTTACCTCTCGACTTGACTATTCCAACGCTCTCCTGGCCGGTCTCCCATTTTCCACTCTCCATTAACTTGAGCTCATCCAAAACTGTGCTGCCCGTGTCCTAACTCGCACCAAGTCCCGTTCACCCATCACCCCTGTGCTCACTGACCTACATTGGCTCCCGGTCTGGCAACGCCTCAATTTAAAAATTCCCATCCTTATTTTCAAATCCCCCCCGTGACCTCTCCCCTCCCTATCTCTGTAACCTCCTCCAACCTTACAACCCTCGGAGATCTCTGTGCTCCTCCAATTCTGACCTCTTGTTTGTCTCTGATTTTAATCGCTCCACCTTTGGCGGCCGTGCCTTCAGCTGCTAAGGCCCTAAGCTCTGGAATTCCCTCCTTAAACCTCTCTGCCTCTCTTCCTTGAAAACGCTCCTTAAAACCTACATCTTTGACAAGTTTTTGGTCACCTGTGCTAATTTCTCCTTATGTGGCTCAGTGTCAAATTTATTTTGATAACTTGAGGCGTTTCACTAGGGTACAGGCGCTATATAAATGCAAGATGTTTTTGAAAGATAGTGTGAAGTAGTGGAATGATGCACAAACTGATTATCAATCTGACAGGCCTTGACCTGAATGCTCCTTCCATGGCCGTAAACATCTTCATACCAACTGATAGCTCCTCTACAGCAGGGGGTTTTATGGACTCCCACAACACATACGGTGAGTGGGGTGGGGTTGGGGTATCTCCCATGGGATGTGAGTACACTGCTGGTTGTTGACCCAGAATTCAGATCTAGTCTCCAGTCTCCACTCGCCGGGAGTGTCTGGAGTGGGGTTTGAACCATGCACCTTCTGAGTCGGAGGCAGGGCTGTTATTAAGCCAGAGGCTCGCTCCAACAATAGTAGGTAAATAATAATGTTGTGTTAATTAAATTCAAACTTTTGCAGCAAACTAATGGACTAAGTCATTTACTAGATATAATGGATAATCTTATAAATTTGCACTCGTATTATAGGCCTTTGCCTAACAGGAGTGGATATTAGGAATTTGGGCACACACTCCCCACAATTTTCTGTTCAAATGGAACACAAGCTTGCAAAATAACTCCTATAGTAGAGAATACGGTTTTTTCTCCAATCTCTCACTTTCCAAAGGCATAGCTCCCTTACTGAGGTACAGTTCCACATCTAGCAGACATCCTATGTATAGTATCTCATCCTAGTGACCATTATTCATGTGTGAGCTTCGGCAGGGAGCGTTCGCAAGCTATCTGACTGCCAGAGGACATCATAGCTGATAGATCCTATCCTCACTTGACATCCACACGTGCACTTTCAAATGGAGTTGCTGGACAGCAGTCACAAAGTGAGAACCCGGGTCAATTTTACCTATCCTAACCAAGGGCGCGGTAATGTCCCAACCATTGTCCCAGTTGAAATCAGTTAACTCAACACAGTCCGGAGATTGAATCTGGGACCGACCTTCCTTGTCTGTATGATTTAGAGAAGTGAGGCAGATTTTCCTCTTTTGCACTTGGATGTTGGTAATGACTGGGGCAGAGCACACAGATCACGTGCTTGTATTGGAGCTCTGCCGAATTTCTTCTATGTGTGCTGCCCAGGCACACCTGTTACAAGTTTCAGGTATGCCTTAGATATTCCCTCGGTTACAGCAGTGCTGGTTACTCCTGTGAGTGGTCCAAGTGTCTTACATTCAGGCGTGTGCCTGTTCTGCCCAATGTCTAATTATATGACAGTGTAATCCAGGGGTGTAACAATAGAGTCCCCTTGTGATCTGAAGTGGATATCATGGCCTAGAAATGATATGGCACTGCACCCATTATTTGGGTAATAAATGGGTGCCAAAGCTTCTAATATGGTGGGCAGCAAGTGTGTGCTCATTACGAGCTGGAAGTGCACCACCCACCATATTGGTATAGGCAAAAAAATAGGCATCCAAGACCCATGCCTGAAACAGGCTTTAGACCCTTTGCATATGCAAATAAAGGACCTAATGACTGATTGAGGCCCTTTTGGCAAAACTGGGTTGCTCTGAATGTAGCTGCCAGTGGGTGGCTGCGTTTAGGAAAGCCAGATCGACATGCTGCCTAACCGGCGGTCCTTAAAGGAACTTCTGTAGGCCGCCAGTAAAAAGGTAAGTTTATCAAAAAAAGCTGAACTCAATGTGGAGCCGAGAGTTGCAGGAGGACGCCTTTCAACTCTGCATTAAACCTGTGGGCCGCTGCCGGCCACCATTTCCCTCCCCCCTGCCCCTCACTTCCCCCCACCCCGCCCCTCACTGCCTCACCCCCCCCCGCCCCTCACTGCCTCACCCCCCGCCCCTCACTGCCTCACCCCACCGCCCCTCACTGCCTCACCCCCCCGCCCCTCACTGCCTCACCCCCCCGCCCCTCACTGCCTCACCCCCCCGCCCCTCACTGCCTCACCCCCCCGCCCCTCACTGCCTCACCCCCCCGCCCCTCACTGCCTCACCCCCCCGCCCCTCACTGCCTTCCCCCCGCCCCTCACTGCCTCACCCCCCGCCCCTCACTGCCTCCTCCTACCCCCCGCCCCTCACTGCCTCCTCCTTCCCCCCGCCCCTCACTGCCTCCTCCTTCCCCCCGCCCCTCACTGCCTCCTCCTTCCCCCCGCCCCTCACTGCCTCACCCCCCGCCCCTCACTGCCTCCCCCCCGCCCCTCACTGCCTCCCCCCCGCCCCTCACTGCCTCCCCCACCCGCCCCTCACTGCCTCACCCCCCGCCCCTCACTGCCTCACCCCCCGCCCCTCACTGCCTTCCCCCCGCCCCCACTGCCTCACCCCCCGCCCCTCACTGCCTCATCCCCCCGCCCCTCACTGCCTCCACCCCCCGCCCCTCACTGCCTCCGCCCCCCCGCCCCTCACTGCCTCCGCCCCCCCGCCCCTCACTGCCTCCTCCTTCTCCCCGCCCCTCACTGCCTTCCCCCTGCCCCCACTGCCTCACCCCCCACCCCCTCATCCCCCCACCCCTCACTGCCTCCGCCCCTCACTGCCTCCGCCCCCCGCCCCTCACTGCCTCCTCCTTCTCCCCGCCCCTCACTGCCTCCCCCCACCCCTCACTGCCTCCCCCCGCCCCTCACTGCCTCCTCCTTCCCCCCCGCCCCTCTCTACCTCCCCCCCCACCACCTCCCCCCCCCACCCCTCACTGCCTCCCGCCCCAATATTGCCACCTCAAAGCCTGTCCTGATGTCCCGATTGCACCCCATCCCTATCACCCGCCGTCCCAATATCCCAAACGACCCCGTCTCAGCCACCCACCTCTTGAACGACCCTCTCCTGGTCGCCATGCCTCCGAATCGCCCTCCCTTTCCCGATTTTTAAATCTGTACATATTCACTTTGTTTTAAAACACAAAACAAACATAATTCATTCCCAAATCTTTTCCATGAAACAAAATGATCTGAAATCCTGAAACGTGACAATGCCTAAGAGCAAAAGAGAACAATCTGCCCCAGTGACTTTACCCTTGAATCTAGAATACATTTTAAATGTGCCATATTAAGAATAAAGCTTTCAAATGAGACATATTCAGGCTAAACACAAGGCATTGGTTTCATAAAATGATGCTCTGGATCATACAAATATTGTCCTATTCAATTTAATTTCCCCATAGTTACCAAATAAGAAAGAATTTTGAGAAATTAAATATAGAGTAGTTTAGACAAGTTTATTTAAACAAAACTTCTGGTCATTGGAACATTTACATTTGAATAATTGTATCACACAAACAAAAACTAGTAGTCTGGCTAGTGAGTTATTCTTCAACCTATAATCCATAGCATAGATAGGCATTGAGAATAGCAAATCAAGTTGTCAAAGTCTGGTCCCACAGAGACAGTAGACGTCTAAGCTTATGGCTATTTATTTGGCAACCTTTTTAAGCAACAGCTTATTCATCATTCTGTAAGACATAAATACGAAGCAACTTGTCGACTAAGGAAATAGAAGAAGCTTTTGACATTCTGCAACAGGTGTATTAATACATCAATCTTTCACATTATACTGGTGTAGAAATAGTAGCTAATCCAGAACACTCTCCACTAAACCATACCACAAGAAATCTGTACAAAAACGATATTAGTATTGCCATTTTTTGATTAACTTGTGGATGAGAGAAATGTCTGTAAGTTAGTTTAACATTTTACTTCGGCAGGCAATCAAAGGCAGGAGTTAAATATTGTAGCTTGGAAATTATGTTGAGCAAAGTTCTTGCAAGAACGCAAAAGGCGCGTACCAAATTCATTTCTCTGCTATTTTAACTGAGATGTTAACCCATAAATAGGTTAATCCCTCTGTAAAAACAGCAGAGAGGAATTTTATACAAATATATTAAGCGTTCATACAATAACATTGTTCTAATAACTTCCAAGCTTACACGTCTCATTCTTTATTTTATTTTTTTAAAACATTGCCCCTTCTAATTTTTTCCTTTTTTCCTAAAGGGACTATTGGAATTTGGTTCCACAGGCCCCGGCTGCCACCAGCACTGAGCCTAGTGGCCCTTCCTCATGTGTGAACCTGCACAGTGAATTCAGTGGGCTATTGCACCGTGGTGGACATCACAGCTTAACCTGATCCTTTCCTCACCTGACATCTTTCTATGCACACTTTCCAAAAATAAATTTTATAGTGTTCATTCTGTATCAACTTGTAGCAATCAGGAGAAGAAACCCTGGATGGTCTTTTACAGCCTCCCTTCCAGTGTCCTGGCTAAGATCAGCAAGGACAGGGTATCAAATCTAGTCCTTTCAGATCTCTATGGGTGAGTTCCACCTGAGGCACTGAGCTCACCAACTGTGACATTACTACTAATAGTACTAAATTCCCATTCGTCAGCTCAGCAATGATGGGGCTGAATGAATTCACTCTACTGTAGTCTGTTCTTAACTAGTCATCTGTATTCCTTTCTGCAACAAGTCACTTGACATTGTCTATCCAGTGCTTCCTTGGTCTTCCTCGACTTCTTGTTCCATGTACCTCTGTATTCTAACTGTTTCCTATCTTGAAACATGCCCGAGCCATCACAGTTATCTTTCTGTTAGCTCTGTTTCTTGTCTAAGCCATGTTCTTATATTATATTCGGTATCAGAGATCTAGAATTCGCTAAGAGATCGACAATTACTCGTTGGCCACTCTCAGTAGGTTTAGCATGCCAACCGAAGCAAGGTCCCAGGGTGTGGCGCTTGGAGCCACTAATGAGAGCTGGGTGAGCCACCAGGGCCAACTGCTAGTAAAACCACCCTCCTGGGTGTGATTGTTTGCTATGCAGAGATACTCGGGTAGAATTTCCACTAGTTTACGCTTATTTTATCAGCTCAATCTGGGTGAAATCAGTTAAACCAGCGCAAAAGATTGGGGAATTTTAAATATAAATTATGTCAGGCATAAATCGAGTTTCTGCAATCTTTAACGCTGGTATAAAAATCATTCCATCCGAAGCTGGCCCATCCACAAAGCTGGCCAGATTGAAACAATGAGGATGGCAAGTTTTCACCAATTGTCCCATTTGTGGCGGCTCAAGGAGGGCTTTCAAATTGTGCTCATTCTCTTGGGCACACAGGCACTAGTAGGCACGTTCTAAAAGTTTTTACATATTAAAAATATTTAATTTACTAAGAAATCATTTTCAGTGATTTAAAATCAGGTTACTCACAGGTAGAGGATTGGACACTTATTAAAAATGCTTATTTTTGTGATAAACCTATTTTTAGCTGTATTAATAAAACTGCACCAGGTTACCACTCTTAAATATATCAATGAATATTTTTTAATGCAAAAGTAAAAAAGTAAACAATTACATTCTATTACTCTGACCGATTGCGCGGGGTCATGGATGATTTTACGTTTGTGATTATGCAAATGCATTTTAGCGGAAACTTGAACTGTAACCTAACCAACGCAATTTCAAGTGCAATTTGTGCCCAATTTCCTGATTGTGCTCAAAGCGGAAACTGACCCCGCTACCTTTAGGGCTTACCCCATACACCTCATTAGGGAGCATCAATCATTACTTTATAAGGATTGCATTCAGTTCACCTAGTAAGAAATTATTTTGCCTGTATATTATGTGTAGTGAAATTGTGAACATGTTCTTTATAAATACACTTATAATTACACACAAGGAGTGATTCTGAGATTTAGCGCTTGCAGCAGGGAATGGTGCTGGCAGGGAGTGCATCATGGGAAATCAGGCAGGCACAGCCTATGATTTTCCATCTAGTAAAATTAATGGGTAAAAAGATCATGGACTGTGCTTCTCCGATTTCCTAGATGCACTCCCTACCAGCACTGCTCTGTTGGGAGTGTTGGATCGCAGAATCACCCCAGTAGCTTACAGACAATCTGACCAAGTATGAATTAAGTTGATGTATTAAAAATGTTTTTATTTATGGCAACTTCAAATGTGAAATTTATATTTGTTTTTTGTAGCAAAATAAATTTCTCTTAAAAAAAATTATTAAAACTTTGCCAAATGCCACAACATTCTTAAATTAAACCTGTAATCCTGTGACCACAATGGATGCAATCCTCCAACATCTAACATATATAGTCACGAGGAATTTCCTCGGGGATTCTCTTGATCAGCCGGTGTAACTTTGTGGAAGATTGGCGGAAGCTCTGTTTACGCAGTGTATCTGGGGTTTCCGCCGATCTCCCACCAAAGTTACGGTGGTCGATCAGGAGAATCCTCAAGGAAATTCCCAGCATGTATATTTGGCACTCTGGCTATTGTTCTGATTTACAAGTGAAACATTTCAGCTGTGCTGCTCATACACATTTCCTACACAATGATTTTCCAATCTTAGCTGTGTGATTTACGGGCAGTTGCTGTGCAGAAGCTCAGCACTTCCTCACACGGAGAGTGGAAAGCAGCAAAGAACTAAGCAATGGAGGCCATTTTTGTAAACCTCCTTAGCTGGTGGGTCAAGAGTGACATTGGAAGAGGCCGGGGAGAAGGCTGGCTTAGCTAGGGAATGATAGCTTTAGCTGCTCTTTATTAACTAAGAGAGAAAACAAAATAGTTCTAGTTGCATATGGGAAATGTTTTCCCTTTTTTTGTACATTTCACTTCCATTCTGCTCCTCCCTCCATGTAGTGGCTGAGATTGAGAATTAAATGAAGCAGGCTTGAAACTGCATCCAGCCTGGCTTTGTGGTACTGAGTGTATTAATGGGGCAGCACCTTCCCTGTAATGAGCATACTTAGGGTCATTTCTACCCCATCCAACAGTTTGATTAAATGAGTGATTATTTGAACTTGTTAGATCAGCTTAATTGGCAATAACAGCAGCTTTATTCAATAAAAGTAGTAAGGAAAACTGTGCAATCACAGTATTTTTGAAGAGTGACCAGTAGCAGTTTCAGATGAAAGCTTCTTCAGTACTAAGCGGCCTCGGTGATCCAATAGTTGCCTGAAGACATATCTCCTTCTCTGTGACAGTAGAAATGTCACTGAAACTGATAAACACAACAGATGTCCAGCCCAATGCCATGTGGATAATGCCAAGTAGGCGGTTTATTTTACATTAGGAATTTTTGGCTTGCAATCTAGAAATACCCGATAACTACACTTTGTTAGCTCATGTAATCCTTCAGGATTTTCTAACAAAACATATCTATTAGTATATAAGTGGATCATATTTATCAGAGAAAGAATATTCTACTAAATTCCCAGAATATATCAGAAGGAAACACATTGCAGTAAGTAGCAATTTCATTAATATTCCTTTAACTCAGAGTCCCTTCATTATAAAGGGCCCTTCCTTTAATTTTTAAAGGCCAGGCACTGCAGACATATTAAAGGGCTGCTTTTTATCCGTTCACGTGCTTCTTTATGCAGACTCTTGTTAACAGTCAACATATTACTTTGCTGAAAATGGTGTCACTGATTATAGAAAGCAAACATTCAACACTAATTTAGTGAAATGCCTCTCTGAGAGAGGACAAATACCTGCAAATAACTACTACATAAATGTAAGGTACCTCACTGGTATCTTATTGTTTATAGAATCATAGAATGTTACAACACAGAAGGAGGCCATTTGGCCCATTGTGCTGTGCCGTCTCTTTGAAAGAACAATCCAATTAGTCTCACTCCCATGCTCTTTCCTCATAGCCCTGCAAATATTTCCTTTTCAAGTATATATCTAATTTCCTTTTGAAATTTATTATTGAACCTTCTTCTACCACCCTTTCAAGCAATGCATTCAAGATTATAACAACATGTTGCATAAAATAAATTCTCACCATCTTCCCTCTGGTTCTTTTGTCAATTATCTTAAATCTATGTAATCTAGTTACCAACCCACCAGCCAGTGGAAACAGCTTCTCCTTATTTACTCTATCAAAACTGTTCATGATTTTGAACACCTCTATTAAATTTCCCCTTATCCTTTTCTGCTCTGAGAACAACCCCAGCTTCTTCAGTCTCTCCACATAACTGAAATCCCTCATCCCGGATACCATTCTAGCAAATCTCCTCTGCACCCTCTCCAAGAACTTGACATCCTTCCTAAACTGTGGTACCCAGAATTGGACACAGCACTCTAGCTGAGAGTTATTTAGTGATTTATAAAGATTTAGAATAACTTCCCTGCGTTGTTATAACTTTGTTGTAATTTTCTTTATTTATTTTTAACTTTTATGTGTAATTTTTCTAATCATCAAGTTGATTTATGGTAGCATTGGAACACTTGCCACCTTTTGCACCCAGAGTCAGTATTGAGCATTCTTAGGTTGGTATAACATAGTTAAGTCCGACTGCTCTGCCCCAACAATGTGCCTCAGTCCTAACCTCAGGAGAATACTGTACTACATTATGATATTTTTCCACAAGTCCTCTGTGGCCTGAGTGAGATTGAAAATTAGTACCCAAATAATATGCCCACTACAAACTGGGCTGAGGCTACCTGAAGTGGTTTCACATGGTTTGTTTGCACAGGAGACTTTTAGTTTGATCAGGCTGGGCTGTGTTTGAACACAGGTCTAAGAGGTGAAAGGCCAATATCTAATCCATTACACCACACAGTCTACCTTATTTATTATTTTATTAACAAGTTGACCTGTACACCGTTATCCTTAAATGAGTACTATCTTCATGATAAAGTGCTTGGTAAGTTTTTTGTTTGTTTGTGGGACAGAGAAAAGCAAGAAGAGCATGAGTTATTTTTTGTCATTTTGACATCTGATAATAATGAACTTTGGTGTGATTCATGTCACTATGTGTTGGTACAAAAGTGTAAAAATGTTGACCAAATGCTTTGTCATTAAGATGGTGCCCCTTTAACTTGTCACCATTGTAATACATAATCAAAATTGATAAGTTCCTTCACATGATAACCAGCTTTGATTTATTTTAGGTCAAAGTGTGGTTCCAGAACCGGAGGATGAAATGGAAACGTGTTAAAGGAGGCCAACAAGGAGCTGTCGCAAGGGAAAAAGAACTGGTTAATGTGAAGAAAGGGACATTACTGCCCTCTGAGCTCTCTGGGATCTCCACGTCAGGTGCTCATCATGCTGGAGACATTCTATCAAACGATGAAAGCCAGGACAGTGATCACAGCACTGAGCTTGGCCACTTGTGATGTACAAAGTGAGAGAGAAAGTCTCGACAGATACTCAGGAAAGAAATGGCATGAGGAGAAAGCAAACAACATTGTCTTACAGCCTCTGTGCGAATGATTCCTTGTGGACATGGTGCGAACATCAGAGCCTCTGAACATTCCATATTTGCATATGACAATCAGATGGTTTGCAAGTTTATGCTTTGACTTCCACTGTAAATAAGAACAGGAATTAATGCAAAAAAGCAAAAGAAATATTAACAGAAACTCTAGAGAGAACAATGGGGAAGATTTCTTCTGTGCAATCGCTGGAGCAAAATATTAAACACATTTCTAAAGACTGAGTATGCAATCTTGCCACAGAAGAAATCCTCACCCAGTAATGGGAAATGTAGCATTTCAATGTAATTGAAATTTTAAAACAGTGCTCTGAAAGAGACAGCTAGAAAATGCAGACACCTTCTCCAGTATTCTTACTCATAGGTGCAATACTTATTCAAGTAGAAAAATAATTATTTAGGCAGCAGCAACACACTGATATTTATAGGGTTGTCCTGACACGTTTTTTAAGAGCTGTTGATGGGAAAAAGTATCTAGTCAGCTCAACAAAACCCTGAAACCCCTACAGACTGCTACTCCAGTGAATGATACCAAAGTAATAAAAGTAAAAGTTTAGTTTGTTGCATATTTCATACACATCAAAGATACCAGTCACTGGTGTGTTGGAAATCTTATTATCTCCTGTGGCTAAATATCATCAAATTATATCAAGCAAATGTAACTAACATGTAATTAGTAATTATCAGAAAGTTAAACAAAAATTGAAACACTGAGGGCGATTTGAACTATTGTTTACTTTTTCATTTTTCTTATTCAAAGATCCAATAGAGATTCCTATTTCCATTCTGTTTTTGTCCAATTAATTTTTACTTCAGTCTTTACTAACAGTCAAACAAATGTAGTGAAAAAACTGAATATCCAATCTGTGCAAAGTGTAATTGGAAATTTGACATTGTTCAATCGATATCATTTTTATTAATTATCAGTCTTAGCCAAGTGACAATAATTTCCATAACAGTTGCACCCAATGTTATCAAAATAATCTATTTGCATTTTCCAACATTTGAGAAGTTTTTAAAGCACTTCTAAAATGTATAATGTTGATAATCAATACAATTTTATGCACTATTGTTTACTGCATGTCAGGTTTAGGGGATGTAAAACATGAATGTCTAATAGCATCCTGGAATTCTTTATGGCCTTTTCATATTTGGTATTGCTGTTTGGGAATAATGTACAATACAAACAATAGATTAATTAAGTAAATGTTGCACATTTTATTGAAGTGTAATAAACTGTTGAATAATGTGCACATCTAAGCCAACCAAGTTTTAATCAGTATCTTATCTATGATATATATATATATAGAATAATGGGTACTCAGGAGTGAAATACAAGGTTGCACCTCAGTTGAGAAATTGAGGATGTAATTCCTGATTTATCAGGAAGTAGAAAGATATGAACTTGGTGCCAGAATAAGGGCGAGTTACAAATGGGCTGTATGTAATGCTTAATGACAGGGTGGACTAAATGGCTGAATGATCTTTCTTCGTTCCTACTATATTTTGTATAAACAATAAAAGTAACACTAGAAAGGTTCACAAATGCTGTCTGATTTCAGAGATTAGGTTACAGCTTTTACCTCACTCCCCCGGTATGTTTTATTATATTTACTGCGTATGATATTTTGTTAAATTGACATTTTGAGCGTGTTCCTAATGTGGATATGCATTCCTTCACAGGTTTACTGGTGAATAGCCTGCAATGGATTGCAGGAAAATTTCATACACAATATATATTATCTTAGTATCCATAATACCAACTTGCTTCATACATCAATTAAAATATATAAATAGTTGTAAATAATGCCTTAAACTTAGAGTTTCATTAATTACTTGGTAAATATTTCTTTTAATGTTTTGAGTAAATGATTAAGTCTTCACTCTGAGAAAGTCTGATTCACAGGGAGTACAGCATTACAGTGATGCTGCACTTTAGCCTTCAAAACAAGAACATTTGGTAGCAATAGAAATATACTTACATAAATCTGGATATGCAATCCCAGGTATAGATTCTGCCTAAGTGGCCTGTGGTAATTGAAATAATAAATGACAAGAGAAAGGATGAAAACATATTGATATAGAAAACGTATCTGGTTTTGTGTTCAAAGCTTCTGTGTAAGAATTGCAGGATTGTAATAAATGGGATTGTCTTCTGGGCATGCTGATATCACATACAAGAAATGCAATTACATTTTTCAACACAACTTACATCATCACACAGTGTGTTAGCGAAGAAATGAAAAAGGTTTGTCAAAGACTTTTTCACGAAGACATTGCCCCTTTAAGCAAATAATACTCAAGCTCCTTAATATTGTTTCTCAGATAATTCTGTTTATGTAACAGTTCCTAAGCTAAGAGCTAATGATAGATTTCAAATGGTTTCTGAGGCAATACATAGATAATGCCTGGTGGTATCAAAGCAAAACAGTTAAATTAGCTACCTCCTGGGAATGATAATTATGCTATTTGCTTAATGAACTTCAAGCTGACTTAAATACAATGTATTAACAGTAATCACCTGAGAAACATATGGCTTCCTGCTGGTGCTGTAGAGCAATGAAATAGCCAAACCTTTGGCAACATATTGTTTACAAAGTTCTAACTGCCTTTGCCTTTGTACAATAATTGCACACTGGACACAAAAGTGTCTTAATGTTTTGCTGTGTCTTGCAAAAGAAATACTATTGCTTGCATTTTGTTTCTTATGTTTAATGAAAGGATTTTTAAACAAGTTTGAAAATGTGCCCCTAATAAATTCACATTGAAATAGTAATCACCAGGAAATGTATCATTTATTTTAAGAGTTCTAATGTGGGTTTTTTTTGCCAATAAAAGAATTGCAACTGATTTACATATATTTTGGGCAAGTCTAGAAACCTACAGAACCATATTAATTGCATTTCACTGCCTCCATTTTGTTGTCTTCAAAGAAAAGTATAAAAAAAAGCATAAAAAGAAATACATAATTTTGTATCTGTTTTATATTTTTTAACACTATTTACCTTTGCATCTACCTTTCAGAAAACAAAAAACAAAAAGGATTAAAGTCTATGCCGCATAGGAACACCTCTAAGCATAAACATTCATTACAAAAGAATAATCCATTTAATTTTTATTCTCTTGGTTGAGGACATCCCAACCAGCAACCTGGCAGATGTAAAATCTAAGAAAATGCATCACAGTTTGGAGTCTCCAGCTTCCAGAGGTTGACTTGGTGCAATACCTAACTGCAGAGGGGCCAGTTGACTTGCAGTAACCGGTATGCTGTTAAACTGCTGAAAACAAAGGCCAGCATTGTGATGGCCAAATGAAAAATCATTTGTAAAGCACCCTCACTGGCCACATCCTTTACAGTACTCTGCGTACGTTCCGGTATATTAATTGCAAAATTGGCCCATTTACAGGAAATAGCTTGTTTGAATATTTTCTTGCTACAATCTCACTTGAAGTTGAACATCTAAAACATTAGTTGCAACATTCGGTGCAGTATCTAGAGTTCATGTTTCTTCAATAGGGAGCAAGATATTGAGCCTCATTATTTGATTGTGAGAGTTTCTTGGAGTATCATGCACGTGTACGTACACTTTTACTTGTACGCAAAAAACGATCAATTTAACACTCAACTTGAAAAGGAATTGTTTGAAAATTCTGGTGCATTTAATATAGTTTCTCAGGCAAATTGTTACCCCTTTTGCAAGCTGCTCACGGTCATGCTCATTCCTTCTCCAGCCAGGAGGTACGGTACGGCCTGTTGATGTCCACACAACTGTGGTCAATGTTGCTGAACAGAACACAAGAGATAAAAGCTGGGATTTAAGTAAGGCGAGTTGGACAGGGTCATATGAATTATGGCTCCAGCCTACTGCCCAAGGTTTGTGCAAATATATAGGAGATGAAATTGGTCTTTGGCAGTAGATCAAAATGGGTGATAGCAAATCGGCAGCCTGTTTTACACCCTGCTTGATTGAATGGAAAAGAAAAACACAGGTTGGGGTGTAAACTGGGCCGAATCTTTATTTTGCACTACCACCACAGATCAATTTCACCCCCAAAACTCAATTTTTTATGCTATATCTAACTACAATGGTGTACTGATGTCAGTAACAGAATGTATATTGTTCTTAATTTATGATATATTCATAGTTATACCATATGAGGTTATCAAATACAATACAGGAACGACCTCATTTGCACAATGATTAGTATGTATTTATGACATGGCCTCTGCAAAGAGAGTGCCTTCCTAAGATTGACTCCCATTCTTGACTGTTCTGAATTATAAAGGGCATTGTGATAGCATTTTTACAAATCTGTGGGGCATCACAACACACAAAAATGAAACCAAGTTGTTACTCTTAGTATTACATTTGTAAAATAACAGTTTTTCTTCCTTGGAATCTAATGTGGAATGTTCATCAAGATATGTTGTCTAGGAGATAGAATCCTTGCTGGTTGAGTTCCAGGATTCTCTCTTAATTGGTCTTTGATCTTCCCATAGGCAGTGCTAATTGATGGTGACTGCTGTAATGTTTTATAATTGATTATATGCTTTAGTTGACCATTATGTTACAATTGGGCCAATGATACAATAGTGAGCAACTGATGCGCTTAAGTTCATTGGGTGCCTGCCAATTGGGTGTGGAGGCCTGAGGCCTACAACACGCTCAAGGCACTCAGCACAGCCCAATGGAGGCAGTGAATTGGGTACGAGTCACTGCACAATTTGTGCACAATGATCATTAGGCCCCTAAATTGTATTTAAATGATATGCACACTCAATAATGCAGTTGGAGCACCTGAGCACTGTTCCAGCTGCACAGCATCTTTTTTGGAAAAGAAAGACTTGCATTCATGTAGCGCCTTTCATGACCACTGGATGTCTCAAAGCGCTTTACAGCCAATGAAGTACTTTTTGAAGTATAGTCACTGTTGTAATGTGGGAAATGCGGCAGCCAATTTGTGCACAGCAAGCTCCCACAAACAGCAATGTGATAATGACCAGATGATCTGTTTTTGTTATGTTGGTTGAGGGATAAATATTGGCCAGGACACAGGGGATAACTCCCCTGCTATTCTTCGAAATAGTGCCATGGGATCTTTTACATCCAACTGAGCGAGCAGACGGGGCCTCGGTTTAACGTCTCATCTGAAAGAAGGCATCTCCGACAGTGCAGCACTCCCTCAGTACTGCACTGGTGTGTCAGCCTAGCTTTATGTGCTCAAGTCCCTGGAGCGGGACTTGAACCCACAACCTTCTGACTCAGAGGCAAGTATGCTACCAACTGAGCCACAGTAATGGATACTAGAGGTAGGACACCTTTAAAAAAAAAAAAAATTCTGCACCTCTGCCCTATGCCCGCCCTAGCACTCCAACACCAGCATCAGTGCCCCCATGCTCATTATATTGTGAGATGTGTCCAGAGTACTAGTAAATTATGCAAATCATCTGACCTAGCATTATCTAGTGTGGTTTGTAGGGGTTTTTTGGCGTGTGCCCAGTCAGCTCTGCCCCTGGCTGTCTCTGAGCGGTTTGAATCGCTCCACACCCCCTGGGTTCTAGACACCGGACTTAGGTACAGGCGGTGATACAGAAAAATGAGTAGACAAGTGGTTCGTTGCAAGAAAACCGTAATTTTTATTAAAAGGTAAAACAAGAGCACAATACTGAGAATTACTAAGATAATTACAGGCATATAAAAATAATACACTTATTTGGGAATGGGTAACACATGGCACATCGAGGGAACAAACACATTAAAATCCCCTTATCCTTATCCCACCCCCTATACCTGACTAGATTAAGCTATGAGGGGCCAGGGATTTATGCTCACCAATTCGAAACCTGTTGATTTTTAACGATTGTGATTTTTGGGGTCCACTCTTGCTGTTCTTTGGGGTCCTTCATCGCCACGTGGTCACAGGGCGCGGCGGTGGAGTTGTTTATGCGAATCACCCTCCTTTTCCTCAGCTAACGTCGTCGTCGAGTCGAGTCTTCGTCGAGTCACGATGGGTCTTCTTCTTCCTCGGGCGGTTTAGTCACTGGGGCTCGGTTGGCAGTTTATACTGACAAACTGATTTTTCTACCCATTCTTCGAACGCCAGTTTATGTGTCATGGACGCTGCTATCCATGCTTTAAACACCAACTTATTCGTCAAACGCCAGCTTATAACTAGGCATTTGTCCCCCAACGTGTCTTTCCGCTGCCCTTCTCTGCTTTTACCGGTTTACCGTTTTCTTCGTCTCCTCTCGTCTGCCCGTTTGTGGCCTGTGTGTCCTTGAATTCGGGTCTCGTTCTCCTCCCGCATTCGGCCCTCAGTGTAGTAATGGGCGTCCTTGGTGTTGAGCGGCGCGGGGAGCGAGAAGAGAGCCCGCCACGAGGCCAGGGCACGAGAACGAGAGGCAGGAGGCCAAGGGCCAAGCGATAAGAGGCAAGAGCAAGAGAGCGATCACTACTGATGGGCCTACAATTATACCCAGTTCTTCATCCCTTATCTGCGCGCCAAATCAGGTCAGTCCTTTGTCTAACTTTTGGCGGGCTCGTTTAAAATGATTACAGCCATTTACTTTAACGACTTCTGGAGTGGTTGTCTCCGTGCTTAATGGCTTCGATGTCCTGGCTGTTTGTTATTTATGAAATTTAATTGTCCTCATCCTGGCTTGATGGCTACTGTGAGCTGTTACCGATTATATATGCAGAAACCTAATGGCCTCAATTAGGCCCATTCTGACCTGATCTGTTCCAAGGTGAATGAATGCATATTCTGTGTTTGCTTAGCTGTCTGGCTCCACAAAGTCTTTTCACAGATTCATACATTTTAGGTTTCGTTTCAGGTTTTGAAAAGTGCCTGCCTTTTTGCAGGGCCTTGCTTTTAAAATCCTGTACTTTTGGTCACGAGGTTGCAGAAGCCATTTTGGGTACCCTTTTTAACAACTTGTCCATACAGGGTCCCTTTATCCATAACTTTTGGGGAATGTGGGAATTTTGAGAACCCTACAGGTTCCATGTCAGTTATGATTGACCCAATTTAAGTCATCAACCAGTGCAACTTTGGTAATGGACATGCATAGTAGTCGATGCTCAGAGACGTTTGTATTTGGATAGATGCAGGCTTAAACTGGGGGCCTGTATCAGTAAATTCACACAAAAGGATGGTGACCTCCTGCAGTCTGAGGTTTTTGCTATGTTTCTCCCTCATAGCGCTGAATTTTGCTGGTGCTCAGAGGGTGGGTTTGGAGACGGGTCCGCTGTCAAAATCCAAAAGATTGACAGCGGGCCGGTATCCTGCTCTGAACCCGCCTCCTTGTCAGAATCCCAAGTGCCGGCTCTGCCTGCGCTTTGCAGACATGGCACTAAGCGGCGGGTCATGCAATTCTGTTTGTTCGGAGGATGTTTAAAGTAATTAAATCCCCATTTTCCCAGCTCCAAAGTATTTTGCCATGTTTTCCACAAGGTTCCCGTCGCTTGGGGATCACGCCAGGTAAGTATGTTGGGTTCTGAACAACTCTCCATTTCTTTCAATAGGTGACAGCTGCAAAAGTGGTTTAAAACTTGCCATTTTACAGCTGGTCACTTTCCAATCTCAGAAGCTTCAGCCTTCAGTATTTAGAACCCACTTTTGAGCTTAATGCACTTTTGAAGTGTTTGCAGTAATCTCTCTATCCACTGTCACCTCCTTGTAACAACCTATCTCAACATTGACAGATTACTTTTGTCATCTCAACCTCACCTGCCATCTATTCCATCAGCATCGGTGCCCTTGAAAAAATCTCAGCTTGGTCCTCAGAATCCCAAAATGATCAGACTTAACACCAGCATCACCGGGCACACCAGCAGCACCAACATCCACACCAACCTTCTCCGCAATCAACTGATGCTGCATTGGACCCAGGGTATCATCACCCGAGCACATTGCTGCCCGGGACACCAGCGATGACCTCACCATGGCCAGATTAGCTTCACTTAACACTGTACACCCTGGCTGCCACATGATGCACCAGGTTGCCACCACCCCACAGCAGCACCATAAAGCATCCCTATAATGTCCAAGCCATTCCTTTCACACTCATCACCATTGGGGGTGGGATTACATTATGTCTCAGCATTCACTGCAACTAAGACACTTTCAAAGGTGCACACAAATCTGTCCAAGAAGGTAAAGTAGTAACAATAAGGATTTCAAAGCTTGACAACACATTAACAGAAAGTTTACACGATCATTGGCTAAAACACCCAAGTGCCTATTCTTGTGTGTTGTTAGTTGGTATGCTTGCAGTAGGATGAGGGTGAGTGTGAGGGGTGGCTAGTGAGATGGGGAAGTGATAATGTAGATAGAGTGGGATGAGTGGAGGTGCAAGGTAAGTTGGTATGAGTAAGGATATGCAGGAGTAGGGTAGGGAAGGCAGAGTGATGGGGATGTGATGAGTGGCACAGGGGGATGAGGCTGAGTGTGGCTTTGCAGTAACGTTTCGTGATCTACTGAGATCATTGAAAGGTTTGCGTCACTGTTACCAGGTCCTCCTGACAACATCCCTGCTTGTGTCCTCCTGTGCAATGTGCAACCAGGCTGCGTTGGTCTCCTGGGAGGTCTCTTCCGCCCATTGGAAGGGAAGAGAACCTCCCTGTGTGCTGTGACTCCGTCCATAAGCATATGGAGGGAGTCCTGGAAGAGCCTGGGTGCAGCTGTGCACCTCTGCAGTGCTTGTCAGTGTTTGCAGCACCTCAATGCTATAGAACACGGACAACACAAACGTCAAAATGAATTTGGACATGGTCCCTTTAAGGAAACCGGCTGATGACACATCAGCAGATGACGTCGTCAGGCCCGCTTCCTTTTAATTGGCCGGGAACCTTGCAGGATGGGCTTAACAAGCCCAATCAGGGCAAAATCACTCAGAGGAGGCGAGATGAAGACGGGTGTAAAGTTTACGGCTGCTGTCTGCTCCGGGCGCACCGAACTCGCCACGGCTTGCAAAATCACGGCCCTAATCACTGATCAATGAAAATAAAAATTGTGGAAAATGCTCACCCCTATTAACACTCAGAAAACCTTCACTGCAACAGACTGCAATGGAGCGAACATCCTGGAATGAATGCAGAATCGACCCATTGCAACACTTAGGACAAGACTCCTGAACTCCCAAAAAATTAGTTGATTTCAAAATGGACTGCTTATAGCTGATACACTGCACTAAATAGAGCACACCTCTTTTCACAGCAGTTTAAAATATTAATGGGCCGTATTTTGCTGTAGAAATAACGGTGAGGCTAATAGCGCTCACCGTTGTTAAAGTGTAAATCAGACAGCAACTTCCAGTGACCGCACATGCTCAGTTAAATGTGGAAATCAGGAAGTTGGTGACTGAGTTGCCATGCTCCTAAAGAAGCTTCAATATAACGGTATCTCGGCGAGAGACTCGGCATTGAAATACATGGAACGGCGTGAAGGTTGCGGTACTTATGTAATAGCTAGCCACTAAACTCACCAGAAAAAAATTAGGGCTTGTCCAATCCAGGGTAAGTAAATTTTTAACGGTGTGCTAAGTCTGCCAAACAACCCCTCTGGCACTGAAAATTAACTTTTACAAGTGTGGAGCCACATTCTTTCAGATTTTTATTCTTGTTGGAGATTAAAAAATATATTTTTTTTAAAACTTTTTCTGTCTCTTTTATCGCTCTCTCTTATTCCGATCTTTCTCTCTCTATTTCACTTTCTGTGCATGATTTGACATTGAATTAACTATTCTAACTTACACTTCCTGGTTCAAACTCGGTGCAGCTCATTAACAATTCTTCAATCTGATTGGTTAAGGAGATACACAGTTGCTTGTCCTGTTCACACAGGTCCCAGATTCTAATCACATCAATTCCAGTACAAAATCCCATAGAAAGTCTGTGGGCAAGCGAGAGCAAATTCCGGCTCACTATGTTTTACCTTCAGCAAACTATGGACTGTCCCTTTAGTCCCTTCCTCCCCTCCACCCCACTTTCCCAGCCTCTGCACCTGCTTAAAACCTGTTATACCCGTAACTTTTTCCAGTTCCGACGAATGGTCAGAGACCTGAAACGTTAACTCTGTTTCTCTCTCCACGGATGCTGCCTGGCCTGCTGAGTGTTTCCAGCATTTTCTGTTGTTATTTTAGATTTCCAGCATCCACAGTATTTTGCTATTGTACAGAATTTGAAGCCTGGTTTGTGCTTGCCATGGTCAGGATTCTAACATTACAATATCAATTGCCCAGTTCAAGACATTTTTAACCATCATCCATAATCTCAGTGTAACACGTCTGAAGCTCATACCAATGCCTATGATTGATATGTCTATATCTACTACCCAAGTCTTCCAGAGTTTAGCACGTGAGCATCCACCAGTTGGGATTTTGATATCTTTAGCTATTGCTCAGGCAAAGGAGTCTCACTTCCCTATGTGGGCTTTAGAAGAAGGTTCCATTCACAGTCAGATGACTGTCAGGTTGATGATCCACCTGTTGCTAACTTTAATACCATCTTCACACCATCTGATTTTGCCTTAAAGTTTTCTTTGGTGGAAATAACAATGATTTGCAATTTCCCCATAGACTCAACAGGATTATAACATATGGCTGTTGTTAACTCAACAAGACCAATTCATTCAATTATTGGGAAGTGGATTCAATTACTTTCAGCCATGAGGAATTTCCAAATTGTAACATGGAGGATATATTTCAATTTGTGGTTATGTTTCTCTTTGTTCATGTTGCACGTGTGTTCATTCAGTAAGTATGATTTCAAAACGCAATGTAAAGTGAGTTCACTTCACGTGAAATTTGAAACTGCCAATTCTCTGTGATGATGCATGGTGGCTCCCCATGTGTCAGTACAGCAGGATTGGTTGTTTACATTATCATTCCAGACCTAATTTTAATGCAATTGTGTGCATTGAGAATTGTTTTTTTTATTATGCCCAATCAAGGAAATGTAAACCACTAATCCTGCTGAACTGATGCGTGGAGTAGCTTTATGGTTATGGTTCTGGACTAGCAACCCAGAGGTTGAGTTCAAATCCTAGCATGACAAGATGTGGATATTGAATTCAATAAATCTGGTAATTTGTGGCTTAGAACCAGAAAGTGTCAGATTGTTGTAAAAACCCAACTGATTCACTAACATCCTTCAGGGAAGGGAACCTGGCACCCCTACCTCATCTGGCCTACATGTGGCTCCAGTTTCACACTATGTGTTGATTCTTAAAGCTCTCGGGGTAACCAGGGACGGGAAATAAATACTGGCTTGCTAGCGTCACCCACATTCCAAGCACAAATTAAAAAAATGCAGCACAACAGAGAATTGGTAAGCACATTTTCAAACTATGATTATGAAAAATATTACAGGTAAATAAATTATATTCTGTGGAAAGGTCATGCAGGCATAATTATCTTCACTACAGTCTAAGGTAGCATGTTCACTAGAATAGATGCAAAGTACATAACAATTAAATACATCACAGAGCAATGCATTTCATCGAGAATGCCCTGTGCAAGATTTTGCAAAATATAATGTTATTGAAATAGAAACAGAACAAAAGAATTTGCATTTATGTATCACTGTTCATGTTTTCGGGATGTCTCAGAGCACTTCACAGCCAATGAAGTAACCTTTTGAAGTATTGTAATGGAGGTAAACACAGCAGCTAATTTGCGCACATCAAGGTCCCAGTAACAGCGATATCAGATAATCTGTTTTAATAGTGTCGGCCTGGAGAAATCCCAGTTATTCAAATAATGCCGTGGATCTTTTACAATCACACGAGAGGGCACACAGGACATCGGTTAACATCTTATCCAAAAGAGTAGTATTATTCCTTCAGTACTGCATTGAAGTGTTACCTAGATTATGTGCTCAAGTCTCTAAAGTGGGACTTGAACCCATAATCTTCTGACTCAGAGGCAAAAGTGCTACCTTTTGGCCAAGGTTGGCACTTAATATCATATCACTATATTAGATGCCTTATATTTGAGGGAATTAACACACACCTTCTCAGATTTTTAAAATATTGGCTGCCAGTCTTTGGGAGAACCTATCCCTCACAGTATGCTCCGCAAGTTGTACCATGAAGGGGAGCTGGCCACTTCAGTCACAAGTCGGATACTGTCCCTCCACAACAAATAAAAAGGCCTCAGATGTCTTCAGATATCTGAATTGTGACATACTGAAGCCATATGGAGGAGGGCTGCTGAGTATAGATCAATGTAATGAGTTGGCTGTCTAGAGAGTTCACCTGCTCAATCAAGTTACCTAACTCAATGTAATAATTATTTGTGAGCAAAGAAGATTGATAGATAATTGCAAACTACACTCTATCCCTTATTAATGTGACATATGTACCTCTAATTAATAGAAAGTTCCATATATAATAGAAATGAATCAATCTAATATCAGCACAAATTTTTCAAAAAATATGTATGTTCTCAATATGTGTATTCCATCTTTGAATGGTAATGAGGGAATTTTCAACTTCACCATAAGAACAGAAGAAATAGGAGCAGGAGTAGGCCATTCGGCCCTTTGAACCATTCAATAAGATCATGGCCGATTTCGACCTCAACTCCACCTTCCTGCACTATCTCCATATCTCTTGATTCCCTTTGTATCCAAAAATATATAGACCTTGAAAAGATCGCAAAGTCTCTGAAGAATGGACTCCGTCAAGAATATTTTTGTGGACTTTATGGGATTTTTCTGAGGGTATTTTCCCTGTTATGGGATCGCCCTGTGCAGATACGTGAAAGACTGGTTTGTTAAAACTCCAGAGAATGCATGGCAGTTGGCTGTGACAAAAGAACTATCAGTCATCCAGTATGTATGGGTTTGCCCGACAGTCCTGGAAGAAAGGGGCCATTGAACTTGATTAGAAAAACCACTCTAATATGCAAAGCACTTCTCACCTCCCGGTAACTCTCTTAACCCATGTAAGGGGTGGTGTGTGTGGTCAGCTTCACCTCAGACTCCCTTGAGCGGTTCGAATCGCTCCCACTCCCTTTTTGTTCCAGACTTTGGACTTATTTGGGGGTTGTAATGAAACTTGCAACAGACACCTGGGTTGGTCAAAAGAATTGAGATCTTTATTTTGAGACAGGAAAATATACAATACAATAAAACTTATACTCTAAAGGGTGGGGAACACTCAGAATATGCGAGGGAGAATTACAATAGACAAAAATCCCTTACCCTCCCAACCCTACTATCCTAACTAGGTTGAAATCCAGAGGACCAGGAAATGCTCACCAAATGACTTTCTTGACAGATTGTAGAGGTTTGCGATTTTGGGGTTCTCCTTAGTTGTGGCAGTTGGGGCCTGCCGTACCCCGGACATGGTAGAAGACTGCACCTGCGTTGGGTCTTCAGTTTGGGTTTGTCCGCTGATGCGGTTAACTGCATAGTTGGATGTATCAGGTAAGTACCCAATTTTCTTTGGTTAGTCTAAATTTTAGGGTCTTTTGTGTCAAAATCTTACCCAGGGGTAAGTCAGACTAGCCTGTAGAGTGGAAACAAGTCTTTGATTTTCGAATTTTCGATGGTTGGTTTCTTGTTGGTCGCGGTGGCCCAGTATTACCTGGTTGGTGGTAATATTGGTAGTTGTTGGTTTCTTGAAGCCTTTGGTTGCTGCGATCTCCATTTCTTCTTCTTCCCTCAAGTCTCCGATTCTCCGACTTTCTCTCCTGTACTGAACTCGTGCTCTGACTGACTTCTGATCTTACTGCACTGAGCTGAACTGTTTCTCCGATCTTGACCTGATTCACTGAAAAAGCAGGCCTCAATTATACTGGTTTGAGGCCTGGCTTATCTGACCGCTAAATCTCTGGTTTCTTTGTTAAATTTGGCAGGCTCGTTATTTTTTATATGTTTTAAAACTTTAACGAGCTTTGGGGATGGCCCATCTAACTTTAATTGGCCTTTAACTGGTTTCGGGATTGCCTTGAAACCAGTTTAAAAATGTAAAACGTTTGGAAATCTCTGATTGGTTTTGGACTGCTGTTTGATTGTTGTTTCCTGTTGGGCCATGTTCTTTCCTTTGTGTTGCTGTGGGCATGTACTGTTTTATTCATGTACTTTGTGGCTCTGTGATTTTCGGCAGGAACAGGTTTTATTGTCTTTATGTAAAGGCTGAGGTGACCCAGGACATTCCCAGACGGCCCAATATCCAAACTCGGGGGCCCATCCCACCTTCCTTTGTCACAGTTTGTCGCAGGTCTGAACATGCCTTTTAAACCAGCCAAATCCTCCTGGGGTTTTGATTTTTAAATCCCTTTGGCCTAATCAATCACACAGAATCACAGAATCCCCACAGTGCAGATAGAGGCCATTTCGGCCCATCGAGCCTGCACTGACACATATCCCACCCGATCCCCGTAACCCCTACACCAACACATATCCCACCCTATCCCCGTAACCCCACGCATTTAATCCCCCTAACACTAAGGGTCAATTTATCATAGCCAATCAACCTAACCTGCACATCTTTGGACTGTGGGAGGAAACCGGAGCACCCGGAGTAAACCCACGCAAACACGGGGAGAATGTGCAAACTCCACACAGACAGTCGCCCGAGGCCGGATTCGAACCTGGGTCCCTGGCGCTGTGAGGCAACAGTGCTAACCACTATGCCACCGTGCCACCATATTTGCTTCAAACAGTCCAATATCTCTCCTTTCTTCCTTTTGGTGGAAAATGTGTAATTTTGCGAACCTTACACTTATCATACGCCCACTCAGATGCTTCTGGATGGGAGGATAAAGGACGGCACGGTGAGCAGTGCACGCATTGCTCGCTGGACTTTATTGCTCCCTCAGATGAATTTGAGTGTGAAAGGCCTCTGTGAGCCCAAGCTCGCCGCAAATTTGATCTACCCAGGGGTGGCCCACAAATGTTCTGTTGAAGGGGTATGGGACGCAGACATAGGGTTTCGGGCTGGGATCCATCCCACAGGCCGTGAGATCCATGTAGACGGGTCCAGTACAGTGGTGGCTGGGGAGCGACTCACTGGATGCGGGATTTTTGACCCAAAGGCGGGCATTGCCAAGGCCATTAAACTCCCGAGCACCATGAGCACCCAGCACGCTGAACTGTCGGCGGTGGTGTATGTGGTTACTCACCCCGAAGAGTTCCCTACACCCTACATGATTTGCTCGGACAGCATGTTCACTTGCAATTTGTGTACAGAATATTTAGCCATTTGGTCTCATCGCGGGTTCACATCTGCAGACGGGAAACCCCTAGCAACCAAGCCATTGTTGCGACAGATCTTATCATCAATAGGAACCCAGGGGGATTTCTATATCCACAAAGTCAAGGCCCATTCTAAGACAGGACCACGTGTGGAGGGCAATCAGCAGGCCGACGTGCTGGCCAGAGGGTGCTCGAACGTTTTGGGATCCATATGGGTCGAGTCTGGTAGCAGCGATCAGAGACAGAGGTGGGACCCAAGGGAGTGCAGGGGTAGCATTGGCCCTGGACCTAAAGATGGTCCAGGCACGGGATCCCACCCTAAAGACTGTTCTGGAGACGCTGGCTAAGGGAGAAAAGGTAGAGGGTCCATACGGAGTGGCAGGTATTACGGTAAAGGAAGGAATGGTTTTCAGAGGGGAACAGTGGGTAGTTCTGCAGCAGCACCAGAGGGGAAACCTTCAGTTGGCCCACGAGGATCCAGGAGCGGGGCACCCCGGGCCGGAGACCACCTGGCAACGGGTGGAACAGGCAGGGTGGTGGCCACCACTGAGGGAGGACATCCGCGACTTCTGCGTGGATTGCTTGGTGTGTGCTGCAAACAACCCTGACCCCCAGAAAAGGAAGGTATCCATGGGACACACTAGGAGAGTGGAGGGAGCATGGCAGTCCATACAGGTCGATTATATCGGACCGCTGCCCACCGCACAGGGGGGTTACAAGTACTGCCTGGTCCTGGTAGATGTGTTCTCTAAATGGGTAGAAGCCTTCCCATGCCAAACAGCCACAGCTTTGGAGACCGCAAGGATTCTAGTGAGAGAAGTGTTCTCTAGGTGGGGGCTACCACAGTATGTGGAGTCCGATCAGGGGAGTCACTTCACAGGGGCAGTCATGCAGACGAATCTGAAGATGCTAGGTGTAGAGGGTAAATGGCACATTGCACACAACCCGCAGTCATTGGGGATTGTGGAGCGGATGAATAGGACCATCAAGAAAAGGTTACGGAAGGAGACGGGAGACTCGTCTAGAAAGTGGGTGGAGGTCTTGCCGTTAGTTCTGATGGGGGTCCAAGCCAGCCCGTCTAGAAGCACAGGGTATTCCCCGCATGAGCTCGTGACTGGCAGGGTCATGAGAACACCCAGCCATGTACTGGCCCAGGTTCTCACAGAGGATCAGTTGAGAGAGGTGAACCGGGACAGGTTTGTTAAGAATTTGCTTGAGCATCTCAGGCAGATCCATTGGCAGGCTGCCAGTAACATGGGGAAGCGACATTGTAGAAATCGTTTATTGCTTGAGCCTCAGAGGCACCACGAGTGGAAGGTCGGAGATCAAGTAATGGTTAGAAACTTCGCCAGGGTAGGGACTTTTGAACCACTATACATAGGACTGTACAGTATCGTGGATAGGGCAAGTCTGATGGTATATGTGGTCAAAATGCCCCGACGCACTAAGTGGTTCCATATCAATCATTGCAAGCTTTTCAACCCTGGGGGAAGAGCTGATAAGAGGAGGAAACAGCAGGGAGTGGTGAGCTGCGCTACAGATGTGGGTCTCCAGCCCATAATCTGGGACTGTGAGGAGCCCACAGAGGGACCAGTCATTCCGCCTGTGGGGGCAGGAGTGAGAAGGAGTGCCAGGATCCCACAGCCGAGGGTGCCGTGGACGCCTCCTTACACACCGGTGAACGAAGGAAGCCGGAGTCGTAAGAGGCCCAGGGTTGAGGAGACCTAGTGTGGCCACCCGGAGACGGATGGCACTGTACATAACTTCTTTCTCTCCTGTCTGTTGCCTTAGCTTGTCTGTATAGTTTGGATTTTAATCATGTGCAGCTGCGTCTGGAAAGGTGAGGCGTCACCCAAGGACAACGTTGCATTCTGTGTGTTTTCAGGGAACGCCTAAGAACAAGATGAAGTCAGCCATGGTAGTCCTGATCGTCATGATTAAAGCCAGCACGAGTCACAGGGGCGACACCGAGGGATCGGTTATCTTCGGCTGCACCGGCGGAGAGGGACCGACCGTGATTACAGGAGGTGGCTCAAAGAATGGGGCGAGCATCTATCTCCACGAGGGAAGATGGCCTGGATGGCTGGAGTCAAATTCCACCCGGTATTCCAGCCATGACGAGTTCACCAATGGTGAAGCGTCCAACCCATGCCCGAGAATAGGGGTTACCGCCTCCCGGGTTAGGGTAACAGAGGGTAAACAGGTGTGCCTTAGCTGTAGGGGACACATTCCACTGGGAAGGTGGTGGTGGCTCAGGAAACTGAGCGCAGATACAGGGGACCAGACAGCTGACTGGGAAAGACTAAGTAATGACACGTACCGGACGATCACGGGTTCTCAGGGAGGAGTGAATGTGTGTTGGGATAAGTGGTGGGAATCTGAGGAAGGGATTTATGTGTGTATGTGGGAGTCGGAAAAGATCTGCCCAGCGGGTGTGTCGATCGTGTTTAGCAAGCGATGGCAGGACGCCGGGGGGTGGGATCGGAGTGTGGACTCCTGTGTAATCCCAAAATCCCCGAACACCATCAATGCCACAGAGCTCATCTCATACACCAGGAAGCCCCCGCCCAGAGCCCCGACGGTACAGACAACTGTAGATTGGTGTCCCACCACCACCAGGGGTCCAGGGAATGGGTTGGTATTAATCCTTACTGACAAAGTGTTGTTTCAGAACGTGCACTACGCCGTGGCATCCGTGATCCTGAACCTGACTGAAGTCCATCTGCCTGTGTGGTGTCCAAGGAAGATGGAGAAGCTTTATGCTGCTCTGTTAAAGGCGATGTTTCAGGAATTTTATGAACTGGAGTATGGAAATGTAGAGAAAGAACAGCTTAATAATCTGAACGTTGGGGGTAGTGTGGGGTCCAGGAGGCAGAGAAGAGGGACCTAGAACGATGTAGCTACAGCGTTCAGTACAGGAATGGGTATTAATAATACACGTGCGTGGGTCAAGCATCGGCCACGTCGGGTCATGTTTGGTGCCACTCAGGTCATGTCGTGCACATGAGTGACGCTCCACGAAAAAACTTTCAGTTTTCAGAGCTTTTTGAATTTCGGAATTGCAGATAAGGGATTGTGGACCTGTAGTATGGATGATGCACAACTCCAGATGCAGATCACTGGGTTAAAGAACCAACTGCGTAAGATTCTAGGGGAAGAGAATACAGTGTTGGGTTCAGTGCTTCATGAGGACCAGGCAAGGACCGTTCATTTAAAGCAGGTCATTGCGGAGCTGGAGAGGCACGCTAAAACTGTTAATGATTTGATACGGGAGGACAGGAACGCCTCGGAGCAGGCTGCACGGAATGAGGTGTGTGTGTTGTATGGAGCATGGTTGCTGGGCAAGGGCTGCAGTAACCTGGAGGACCTGAGGCAAGGTCGCGTCCCTTCATGGTTAAGCAACAAGCATCTCACCGTGCTGCACCCGTATAACAATTCGTTGAGCCCGTGCCAGCTTCGTTTAGCCTCTGAAGCCTACCCTGTCCCTGTAGATTGCGGGCGGTCCAACCATACCATGTGGAGCATTTCGGGTACCTGATTCCTTTTCTGCCGGAACACCTCACTGAGTTAATAAAGACCGTTGAGCTCTCCCAGAAACATTTTTACATTTTAGAGCAAAAGACAGTAGAAGTGGGGGAGGAGATCAGAAGGATTGTCTCGCCACCATGGTGGGACATCGGTCTGAGTATAGACATTCCTCCCTGGATCCGCATCTGTTCCCATGCATTAGTTATCGTACAATTGTTGCTTGTAAGCTACTTGTTTTGCACCAGCTGCAGGCGACGGAGCCAGATGCTCCAAGCGTGGTGGCAAGGGGTGTTAGATCGATCCAGAAAGGTGTAATTCGATTTGTGTTGATGATGGTTTCTCCCTGCAAGACTTGTAATGTACCAAAGTTCTGTAAGCAAGTGTATTGTATTCTGGTTATAGTTTTGCACTCTGTATTTCGCAATGTGCGCTGTTGCATTTTTGTAAAGTGTTATCACCTGTCAATGCTGTCCTGTGTGATGTGCGCTGTGACTTTTTGGTAACGTCCTGTGGATCTTATTAATGTTCTGTATTTTGACTTGAAGTTTGTCGGTGGGAATTGGAACCCAGCCGTTTGAATGTGTTAAGAAGCCGTTTTCGCTGATGTTTTGACTCGGTAGAAGGGAACTATGACACGCAGTAAGGGGTACAGTTCCAGGTTTTTAAAATGTAAAACCAGGGAAACAGCTTCACTTGTGGGAGACTTTGGCCTTTGCTCTCTCGTCGTGTGAGGCTTTGTGGAAAGAAAAGCATCAAACGGGGGACTGAAGAGATCGCAAAGTCTCTGAAGAATGGGCTCAGTCGAGCATATTTTTGTGGACTTTATGGGATTTTTCTGAGGATATTTTCCCTGTTATGGGATCGCCCTGTGCAGACACGTGAAAGACTGGTTTGTTAAAACTCCAGAGAACGCATGGCAGTTGGCTGTGACAAAAGAACTGTCGGTCATCCAGTATGTATGGGTTCACCCGACAGTCCTGGAAAAAGGAAGGGGCCATTGAACTTGATTAGAAAAACCACTCTAATATACTTCTCACCTCCATCTCAGAAGAGAAGCAGATCAATGAACCCACCGGCCTCAGCGAGCCAAAAGGGAGCCAGTTTTTTTTCCCAACACAAAGACCGAAAGATATGTCCTAGACTTAGGGCGATTAATCCAATACACATGGGTCTGAGGATGACTCATCACAGATTAAGCACCGGAGTGCTCAGAAGCAAATGGATTTTAAAGATTGGTGGGAAAAGATAGGCAGACCACTATAAAGATAGATTCTTTTCCACCATTCTCTCTCTCTCTCGCTCCCTGCCCCTACAAGATCAAACTAACAAGAAATACCAGAGAAGCCAACGAGCAGAGCGATCGAAACCGACCATGTGTGGGGGTAAGCATAGTCTCTCAGAAGTGAAGTTTTTGGGCCATTCTGAGGGTGGGAGCTTCGTTTGGTTCAGCCAGGTAAAGGGGTTTATGCGACTGGGTAATTCGTTGGTAGGGGTGGATTATAGTCCACCATAGCAACAAGGGAATTACTGCTTGTTATAGTCCCAGTTTTGTACTGTATGTATGTTGATTGTAATCTGGATTTTATTCTCCACAGAGACAGTGATTTTGTTTAGTAGTGCATGTTTTAGCCAGTGTATGTTAGACCAAATAAATACAAGTTTGATTTTTCACCGAAGCATTCCTGTCCGTGACTTATTTCATTTACACTCTGAATAATAATTCCCGGGTATAGAACTTTCGTAAGGAGGGGGCGATTTGAACCGTCCATCTAGCAATTTAGCTAGGGTCAAAAACCGCTTACAACCTCTGGCTTGAATATACTGAACGACTCAGCATCCACAGCCCTCTGGGGTAGAGAATTCCAAAGATTCACAATCCTTTGAGTGAAGACATTTCTCCCCATCTCAGTCCTAAATGGCCGACCCCTTATTCTGAGACTGTGACCCCTAGTTCTAGACTCCCCAGCCAGGGGAAACCTAGTCCCAGCATGGGGAAACATGGTCCCAGCATCTACCCTGTCAAGCCACTTAAGAATTGTATACCACCATCTGGGTAGTAAACTGGCAGAGTGGATTGCCTGACTGTTGTAGAATTCATCTGAATTTCATCTCCTTAAAATCCATGGGATAAAAATCAGGCAAGTGCTACTACAATGGTCAGGTGATCTGTTCTGCCAGGTTACTGCCCAGGTGGTGAAGTTGAAAATTGGCCCCTCCATGTTTATGACTTAGGATGCACCCTTTGTAATTGCCTGTGGTGCCAGTATTAATGAGAGAAAAAGTCACATCCAAAGAAGCATTTGTAATTTGGAGTGAGGAAGGCATCAACAGCAGCACCTTTTAATGTCTGGACATCTGGACATAGAGTGGACTGAGACATCTCCAGTAAGGGTTTAATATCATCAAGGGAATGCTGAAATTGGATAGTGCTAAGATTCTGCAGCATCATTGATATATCACTGGTCTGAGAGCCAACATCCTCTCTATCATGTTGCTGACTCTGTGTACTGCATTCACTGAGGATAAATGCTGCCTTTCGTCTGCATGAGACAATATTAAATGTCATCCTTCATCTCTGATAAAGCTTCTCTTAGCAATGAGCGCACTCTTTCTCCAATTTCAGACAACGATGACCTAAGTACTGCTTGGAGAATTGACCTCATATCAGATGCAGCAACACAAAAAGTAAAGCACAACACTGTCCCATGTTGCTCAATCTAAAATAAAGAACTTGTATTTATATGCTGTCTTTCACATCCTCGGGACATATCAAAGCACTTCAGAGCCAATTAATTGCATTTAATGGTAGTCACTGGAGTTTTGTAGGCAAAGGCAGCAGCCAACTTGCACACAACAAACAGATGAATGTCCAGTTAATCTGTTTTGCTAGTGTTAGTTGAGGGAAAAATTCTGACCTGAACACCAGTCGAAAGCCCTGTTCTTCTTCGAAAAAGTGAATAGGATCTTTAATGTTCACCCGTGTAGGCAGACAGGTCCTCAGTGTAACATCTCATCCAAAAGACAGCGCCTCTGACAATGCAACACTTGCTCAGTGTAAAGTTGTTATCAGCTATGGCTGCAGCAGGTACCCAAATTCTGCAAACAGCCATCCTTCCATCAGTGATCGCAATGGATTGCCTTAAAATGTAGGCTGTGTGTGAGCTCTCTAAGCAGTAGACACTCACCAGTATGATTTGGTGTTGGTGGTTCCACACAAGCTGGACATTTATCGTAAAGCCCTTGTGGTTCATATAAAGGCAAGACATTGGCCGCAAATTTAATAGCGCTGAGGGGGTGGGTTTGGAGGCGGGTCCACTGTCAAAATAGCAAAGATTGACAGCGGGTAGGAAATCTGCTGTCAACCCGCTTCCACGTGAGTCTCCCAGGTGTCGGGTCTGTCTGCGCAGAACTGACTCGACACCAAGCGACGAGGGATATAATTCAGCTACTTAAATAGCTTGTTAAGAGTCAATTTAAGAGTATTTTGAGGCTTACTTGTAATTTTACTTTCTCCCCCACAGGTTACCCGCTGTTCGGGGAACACGCCAGCTCAACCTGGCGTGTTTTGCTTCTGCTCTGATGTTTGTGAAAAGCTGACAGCTGCAGAAGTGGTATCAGGATGCCATGCTGCAGACGGTGAGTTTCAGAGCACAGAAAATGTTGGTTACTGCATTTTTAACATATATAGAGATTTCTTTAGCTTACACGTTTTTAGATCCAACTGTATGTCCAGTGCCACCTTATTGGGGGAACCTCTCTCACCATTGACAGTTCGCTTCTGTCATCTCACCTGCAGCTGCCATCTATTGCAGCAACATTGGAGCTAATGAAACAATCAGACCTTGGTCCTCCGAATCCTTCCACAATCAGCCTCAACACCAACATCACCAGGCACACCAACATCACCAACTTTCTCCGACATCACCTGCACTGGATACAGGGCATCAGCCCCTGACAAAATTGCTGGCCGGGCGGCATCACCATGGCCAGATTTTCTTCACTTGACGCTGTAAACCCTGGCTGCCACATGATGCGTCGGGTTGACACTATCCCACACCAGCACCGCGAAGCATCCCTTTAATGTCCAAGCCATTCCATGCACATAGAAATGTAGAGCCATGGTGATCTTCACTGCCACTGACAGTTCCATGATGATGTTCACTTGCCTTTGCATCTTTGTTTAGCAGATAGCACAGTTTAATCATAATCTCCTGAAACACTGCTTCTCCGTTGTTTCCAGGTAGTGCTGGCTGGGACAGATGCATAGGCCCCAATAATTACGGGGAGGCTGGGAGGTGGGGAGGGAGCTGTGGGGAGGTGTAGTGGCCGGGAAACCCGGAAATGTAGGTTTCCTGGAGGTCCTGCTGAATTTAAGGGCAGGACCTCATTTAAATTTTTTCTCTCCACTTCCCTCCCAGATTGAGAGGTTGGCTGGCTGTCGAGTGTGAAGGACTGCAGCACCAGGCGCAGCCGAGAAGAGGAGAGGAGCAAGGCAGGGAGGGAGAGATTGTAGGCTGGGGCGATATCGGGAGGCGGGGCAGGGCAGGGAGGACACGCAGGCTAGATGTAGATTGGGGTGGTGCGGTTGGGCATGAGAGGAGATCATGGTTGGGTGTGGGTGTGCGCCGGAGAGGCTATTGCGGGGGGGATCGGATCGCAAGGAGGGGCGGCCAGAGCACAGGGGGGAGATTGGATGGTGCGGAGGGAAGCAGGTTAGCTTGGGAGGCTGGGGGAAGCACTCCTGCTTCTCCTGGCCCACAAGCAATGCTGGAAAGGCACTTACCTGCTGGATTCATCAGTTCTCATCTCCCTTTAGCTGCCGGATTTCCTGAGCCCTGGGAAACCTGGCCCACAGCCATTAAATTTAAAACTGTTCTAATATTTGAGATGCGCCACCTCATTAAAATATTTAAATGAATGGCCCACCTCTGGAGAGCAGGTTGTTCGCCTGGCCCCCAACCTACCTCCGGTAAAACCAGAAATGGGCGCATTAGAGGTGGGTTGGGGGGTCGGGTTTCCCATTTTTAACCACTCTCCAGCCTGATCTGGGGGGGGGGGTTAAAATTCTCCCCCATAGAATACCTAACTATACCGACCAATACCATTTCTGTGGCATATCATGCCATGTGCTGCCCTCTGCTGTTCCTCCTCATCCAACTGCAATATGACTAGCTCAGGGAATCCAATATCTACAATCAAAGTACTTCCTCATTTTTGTTGGTGCTCTATTGTGATTAAAATGAAACCTGCAGCGATGCTGCAATGCCAGTTATAAATAAAATCATTCTCAGAGCAATACACGTACAATGTAAATACACTGGATTATTATGCAAGTTGCGATCCAAGCGGAGGAACACTAGCACATTACTTCAGCATTACAGCACTGAATATCTACTTCATGCCAGGAGTAATTTTGTAACGTGATAAACCTGGGCAAAATTACCACTATACAGAACTCATGAAAATACTGACCTGAATGCACAAATAGCGCATGCCTTAAATAAATCACTCAAAGTAATTTGCAGGTTTAAATCATTGTCATTTTAAATGCCTCATACTGTAATATGCAGAGTTGCGCAGATCATTTTCAGTGATTTATGTAATTCTCCTAATGCTTTATCCTCACATAACGGTATGTGACAAAGCCCTATGCTATTCTCCAACTAAATTGTCTCTAATATATTCAGTTTCAATATGTCTACAGTTGCTGAAATTCGGAAGTGTTCAATAAGAAATGTAATATTTCCAAAGAGCACTGATGAAGGTTAATTTGTTAATTATGATATTGATATTTGCCTGTTTCTCAGCTGCCAGGCTCAAATTTCTGTCAGTTTTTGCAGACAGTTTGGCTTGTTTCCAGAATAAATACTGGTGTATAAAAGCTGAACTGACTCCTTAGCGTGTGAAAATCTGACTCAGAGACTGAATTCCCTGAGCACTGGTCACGGGGGAAAAACATATCAGTTAAAAATACTGAATAATTTAATACCAAACAATCTGATCATTACATTGGAATAAATCTGTAAGTTGCTGCCATTCATCCTTTCTTTCCAATTGATTTTGAACTAATGTTCACAAGTATGGTGCGGCTAAAAATGTACATAGTAACCCAAACGAAATGGGGAACCAAACACTCCTTATTAAACATGGATAGTCAAGGATAGATTAATAAGGAGTGTGTGGTTCCCTGTTTGGTTTGGGCTACTATGTGCATTTTTAGCACACCATGTGTGTGAATACTAGTTTAAAACCAATTCAGAACCATGAGTAATTTTTCCATATGTCTTTGAATATGCATTATTCTGCATACAAACACAAGCTATGAAACAGTCAACACAGATATCTGGCAAAAATCTCCACAAGTGAGGCTGGCTAGATAATTCACGAGGACCAGTCATAAGGTACAGTCAGCCTCACAAGTAAAGAGACATTTATTATTAGCCATGACACGTCTATTTAAAATAAATTATTTAAGTAAATTTATGTTCTGATGACACAGAGAACATAAATTTACTTGAATATTTTATCTGAAATATGGAAAATATCTTCAATATGACAAAACAGCACATCTACTGCAATGTTAAATATTAAACAGGAAAAAATTCTTCTGTAAGTTGGATCTTTATCATATTTATGCTAAAAGTGTACTATAACATTCAAATAATAAAAATGACATTTTTAAATTCAAAAGAAACACATTTCGAAGTGGAATTTAATTTTAAGAGAAGCTTGTGAATCATTTTCCAAGATCTATTTGGCACATTAGTGTAATGTATGTACCTTTAAGGGGGAGAACTACTTTTTACAGCTCCTGTATCCTGTAGTACCGGCAGTGACCACACCTGTATATAAACCCTGAGTAGTGATCTGTACAGTCAGTTGCAGTTTGAACCCTCATTCAGTAAACACCTGTTTATCGTTCCCTGCAGTCTTTGTCTGGTTATTGAAGGACACAACATTAAGATACACGGATATAACATTGGCGATGACGCAGATTCGAACCTACCTGCAACTCTGCATCACCTCCCAGGGATTCGCTCCTGGAGAACAGTGGAAGGAGGTTGAGTCCAGAAGCACGGGCAACCGCCCAGTCATCCAGTGGAGATTTGAGCATCGCAGGGGAGGCTGTCAAGAGCCAGGCTTGGCTTTCCAGTCACGGTGGTCCAGCGAAACGGGCTGGCAACAGGTACTGCGCAGACCCTTCCCGGACAGCGGCGGCTAGAGCCGACCGAGCGGCACAGAAAAAGGCCGAGCAGCGTCGACGGGGGAGAGAGGGAGGGCAGAGCGCAGCCGGTGTTCAAGGGCCGAGCAGCGTCAACGGGGGAGAGAGGTGCGCAGGAAAACGCGAGGTGCTGCCATTGCCATGAGGACCGCAGAGAGCGGCATTGGCAGCAGCGCAGGAGCAGCGCACAAAACCCACAGGGCGTCGCCATTTGCCACGAGGACCGCTGAGAGCGGCGTTGGCAGCAGCGCGGGAGACGCCATTTTAAGCCGCAGCGGGTGTGGTAAACCACTGTTTGTATTCCTGTTTGTCCTGTTTGTATTCCACTGTGTACATGCCTGGACATGCCTCGGCTGACTCCTCCCACAGGTCCTAGTATAAAGGTGACTGCTCCCCAGCCCTTGGTATCCTGGACCGGTCGACCACTCGAGGCAGACCTCCATTCTGTTGTTAATAAAAGCCTTTGGTTACTCTTCTAACTCTCAGTCTTTTATGAGTAATTGATAGCGCATCAATTTTATTAACAACATTTTTATAATGGAGAAGATCCTCACGCCAGCATGCCTGGACTTAGATCATCGGGAGGCGGACTCATCCACCAAGTTTACTCACTGGCTTAAGTGTTTCGAAAAATTCCTGACCGCCTCCGAAGCAATCAAATCGGACGAGGACAAACTGGATGTCCTGACCTCCAAAGTGAACCACCGAGTGTACTCGGTCATCCAAGACGCGACCTCATACGCGGATGCTATCAAGCTCCTCAAGGACCAGTACACGCGCCCAGTGAACGAAGTGTACGCCAGGCACCTCCTGGGGAGTCGTAAACAACAACCTGGGGAATCGACCGTGGAATACCTTCAGGCACTGTCTGTGCTTGGCCGGGCCTGTGGTTGTAAGGATGTAAAGGCCGCCGTGTACACAGAGGAACTTATCCGGGACGCTTTTGTAGCGGGCCACAGATCCAATTACACACGACAGCGACTGTTGGAGCAGAGTAACCTCGACCTCAACAAGGCCTCTGAACTCGCACTATCGTTGGATGCAGCCTACCAGGGCATGGATGCATACTCCTCTGCACCGTGGACGCCGCGGGGAATGACAGCCTGGGACACGGTAGGACCGCCTCATAGCGCCGTGCCACCCCAGCCACACCCCAACAACGGCCCAACTACCGCAGCAGTGTCCCAAGGCCAGACAGCAGTGCCCCAAGGCCAGAAATGCTACTTCTGTGGCCAGGCAAAACACCCCAGAGCGCGCTGCCCGGCGAAAAACGCGATCTGCTCGGGCTGCGGGAAGAAGGGACACTACGCTAGCGTCTGCAGGGCCAAAGCCACCCCGAACCCCAGCAGCGCCGCGTGTGGGCCATGCGGGCCACCATTTTGGACCTCCCCGGCCGTGTGCGAATCACCGGTACAGCAGCCATTTTGGACGCCTCCAGCCACATGGGGATCATGGACGCCGCCATCTTGGACGACAGCCGGGACGCAGCAGGCCCCCGACACCGCCTCATCTGATACCCGCAGCGACACACCGACCCCTACGCTGGCATCCGTTACACTGGACCAAGCGAGACCGCACCAACTGGCCAGTTCCACAATGGACATTAAGGTAAATGGTCACGATACAATCTGCCTTTTTGACTCTGGGAGCACGGAGAGCTTCATCCACCCCGACACGGTGCGGCGTTGCTCTCTCCCAGTCCTGCCTGCGCAACAGCGGATTTCTATGGCCTCCGAGTCCCAGTCGGCAGACATCGGCGGCTACTGCGTGGTGACACTCGTAGTAGACGGGACCATGTACGATCATTTTAAACTTCTGGTCCTGCCTGACCTCTGCGCTGCCGTCCTGCTGGGGTTAGATTTTCAGTGCCACCTTAAAAGTGTTACGATGGCGTACGGTGGACCCCTACCCCCACTCACAGTCCGCAGCCAGCAGCTTCCAAATTGCCCGCCGCGCACCAGGTGCAACCTCTCCACACTCAGAGTCACCCCCCCACCACTGTTTGCTAACCTCACCCCCGACTGTAAGCCCATCGCCACAAAGAGCAGGCGATACAGTGCCGGGGACAGGGTTTTCATTAAAACCGAAGTGGAGCGGCTCCTGAAAGAAGGGATTATTGAGGGCAGCACCAGCCCCTGGCGAGCCCAGGTTGTGGTCATTAAGACCGGCGAGAAGCAGCGCCTGGTCATCGACTACAGCCAGACAATAAATCGCTACACCCTGCTAGACGCCTACCCACTCCCCCGTATAGCTGATATGGTCAACCAGATCGCGCAGTACCGCGTCTTCTCGACCATTGACCTGAAATCAGCGTACCACCAGCTCCCCATCCGCCCTGAGGACCGCCAGTACACTGCCTTTGAGGCAAACGGCCGCCTCTATCACTTCCTTAGGGTTCCCTTTGGCGTCACCAACGGGGTCTCCATCTTCCAAAGGGAGATGGACCGGATGGTAGATCAAAATGCGTTGCAGGCCACTTTCCCATATCTGGACAATGTGACCATCTGCGGCCGTGACTTGCAGGACCATGACGCAAACCTCGAAAAATTCCTCCGCACCGCCCAACTCCTAAACCTGACATATAACAAGGAGAAGTGCATATTCCGCACAAACCGCCTCGCCATCCTTGGCTGTGTTGTGGAACACGGAGTCATCGGCCCCGACCCCGACCGGATGCGTCCCCTTATGGAACTTCCACTGCCCCACTGCCTCAAGGCCCTGAAGAGGTGCCTAGGGTTTTTCTCCTATTACGCCCAGTGGGTCCCCTACTATGCGGACAAGGCCCGTCCGCTGATCAAGTCCACCTCTTTTCCCTTGATGGCAGAGGCCCGCTTAGCCTTCCACCGTATCAAGGAGGACATTGCCAAAGCCACCATGCATGCAGTGGACGAATCCATCCCCTTCCAGGTGGAAAGCGACGCGTCCGACTTTGCCCTGGCCGCTACCCTCAATCAGGCGGGGAGACCCGTGGCCTTCTTTTCACGAACCCTCCAAGGCCCGGAGACCAGACACTCCGCTGTTGAGAAGGAGGCCCAGGCGATTGTGGAGGCTGTGCGTCATTGGAGGCACTACCTGGCCGGAAAACGATTTACCCTGCTCACTGACCAGCGTTCAGTTGCTTTTATGTTTAACAACAAGCAGAGGGGCAAAATCAAAAATGACAAGATCTTGAGGTGGAGAATCGAACTTTCCACCTACAACTACGAGATCTTGTACCGGCCCGGGAAGCTAAATGAACCCCCGGATGCGCTATCGCGTGGCACCTGCGCCAGCGCGCAGATCGATAGACTACGGGTCCTCCACAATGACCTCTGCCACCCGGGGGTCACCAGGTTCTTCCACCTCATCAAGGCCCGCAACCTGCCTTACTCTATTGAGGAGGTCAGGACCATGACCAGGAACTGCCAAGTCTGCGCTGAGTGCAAACCACACTTTTATAGACCAGACAGGGCCCACCTGATAAAAGCCACTCGCCCCTTCGAGCGCTTGAGCGTTGATTTTAAAGGGCCTCTCCCCTCCTCCGACCGCAATGTGTACTTCCTCAATATTATTGATGAGTACTCCCGTTTCCCATTCGCCTTCCCCTGCCCGGACATGACCAGTGCCACGGTCATTAAATGTCTGAACAACCTCTTCACCCTGTTCGGCTTCCCCAGCTATATCCATAGCGACCGGGGCTCATCGTTTATGAGCGACGAACTCCGTCAGTACCTGCTAACTAGGGGTATTGCCACAAGCAGGACCACCAGTTACAACCCCCGGGGGAACGGACAGGTGGAAAGAGAAAATGCGACAGTTTGGAAGGCCGTCCTGCTAGCCTTAAAGTCTAGGGGCCTTCCAACCTCCCGCTGGCAGGATGTGCTCCCCGATGCGCTCCACTCTATTCGGTCACTGCTCTGCACTGCCACTAACGCCACCCCTCATGAGAAAATGTTCGTCTTCCCAAGGAAGTCCACATCAGGGACATCGCTACCGCCATGGCTGATGTCCCCAGGGCCGGTCCTACTGAGAAGACACGTGAGGACCCATAAAACGGACCCCCTGGTCGAGAGGGTCGACCTCCTCCACGCCAACCCCCAGTATGCTTACATCGCATACCCGGACGGGCGGGAGGACACAGTCTCCATAAGAGACCTTGCACCCTCGGGGACCACAGTAACCCACTACCCACTACCATCCCCCCCCACGATCCGATATCCAGCCCCAGCAGACGGCAGGCCTGGGCCCCGCGACCCGCTCGACATCTACGAGGACGACACGCCTGTGCCACAGCCTACGCTGGACTCGACGCCGGAAGCTTCACTACCCCTGCCGTCGCCACACCGATCACAGCGGCAGACAAGACCTCCGGAGAGACTCCAATACACTAACTTTTAATACACTTCACCCCGCCGGACTCAATTTTAAACAAGGGGTGAATGTGGTAAACCACTGTTTGTATTCCTGTTTGTCCTGTTTGTATTCCACTGTGTACATGCCTGGACATGCCTCGGCTGACTCCTCCCACAGGTCCTAGTATAAAGGTGACTGCTCCCCAGCCCTTGGTATCCTGGACCGGTCGACCACTCGAGGCAGACCTCCATTCTGTTGTTAATAAAAGCCTTTGGTTACTCTTCTAACTCTCAGTCTTTTATGAGTAATTGATAGCGCATCAGCGGGGAAGAAAGGAAAGCACGGGAGAGGCCATTTTAAGCCGCAGCGGGGAAGAAAGGAAAGCGCGGGAGACGCCATTTTAAGCCAGTCTAACCACACCCAAAAATGCCAAAGTGTGGCAGTATCACAGCATTTGACAATGAAGTCGAAGATTGGATGACATATGTCGAACGCATAGAAGTATACTGTAAGGCGAATGAAGTGCCAGATGACAAGAAAGCGCTGGTATTGTTGAATTCAATGGGTGCAAAAACGTATGGCTTACTATGAAACCTAGTAACCCCAGAGAAGCCAGTAGAAAAGGATTTTGAAAACATAGTGTCAATCCTACAGGACCACTTAAACCCCACACCGCTGCTGATAGCAGAAAGATTTAAGTTTCACAAAAGGAACCAGCATAAAGATGAAAGCAATGCTGAGTATTTAACGGAACTGCGCAAGCTATCGAAACACTGCCAGATTGGAACGGGACTAGCAGATACTTTAAGGGACAAGTTTGTGTGTGGGCTTCAAAGTGAAGGAACCCAGAAACGGCTTCTATCAGAAAAGGATCTTACGCTGGACAAGGCTTTCAGCATTGCAGTATCACACGAAGCAGCAGCACGGGGCGCTGCAGAGATACAATGGAGACCGCAAGAATATGGCACAAATGAAATGTCATACGGAACAGTGACGTGCTATCGCTGCGGCAGAACAACACACGACCATAATGATTGCTGGTTCAAGGACAAAGTGTGCAGACAGTGTGGAAAAGTAGGACACATAGCAAGAGTCTGCAGGTCGGGAAAAAAAACCAGCAGCAAGAAATCTCCACAGGAGAAGTACAAGAAGGTACATAAGATGACAGAGAGTAGTTCAGACGAACAGAAGAGTGATACAGACTCCGGAAACAAGGAGCTGGGTTGTCTGAAACTACATAATGTGATCAAAACGGAGGATCACCAAACTATCTGGGTCACGCTCAAGATAGCAGGAGTCCAAGTGAAAATGGAATTGGACACAGGATCAGCCCTAACAGTCATAAACCGAAGGGACTACAAGCGGCTATTCTCGCATATACCCTTGAGAGATACAAAGATTGTCTTGAAGACGTACACGGGGCAAAAAATCTACCACAAAGGAAAAATAAGGGTGAACGTTATATATCAAGGCAAGGAAACACCAAAAATGGACCTATATGTATTGCCAGATGGAGGACCACCACTACTAGGACGTGAATGGATCCGGAAGATACAGCTAGATTGGCATCCCATACAAGCACTGACTGTAGATGCCAAAAAGGATGACGACGTCACACCTGGACGACTGTCAAAAATGCTAACTGACGCACAAGAAGTGTTCCAGCAGGGACTCGGAACACTAAAAGGCATAACAGCGATGATCAAAATAGAGGAAAATGCAAGCCCAAAGTTTTTTACGGCCAGACCGATACCTTACGCGATCCGCCCAGCCATCGAAGCAGAGCTGGAAGGTTTGGAATGTTCAGGAGTACTGTCCAAAGTGGACTGGAGCGAGTGGGCTACACCCATCATTCCTGTAATGAAGAGGTCGTTGAGTAATACACCTGGGGAACCAAAGAAGGTTCGCATCTGTGGGGACTTTAAGGTGACAGTGAACCCAGTCCTTTACACTGTACAATATCCGCTTCCGCGGATTGAAGATATTTTCACCTCGCTATCTGGAGGGAAACACTTCACTAAGATTGATCTAGCCCAGGCGTACCTGCAAATGGAGGTAGAAGAAGCCTTGAAACAGTACCTCACGATCAACACTCATAAAGGTCTCTACCAATACAACCGGCTGGTGTTCGGGGTAGCATCAGCTCCGGCTATTTGGCAAAGGGCAATGGAACAAGTCCTGCAAGGGATTCCAGGGACCCAGTGTTATTTGGATGACATCCTGGTCACGGGCGAAAATGACAGTGATCACCTCGCCAACCTGGAGCAGGTGCTCACTAGATTGAAGGAATATGGGCTCCGAGCTAATCGCCACAAATGCGAGTTTTTCCAGAAGCAGATCTCATATTGTGGCCATGTTATTGATAAAGAGGGGTTACATAAGTCCCCTGAAAAGATTGAGGCAGTAGTCAAGGCTCCAGCACAAGAAAATGTGTCACAACTGAGGTCGTTCCTCGGGCTGGTGAACTACTAGCATAAGTTCTTGCCGAATTTGTCCACCGTACTACACCCACTGAACACCCTACTGCAAACGGGGGTACCATGGAAGTGGAGTGACGAATGTAAACGAGCTTTCCAGAAGAGCAAAGCATTGATCACATCAAAAGAGGTGTTGGCTCATTTCAACCCAGCACTACCAATTCGGTTGGCGTGTGATGAATCACCCTATGCATTGGAGCGGTGCTGTCGCACAAATTCCCGGACGGCTCGGAGAGGCCAGTAGCCTTTGCGTCTCGGTCACTAACCTCAGCCGAGCGTAATTATGCCCAGATTGACAGGGAGGCCCTCAGCCTAGTGTGGGGAGTGAAAAAGTTCAATCACTATCGGCACGGGCAGAAGTTCACCTTGCTGACTGACCACCAACCACTTGTCTCCATCTTTAATCCAAAGAAGGGCGTTCCGGTGATGACTGCACAACGGCTACAAAGATGGTTCCTTTTTCTAGGGGCGCACCAATATGAAATCGAGTATAAGGGCATGAAACAGCATGGAAACGCTGATGGGCTATCACGCCTGCCACTGCCTACTGCGGAGGAAGCACCAGCAGTGGATCCTGTCGAAATATTTCATTCGACTATAATTGAATGCTTGCCAGTAACTAACGCTGGTATAGAGAATGAGACCCGAAATGACCCGACACTGTCTCGGGTATATGATTTGACGGTGAAGGGATGGCCAGCACATGGTGACTCACTGTTGCCAGCATTCTCATCCAGAAGAGAACAGCTGTCAGTATGCCAGGGGACCTTGATGTGTGGATCCCGAGTGGTAATTCCACCCAAGTTAAGGGAGAGAGTGCTCAATGAGCTTCACGAAGGTCATCTGGGAGGGGTGAAAATGAAAAGCCTTGCTAGGGCTTATGTGTGGTGGCCGGGGATCGATCAGCAAATCGAGGACCTGACAAAGAGCTGCTCAGGATGCCAGAAGGTCCAAAATGCACCACCACATGCCCCTCTACACCCATGGGAGTGGCCCTCATCTCCATGGCAACGGGTGCATATTGATTTTGCTGGTCCATTCATAGACTCAATGTTTTTAATAGCCGTGGATGCGCACTTGAAATGGCCTGAGGTGATCAAAATGTCCTCCACCACCACAGAGAAAACTATTGCAGTCCTATGGACCATTTTTGCCAGGAACGGCTTGCCAGAGCAGATTTGCTCTGATAACGGACCACAGTTTGTGTCCGAAGAGTTTCGAAGATTTATGAAAAGGAATGGGGTAAGGCATTACACATCCGCCCCGTATCATCCAGCCACAAATAGATTGGCTGAGAGGTTCATACAAACCTTTAAAAAAGCAGTAAAGGCCATGTGCGATGACGACATTCCACTGCAGCATAAGGTGGACAATTTCCTGTTAGCCTACAGAAATGCGACACATGCAGTCACCAACCAGGCCCCGGCCATGATGTTCTTTAACCGAAGGTTGAGATCTCGTCTGGATTTGCTCAGACCAAATGTACGAAGAGATGTTGAGAGTAAGCAATTCCAGCACATCAATGAGAAGCCGACAAGGAGCTTCAATGTAGGGCAACCAGTCTTGGCCCGCGACTACCGAACAGAGAAATGGCAACCAGGAACGATATGCACACGGCAGGGGCCACTAATGTACACAGTGGATGTTGGGGAGAGCATTGTGAGACGCCATGCTGACCAGATCCTAGAGTCACAGGAACGAGTCAACCCCATGTCTCGGCCATACGTACCTGGTGAGGAACCCGATGTACAGGTCGCATCTACCTCAGAAACAATAGCATTGGAAGCTAATGAATCAACTGACGACAGGGTGTTAGAATCGCCTCCGCACCAAGAGCGAGACACTCGGGAAAGGCGTTATCCAGAAAGAATCAGGAAGCCTCCCCAAGACTGAATTTATAAATAGACTATTTTCAGTTAATGTTGCATGTTAAAAATGTTAATTGTAATTAGTTGATATTTAATTGTTAAATGAGTGTTATGGTACTGTTAATCTAAAAGGGGAGGAAATTGTAATGTATGTACCTTTAAGGGGGAGAACTACTTTTTACAGCTCCTGTATCCTGTAGTACCGGCAGTGACCACACCTGTATATAAACCCTGAGTAGTGATCTGTACAGTCAGTTGCAGTTTGAACCCTCATTCAGTAAACACCTGTTGATCGTTCCCTGCAGTCTTTGTCTGATTATTGAAGGACACAACATTAAGATACACGGATATAACAATAAGAACATAAGAAGTAGGAGCAGGAGTAGGCCATACGGCCCCTCGGGCCTGCTCCGCCATTCAATAGGATCATGGCTGATCCAAATCTAGACTCACGTCCACTTCCCTGCCCTCTCCCCGTAACCCCTAATTCCCTTATCTGCTAGGAAACTGTCTATCTCCATTTTAAATTTATTTAATGTTGCAGCTTCCGCAGCTCTCTGGGGTAGCAATTTCCATAGATTTACTACCCTCTGAGTGAAGAAGTTTCTCCTCATCTCAGTTTTGAAAGGGCAGCCCCTTATTCTTAGATTATGCCCCCTAGTTCTAGCCTCACCCATCAGTGGAAACATCCTCACCGCATCCACCCGATCAAGCACTAGTCAATTGTACTGAGGATTGTTGGGAATCAATAGTAATTGTTGGATAAGAACATAAGAATTAGGAGCAGGAGCAGGCCATATGGCCCCTCAAGCCTGCTCTGCCATTCAATAAGATCATGGCTGATCTTCGACCTCAACTCCACTTTCCTGCCCTATCCCCATATCCCTTAATTTCTCTGGAGTCCTAAAATCTATCTATCTCAGCCTTGAATATACTCAATGACTGAGCATCCACAGCACTTTGGGGCAGAGAATTCCAAAGATTCTCAACCCTCTGAGTGAAGAAATTCCTCATCTCAGTCTTAAAAGGCCGCCCCCTTATCCTGAGACTATGCCCCCTAAGTTCTATACTCTCCAGCCAGGGGAAACAACCTCTCGGCATCTACCCTGTCAATACCCCTTAGAATCTTACATGTTTCAACGAGATCACCTCTCATTCTTCTAAACTCCAGAGAGTATAGGCCCAATCTACTTAATCTCTCCTCATAGGACAACCCTCTCATCCCAGGAATCAATCTAGTGAACCTTCGTTGCACCGCCTCTAAAGCAAGTATATCCTTTCGTAAATAAGGAGACCAAAACTGTGCACAGTGCTCCAGGTGTGGTCTCACCAGAGCCCTTACAATTGTAGCAAGACTTCCCTACTCTTGTACTCCAACCCTTTAGCAATAAAGGCCAATATGCCATTTGCTTTCCTAATTGCTTGCTGTACCTGCATGCTAACTCTCTGTTTTTCAAGTAATAGGACACCCAAATCTCTCTGAACACCAACATTTAATAGTTTCTTACCATTTAAAAAATATTCTGTTTTTCTATTCTTCCTACCAAAGTGAATAACATACATTTCCCCACATTATACTCCATCTGCCATCTTATTGCCCACTTACTTAACCTGTCTATATCCCTTTGCTGGGCCTCTGCATTCTCCTCACATCTTACTTTTCCACCTAGCTTTGTATCATCAGCAAACTTGAATACATTGCACTCGGTCCCTTCATCTAAGTCATTAATATAGATTGTAAATAGATGAGGCCCAAGCACTGATCCTTGCGGTACCCTACTAGTTACAACCTGTCAATCTGAAAATGACCCATTTATCCCTACTCTCTGCTGTCTGTTAACTAATCCTTTATCCATGCTAATACTTTACCCCCAACCCCATGTGCCCTTATCTTGTTTAACAACCTTTTATGTGGCACCTTTTCGAATGCCTTTTGGAAATCCAAATATACTGCATCCACTGATTCCCCTTTATCTACCCTGCTAGTTACATCCTCAAAAAACTCTAATAAATTTGTCAAACACAATTTATCTTTCATAAAACCATGTTGACTCTGCCTAATCATATTATGATTTTCTAAATGCCCTGTTACTACTTCCTTAATAATGGATTCCAGCATTTTCCCGACAACTGATGTCAGGCTAACTGACCTATAGTTCACGGTTTTCTCTCTCCCTCCTTTCTTGAATATCAGGGTTACATTTACTACCTTCCAATCTGCTGGAGCCTTTCCTGAGTCTAGGGAATTTTGGAAGATTCCAACCAATGCATCCATTATCTCTGCAGCCACCTCTTTTAGAACCCTAGGGTGTAGGCATCAGGTCCAGGGGATTTGTCAGCTTTTATGAAAGGGAAATCATGTTTGACAAATTTGCTGGAATTCTGTGGGTGGATAAAGGGGAACCATTAGATGTCGTGTATTTGGATTTCCAGAAGGCATTCGATAAGGTGCCACATAAAAGGTTACTACACAAGATAAGAGCTCACGGGTTTGGGGGTAATATATTGGCATGGATTGAGGATTGGCTAACTAACAGAAAACAGAGAGTCGGGATAAATGGGTCATTTTCAGGTTGGCAAACTGTAACTAGTGGGGTGCCGCAAGGATCGGTGCTGGGGCCTCAACCATTTACAATCTATATTAATGACTTGGATGAAGGGACTGAGTGTAATGTAGCCAAATTTGCTGATGATACAAAGATAGGTGGGAAAGCAAATTGTGTGGAGAATGCAAAGAATCTCCAAAGGGATATAAATAGGTTAAGTGAGTGGGCAAAAATCTGGCAGAAGGAGTTTAATGTGGGAAAATGCGAGGTTATCCGCTTTGGTAGGAAAAATAAAAAAGCAAATGATTATTTAAATGGGGAGAGATTACAAAATGCTGAGGTACAGAAGGATCTGGGGGTCCTTGTACATGAATCACAAAAAATTAGCATGCAGGTACAGCAAGTAATTAGGAAGACAAAGGGAATGTTGGCTGCTATTGCAAAGGGAATGGAATATAAAAGTAGGGAAGTCTTGTTACAACTGTACAGGGCGTTCGTGGGACCACACCTAGAGTACTGCGTACAGTTTTGGTCTCCTTATTTAAGGAAGGATATACTTGCATTGGAGGCAGTTCAGAGAAGGTTCACGAGGTTGATTCTGGAGATGAAGGGGTTGTCTTATGAAAAAAGGTTGAGCAGGTTGAGCCTATTGGAGTTTAGAAGAATGAGAAGGGATCTTATTGAAACATATAAGATTCTGAAGGGGCTTGACAGGGTAGATGCAGAGAGGATGTTTACCCTCGTGGGGGAATCTAGAACTAGGGGGCATAATTTCAGAATAAAGGGCCACCCTTTTAAATCGGAAATGAGGAGGAATTTCTTCTCTCAGAGGGTCGTGAATCTTTGGAATTCTCTTCCCCAGAGAGCTGTGGAGGCTGGATCATTGAATATATTTAACGTGGAGATAGACAGATTTTTGAACGATAAGGGAGTCAAGAGTTATGGGGAGCGGGCAGGGAAGTGGAATTAAGGCCAAGATCAGATCAGCCATGATCTTATTGAATGGTGGAGCAGGCTCGAGGGGCCAAATGACCTACTCCTGCTCCTACGTCTTATGTTCATATATTCTTAGTCCCATTAGTTTCTCAAGTACTTTTTCTCTACTGATATTAATTACTTTAAGTTCCTCGCTCTCATTAGCCCCTTGGTTCCCCACTATTTTTGGTACACTTTTTGAGTCTTCTACTGTGAAGACAGATACAAAATATTTGTTTAAAGCCTCTGCCGTTTCCTTGTTTCCCATTATAAAATGCTGCTTAATTCTCAGTGTATAAGATGAACATTTAACACTGAAACTGTGTTGATTAGAAGTGGAAACATTTCCCATAAAATCTGTGTAAAGGTTACTCTCACAGTTAACACTGACTGAAGTGAAATTCTCAAAACAATGCTACTGTCCAATGTTAGCTTGACTACAATATTTCATTGAAGTTAGACATCAAACATTTATTGTTAATAATCCATATGTTACATCACAATCACGGATTCTTACTTATCTTTGTCCTCAATTTTGTAAGTTATTTTATTTACATTCCCAAGATTATGGTCCATTCCTTGGTTATAAGGGGTAGGCTGATGACCTGGAGTGTCAGCCTTGGTTAAGTGGAAGTACTCTGACCACTGAATGAGAAGCTTGTGGGTTCAAGACCCACTCCAGAGACTTGAGCATATAATCTAAGCTGACACTTCAGTGGAGTGCTGCTCTGTTGGAGATGCGTCTTTCAGCTGAAACGTTAAACTGAGGCCCCGCCTGCCCTTTCCAGTGGAATGTGAAAGATTCGAAGAGCAGGGTAATTCTCCCCTGTGTCCTGGCCAATATTTATCCCTCAACCAACATCACTAAAAACAATGTATCTGGTCATTATCTCATTGCTGTTTGTGGGACCATGCTTTGTGCAAATTGGTTGCCATGTTTCCCTACATTACAACAATGACTATACTTCAAAAGTACTTCATTGGTTGTAAGGCACTTTGGGAAGTCCTGACGTTATTAAAGGTACAATATAAACTTAAGTACTTTCTTTTCTTAACAGGCCTTTGCCAATAGCATTACAGGAAACTTTGTGCTATCCGGAAGTTGAATGTCCGGCAACTTTGATCTAACGGCAGAAATCAGCAGCCGTTTTGGTTAGGTGTTTTTTTTTCTCCTAGCATTCTTTTCACAGGCAGGCTCTGGAAAGCGTCTTTGTCGCTTAGCAACAGCTTCAGAGACGCTTCCAAGCTACTGGGCCGAGTGTTTACAAGCTGTTGCTGAGCAACAGTGTTTGTGGTCAGATACTGCGATGAAAAGCTCCTATCTGATAACATTGACGCTGGTCTATCCGGAGCTTTTAAAAAAACGTCAGTAGCTCGGTCCCATGGGTGCCGGATAGCACAAAGTTTCCTGTATTAGGAGATACATTGGAGTGACCTGCAGATGATGTAGCCTCTGCTTTTCCCTCCTACTCCTGTGGGGAAGCTGCTGGCCTCCACTCAGTAACTCTCCCTGGGATTGAGAACTCACTGCACGGAATATTGTCACTGCAAACCCATAACCTGTCACTAGGTGGCACAAAGCATTAATGCTACAGTGCACGGCACCACTGCATCTTAATGGGCTGGACTTTTCCTGTAAAAATAACGGTGAGCCTAACAGTGCTCACTGTTATTTATGTGCAAATCAGACAGCAGCTTCCACTGACTGCACATACGCGTTTAAATGCGGAAATCCAGAAGTTGCTATCCGAGATGCCTTGCTCCTCCAAAAACGGCATCTCGCTGTCTGACTCACCGTTCAAATACATTGAGTGGTGTGAAGTTCCTGTACTTACCTCAGAGATACAGACTAGACTCGCCAGAACAAATTAGAATTTGTCCATTCCAGTATAAGTACTCTTTTAATGTCATGGCAAGTCTTAATTGCTGCCAAACAACCTCTCTGGCACTGAAAATTAACTTTTACAAGTGTGGAGTCTCATAATCAGATCTTAATTATTGTTAGAGATTGAAAAATATTTAAAAATATATATTTTAACTTTTTCTTTCTGTCTCTTTTCTCTCTCTTAATCCAATCTTTCTTTCCCTTTCTTTATTTCACTTTTTGTACCTGATTTAACATTGAATTCACTATTCTATCTGACACTTCCTGGTTCAGACACTGCACTGCTCATTAATGATTCTTCAATCTGATTCACACTGGTCCCTGATGCCCTGTAGAGGACGCTGCGCTTTTTGGATGGTTGGCTGACAGGAACTTCCAGTGCAAAGGCCCATAGAAAGTCTACGGGCAAGTGCAAGTCTAACAAATGGCTGGCATTCAATACAAAATCCAGCCCAAAGTCGATTTGGCAAGACAGCACCCTGCTGGTTTTGTAATTTAAAAATACAATTAAAATAGATGTATAACTTTAGTGAATATACATGTACTAACTGTGAAGCATTCTGCAGACTTTTCAAAATTCTAAGTATTGAAAAGTGCAATTTATTGGTTGATTCAAATGGATATTGTTTCACTATAAGACTCACAAAAAAAGAAAGATTGCATTTATTTAGCATCTTTCACAAGCTCAAGAAGTCCCAACGTGCTTTACAATCAATAAAGTACTTTTGAAGTGGTCATTGTTGACAGAACATGAATAGATAATCTAGGAAGCCCACTCGTGCCGCTGTGTGTGTGAATGCATGTGCGTGGGTATATGAGAGGGAGATAACTTCTTGTGACTGTAGTTTTAAAACACGGAACAGAATCATGAGAACAAATTGTCAAAATGGATGGAAGTTACATCAGACCTTTGTGAACACATTATAAAATGGAAGAAATATTGGCCTAGAAATTCAGTGGGCCTTGCGCCCACTTAGCGCCTAAAGAGGTCTTCTGCACCGGCGGGGTTGGTAGCACGGAAATTGAGTGCAGCGTTAATGGCGGCGGTAGCCGGTAGCGCTGCGCCGGCACCGATGACGTCATCGGTGTGCGCAGCACCCCGGTTCCGCCCCGATGCCGGCCCGACGCCCATATTCAGTCGCGGCCGCCTCTTCCGCAGCGGCCGCAAACAACGTTCGTGAAACACGGCCTTCATGCAGCGTTAGTGGGGCGCATAAAGGTGGAGGTGCGGCCGGCCGCTTTTTCAGCGGCCGCCTGCCCGCACGTCCCTCCCCGGCCTCCTACACCACCCCCCCCGCAGCATTGGTGGCTGATTCCCGCGAGCCCGGCACTTCTCCGTGGTGCCGGGCTCATTTGCCGGCAGAATCCAGCGGCGATCTCACGGCTGCAGGCAGCTCCTCCTTAAGAGAAGGAGGAGGCCTGCAGTACCCCAGCCTGCCGCACCGCATCGGGTGGCGCAGCGGCAGCTGGAGCGCTGAAATTCACTTTCAGCGCCCCAAGCGGAGGCGGGCACACCCTGGAACAGCGCCCGGTTCCGACTTGGGGCGCTAAAAGTGAATTTCTGGCGGGCGCAACGGGCTCCGGGCGCTGCGCAAACTTTTGGGCGCAACTGAGCTGGCGGGGCCATACCGAATTTCTAGGCCATTGTGCCTTTAGTTGCTCAAGTTATAACAGAGGAGTCTGAAGACATCTGTTACCAATCACAAAAATCCACATAACGCTTGTTGAAAAGTTATTTTGAGGTGTAACTAAACTGAAATTGTAACAGTGCGAACTGAAGATAACATGTTGGCTCAAGTGGTAAAAGTGAAAGTCATCACTGAAAGTTTTTTGTCTTGGTTGACTAGGTATAATCAATTATTGAACAGGCTCCTAGATGGAGCAGCAAACTGACAGGGAAGTATTCCAGCTCAAGGGGTAGGTCATTGTATGAAAAAGGAAGAGAAAAGTCACATTATTTCCTCTGTTCTGGTGACACTGTACCCCTTTTGGATAATCACAGAGTAGTACCGTTTGAGGAAGTGGCCGTTCAGTTGGCAGACACTGTATTCTGGTATGCAGTCAAAAGGTCCCACAAACAGCCAATGTGATAATGACCAGATAATCTGTTTTAGTGATGTTGATACAAGGATAAATATTGGCGGGTAAAATAATATGTGCATTAATGCAATGCCTTATCATGTCAAAGCACGTCAAACAATTAATTTCTATTTTCTTTAAAGTTCAGTGAATGACAGTTATTATGTAGATAAATACAGCAGCCATTAGTAAAAAGAAACAGTAGAAAACTGGGATTATTTGCAAGCTGCTGCTAAATGAGGGTCTAAGCTGCTTGGGAAGAACCTGAAATTAAAAAATGAGAATTCTGTGCTTTGTGCATATTTGTTATTTAACTGGTCCAAAAAAACTAAGGCAATCCTATTGACCGCATGTCCTAAATGATTTATTACGATTATTAACATGGGCCAATTGTGGGACAGGCCAAGAAGCAGATTAGCATGTTCTAGTTCGAGAAGCATTCATGGCCGTTATTTTTTCATCAGTTTATTTTTTTTATCTGGTCTAAAGGGCAATGCTTCCAAGATTATATATTGTGTTCCTTCCAATTTATGTGGCATAATGGTCAAAATTGTTCTGTGCTGCAAAAATGCTATTTGCCCTGCTAAAGCAATAGGAATTATTTTTTTGATTAAATGATTGAATATGCAAATTATATGTAAATTGCTTCATAGTAAACAGTGCTCATTGCAGCAATAAATGTTCTCTTTGGTCATCATACTACATTAAAGTGTTGACATCTGTTCGGTTTTTACCATTTTAGAGATAGTGGATGGTGCCAGAAGCCAAGACCATCTTTTATTCTGCAGTTAATGGGAATGTGTTTCCCCCCTCCCACTGTTAAATGACATTCTCCTTTCCATTGCAGTCTCCTTTTTGTTCCGTTGCTGCCCTTGCCTTTCTATCTGAAGCTGCTAGTTGTTAATTATCACTTCCTTTCGTTTTCAAATCTCACAGAATGGTTTTTTTTAGATTTAGGATTTTAAAATTAGGATGACATTGAACGATGACAGTGGCAGTCTTTTGGGATTTTCCATCAAAGCTTGTTAAAGCCAATAACAATCTTGAAAATGGTAAAAGTAGAACAGATGCCAACATATCTTTGTAGCATGAAGACCAAAAGAGAACATTTATTGTTGTAATGAGCATTTCAACATTGCACAAATAAGTAGATAATTGGATTTCCCATGTTTGAAATTTGGTAGCTACAACCGTATTTTTGTTGTCTGGAGTTTTTGTGCATTTTAACCCCTGAATTCAATGAAAAATGCTGTAATTTCTTTACTCATGCGATTTGAACTAAAATGAACTAAAAGAGGCTCATAGTGCTGGACCAGCAGTATACTCAGTCTAACACAGTGGCTGGGATTTTGCTCACCTCGGTGGTCCCGCTTTGGAAAATGAATTTACGTTGATAGGGCTTGTTAAGCCCACCCAGCACATTTACTGGTCCAATTAGAGGAAGCGGCTCTGGCGACATCATCAGCCGGTTTCTTTAAAGGGACGATAGCAAAATACTGCAGATGCTGGAAATCTGAAATAACAACAGAAAAAGCTGGAAAAACTCAGCAGGCCAGGCAACATCCATGGAGAGAGAAACAGAGTTAACGTTTCAGGTCGAAACCCTTCTTCAGAACTGAGAAAAAAGCAGGAAATTAAACAGATGAAAAAGCAAGTTTGGGGGCTGGGAAATGGGGGAGGGGATGAAAGAACAAAAGGGAAGGTTTGTGAGAAGTAAAGAGATATTAAGAGATATTCAAGGTGAGACGAGATGGTAATAGGACAGATCAAGAAACAAAAGATGGCTCTAGATGAAGTGTGAAATGTGCTGGTAGAATGAAAGACAGCTGCCATGTGGGAGAGGGAAAAAAAGGAAAAGGCACAAGCCAAAGTGTGGATAAAAAATATATAAATGTGATAGGGGCCGAGGTTATGGTCTTAAATTGTTGAACTCGATATTGAGTCCGGAAGGCTGTAAAGTGCCTAAACGGATGATGGGGTACTGTTCCTCCAGCTTACGCTGAGCTTCTGTGGAACAATGCAGGAGCCCAAGGACGGTGAGGTCTGAGTGGGAATGGGGCGGTGAATTAAAATGACAGGCGACCAGCAGCTCGGGGTCACCCTTACGGACTGAATGGAGGTGTTCCGCAAAGCGGTCACCCAATCTGCGTTTGGTCTCCCCAATATAGAGACCACATTGTGAGCAGCGAATACAGTATACTAGATTGCAAGAAGTACAAGTAAATTGCTGTTTCACCTGGAAGGGCTGTTTGGGGCCCTGGACAGTGGGCCTCTACCTAGCGGCTAGCTGAACGCGCCTCTAGCCAAGCTGTTCCAGTACAGCTACAACACTGACATCTATCCAACAATGTGGAAAACTGCCCAGGTAAGTCCTGTCCACAAAAAGGACAAATCCAATCCGGCCAATTACCGCCCCATCAGTCTACTCTCAATCATCAGCCAAGTGATGGAAGGTGTCATCGACAGTGCTATTCACCAATAACCTGCTCACTAATGCCCAGTTTGGGTTCCGCCAAGACCATTCGGCTCCTGACCTCATTACAGCCTTGGTACAAACATGGACAAAGGAGCTGAAATCCAGAGGTGAGGTGAGATCAAGGAAGCATTTGACCGAGTGTGGCATCAAGGAGCCCTAGTAAAACTGAAGTCAATGGGAATCAGGGGGAAAATGCTCCACTGGCTGGAGTCATACCTAGCACAAAAGATGTTGTGGTGGTTGAAAGTCAATCATCACAGCCCCAGGACATTGCTGCAGGAATTCCTCAGGACAGTGTCCTAGGCCCAACTATCTTCAGCTGCGTCATCAATGACCTTCCCTTCAACAGAAGGTCAGAAATGGGAATGTCCGCTGATGACTGCACAGTGTTCAGCGCCATTCACAACTCCTCTGATAATGAAGTAGTCCATGCCCGCATGGAACAAGACCTGGACGACGTTCAGGCTTGGGCTGATAAGTGGCAGGTAACATTCGCACCACGCAAGTGCCAGGCAATGACTATCTCCAACAAGCGAGAGTCTAACCACCGCCTTTTGACATTGAACGGCATTACCAACAACATCCTGGGGGTCAACATTGAACAGAAAGTTAACTGGACTAGCCACAGAAATACTGTGGCAATAAGAGCAGGTCAGAGGCTAGGTATTCTGCAGCGAGTGTCTCACCTCCTGACTCCCCAAAGCCTTTCCACCATCTACAAGGCACAAGTAAGGAATGTGATGGAATACTCTCCACTTGCCTGGATGGGTGCAGCTCCAACAACACTCAAGAAGATCGACACCATCCAGGACAAAGCAGCCTGCTTGATTGGCTCCCCATCCATCACCTTAAACATTCACTCTCTCCACCACTGACGTACCGTGGCTGCAGTGTGTACCATCTACAAGATGCACTGCAGCAACTTGCCAAGGCTTCTTCGGCAGCACCTCCCAAACCCACAACCTCTACCACATAGAAGAACAAGGGCAGCAGGCGCATGGGAACACCACCACCTCCAAGTTCCCCTCCAAGTCACACACCATCCTGACTTAGAAGTATATCCTTCATAATCGCTAGGTCAAAATCCTGGAACTCCCTACGTAACAGCACTGTGGGAGTAGCTTCACCACACGGACTGCAGCAGGTCAAGAAGGTGGCTCACCACCACCTTCTCAAGGGCAATTAGGGATGGGCAATAAATGCTGGCCTTGCCAGTGACACCCACATCCCATAAACAAATAAAAAAAAATCAATTTTGATTTAGACATGTGGCCCAGCAAGTATGTTCTTCCATATTACCCACTTCACATAAAATGCTGGGTAACATTTCTGCACATCCGTACCACCATATTGTTTTTGAAACCTGTGTCATGTTTCTGGATATTTACTCAGGTTCAGCGTCATTTGCCACTTCCGTAAGCAGACGTTACTTCTCTGCAACCGGCTTTCCCTTAATTGGCCCGCTAAGCCTGCTGGGTGGGTTTAACAAGGTCAATCAAGGGAAAATAGCGTGGGTTGGCCAGAAGTCGATGGAGGTGGGACTGAAACCCGACAAGTGGGAATCCCAGCTCCAAAAGCTCCCCAATGGCAAAATCCAGCCCGGAGTGTTCAATTCTGAGCACCACACTTTAGGAAATACATCAAGGCATTCGAGAGGGTGCAGAAGAGATTTATTAGAATGGTGCCAGGGATGAGGGAATTCAGTTATGTAGGGAGACTGGAGAAGCTGGGGTTGTTCTCCTTAGAGCAAAGAAGGTTAAGGGAAGATTTAATAGAGGTGTTCAAAATCTTGAAGAGTTTTAATAAAGTAAATAAGGAGAAACTGTTTCCAGTGGCAGACGGGTCGGCAACCAGGGGGTACAGATTTAAGGTGATTGGCAAAAGAGGCAACATGAGGAAACATTTTTTTTTTTTTTTTTTACACAGCGAGTTGTTGTGATCTGGAATGCACTGCCTGAAAGGGTGGTGGAAGCAGATTCAATAGTAACATTCAAAAGAGAATTGTATAAATACTTGAAGGGCTATGGGGAAAGAGCAGGGAGTGGTACTAATTGGATAGCTCTACCAAAGAGCCAACACAGGCACAATGAGCCAAATAGCCTCCATCTGTGCTGATGATTCTATGATTCTGCGATTCTATTGTTTTTGAAAGGCAGACTGGATATACCCTCTTAGCAGACTGAAACACAGGTTCATAACAAAGAATGGTTTTATTTTAATGAAACAGGTGAATGAACAGTATATGGAATAAAATTGTGAATCATACACTACACGACCCTCCTTGATAAATAAAATACAGACGCTACCTGCTTTCACTTTAAACATAGACTTTAAACAGAAGTTTACATATTGTAGCTTCAATCAGGCCGAGCTTCCTTGCTGTATGCCACAAAACTTAAAGCACACAGCTTTACAGCTGCTGATTTCAAAACTAACAGTTACTGCTGACTGCTTTTTACAGACAAGCTTATCCAAATGATCCACATGAAATATGATCTAAAACCCTTTGAAGTTATCCTAAAACAAAGGCAATAGATGACTGCGCTCTCAGAATTACATTATAATGAATAGGTGCTAATTACTGTGAGCAGGGAGCTGAGTCAGCACTTGTAACGTACAAGCCTTGAAGCACCATCTTGCTGTCCGGAGGAGGCTGGGGTCCCTAATGGAGCGCTCTCTACATGGGAGACCTTTCTTTATCTATTGGGGACTTGGCCTGGAGGGTGTTGCGCGGGGCAGTCCCATGTAATAAGGTTTTAAGTTGGTTCACGGACTCCCATGCCGCCTGCATTTTCTGCAGCTTGGAGTAGTCTGTGTTCCACGTTTATATAGAGTGTGAGAGGTTGCAGCCCCTCTTCCACTATTTGAAGGGGCTGCTCCTTGATTTTTGGCTGCACTTCAGTTCCATACTCCTGATCTTTGGTCACCCGGTGCGGACGGGGGGGAAGCGGGCAAGTCAGAGGGCCTCCTCGTGGGACTGCTCCCGGGCCTGGCCAAGGTGGCCATCAACAGGTCCAGGCAGCGGGCGGTCGAGGGGATCGTTCGGCCTGACTGCCTGCCTCTCTTCCGCGGCCATGTTTGTACCCGTATATCACTGGAGATGGCGCACGCGGTGTCCGCCGGCACACTCGAGGCCTTCCGCGACCGGTGGGCACCGGAGGGACTGGAGTGCATCATCACCCCGGGTATAGCATTTTAATTTAATTTGTTAAGTTTCCTTTAAACTTTTTTAAGTTACAGTTTTTATTGGTTGTCCCCCTTTTGCTTGACTTTTAATAGGCAATTGCCTGTAACAAGAAGTATTCTAGCTGATCTTGGGTGTTAACCCCTTGTATACTTTTACTAGTAATACAAAATATATGTTAAAAATTCAACACTGGCAAAGTCCATTTTTGTCACATCACATCCCCCACTTTTAAAAAAGGTCCCTCACATATCTCATTTATGAGGACAGTGTGCACTGTTCTAGACATGCTACCACAGCTGCTCATTCTTTTGGGTTTCTGAATTTCATGGGCTGTGTGGAAACCTACCTGATAGGAATGCCACTCCTGTACCTGGCACTTGATCTTGTCACATTTGCTTTCATTTCGTAATGAAGACTCATGGTGTAGACCTGACTGACAATGAATTGCCTATGTTGGCCCTTTGGTGAAACACCTGGCATTCTCAGCTCTCTCCGAATCTGCAGCTAGCTGCTGCTGATGAGCTTTGCCATGGACTGTCCAAGCTGACTCATCCACCACCTAGCTAAAGCAGCAGTGTCTGATGAAAGGTTCACTAAACCCCTGCTAGGGTGTGTACCATGTAAGAACCCCACTCCTTCGCCCGTGCATTGTTCGCTTGAGCAGTTTAGACGCATAAGGCTACCTTATCCATAAGGAGCTATCTCACGCACCTCAAAGTGACTGAAAACAGGTTCGCTGGATAAAGTTCTTTTTTTTAAATTCAGGCTGTGCAGCAAGATATGAGCTTTCTCTCTGACTTTCCCGGGTCATGGGTATTTGTATGCAGTGGTTAGGTGGCCATGCCATTAATGACGCAACTAAGGTAGCCACCTTAGGAAATCTGCTGCAGGGCCCAGCTGTAGTGTAATAGTGCTAGCCTGAAGATATATAAATGTTATAAACTTGACCCTTTTTTTTTGAAAGGCTGGCTTCTGCATTGCATTTGTTCACTCTACAATCGATTGCAGTAAGGAAACTCTGGCCTTTTCAATTCCATCTGCCTCTGATGCTTTAGCAAAGCTGTATGCCAAGGACACAACAATGTTGCTCAGGGTAAGAATTTGCATGTACCTCATTTGTAGGTGGGTTTATTATGTACCCAAATTTCAGAAATTATGATGAGCTAAGAGGTGGGGATTTGGTGTAATTATGTCTCACCCAAGTTGAAACTGTGCTAGCCTCCACCACCCTAAGTACATTGTTATTATTCTGAAAAGGCCTAGGAAATTTGGCCCGATCATCCCATGAGCTTTGGACTAATTTTCATAGGTATACCACGTAGTTTTATCTCGCTGTCACTGTCCTTCACCTCCGTGACTGTTGCCACGCTGACTGCCTGCCAAACATCAAGTTACAGATAAGCCAGAACTTGCTTAACTAAACATTGACAAAATCAAAGTCATCTAGTTTGGCTCTTGTCCATTGCTGTGCACATTAGTCCCTGAACCAATCCGTGTTCCTGGCTGCTTGGTCAAGCTGAACCCAACAGTGTGTAACCTTAATGATCTGTTTGATCCTTTCATGCCCACCTTCATTCCTACCTGATCATTACTACTGCTAAATGCTTTGTTATCTCCAGGCTCAAGTTCTTCAATGCTTTCATAGCCATTCTCCCAAGCTCCAATTTACACAATCTCCAACTAAGGTGGCACGGTGGCATAGTGGTTAGCACTGTTGCCTCACAGCGCCAGGGACCCGGGTTCAAATCCGGCCTCAGGTGACTGTCTGTGTGGAGTTTGCACATTCTCCCCGTGTTTGCGTGGGCTTCCTCCGGGTGCTCCGGTTTCCTCCCACAGTCCAAAGATGTGCGGGTTAGGTTGATTGGCTATGATAAAAATTGACCCTTAGTGTTAGGGAGATTAAATACGTGGGGTTACGGGGATAGGGTGGGATATGTGTTGGTGTAGGGGTTACGGGGATCGGGTGGGATATGTGTCGGTGCAGGCTCGATGGGCTGAAATGGCCTCTATCTGCACTGTGGGGTTTCTGTGATTCTGTGATAATCAAGAACTTCATCACCTATTCAATACGAAGTTCTGTTCATTTCTCATCCCTTCCCTCACCAACCTACATTCAAAATCCTTATCCTTCACTCCACCCTACCTCTGCAATTTTCTCTAGCCCCATATCCCAGCTCACAACGTCTGCTCTCTGGACTTCTATGCATTTCCTCTCCCCCTCCACTCCACTATTAGTGGCCAAACCTTCAGCCATCATGTCCTTGCTCTCTGGAATTCTCTTCCCAAACTCTCTCTTCTGATACATTTCTCCCTTCTTCAAAAGCCTCATCAAAATCTTCCACTTTAATCTTCTCTTTGGTCACTTTCCCTATCTCTTCTCCCAATTTCTACTTGATATCTGAATTTTTATTCTCTCGTGAAGTGCTTTGGGATGTTTTGCTAGGTTAAAGATGCTATATAAATGTAAGAAGTTGTAATGCTTTTTGATATAGCATATCCACACTTGAGAAAGCAGAGTTGACAAGTAGCAGCAGAAAATTCTATTAAAATATGATCTTTGACCTATAAATATTTATGCATTTAGAATCAGAACGTTATGAACACAACTACCAAAATTCACTATACCTACTGATATTCTGCCTATTAGTGTGACATGATAGAATTTAGCATTTTGATACAATAAGGCCATTCGAAATGGGACCCAAAAAGAATGCCTGAACAAGAGAGGAATTTACAGGTTGTGACGTGTCAAAAGGACTCTTTCTGAACTGAGCAAATTACTTGGCTGCCTCTACTGCCAGTTCAGAAATACTTGCACTCTATCAGTTTTCCACTACTTACAGTGGAAAATAGTAATACATTAAGTATCATGAACATGTGCTCCAGCTTTTAAGACATCCTCAGTATGGCAGATACTGAGCAGTTGCATTAGAAATAAAATTAGAAAATTCTGAACATACATGGCAGGTCTGTCAATATGTCACAAAAAAGATCAGTTACTATTTCAGCTAGAGACCCTTCATCAAATCCAGCAACAGGTTGAAATGTTAGCATATAAATATCAAAATGATCCTTTCATTCCTTTAATCAGTGTATTGTATCTGTAGGTAATGAAGCTTTACATTAAGTAAAGTTTTTGCTGCAAATTGTTCCCCACTCTCTTTGCAACCTACTGAGGTTGCTTCATAACAAAATCCCAAAAGTTTTTACACGTTTCAGTTCAAGAAAGATTCTGCTCTTCAATTCAAGATGTAAACAAGTGATTTCAAATATCTGTCATACTCAGCATTATTACAATGCAAAATATTTTTGCTCACTGATTTGGCAACCTTGTGATTTGTTGCTCTTTAATGTAGGTAAAACCGAGCACTCCCATTTCTGTTGTGTACACTTAATCAAATTGTATGTCCTCCCAGCTGGAATTTCATTTTCACCTCTAATACCATATTTTTTATCAGTGAGAGCAGTACGGAGGCAAAGTGGGGCGGGGGGAGGGGAGGGTGGTGGTGGGGAGCTTTCCACACTTCTTTGCCGTAGCCCTTTAAATTGTTGCAGCAAGCCTTTGAAATCCTGCCTTGAAGTATGGGAGAACCCAGGGACAGCTTACGGGCACAATCTCATCATGTAAATTAGGGTCCATGAACTGTCCACAAACAGTATAGAAAGACTTACATTTATATAGAGCCTGTCACGACCTCAGGCTGTCCCAGAGTGCTTTATAGCCAATTAAGTACTTGAAGTGTAGATACTGTTGTAATGTAGGAAATGTATAGCGGGCGGATGTGCTACTGCGCACTGTTGTCGGTGTTGCCAGCTGCATTTAACTTCTAAAGTTCCTGATCTCGGGCCAGTGATGTAGTATGACTGCAGCCGAAAGCATACTTAGCTCTTCAAAAGCATTTTACCGAGAACGCACAGCACAGAAACAGGCCATTCGGCTCAACTAGTCTATGTCGGTGTTTATGCTCCACACACGTCTCCTCCCACACCGTTCATCTAACCCTATCAGCATATCCTTCTATCTCATGCACTTATCTAGCTTCTCCTTAAATACATCTATGCTACTTGACTCAGAAGTTTCTCCTGAATTCTTTACTGGATTTATTAGTGACTATCATATATTTATATATTTCTTGACAAAGGGTTTCGACCTGAAACGTCGACTCTATTTTCTCTCCACGGATGTTGCCTGGCCTGCTGAGTTTTTCCAGCATTTTCTGTTGTTATTTCGGATTTCAAGCATCTGCAGTATTTTGCTATCATATATTTATGGCCCCTAATTTTGGTCTCCCCACAAGTGGAAACATCTTCTCTACTTCTACCTTAACAAAGCCTTTCGTAATTTTAAAAACCTCTATCAGGCCACCACTCAGTTTTGTCTTCTCTAAAGAAAGGAGCCCCAGCTGGTTCAGTCTTTCCTGATAGTTATAACCTCTCAATTCCTATAAATCTATTTTGCACCTTCTCCAGTGCCTCTTGGGGGGAGGGGGGGGAGAAGAGATTCTTGACCAGAAGAAGTGACTGTAAACAAAACGATTATACATGCAATGGAAACTACAAAGCAATTTTTTGAAGGAGTTGAAATGACTACGGTATTGTGCAACTAGTGCCTGCAGTATTGCTGACCCGGAATCAGGGCACGTGATGCTGCAGCCGGCCCGGTGCCATCAGCCAGGCTTGTGTCCATTGGACACCGACAGCCTCCAATCCGCCTTCTGTCCTCACTTCCCTGGCTCGCTCCTCCCGCCACTGTGCAATTGGAATTCGGTCCTCACAAACCCAGTCCATTATCAACACTTGTGAGCAGAAGTTCCGCGAGCCGAGGATTCCCTTCCCTTTTATTCCTCCATTGATCATGGTGCGACATTTGCAATCCAACCTCTCCTTTTCGCAGGGGGCCAGGCTCATGTTTTACGCCTTGACCCCCAGTGAATCCACATTCAAAGAGTTGGAGGAAGTAGAGGACTATGTGCAACAGGTGAGCTGCCCAGTTGGTTAATCTTGTCAACAGGGTTCTTTATCTTTCTGTTGCTTCGGCTGTCAGTTTTCAGGACAGAAACTATTCCCCCAAGCAAGTTTTCAGGACAGTACTTCCGGGACAACGGATCGATCTGGTCGGGAGTTAAATAAGTAACAAAACAAATAGCCTGCATCCGCAGTATTTTGCTATCGAAATAGCCTGCACTGTTTGTTACAATGCAAGTGGCATAGCATGGAGTGTGTTACGAGCCAGTAACAGGCTGAAAGGGTGGGATAATATTCTAAACTACAGGAAACAGCTCAAGTTGTTTTATCCACGCCGTTATACATCTGTCTCTACCATTCCCATTCTAGCCATCAATTGGTCCAGGCAGCGGGCGGTCGAGGGGGTCGTCCAGCCGGATTGCCTGCCTCTCTTCCGCGGCCATGTTCGCGCCCGGGTGGCCCTGGAGATGGAGCACGCGGTGTCCGCTGGTGCGCTTGAGTATTTCCGTGACCAGTGGGCGCCGCGGGGACTGGAGTGCATCATCAACCCGGAAAACCACATTTTAATTTGATTTGTTAAGTTTTAGTTGAACTTTTGTTTACAGTCTATTTGGGGTTTTTTTTGGGTACAAATAAAAGAGTTACCATTCCCATTCTTGTATCTTTTCAGATGGGCTGTAGTGGACAGTGACACATGGACAGCTCCAAGTATTGTGCCATGTGATTATAATTGATACTGTCTCATATGATTAGGCCTGACGTGAAATCAGGATTTATTTTATCACTTGTTGCAGCTGCAATATTGAGAGGCGGTAATACATTAAGGGGTTAACATGACGGCATAAACCACAGGGGTTACCAACTTCTCAACCCCAAGTTGTGTCCCATCCTTGAAACACACTCCAATCTCTATTATGAAAAGTATATGCAAGTGAAGTTCCAGTGGAAATGGGGGTTCATTATCTTTGCAGCAAATTGTTTTTCTTTTACCCATGATGGGCATCCACTTGTGTATCCCACTGTCTGAACTCTAATGGGATAACATTAGATCCCTGATTCATTAATGTGGAAGGGGCCCAATTATTAGTGTTCTATCAGTGAGTGTGCAGGGTGGCAATTTTGCATTGTGGTATTTTAGGTGATTCGCTTTTCATGGAGGGTGTTGGCTGCGTCTGAATCGAGACGAACTGGTAGAATGTGCATTTTCTTAATGCTGATAATGATTGAAAGGGATGAAGGAAGTGTCTGGAAATTTGAAAGTGAGTATGTGTTGATTTTCCTCAGTGTCGGTTGGTATTGGGAGGAGGGGGTGGAGGCAGAATACATCCTTGTTTAATGGGTTGGATTGCACACCTGCCATTAGGACTAGAGTTTTTGGATTCAGCTTTACAGCTACTGTACATCCAAGCCAAATTTCAAGTCCAAAAGAAACTGAAAATGTACTCCCAACATCCGATGTCTCAAATACAAATTTTGCTGTTAAGAGGTATACTAGTACTCGAATGTCAACAACTAAAAACTAAAGTGAGTTAGAACAAGTTTTCCAAGACATTAGAAGGTGTGGGCTCCCTCCCTGTAGGGATACTCCAATTACTCTCCACAGACATTCCTCAGCGTTTGGGAATCCAAGACCAACCAATAACTGGAGAAGCCTAGTATTTTACTGCCCTCCTGAGAATCCAATGCCAAACTTTTTTGCCTGACCCAAGCAACTGCTGAATTTGGACTCTAAACATGTTACTGAATAATATTATTTGTATATAGAACTATGTATGACCTTCATTATTTGGAGGTACAAGTAACATGCAGCATTTATTCTGTAGTGTGCCATGACCTGAGAAAATGTATTTTTGTCTGCTTTTTAAGAAAAGTTAGAAGTAAACTAACTCTTATCAGAGGTTATAGGAATAACTATTTTTAATGAACCATTGCTATTTTAAGCATCATGTGGCATCGCATGATGTGGTGCATCTTAGTAAAATGCTTTCAACAATTAAAGAAAAACCAACATGAATGACTTGATTCTTTTTGGCAAGAGATGTTACTGAATGATGTGTGTGTGTGCAACAGTCCAACAAAGAAATCAGTTTCTAGGTCACTGGAAAAAATAGACAGTCTACCAGTAGACATTTATCTTAAATAGCAGACCATCACATGCCTGTAAGGCTTTTGTCAAATGGGCAATGAAAGGTTGAAAACATATTCTTCCCAACGAACTGCACAGGCTATTTTCTAAAATTGCTCAGTTAAGTATTTAATTAACTGCCAATAAAATTGCATTTACAAAACTGCTGGGGATGACTTGTCATATCGCGTACAATGGATCCAGCAATATGATAAATATTGCACTTGTTAAATGAACATTGATGACCTAGAACAAAGCTTCTAGTTGAGGATACTACTGATATTTTCTACATATTGTAGAAATTAAGTAGCTGACATATGATGCAAACTTAAGCCATGATTTACATAATAGCCTACTTTATTTATATTGGGGAAACAAGCTAAGGCACGATGATGCTTTTTGCTGAGCTACAGAAGACTAGCAAAAAATTCAGTGATTTTCTTAAGATTCCAAAGAACAATAATTATACGTGAGTTCATAAGATCTCTTGGCAAAGATGATTCTCAGCAATGCTATGTCATCACATCTTTATATTGTAAGAAGGACTTTTCAGCAGTGCAATGCCTGCTCACATTTACAACACATGAAATATTTCTACTTGCTTTCCATATGATTCAACCTTTTTGCTTTGCTATTTACAATGTTACCAAAGATTGCAGCTCACAGCAGTTATATCCTCTGGTACAGTAGTTATTAGAGTAAAAAGCATCTAAGACGTTCCTCAAGAATTGTCAACTGGGGCTTAGCTTGTAACCAGAGAACGCGGTGCCATATAGGTACCTAGGAGGGGAAAGCTTTAGATCAGGAATGGCAAAGCAAGTAACTGCTGCATTACCAGCCTGCATTGATTGCCTCTGCAAATATATATTCTTCTGTAAGAACATAAGAAATAGGAGCAGGAGTAGGCCAATCGGCCCCTCGAGCCTGCTCCGCCATTCAATAAGATCATGGCTGATCTGATCCTAACCGCCAATCCACTATCACAGAACCATCTCCTGAATCTAACAGAATTAGACACACGAAATAGGAGCAGGATCAGGCTACACGGCCCCTGGGCCCGCTCCGCTACCCACAGGGCCATGACCGATCCGAACCTAGACTCATGTCCAAATTCCTGCCCGCTCCCCGTAACCCTTCATTCCCTTTACTTCTAGGAAACTGTCTATTTCTGTTTTAAATTTATGTAATGATGTAGCTTCTACAGCTTTTTGGGGCAGCATATTCCATGGACCTACCACCCTCTGAGTGAAGTAGTTCCTCCTCATCTCAGTTTTGAAAGAGCAGCCACTTATTCTAAGACTATGCCCCCTAGTTCTAGTTTCACCCATCATCGGGAACATCTTCCCTGCATCCACCCGATCCAACCCCTTCACAATCTTATATGTTTCAATAAGATCGCCTCTCATTCTTCTGAACTCCAATGAGTAGAGTCCCAATCTACTCAACCTCTCCTCATATGTCCATCCCCTCATCCCCGGGATTAACCGAGTGAACCTTCTTTGTACTGACTCGAGAGCAAGTATGTCCTTTCTTAAGTATGGACACCAAAACTGTACGCAGTATTCCAGGTGCGGTCTCACCAATACCTTGTACAACTGAAGCAATACCTCCCTATTTTTATATTCTATCCCCCTAGCAATGAAAGCCAACATTCCATTGGCCTTCTTAATCACTTGCTGCACCTGCATACTAACCTTTTGAGTTTCGTGCACCAGGACCCCCAGATCCCTTTGTACTTCAGTACTTTCCAGTTTCTTGCCATTAAGATAATAACTTGCTCTACGATTTTTCCTGCCAAAGTGCATAACCTCACACTTTCCAGTATTGTATTCCATCTGCCAAATCTCTGCCCACTTACTTAGCCTGTCTATGTCCCCTTGAAGGTTTTTTATGTCCTCCTCACTCACTACTTTCCCCCCCATCTTAGTATCATCTGCAAACTTTGATATGTTACACTCGGTACCCTCCTCCAAATCGTTAATATAGATTGTAAAGAGTTGGGGACCCAGCACTGACCCCTGCGGAACATCACTAGTTACTGATTGCCAGTCTGAGAATGAACCATTTATCCCAACTCTCTGCCTTCTGTTAGATAGCCAATCCTCTATCCATGCCAGAATATTACCCCCAATCCTGTGATTTTTTATCTTAAGCAATAATCTTTTGTGTGGCACCTTGTCAAATGCCTTTTGGAAGTCTAAATACACTACGTCCACTGGTTCCCCTTTATCCACCCTAGACGTTACTTCCTCAAAGAACTCCAGCAAATTTGTCAAACATGACTTCCCCTTCATAAAACCATGCTGACTTTGTCCTATTAAATTATGATTATCCAAATGTCCTGTTACTGTCTCCTTAATAATGGACTCCAAAATTTTACCTACCACAGATGTTAGGCTAACCGGTCTATAGTTTCCAGCCTTCTGTCTACTGCCCTTTTTAAATAAGGGTGTTACATTAGCAGTTTTCCAGTCTGCCGGGACCATTGCCGAATCCAGGGAGTTTTGGAAAATTATTACCAATGCATCCACAATCCCTACCGCCACTTCCCTCAAGACCCTAGGATGTAAGCTATCAGGTCCAGGTGATTTATCTGCCTTGAGACCCATTATTTTACCGAGTACCACTTCCTTAGTGATTTTGATCGTGTTTAGCTCCTCCCCCCCCCCCCCCCCCCCTTTAGCCCCCTCTTTGTCCAGTGTTGGGATATTCTTAGTGTCTTCTACTGTAAAGACTGATATAAAATATTCATTCAGTGTTTTTGCCATCTCCATATTTCCCACCATTAATTTCCCGGTCTCATCCTCTAAGGGACCAACATTTACTTTAGCCACCCTTTTTCTTTTTATATAACTATAAAAACTCTTACTATCTGTTTTGATATTTTTTGCTAATTTACTTTCATAATCTATCTTCCCTTTCTTAATCAATCTTTTTGTTATTTTTTGCTGTCTTTTAAAGTTTTCCCAATCCTCTATCCTCCCACTAGATTTGGCTACCTTATATGCCCTTGTTTTTAGTCGAATACTATCCTTACTTCTGACTTACTTCAACCCAAAGATACAGTACCCTTCCACTGATGAGAGGCCTATAGGCACAACTGTTAAGAGGTAACACTGGTCATAATTATGACTAAAGAAATTAGATAGATGCGCATGCCATTGACGTAAGAGTTAGATTTGAGGCTTTTTGCATCTTCAGATTCATGGTTATGTAACCTCATTCTGATTCTCACCTTGGTGCTACTTGCACAAAGGCATTTTATATTGCTGAACTTGGAATAGAGAACACGATGAACACTTTGTATATATTATTAATTGTGATGAAAATTTCAGTGCAATGCTGGAGAATGGTTTAATCCTTAATTTATCAATAAGACTAGGGCATTTTTCAGGATTGTTGACAAACTAATAAAATTTGACACTAGATTTTTCTGACAAATAGCTGTGCCGATTTGCATGGTGTTAAAAGGGATCAAAACTTGCTATTTCATTATGAGCCCAAATATCATTTATCTGAGCAACCAGCAGATCTTTCCCATGTTTATGTTGAGGTTTGTGATGCCACCTGGGAGCTATTCTCTATTGGAGTCATTCCGCCTATCCCAGCATAGCCAGCTCGTCTCATCAAGACCTTCTGCCCTGTACAGTAACCCCTGAAATACCACAAGCTTCCATCTTTTTCCTTATTTACATGCTTGTTCTCAGAAAGATGACATTTCAGAAGCAATTATAGGATCAGTTTCCATATGTATGTTGACAACACCCACCCTTGCCTCTCTATCATCACGCTCGATTCTATGGCCATTTATGTTTGGTCAGATTGCCTATCTGACATCAAGTTATGGATGAACAAGAACTTCCTCCAAGTGAGCAGTGGGAGACCAGAACATAACCTTTTTGACTCCCACCAAATATTCTTTATCGTTGCCTCCCAACTCCATCCCCTTCTCCGGCTGCTCACCCCCACTGAACCTCGGTGTCCCATTTGACCCCAAATTGAGCTTCAAACCCTATGTCTTATCCACCACTGAGATTGCATTTTACATCTTTTCAATATTGCTTGCTTCTGATCCAACCTCATCACCGCTGCAGCTGAAACTCTTCTCTATGCTTTTGTTACCTATAGACTTAGGGGGGAAAATTTGATTGCTTAACACCTCCGGGGGCGCAAACGGGGTGCTAGGAAGTTAGCGCTCGAGCGCGGTGATGTTAGCGCCGCTCGCGAAATTGACCAGACGTTTTGCGGCAGCACGAAACACTACTGCCACGATCTCCTGCGCCCGCAGATTGTGACGTCAGTTGAGCGTGCAACGCCCCGGTAGTGCCCCGGACTGGATATTGAGTCTCACTGCCTGCCGCTAGCAATGACACATAGAGGGGAACGTTTTGTAGTCGGGAAGTGGCCGGGGAGCGCCATTTAAAGGCAGCCACTTCCTGCTTTTTCTTGCTGGCGAAATTTTTGCACCATGCATTCCGAGAGGGAGAGAGACTTCTGGAGAGATTCAACGTTGTGTGAAGGAGTTTTGGGTGCTGAGCAGCACTTTGCAAGTTCATTCAGTTTTGACCTTCATTCCAACGATTTAGAAGAGACTATGGGGGCTGCACTGAATTGGGGCGCCGTCCTGCACCTGCAGAATTGGAGGCAGCAGAGACACAGAGATAGAGTGGCAAACATGGCCAGAGGGAGGAGGGCCAACAGGCCCCTACACAGGAGACTTTACACTCCGAGGGTATTCAGGAAGCAGTTCTCATACCTTCATTTGTCTGAGGAGCAGTGTTTGCACAGGCTGCGCTTCAGCAAGGAGGTGCTCACTGAGCTCTTACCACCTGCTGCAACCAGATCTGCAACTTCAACTGAGGACCAGGACGTCTCTGTCGTTGGCAGTGAAGGTGACAGTGGCTCTGAATTTTTATGCCAGTGACTCCTTTCAAGATTCTACTGGGGACATCGCCTATATCTCCCAGTTCGCTGTCCATTGTTGTATTGGGGAGGTGACAAATGCCCTGTATAAAAGGGGACGCCAGTACATTTCTTTCCCCATGACCCGGGCCAAACAGCTAGAATGCGCAGCGGGCTTCCCCGTGGTACAGGGTGCCATTGACTGCACGCATGTGGCATTGCAGGCACCGCATGAAAATGCAGAGGTATCCTGAAACCGCAAGGAGTACCACTCCTTAAATGTGCAGTTGGTCTGTGACCACACACAGCTCATACTCGCCGTCAATGCCCGCTATCCTGGCAGCAGCCATGATGCTTTCATCTTGCGCCAGGATGGTGTGCCAGAGCTTTTCCAGGCACTACATCACCCAAGTGGATGGCTCCTCGGGGACAAGGGTTATCCACTCTGCACCTGGCTGATAACACCGCTCCGTAACCATAACACCCCTGCTGAGCTGTGGTATAATGAGAGCCATATCGCCATCAGGAACATAATTGAGCAGATGATCGGTGTGCTGAAGCAACGGTTCCACTGTCTGGACCACTCAGGAGGAGCCCTGCAGTACTCTCCTGAGCAAGTCTCCCTCTTCATAGTTGTGTGCTGCATGCTTCACAACCTGGCAATCCTCAGGACCCAGCCAATGCCACCAGGGATTGGTGCACCACCTGAGGAGGAGGAGGAGGAGGATCAGCAGCAGCACCAATGTGGGAGAGAGGCGCACAATGCTGACTGTGCAAGGGCCGTCTGTGAATGGCTGGTAAGAAGCCACTTCTAGGCCCCTACTCAGAAGATGGCTTCTGGCATGGAGAACAACATCATGGAAAGCAACCCACACCCCCCCTATGGCCGGTCAAAGCTGGAATGGTTCCAAAGACCAAAAATGTAAATTTTGAATACAAAAACATTTTTCTTTAACAATCTGTGTGTGTGTCATTTATTCAGGACAAACAATTAGAAACCAACACAACAAATCATGAACTAACAGAACTCGTTCTCACAAGATGGAGATAAACAGCAAAATGGTAAACAAAGATAGTCACACAAACCTCGACCTTTACCACAAACATTCCCATCATTTATCTAGACCTCCTACTGTTTGCCCTTTGAGGGTGATCTCAATTCCCTGCGCACTTCCCCCCTTCCCACTCTACTGCTCCTCCGTAATGGGGCCCCAGTGGCGCAGCAAGGCTGGTGGAAGGCTGCTGATTGTCTGTCAGTTCCAGAGACTGCAGATGCCCTTGAAGGACACCCTCGACCAGCTCTAGGCCTGGAGGGCCCGGCTGCAGACTGCAGCAACTCTGCATGGGCGGCAGCAGTCTGGGCTGGCTGTGTTGCAGGCTGTGGCAAGTGCAATGGGGAAGTGCCAGTGGTGGGAGCAGGAATGCTGTCTTCCTGAGAGAGGACAGCACCTTCCTGCTCGACCGACACACTGGCACTCCCAAGGGGCAGAACCTCAGCATCTGGAGCAATCTGCTCCAGCACAGATTGCTGGCCTGCTGCGGCACCGTGAGAGCCCCAGGGCAATATGGCCGACCCAGCGAGGATGGCAGCAGTCAGTGCTTGCGTGACATCAATCTGAGACTGCATGAAAGCAGTCTGAGATTGGATGGCACCAGCCAATGACTGAATTGCAGCACTAAGCCATTGCGTTGCTTCAGCCTGTGCTGCAGCGGACTGCTCCACACTCCTAGCCAGTCCATCCATGCTTTCGGGCACCCTTGCCATTGCACCCATGAGCTCGGTGTGCATGCTCATGTCCTGGCTATTCATGGCCGCAATGGCGCAGTCCTCATCTGAGTCCTGTGCAGCAGGACTCGCTTGCCTGCTCACCCTCCGGGAGCTGGCCCCCGAGCTTCCCTACCCCCATGGCGTTGCTGCAGCCCACTGGGTCCTGGAGCTTCGCCCTCATCAGACCCTACGCCCCTTGCTCCCCTCCAGGGAAGGCGTGGTCCAAGTGTCAGAATAGGCTCCCTTGGGAGATGCAGGCGGTGAGGTTCCGGCTTCCTCTTCCTTCTCGCCTGGGGTGTCGCTGCCACTGGCAGGTTGAGGGACAGGCTGCTCAGCTGGTGGTTCACTATCTGAAAGCAGGAAGGTACAAGAGTGCCTTTAGCATGAGGAAAGGGGGGCAGTAAGGGAGCAAGGACTGGAGACATTTAGTAAATTGGATTGAAAGTGTAAAATGCTGGTGTTGAGAGGGGAGAAAGCTGATGAACATACCTTTGCTGTCCCCAAGGGGGTCGACCTCTCCAGCGGCCACGGCACCTATGATCTGGCTGGCAATGATCCTGTGCACGCGCGCCTCCAAATCAGTGAGGGTGTGTAGGTCTGCCGGTCCTCCTCCCGTGTGTTGCTGCTCCCGCCTGTTATGAGAGAGCTTTGCCTACAAGGAAAAGGACGGCGTAGAGTAAATTTGCAGCCATGTGCTTCCCTGATGTGCCTCCCATAGTTGAATAGCCCTTAATGTATGCAAGGTGTGGAATGTGCGTGTGTGTTTTATGAGATGGCTATAGGTCTTGGATGAGTGTTGGGAATTTGGGGTTTTTAAACTCTCTGGGTACAGAGTGAAGTTGAGATGGAGGGATGTAGAGGTATTGAAAAACAGCCACTCACCCTGACCACCCGAGTGAGGTTGTTGAACTTCTTACGACATTGGGTGTGGGTCCTCGGCACCAGGCTCCTTGAGGAGATGTGCTGAGCCACCTCCCTCCACACTCTCCTGTATTCACGGGGCAATGGCCTGCTGCCACTCTGTGGGTAGCGCACAGACCGTCGCCGCTCCACAGTGCCAACCAAGGCCTAGTTGCTGAAGCGCTGAGCTCTTCCCTGGGCCTATTCATTAGTGGTTCCAGCACAATTGCTTTAGAGGTCTCTCCAGGCCGAGATTCAAGGCTGCAATGAGCAGGGTGTGGCTGGCCAGCAGCATGGATCCTCCCCTTTAAGAACTGGCCCGCGCCAGTCTGTCTGTGTTCCATTGCTAACTGACATCACCTGAGCTTCGGTAGTGCTCTGAGGTAGCGCCTCTCTCCTTGATGTTAGTGCCTTAAGAGAGGTGTGGAGCCCCTGATTTAGCGCTCAAATCACCTCCAGGTGCGATAGAGGCCAATTTTGCAGTTGGAGGCAATAATTAGTGCTGGGCGCTAAACTTTGTGCCCGGCCGATAATAGCGCCCCAAATGGGGCGATACCGAATTTCTCCTCAATTTCTTCAATGCCCTCCTGAACTGCACAGTATTCAACTAATCCAGAAGTCTTCAGCCTTCATTCTGTCCCATTCCAAGTTCCGATCACTCATTACCCCTTCCTCACTGATTTCTATTGGCTCCCTGTCCTCCGACACATTGAACTCAAAATCCTTATCTTTCGTTAAATCCATTTATTGCCTCGTTTAACCTCTAAATCTATGTCCCAGCTTGTAGCCTTCAATCCTCCAACTCCCCTCTTGTTCATTCTGACCGTCCTCCTTTGGCCACCTCAGCTTTAGTCTCTGGAACCCCTTCCCTAAACCTGTTCGAACTGCTTTTTCCCTTCCTCCCTCCACCCCCATTTAAAAAAATCTCCTTAAAGCCTATTTTTTAATTCATGTCTCCTACCTTTTTCTATTACTGTTTTGATGACCATTCGTTCCTTGTGAAGTGCCTTGAGATATTTCATTAAATTATTATTCAAGGTGTAAGTTGTTGCTCCTGTGTTATGTTTAGAAAATTGAAAATGGTCAAACAGTTTCACTTATACTGAAGAATTCACAGGTTCAAATGTTGATAATTACTACTGTTACAAATGCAATTAAAATCTTTGTATAGCTTTTTATAGTTTAAGGTCTCTCACAACATGCTTCAATGCTGTTTTACTTTCTATGAAAATAGTTGCTGAAAGCCACAAGTTTCATGTTGGTATCTGCTGTTGGAAAGTTTCACCCAAAGGCGAAACCTCTTATTTGGTAATGAACATTGTAATATTTCCATAAATTTAATGCTAGATGTAAACATTCTGCATAGGAATGCAATTTGTTTTGGTTGACTTCACTTTTGTTGGTAGATTCTTGACCTCATATACAAAGTTTCACAGTGTTCTCTGTTTAATTTAATAGTGCAAGTCAAGCCTCAGACTTAGATACTTGAGGCTTCTCATCATTTTAGCCAGCAACACATGCTCCATCACCACAGAATAACTCTCAATTGAGGAAGAGTAAGAGGGCAATTTAACAGATTTTCTATACATTTTTATTGCAGAAAGAATGATTATTATGTGTAAGTAAACATGCCTTGTAATGATTATTGGTTCTCCTGAGCTTTATTAACTTCAAACTCGTGAAATGTTGGGTTTATAGATCTTGCATAATAACTGCTTCCTATTGAATTATCCTTAACCATAACAATGCTATGCACTTGCAAACATAGAATAAACAATGAGTGGTAGTGGTTTATGGCTCTTGAAGCCAACAATCCGATTTGCTTATTTTATTGCACACGTTGCAGCATGAGTTTTGGTTCTATATTAAAAAAATTATCCAACGATCATAGCAATTTTCACCTAGTTTCATGCTGAAATTTGTATTGTTACATATCGTTGTACCAGTTGAACCTGTGGTACCTTTTTATAGTTATTGAGAAACCAAAGTGAAGGATCAAAGCTCAAAGTGTAGAACACCACTGTGATTGATTGAAAACAGTAAATGGGAAGGAGAGGCAAGGTCAATCGGGAAATAGTGATTAGGTGACGCCAAGCCAAGAAAAAAGATGGAATGATTGTGTATCTCAATCAATCATTTTCTTTCATCAGTCAGAGTAGAAAACTGTGCATTGAAACATAGAAAAATAGGAGCAGGAGTAGGCCCTTCGAGCCTGCTCCGTCATTCAATATGATCATGGCTGATCCTCTATCTCAATACCATATTCCTGCTCTCTCCCCATACGCCTTGACGACTTTTGCATTCAGAAATCTATCTGTCTCCTTCTTAAATATATTCAGTGACTTGGCCGCCACAGGCTTCTGTGGTAGAGAATTCCACAGGTTCACCACCCTCTGAGTGAAGAAATTTCTCCTCATCTCAGTCCTAAATGTCCTACCCATATCCTGAGACTGTGACCCCTCGTTCTAGAACCCCCAGCCAGGGGAAACATCTTCCCTGCATCCAGTCTGTCTAGCCCTGTCAGAATTTTATACGTTTCAATGAGATCCCCTCTCATTCGTCTAAACTCTAGTGAATACAAGCCTAGTCGACCCAATCTCTCCTCATACGATAGTCCTGCCATCCCAGGAATCAGTCTGGTGAACCTTCGCTGCACTCCCTCCATGGCAAGTATATCCTTTCTTCGGTAAGGAGACCAAAACTGCACACAGTACTCCAGGTGTGGTCTCACCAAGGCCCTGTATAACTGTAGTAAGACATCCTTGCTCCTGTACTCAATTCCTCTTGCAATGAAGGCCAACGTACCATTTGCCTTCCTAACTGCTTGCTGCACCTGCATGTTTGCTTTCAGTGACTGGTGTACAAGGACACCCAGGTTCCTTTGTACATCAACATTTCCCAATCTATCACCATTTAAATAATACTCTGCCTAGTCTTGGTTTTAACGGTGTGGATGTGAGTTAGCGGCAGGGTGTGTAGGAGGCATATTTGGATGGGAGTCCAAAATTAAAGGAGCACTACTGCAAGAAATTCTACCTGGTCTGCACACAGAAGTACACAGTGACCTGATTGATGTAATTGATTTGCTGACTGAACCTTTTTGAACTGTTATAACTGAATACAAACTTTGTTTCAAAAGTCAGTGCTATCTCAAAGCTATGAAGATTTATTTATTTGATAAACATGTAAGCAATGGCAGAATTCATGGTACAGTGACATCACATCATAGGATCCTGAAAGTGTCATGGATACATTGTGACGTGCACGTCTTCTGGTCTCTTGCCCTCTGCGAAATGCCAATGAGCCTGCTTTTGTAAAACGCTGTGTTGCAAAAATTCACACTAAGATGTAGTGTATGTTGCATTATGAACCTGCTTCAACACGAAATAGGACTGAGTTTCAGCAATTTTAATATGGGCTATTTTGGGAGCTTGTCACCCCAAATGCTCCCACATGGTGACAAACTTCTTTAACTTGCACACTAGAAGTTAATTGTGCATTACATACATATTAAATAGATGCTTGAAGGAAAGGGGCGGGTAAAGGGATATGGGAACAGGACAGACACTTGGGATTAGGGCTACTGCTCGGGTGGAGGCTAAACACCAACATGGACTGGCTGGGTCAAACGGTGTGTCTCCAAGTTGTAATTTCTAGGCAAATCTATATAAATGAATTACATCATGCTGGTAATAGCAGGTATGAGCTTGATGCTGGTAATTTAGATTATAATTATCCGTGTTCTGTGTCTGTCATATATTAAGCACACTGGAGACTTTTGGTAAGAAGTGAAGCCGAATTTTAACGAGATTCCGATATATCCTAACAATCTTTTGTTGCCACTAGGTTATAGATGTCTCTTTTTTTAGTTTTTGCCCCATAATTCTCAGCTAATTGGATGTTTGCTTTATCTCTCCTGCGTCTTAACTTAATATTGCATGCAATCAATTTGTATTTTTTTATTTACACATTTATTTGTATGATGCTGTTTCTAATTTCTCTCTCCCATGAGAAAGAGAGCGGTGCTGATTCAGAAATGAAATCTTATGCAAGAGCTTGTTTTTGACCTAAAGCAGAAAGTTCAAAAAACAGATTTTTTTCAAGTGACCTTTGATGCTTCATTACATTATGTAACAGCTTGGCTTATTTCCTGAAACCTGCTTAGCCAGTGGTTGTATAATTGGACAATCTATCACGTCATGTTTATTTTTTTAATAAATTGATATTGGCACGTTAAAGAAACCTCTTTTTGTAAGGATACGGGTGCTGTGTTTATAACTGACAGCATGACTGCAGAGAATAACCAAAACATCTGTCATTGGCTAGCCATTAAAAATTACTTTAGAAGATTAAAGTACAAAGGGGTTGTGTATTGATCAGATTCCTGGCACTTTTGAGAAATGGTGTATATAACTGGGAAAACAAAGTAAAATTGTTTCTTTAATGGTTAATAATCTATTTGGCACTTGCTTTTCATTGGGGAGACTGAGCAAGTGAGTGATCTTAGAACAGCCTCATTCGTTACCAGTAACTACAACACAATATAACAGTGGTGAGTGTGTTGTGATCAATTCCATATCCATAACACTGTCTTTGAAGAGCTGAAATAGTGTTTCTTTCTTCATTCAAATTTAGTTATTAAAAGATCCGAGTCCACTCACAGTCTGATTCCATGTAGGATATTGCCAAACAGGCAATTTGCTTAAATGCAGAGTTTCTATCTTGTTTGATGACAGTAGCCCTTAAACTAGCTGTTTTGTTGACCTTGCCCCATGTAACATATTGCTCCCTTCTTGAATTTCCTTTGCAGTGAGTTCCCTTTGAACTTGAATTCATAATTGTGAGTGAGTTGAAGGGTTGCTTACTATTGAAATCAGGTAGAATGTGTTACCGGTTGGGTCATTTGTCTATATTTTGTTCCTGCAGAATTCTTAGATTTTTGAATCTACTGTATATTGTCGCTTAATATCCACTGCTGGATAGGATATGGTGTCACTGCTTGGAACACATTAAGTTTTATTCAAAACAATAAATTTCTCCTACTGCAGTAATTATAGATGCATAAATTTGGTAATCAAATAATGGAAAGCTACATTGATTTGTTCCTGGTAATTGTTGTATTTCATGTTCTAAATCTTGTAGGAATTTCTTATTTGCAGTATAAAATATGCAGACGAGTAATTTTTTGTTAATCATTAAAATTTAAGGGTAATTGTGAAGAATACTCATAAAATGAACTGAATAAGTAATGAAACTAGATGATAGACTTGTTTGCAAATTTAAATTTCTAAGGAGTAACTATGTATTTACTTCATATTTGCTCATAACTATTAACTCAAAGGTAATTTATAATTTATGATTACAATTAGAGGAAAAAAAAATACATCTTGTTCGATAGGGTACAAAGGAATAATTTAATTGCTTTTGTTGTTTGAGTTGCTAGTATTGCAATTCTAGTACCAATCTGTCATTTAAAAAAAAAAGTATCTTTAATGTCTCAATGATTCAGTAGGTAATTGCACCAACCAGTGTGGTATAGACTAGGTAGGTACTACCAATGCTGGAGAAGTTCTCATAGAGAAGGCTGCAGGCAGTTGGAAGATCCCAGCTATAAAAGTCCCAGAGACCAGGTAAGGCCTCAGTGCGTCGGCGGGAACTCAGCGGCAGCAGCGGGGCTATAAAAGCCCCAGAGACCAGGTAAGGCCTCAGTGTGTCGGTGGGAATCTCGAGCGGCAGCAGCGGGGCTACAAAAGGCCCCAGAGACCAGGTAAGGCCTCACAGCGTCGGCGGGAAACTCGAGCGGCAGAGCGGGGCTATAAAAGGCTCCAGAGCCCAGGTAAGGCCTCACAGCGTCGGCGGGTAACTCGAGCGGCAGAGCGGGGCTATAAAAGGCACCAGAGCCCAGGTAAGGCCTCACAGCATCGGCGGGTAACTCGAGCGGCAGAGCGGGGCTATAAAAGCCCCAGAGACCAGGTAAGGTTCACCAGTCTCCAGTCTGGGAACTCGGAGGGAAGGAGAGAGGTAAAAAGTAACCCAAGTGTGACGTCACCAGAAAGCGGGTAAGTGATTGGTTGGTAAGTATTTCTCTGTTTTTAAGCTTAAATCTCTTTGGTTTATAGTTTCTAAGGTGTGATATTCACCATCTAGAATCGGGGCAGAGGGTATTTAAGAATAATATTAATAAATGTAATTAATTACATAGAATGGGAGATCAGGTGCTATGTTGCTGCTGCAATATGTGGGAGCTGATGAACACCATTGATGCTCACGGTGATCACATTTGCAGTAAGTGTTGGCTGCTCGAGGAACTCCGGCTCCGTGTTGAAGAGCTGGAGACCGAGCTTCAAACACTGAGACACATCAGGGAGGGGGAGAGTTACCTGGACTCTGTGTATCAGGAGGTAGTCACACCAATTAGATTAATTAATTCAGATGTAGTCCGTGGCCAGGGTCAGGATGGTGTGACTAGAAGTGAGGCAGGTACGGGGATCCAGGAGGTAGTGTTGGAGGAGCCGCAGCCCTTGCACTTGTCCAACAGGTTCGAGGCTCTTACTCCCTGTGAGGATGGGAATAGGGACTGCGGGGAGGATGAGCAACCTGGCCACAGCACCGTGGAGTGGGGGGCCATTCCAGTGGGGGGTGTTAAAAGAAATGTTGTAGTGGTAGGGGATAGTATCGTTAGGGGGATAGATAGAGTTCTTTGCAGCCGAGAGCGAGAGTCCCGAAGGCTGTGTTGCCTGCCCGGTGCCAGGGTTAAGGACATCTCCTCTGGACTGGAGAGAAACTTGGAGTGGGAGGGGGAGGATCCAGTTGTCGTGGTCCATGTTGGTACCAACGACATAGATAGGACAAGGAAGGAGGTTCTGCTGAGGGAGTTTGGCAGCTAGGGGCCAAATTAAAAAGCAGAACCACAAGGGTAATAATCTCTGGATTATTACCTGAGCCACGAGCGAATTTGGCTAGGACAAATAAAATTAGAGAGTTAAATGCGTGGCTCAAAGACTGTTGTGGGAGAAATGGGTTTTGCTTCCTGGGACACTGGCACCAGTACTGGGGCAGGAGGGAGCTGTTCCGTTGGGACGGGCTTCACTTGGCCAGTGCTGGGACTAGAGTCCTGGCGGATCATATAACTAGGGCTGTAGAGAGGGCTTTAAACTAACTAGTGGTGGGGAGGTTCCTAGAGAGCAAATAATAAAAATGACAACAGACAAGGTCATAGACTTAGGTAGCAGTGGGGAAATTAAAAACCAGAACGTGTCAGGAAGGGGCAGAAGGTATGGAGTAAAACGTAAAGTAATAAAAAGGGCAAAAGCAGGAACTAAGTGTCACAAAACATATTTGAAAGTTCCCTATCTGAATGCACGTAGCATTCGTAACAAAATAGACGAGTTAATGGCACAAATAACTACATATGGGTATGATCTTGTGGCCATTACAGAAACATGGCTGCAGGGTGACCATGACTGGGAATTAAACATACCAGGTTATTTAACGATCAGGAAGGGCAGGAAGGAAGGGGAGGTGGGGTGGCTATGTTAATAAAGGAAGGAATCACTGTAATACAGAGAAATGATATTGGGTCAAAAGATCAGGATAATGAAACAGTTTGGGTGGAGGTAAGGAATAATAAGGGGAAAAAAACACTAGTGTGCGTAGTCTATAGGCCTCCGAACAGTGGCAACTCTGTTGGACGGAGTATCAATCAGGAAATAGTTGAGGCTTGTAATAAGGGAACATCGATAATTATGGGGGATTTTAACTATCATTAATTGGACAAATCAAATTGGGCAGGGCTGCCTTGAGGATGAGTTCATTGAGTGTATTAGGGATGGGTTTCTTGAGCAGTATGTAACTGAACCGACCAGGGGGCAAGCAACCTTAGATCTGGTCCTGTGTAACGAGACAGGATGAATTAAAAATGTCCTAGTAAAGGATCCCCTTGGAATGAGTGACCATAACATGGTTGAATTCCATATTCAATTAGAGGGTGAGAAGGTTGGATCTCAAACAAGCGTGCTAAGCTTGAATAAAGGAGACTATGAAGGTATGAGAGCGGAATTGAGTAGAGTGGATTGGGAAAATAGATTAAAGGGTAAGACGATACATGATCAGTGGTGTACATTTAAGGAGTTATTTTACAACTTCCAAAAAATATATATTCCACTGAGAAGAAAAGGGTGTAAAAGAAAAGACAGCCATCCGTGGCTAAGTAAAGAAATTAAGGATAGTATTCGACTAAAAACAAGGGCATATAAGGTAGGCATATCTAGTGGGAGGATAGAGGATTGGGAAAACTTTAAAAGACAGCAAAAAATAACAAAAAGATTGATTAAGAAAGGGAAGATAGATTATGAAAGTAAATTAGCAAAAAATATAAAAACAGATAGTAAGAGTTTTTATAGTTATATAAAAAGAAAAAGGGTGGCTAAAGTAAATGTTGGTCCCTTAGAGGATGAGACCGGGAAATTAATGGTGGGAAATATGGAGATGGCAAAAACACTGAATGAATATTTTATATCAGTCTTTACAGTAGAAGACACTAAGAATATCCCAACACTGGACAAACAGGGGGCTAAAGGTGGGGAGGAGCTAAACACGATCAAAATCACTAAGGAAGTGGTACTCGGTAAAATAATGGGACTCAAGGCGGATAAATCCCCTGGACCTGATGGCTTACATCCTAGGGTCTTGAGGGAAGTGACGGTAGGGATTGTGGATGCATTGGTAATAATTTTCCAAAACTCCCTGGACTCGGCAAAGGTCCCGGCAGACTGGAAAACTGCTAATGTAACACCCTTATTTAAAAAGGGCAGTAGACAGAAGGCTGGAAACTATAGACCGGTTAGCCTAACATCTGTGGTAGGTAAAATTTTGGAGTCCATTATTAAGGAGACAGTAACAGGACATTTGGATAATCATAATTTAATAGGACAAAGTCAGCATGGTTTTATGAAGAGGAAGTCATGTTTGACAAATTTGCTGGAGTTCTTTGAGGAAGTAGCATATAGGGTGGATAAAGGGGAACCAGTGGACGTAGTGTATTTAGACTTCCAAAAGGCATTTGACAAGGTGCCACACAAAAGATTATTGCTTAAGATAAAAAATCACAGGATTGGGGGTAATATTCTGGCATGGATAGAGGATTGGCTATCTAACAGAAGGCAGAGAGTTGGGATAAATGGTTCATTCTCAGACAGGCAATCAGTAACTAGTGGTGTTCCACAGGGGTCAGTGCTGGGTCCCCAACTCTTTACAATCTATATTAACGATTTGGAGGAGGGGACCGAGTGTAACATATCAAAGTTTGCAGATGATACTAAGATGGGAGTGAAAGTAGTGAGTGAGGAGGACATAAAAAACCTGCAAGGGGACATAGACAGGCTAAGTAAATGGGCAGAGATTTGGCAGATGGAATACAATACTGGAAAGTGTGAGGTTATGCACTTTGGCAGGAAAAATCGTAGAGCAAGTTATTATCTTAATGGCAAGAAACTGGAAAGTACTGAAGTACAAAGGGATCTGGGGGTCCTGGTGCACGAAACTCAAAAGGTTAGTATGCAGGTGCAGCAAGTGATTAAGAAGGCCATTGGAATGTTGGCTTTCATTGCTAGGGGGATAGAATATAAAAATAGGGAGGTATTGCTTCAGTTGTACAAGGTATTGGTGAGACTGCACCTGGAATACTGCGTACAGTTTTGGTGTCCATACTTAAGAAAAGACATACTTGCTCTCGAGTCAGTAGAAATAAGGTTCACTCGGTTAATCCCGGGGATGAGGGGATGGACATATGAGGAGAGGTTGAGTAGATTGGGACTCTACTCATTGGAGTTCAGAAGAATGAGAGGCGATCTTATTGAAACATATAAGATTGTGAAGTGGTTGGGTCGGGTGGATGTGGGGAGGATGTTCCCGATGATGGGTGAAACTAGAACTAGGGGGCATAGTCTTAGAATAAGGGGCTGCTCTTTCAAAACTGAGATGAGGAGGAACTACTTCACTCAGAGGGTGGTAGGTCCATGGAATATGCTGCCCCAAAAAGCTGTAGAAGCTACATCATTACATAAATTTAAAACAGAAATAGACAGTTTCCTGGAAGTAAAGGGAATGAAGGGTTACGGGGAGCGGGCAGGAATTTGGACATGAGTCTAGGTTCGGATCGGTCATGGCCCTGTGGGTAGCGGAGCGGGCCCAGGGGCCGTGTAGCCTGATCTTGCTCCTATTTTGTGTGTCTAATTCTGTTAGATTCAGGAGATGGTTCTGTGATAGTAGATTGGCGGTTAGGATCAGATCAGCCATGATCTTATTGAATGGCGGAGCAGGCTCGAGGGGCCGATTGGCCTACTACTGCTCCTATTTCTTATGTTCTTATGATCCTATAAGAAAGGCAGTTGGGAAATCTCACGAGAAGAGCAGTTTGAAAATTGCACAGGAGACCGGTATATCTGATGTATATTCCTGAAGGAGGATGGTGAAATTAAGTACGGATTTAAAAGTAATTTAAAGAAGGTTAGATTAGTTCTTACGTGCGATCCTTTTATTATTTTGTCTACTCAAAGAATTGGATATAAGACTTCCTAGTGTAACAATTAAGTACCAGGATGTTAAGTATTATACATTTGTAATTATATTTCAGTTGAGTTAATATTGAGTTATTTTGTGCATTTTCCAAAAGATCATTGTCAGCCTTGGATCAGTGGTAGCACTTTTGCCTATGAGTCAGAAGGTTATGGGTTAAAGATCCACTCCAGAGAGTTGAACAGATAATCTAGGCTGACACTACAGTGCAGTATTGTGGGAGTGTTGCACTGTTGGAGGTGCTGTCTTTTGGATGATAGGTTAAACCGAGAACTGCTTCGACTCTGCTATTTTTGAAATTGATAAATATTGAACTCTCCATATTCTGGAACTAGTTCCTGTCCAAAGAAAATGATGTGCTTGGAGTCTGTGGCCAGTCTCCATGTCACACTGTGAAGACATAATAATAACCATAGTACAGATCCTAAAATTAAAGCTCACTATTGAATATAATGGGAAATATTCAAAATCTGTTACAGTTTAAACATGAACTGCATTCATCAAAAACACATGTATAAAAAGCCTAAAGCTAACATTTTAAAATTCTATTTCAGCAATGTTTACCACTGTAAGGTAAAACTAATGTTTTCTAGTGGCCTGGGTGACATAGTGGATTAGCACACTATCTTTCGCCTTTGAAACCTGAGTTTGAATCTGGTCTAAGCCATTAGAGTGAACATCTTACCTTTCTGTTGGCAGTATTGATCTTCTGAAATTAGGTTTCGTAACCCAGTTCCTAGTGGGTATGGGTCTACAGCAAAAAACTGCCAAGAATCTGACACTACTTGGCAATGTCAGAGAGACTATAATGGTGGCCACACCAAAGACTTGAACACATAGGCCCACAAACCCCCGCTCTGCACTTAGCTAGCACGCTGACCGTTGAGCTCTGGGCCCCCATGGAATTCCGATCCGGGGCCTGGTCCAGCTGCCGGCGCGCAGTGCTTGCATATCCCAGGGGCGCAGTTAGTTCAAAGTGTCCCCTGGGATCATGTGGGCCATGGGAGCCAATCAGAGCAGGGAATGCTCCATTCATAAGTCTGACAGGAAGAGCTGTCAAGACTTATAAATACTACGGCCCTAAAACAGCACTAAATCTTCAAATAATTTTTTTTTTAAATCACATTTTTTAAATAAACTATAAATTACATGAAATAACTATTTGAAACAATAATTTAAATTTTTGAAAAAAATAATTTTGTTTTCTAACAGGGCTAAAAATAAACTTACCTTTCTTTAAAGTATTTAAAAATAATAAACCTGTGGAAAAAATGTTTTAATTTTAATTAATTCACCACTTACCTTGTAAAAAGCAGGCCTTACACCTGCTTTTTACATTTCTAAATTCTGGAGACTTACCCTCCCGGGAAAACCTGTTTATATTAAAAAAAAATGAAGTTCGATGCGCACATGCAGCCTCTCCTGCGCACGTGTTCGACCTCTGAACCGTTTCGTTCAGAGGAACGGAAGTGCCGGTTTCCCACAGGAAACCGGCACTTCCATTGGGCCTACGGGTGAGTACCCTGTGTGTACTCACCCGTGGAGACCCGAATTTCTGGGCCAATGTCTAGGGTGACACTAGAGTGCAGTACTGAAGGGGTGCTGCACTGTCGGAGGTGCGGTCTTTTGGATGCGACGTTAATCCGAGGTCCCGTCTGCCCCCTCAGGTAGATGTAAAAGATCCCATGGCACTATTTTGAAGAAGAGCTTGGGAGTTCCAAGCCAATATTTATCCCTGAACCAACATCACTAAAACAGATTATCTGGTCATTATTACATTGCTGTTTGAGGGACCTTGCTGTGCACAAATTGGCTGCCACGTTTCCTACATTACAAGAGTGACTACACTTCAAAGAGTTCTTACTTGGTTGTAAAGCACTTTGGGACGTCCTGAGTTTGTGAGCGGCACTATATCAATGCAAATCTTTCAATTGTTAGAAATAAAAATAATACACTAATGTCATGTCATGAGGGAGTGGGGAAGTTTACTGAGGTGGGGTTATAAGTCATATTCTTGGGGTAGAGTAGAGGGAGCTATACTCTGAATTGTAATTTATCCCATATTTGACCTCTGTATGATGCTGACACTGGGTGACAAAAATGATGAGTAGAAAAATCCAACAATTTAAAAAAAAAAAAAAAAAAAAATCTACATTTCCCCAAAAATGTTACAGATTCTTAAAGTAAAAACCTGTTCCATAATACGGATAGACATGAAGACAAATTCTGGGCTTTAACTTGAGATGAATTTCAAGACTGAAGGCAGCAGAGATTGAGATTTGGCCAGGAGTTTCTGTTGTATATGTTCTGTTATATTTTTATGTTGTCGTAAATTCTTTAACAAGTTTAGCAACCAAATAAGAACATAGTGGGTGTAATGTATTTGGAGAACTGTACAGAGACTACCTAAAATAGTTTACTCAATAGGGGAGAGGAGGATAAGTAGCTGGAAGATTGTGATGTTGAAATCACTACTGAATTTAATGGGCAACATACAGTGGTTCTTTTACTGCATATCGTGAGTTGAGCCATTAATACTGTTATGTTCTAGTCAGAGCAATGGGAACATAATACAGTATTTTGTCGTGGAATTGGTAAAGAGGCCACAAAATGCTGCTGGTTGTGAAATGTCGGGCACCTCTTGAGTGCAATGAAGCAGCCTCTATACTTTGTCATAGTTTCTATTAAGCTTCAGTTCCAACTACTTTTTAAACGTGTTAAAATAGGTGTTTCTATAAATGGAGTATGGAGTAATTTTGGAAAGTCATGTTTATCACACTTCTATAAACACATTTGTTAAATCGCTCTTAAAGCATGTAGGCCTTGAAATTCTCCTGTGGACTACAAGCCAACAAATGTTCAATGCCTTTGACTGAAATTCCTTTCTCCACTAGTTTTGTAGAGGCATTAACCCATTTATATTAAGACTAAGAAGAATTTGGGCCAAAGTGTTAAATGTTTGTACCCCAGTATTACACAGTGTAATTATAAGCCTTTCTCACTTATAGTACAAGCCTTTCTCACTTGTAAAAATTGAGGACGTGTCCCTTAGTCTTCAACTCAAAACTATTCTGTTCTAGGATCTCAAAACTATGGAACACTTTCCTTTCCTTAGTCTTTCCTTTCTCCTATAACTCTTTTAAAACTCAAACTTGGCATCATCTGATTACTGTTTCCTAATTTACCTAGTTTCTCATTTAAAGCTTGTTGGGTCCTGCACTTTGTGCTTTGGCTCGTCATTGTGATTTCTCAATTTATAAAATGAATTTCATAATTACTAATTTATTGGTTTATTATTGTCATCTTAAACTATCAAACATTAAAAGCATCATCCTACTGTAAAATCTGTTGTAGCCACTAGTCTCAAAAGATTAACGTGCAGAAAATCCTTGAGTACCTGAAATGTTCTTGTGATACTGTAAGTCACTCATTAGTAGCTCAGTGATGTACATAAATTTCTTGAGCAAAAGATGAATTAACAAAAATTCTGGATTATGTTTTGTAGGCTACACCCTATTTCTTGGGATTAATGATCATAGAGCTAGCGATCACCTGGTTTCAGAAGGGTCAAACTGTATTTCGAATGAACGATGCACTGACTTCCATCACTGCAGGCACCTTCTCGAGACTTCCAGAGTAAGTACAGTAAATTGTCACCTTGTGGGTCTCTTCTCTGGAGTGAGTCTAGAATAACAGGAAAGCTAAATGTTGTTTCAGTTGAGATTGTTAAAGGTCAAGGAAATTAAAGTAGAAATTTCTATTGTATTAAAGTTGGTTGTTAGGGTGAGGGGAAACTACATATTAAAAAAAAAATTGTTCTTGGATGAAGGTAACGCTGGCAAGGGTGCATTTATTGCCCATCTCTAGTTGTCTCCAATGTGCAGGTGGGCCTTCTCCTTTAGCCACTGCAGCCCTTGCTGTGATGCTCCAACAATGGTGTTAGGTAGGGAATTGCAAGATTTTGACCCAGTGACGATGAAGACATGGCGATATTTCCAAGCCAGGAGGTGTGGCACTTGGAGGGGAACGTGGAGATATTGCTATTTCTATAATCTTTTCTTGTCTGTCTTGGTGATAGAGGTCCTAGGGCTGGAAGGTGCCATCAAAGTAAGCTTGATGAGTTGCTGCACCACATTCTGTAGCTGTTATACACTGCAGCCACAGTGCACAGTCTGTGGAAAGGTGGCTATTGAGTCCAGTAAATAGGGTGCTGATTAAACCGACTGCTCTGTCTTGAATGATGTTGAGCTTCTTGAGTGTTGCAGCAGCTACACCCATCCAGGCAGGAGGTGAATATTCCATCACACTGCTGATTTGAGCCTTGTAGATGAAGGGTCAGGAGATGAACCAGTCATTGCAGGGTGCCCAGACTCTGCCCTGCTCTTGTAGCCACATTGCTGATGTGACTGGTTTAATTAGACTTCTGGTCATTGGTGACTCCCAGGATGTTGTTGGTGGGGAACTTGACGATGGTGGCGCTATTAGAACATAAGATAAGAACATAAGAAATAGGAGCAGGAGCAGGCCAATCGGCCCCTCGAGTCTGCTCCGCCATTCAATAAGATCATGGCTGATCTGATCCTAACCTCAAATCTACTTTCACTCTCCATCCCACCCGAACCCATGTGATCTCCCGGGAGAGGCGAAAAACCAGATAAAAAACCCAATGGCCAATTTGGGAGAAACAATCTGGGAAATTCCTCTCCGACACATCTAGGCGATCGAAGCTCGTCCAGGAGATCACTCTGTCCCTGTATTTCCTGCGGTACTTACCTTCTGTAAAAGGTGATCTCCACCCTAGCCAGGAACAGGCCCAATTTACTCTTGAAGGACTCCTAGCTGGCAGCCTGTTCCCGAGGTCTCCACTAATCCCTGTGAATAGAACCATCTCCTGAAATCTAACACAGAATTAGATCACAAGAAGTAGGAGCAGGACTAGGCTACATGGCCCCTGGGCCCACTCCGCCACCCACAGGGCCATGACCGATCCGAACCTAGCCTCATGTCCGATTTCCTACCCGTTCCCCGTAACCCTTAAATCCCCTTACTTCTAGGAAACTGTCTCTTTCTATTTTAAATTTATTTAATGATGTAGCTTCCACAGCTCTCTGGGGCAGCAAATTCCACAGACCTACCACCCTCTGAGTGAAGAAGTTTCTCCTCATCTCAGTTTTGAAAGAGCAGCCCCTTATTCTAAGATTATGCCCCCTAGTTCTAGTTTCACCCATCATTGGAAACAGCCTCACCGCATCCACCCGATCAAGCCCCTTCACAATCTTATATGTTTCAATAAGATCGCCTCTCATTCTTCTGAACTCCAATGAGTAGAGTCCCAATCTACTCAACCTCTCCTCATATATCAACCCCCTCATCCTCGGGATTAACCGAGTGAACCTTCTTTGTGCTGCCTCGAGAGCAAGTATGTCTTTTCTTAAGTATGGACACCAAAACTGTATGCAGTATTCCAGGTGCGGTCTCACCAATACCTTGTACAACTGCAGCAATACCTCCCTGTTTTTATATTCCATCCCCCTAGCAATAAAAGCCAACATTCCATTGGCCTTCTTGATCACCTGCTGCACCTGCATACTAACTTTTTGTGTTTCGTGCACCAGGACCCCCAGATGCCTTTGTACTGCAGTACTTTCCAGTTTCTTGCCATTAAGATAATAACTTGCTCTATGATTTTTCCTGCCAAAGTGCATAACCTCACACTTTCCAACATTATATTCCATCTGCCAAATCTCTGCCCACTTACTTAGCCTGTCTATGTCCCCTTGCAGGTTTTTTATGTCCTCCTCACTCACTACTTTCCCTCCCATCTTTGTATCATCTGCAAACTTTGATATGTTACACTCGGTCCCCTCCTCCAAATCGTTAATATAGATTGTAAAGAGTTGGGGACCCAGCACTGACCCCTGCGGAACACCACTAGTTACTGATTGCCAGTCTGAGAATGAACCATTTATCCAAACTCTCTGCTTTCTATTAGATAGCCAATCCTCCACCCATGCCAGAATATTACCCCCAATCCCGTGATTTTTTATCTTAAGCAATAATCTTTTGTGTGGCACCTTGTCAAATGCCTTTTGGAAGTCTAAATACACTACGTCCACTGGTTCCCCTTTATCCACCCTGTATGTTACGTCCTCAAAGAACTCGAGCAAATTTGTCAAATATGACTTCCCCTTCGTAAAACCATGCTGACTTTGTCCTATTAAATTATGTTTATCCAAATGTCCTGTTACTGTCTCCTTAATAATGGACTCCAAAATTTTACCAACCACAGATGTTCGGCTAACTGGTCTATAGTTTCCAGCCTTCTGTCTACTACCCTTTTTAAATAAGGGTGTTACATTAGCAGTTTTCCAGTCTGCCGGGACCTTTGCTGAGTCCAGGGAGTTTTGGAAAATTATTACCAATGCATCCACAATCCCTACCGCCACTTCCCATCGAGACCCTAGGATGTAAGCCATCAGGTCCAGGGGATTTATCCGCCTTGAGTCCCATTATTTTACCGAGTACCACTTCCTTAGTGATTTTGATCGTGTTTAGCTCCTCCCCCACTATAGCCCCCTGTTTGTCCAGTGTTGGGATATTCTTAGTGTCCTCTACTGTAAAGACTGATACAAAATATTTGTTCAGCGTTTTTGCCATCTCCATGTTTCCCACCATTAATTTCCCTGTCTCATCCTCTAAGGGACCAACATTAGCTTTAGCCACCCTTTTTCTTTTTATATAACTATAGAAACTCTTGCTATCTGTTTTTATATTTTTTGCTAATTTACTTTCATAATCTATCTTCCCTTTCTTAATCAATCTTTTAGTTATTTTTTGCTGTCTTTTAAAGACTTCCCAATCTTCTATCCTCCCACTAGATTTGGCTGCCTTATGTGCCCTTGTTTTTAGTCGGATACTATCCTTAATTTCTTTACTCAGCCACGGATGGCTGTCTTTTCTTTCACACCCTTTTTTCCTCAGTGGAATATATATTTTTTGAAAGTTGTAAAATAACTCCTTGAATGTACACCACTAATCATGTACCGTCTTACCCTTTAATCTATTTTCCCAGTCGACTCTAATCAATTCCGCTCTCATACCTTCATAGTCTCCTTTATTCAAGCTCAGTACATTTGTTTGAGATCCAACCTTCTCACCCTCTAATTGAATATGGAATTCAACCATGTTATGGTCACTCATTCCAAGGGGATCCTTTACTAGGACATTTTTAATTAATCCTGTCTCATTACACAGGACCAGATCTAAGGTTGCTTGCCCCCTGGTCGGTTCAGTTACATACTGCTCAAGAAACCCATCCCTAATACACTCAATGAACTCTTCCTCAAGGCTGCCCTGCCCAATTTGATTTGTCCAGTTAATATGAAAGTTAAAGTCCCCCATAATTATAGCTGTTCCCTTATTACAAGCCCCAACTATTTCCTGATTAATACTCCGTCCAAAAGAGTTGCAACTGTTAGGAGGCCTATAGACTACGCCCAGCAGTGTTTTTTCCCCCTTATTCCTTATCTGCACCCAAACTGTTTCATTATCCTGATCCTTTGACCCAATATCATTTCTCTGTATTGCAGTGATTCCTTCCTTTATTAACATAGCCACCCCACCTCCCCTTCCTTCCTTCCTGCCCTTCCTGATCGTTAAATAACCTGGTATGTTTAATTCCCAGTCATGGTCACCCTGCAGCCATGTTTCTGTAATGGCCAGAAGATCATACCCATATGTAGTTATTTCTGCCGTGAAGGTCAGAGTGCTGTTTGGGCCTTTACTTGTTGGAACTGTTCATTGCCTGGCATTTATGTGGTGTGACTGTGACACTGCCCAAGAGATTCTTGGATCAAGAAGGTCAGCTAAGAAGGAGTGGTTTTCTTCACATAATCTAGACATCAATGAAAGATGTGCTGCCTGCCTTTCAAGCACCATAGCACTCTATAAAGAGCTTAACTCCTAAAGAAGGTGAGCAATAGGAAACAATCATAGATGAAGCTGAGATGCTCTCCAAGATAACTGAACCAGAGACGCATTTGCAACATTTAAAAGACTGAGTGTCAAGGCCCCCATATTTCTGCCCCTATTAAAACCTCAGATGGATCCCTGCTGGTGGAGCAGAATGCACAGATGGAACGATGGAGAGAATACTTCAGCAGCGTACTTAATTGTACGTCAGCCTCTCTTGAGGTACTGTCCATGGCAGTGTCTGACCGAAGCATTTCAGTGTCTGTTCCATCATGGGAGAAACTCGCTAAGGCAATTACAAGTATGAAGCTGGGCAAGGCTCCAGGCTGCTGTAATATACAAGCAGAACTTCTTGGAGCTGGTGGGAATGTCTACCTTCACCAACTTGCATGGTTATGGGAACTCAAAATTATTCCGAAGGTTTGGCTTTATGAGGTTATCTTGCCAATTTTATAAAGGCAAGGGGAGCAGAGCTGATTGCAGTAATTATTAGGGCATCACCCCTTTGTCATTGAAGAGATGTTTGCTCATACACTTCTCAGCAGATTAGGACCTCTTCTTCATAGACCAGATAAGATCAAAGTGGCTTCACATTAGGCAGATGGGCAGTCAATTGGTTACGGATGTTGAACTTGCTTGCACAGACTAGGGGAGAATATCATTGCCCACTATATGTGGCTTATATTGATCTGAGCTCAAAGTTTGACTCTGTCTATAGAACTGCCCTTGGGTAAATATTCTCCATACTTGGGGTACCTGGCAAACTCATGTGCTTGGTCTTTGCCTTAGACTTGAATACTACCGGCTCAGTGAGGAGTGCCTTTTCCAATCAACTCAGACAAGGGTCTGAGTTGATTGGAAAATCTTCTGATTAGACACTTTACAACCTTCCGGACTCAATATCGAGTTCAACAATTTCAGATCGTAACCTCGGCCCCTATCATATTTTTATATATTTTTTATCCACACTTTGGCTTGTGCCTTTTCCTTTTTTCCCCTCTCCCACATGGCAGCTGTCTTTCATTCTACCAGCACATTTCACACTTCATCTAGAGCCATCCTTTGTCTCTTTACGTGTCCTATTACCATCTTGTCTCACCTTGAATATCTCTTAATGTCTCTTCACCTCCCACAGACCTTCCCTTTTGTTCTTTCATCCCCTCCCCCATTTCCCAGCCCCCAAACTTGCTTTTTAACCTGTTTCATTTCCTGCTTTTTTCTCAGTTCTGACAAAGGGTCTTCGACCTGAAACGTTAACTCTGTTTCTCTCTCCATGGATGTTGCCTGGCCTGCTGAGTTTTTCCAGCGTTTTCTGTTGTTATTTCAACTCAGACAAGGGTGCCTCATTACTCCAAATTCCTTTGATAGTCATGGATTGGATTCTAGAAAGGAGAACTTATTGTTTGATGAATGGAGCCGACATTGGTTGTGATTGCTTCGCGGACCTCAATTGTTACAAATTATGTTGCCCTGTTGGTAGAAATGATTGCCATTCTTGATTTGACCCTTGAAATTTTCAGAGGTAGAAGCCCTTTGGGCTTGTAAGTCAACTTGAAGAAAATAAAAGACTAGTCACTCAGTGCTTTCTTCACATCTGCCTAATCTAGAGATTGAAGGAGAAACTGTGGATTGCAGTATCTGGGATCACTGATCCACAAGTTATATCAAAGTAACCCAGAAATAAGTCGCAGAATTGCGCTGATGCGATGGTGGACTTGGATATGATCATTGCATCTCTAACAAATATAGCCTGTATAATACTTGCAGCACTTCAATTATCCTGCATGCATCAGAGACCCAGAGAACCTTGCAAGCAGACCAGTTAAATATTGACGCAACAGACCAGTGGTGTCATTGCTGCAGCGGCTGTATTCGATGGTGTGACCGTGTCAAAATAATCATGTCAGAAAGATGATTGCCCGACCTCAAGTATAATAATTGCCAAAAGATGTTTGGGCACGTAGCCAGGCTCAGCCGGTCCTCTGAAGACTTGGAAATGCCTGCACAGAAGGCCAAGAAGCACCTGTCTCTTGACCGTTACAGCTGACCTCAGGCCCCAGAATATAGGGATTTTCTCCATGAAAACAGCAGAGGTTTGTGATAGATGGGAGTCGTACGATCCACCAATGAATGCTCTGAAGGAGCATGCTACAATGATGGCTAGTCAGTCTAATCGTAGATGTTATCCAGGTCCAGCTGAAGGCTGATATGGGCTGCTTCTTTGTTGGACGAGTTGTGAATAGACCTGAACACTGTAGAACAGTCAGTAAATAGCTCTGCTCCTGAGCTTACGATAAAGGGAATGTTATTGATGATGCAGTTGAAGGTGGTTGGTTTGAGGATGCTGCTGTGAGGAACTCCTGTAGCAATGTCCTGGGGCTGTGATGATAGGCCTCAAACAATCACAGCCATCTTTCTTTGAGTTGGATATGACTTGCGATGGAATTGCTTAAAATGCCAAAGTGTACAGAGAAATATATCAGTCTGTTTTAGTATGATGTGACTGTAGACTGGTAAGAAAATGACAGCCAAGAGCTCTGGCAGGAGGCAACTTGAAAAGAGTTTTCAAAATTATGATCTGCAGCTACACTTTACAGTTTGATTTGAAGTACAGTAATTGTCATTCATTTCTGTCAGCTGATGGTTCCTTGAATACATTTTATGGGAGGTGAACAAAGGGTAAAAGGCATACTTCACAAGAAGCGGGTACAACAGGAAACAGAAGGAGAAAAGGACCCCAGGGAAAAACGCACTTCTGTGCAAGTGATTTAAAATTTCCAAGAACACTCACAAGTTGCAGCTCTGGGGACTTGAATAAAAGGAACAGAATTTGAATACGATTTACTTTTTAACAAATGAATAGGCAATTTTCTGGCATTTCACTTGGTTTGTTTTTAACTCGGAGCCTACACAACAGCTTATGTTTATGCTTTCTTCATAGTGTATGAACTTGGGTCCACCAACAATACATAGTGTTAATGAATGCAGTAATCGAGACTCAGGATTGAACCAGTTGAAAGCTCTTGCCAAGATATACAAACTCCCAGAAATTAACTTTCACCAACTGCACACCGATCACTAATTTAAATGTACAACTTCTTCAACTTCAAGGGCTGCAATGTGTTTTTCTCCATGTACCAGTGCTGAGAATAAGATGTTACATTATTTAAATAAGTGGAATTTGTATGAATAACATCATATTAAGGGTAAGCATGCTTCACACCATCCTGGGATATACTTTCAATGGAGAAACCTTATAAAAACAAAGAGCAATAATAGATTAGCTTGACAAAATCTTTATGAAGTGTATCAACCAACTGTCTGAAAAACAAATGGTAACTGAATCAAATGGCAAATAGAAACTGAAATTGTCCATGGTTGTCAACTGTTGTTACCTTCAGCACTGTGAACTGAACTAGTAACTCTGAAAGATGGACCAGGATGTTTCTAATCTACCTCTGCTCCAAACAGTTGGAATGAATCCTCAGTTGCAAACATTCAGCTGCTTGGTTTGTTTATCATATCTGATTCGCATCTTAAAATATGAATACATTTGCCCCCCTCCCAAAAAAAATACTCCTAAGAGTGTAAGAATTGGAGCAGGAGCAGGCCATATGGCCCTTCAAGCCTGCTCCGCTATTCAATATGATCATGGCTGATCTTTGATCTCAATTCACTTTCCCGCCCGAAACCCATATCCCTTGATTCCCCATGAGTCCAAAAATCTATCGATCTTGGCCTTGAGTATACTCAACGACTCACATCCATAACTCTTTCGTTTAGAGAATTCCAAAGATTCACAACCCTCTGAGTGAAGAAATTCCTCCTCATCTCAGTCTTAAAAGGTTGACCCCTTATCCTGAGACTATGCCTCCTAGTTCTAGACTCTCCAGCCAGGGGAAACAACCTCTCAGAGTCTACCCAGCCAGTTCCCCTCAGAATCTTGTATGTTTCAATGAGATCACCTCTCATTCTTCTAAACTCCAGAGAGTATAGACCCAATCTACTCAATCTCTCCTCATTGGACAACCCAGAGACCAACCTAGTGAACCTTCATTGCACCGCCTCTAAGGCATGTATGTTCTTTCTCAGATAAGGAAACCAAAACCAAAGGTGTGGACTCGCCTGTACAATTGTAGTAAGACTTCCTTACTCTTGTACGCCAACCCCCTTGCAATAAAGGCCAACATGCTATTTGGCTTCCTAATTGCCTGCTGTACCTGCATGCTAACTCTGTTTCTTGTACTAGGACACCTAAATCTCTCTGAACGCCAACATTTCTATTCTTCCGACCAAATTGAATAACCTCACATTTCCCCACATTATACTCTGTCTGCCACCTTATTTCTCACTCGCTTAACCTGTCTATATCCCAATGCAGGCTCTTTGTGTCCTCCTCACCGCTTGCTTTCCCATCTAGCTTTGTATCATCAGCAAACTTGGATACATTGCACTCGGTCCCTTAAGTCATTAATATAGATTGTAAATAGATGAGGCCCAAGCTCTGACCCCACTAGTTACAGTCTGCCAACCGGAAAATGACCCTTTTATCCCTACTCTGTTTTCTGTCCGTTAACCACTACTCTATCCATGCTAATATATTACCCCCAACCCCATGAGTCCTTATCTTGCGTAGCAACCTTTTATGTGGCACCTTATCGAATGCCTTTTGGAAATCCAAATATCCTACATCCACTGCTTCCCCTTTATCTATCCTGCTAGTTACAGCCTCAAAAAACACGAATACATTTGTTCAACACACTTTCCCTTTCATAAACCCATGCTGACTCTGCCTAATCATATTACGATTTTTGAAGTGCCCTGTTACCACTTCCTTAATAATGGATTCCTTAATAACTTAAATTTGTACTAAATGCTCACATGCTGATTACAAAGTGTGAGTTTTGGTTGGACTTGAAGTGGCAGATTTTCTTCTCATTGGATCATACAAGTGCAGGGCAAGGAAAAAGGTTGGGCAGGGAGGATTCTACCTGTGTAATTTAAATTAATAGGCAGAAAATTAAGCAAACTCCATTGTGCATGTGATCCTTAAGCCTGTTTTTTCATCCAAGCTTAATAAAAAGCAAAATCTGTCCTATTGCGTGTGTTTTAAAATGAAAGGTAACTCTTCATATGTGAGTTAGCTCATATGTCAAAGCAGTTGTTCCTTGCCATGTTCCACATGGTTAATCATCTTTTATAGTACTTTCTTAGACATTTTATTGGTGCAAGTTTAACTATTTTTTCCTTCCTTGGCAGTATGACTTCTTTATTTGTATGGATATTATTGGAATTTAAGAAAACAACCAAACAATAGTTAGGCAAAAGATGACTAATCCTATGGCATATGAGAGTTTACTGTGCTTGAAGTACAGGTGGAGCCACTGGGGGGAGTCCCTGTTGAGTTTGTACTGTGCAGTGAAAATGCATTAGAAGTGGGTTTAAGAAAAATGTCTCTAGCAGGTCTGGAAATTTAATTTAATAGATCAGACACGCCAAATGACAATTCCGAATGTGGACACGGGGATCCTCTTGGCTGATGTTGTTGTGGAACATATTCAGAGATAAGTACTTTACAAAGTGTCTACCCCTACTACAGTTTCCTTTAGATAGTAAAACCAGTGACTGCTTGGCAGCATTTTCTCACTTGCCTCAGCCAGTGTTGGGGAGTTTAGTTGCATTTAAATAGTGATACGGTATGTAAGTGGATTATCAGTAACCTAAGGCCATATCAAATATTTTACTATCAAATAGTCTTAATTATCTGCAATTCCATATGCGATGCACATTTTTGGAGTACATTCACACTTCAAGTTTAGCATCGGTGCAAAGCCAAAAAACATTTCACAGTGACACTTGCTTCCAGTGTGAGTTTGATACCAAGGCCCAAAATGACTCTGAAGCAAAAACGGAATTGGTTTATCTCTTCCAGAGAGTCTCACTCAGCTTGGTTCTGGTGCCAAGTTGGGCCTTGATTTACACTATAACTATAGCGTCAATATGACACCAAAGCATTGGCACTGACATTACAGTGTAGTGTTGATGCACCTTTGGTAAATTCAATCAAGGTTATTACTTTTGCGTAAAAGTCCTACTTCCCAGTTGCTTGCCAGAGCAGGCTACATAACGTGACATCGTTTGCTCAAATACTTTGTTTTAGATATAAAATGTGCTGTTCAAGGATTATGTATCTAAAAATATTTACTTATCCATGTAAAAGTATGTGTACCATGCTGGACGCATGACAACAGAGTTTGACAAAATGTTGCCCTCTAATTTGGGAGTTGTATTTATATCCAACTCTGACAAACAGCACAGACATCTTTGCTGACTCACTGAAGGCTGTCATGCACTGTGTAGATGAAATGGGTTTTGGCAGCTTCAATCTAGTTCTGTGATTAACTCCAAAACTCAGACATTTCAAATTTGTTGGAAATTGGTGACAATTTAGTGCTTGTGCAAGATCACAAGGTTAGCGTATATAAGGAGTGGATGATGTGAAATAAAAACAGAAAATGCTGGAAATACTCAGCAGGCAGCATCTGCGGAGAGAGAAACAGATTTAACGTTTCAGGTCGATGACCTTTGGTCAGGGTGATATGAGATGTGTCATAAACAGAAGACAGGGAGGAGATGAAGTGAAACAGTCCAAAGTTAAAGTTTGAGGGCCTGTGGTGGGTCAGAGTTGACGTGTAACAGTGTGGACTCAGGTCCAGGTTTGGCGTCGGTTGTAGAGAGGTGGTATTTCCAAGAGCTGTTTGACAGGCAGAGTATCATCTGAGTCACCAGTGGAATCAGAGGGCTAAGGAGGTGTGGAGTGCCCACTATGAGCCAGCAGCGGTTGATCCTGGGGTCCAGTGGAGGTGCATTGTGGCCTTGGGTATTATTGTGTACCAGTGGATCTGATGGACCAGCAGAGCAGCAAAGCATGATGGGAATGAAACTAAGTAGCCAGGAATAGTGAAGACTAGGGAGCTAGGAGTGGGTGAAGGGTAAATCCACAGAACCGTGCAGATAAGAGAGTTGGTCTGTGGAGGTGGTGAGGATTGCGCAAAATCAGAAGCAGCAACTTACCTTGAGCTGATCTAACCCATTCCAGTAAAGGGTGATGCAGGAGTGCTGAAGGATGTGGAGCAGAGTAAGATTGGTAGCCACTAGATAGGCAAGCAGATAGCAACAGAGTAGAGATCATTGAACAACATGGGAACAACATCCAGAGCAGGATGTAAACCAGCCAGAATGGATCAAAACTAGCCCAGCGTGGAGTGCAAAGACCCAGCAGAGGAACAAAAGCAGCCCATAGAAGCCAGTGGAAGCAGGTTATTAAGTATAATAGAGGCAGTCAATCCAGTCCCTGTAGAAAGCTGTGATGATGTAGAGGTCAGAGTAAAGCCCACAGCCAGCGAAGAAATGAGATTCAGCTCCGGAAAAAGTGGAATTCTGCCCCAACTCAAAACAGTAGCAAAGTAAAGTTGAAAAACTGGAAGTGTTTTGGAATATAGTCCAGAAACCCAGTAATGGCAGCAGATGGATACTGTAGATTGTAATACTGCAAACTTGAAGAAATTGCGTGGCAGAACCGTCATGGCGGCCAAGGCATACAGTATAGTCTAGCAGGGCAGAACAGTCCCGATGGCAGAGGAGTCGAGGAAATCAAATGTGAGTAGGATCCCAGCTGTCAAAAGAAGCACAGGAGAAACACAGAACAGACAGGGTTAGATCCGTGATTCTGAGAGTATGCTGTTATTGAATAACCACACGGATGTTGTAACTTAACAACAAACGGGTATTTACTGGAGGAGGGTAGTCTCAAGACTGGGGGTACAGAGGCATGCGCAAAGCTTATATACAGGTGTGGTCACTGCCGGTACTACAGTATACAGGAGCTGTAAAAGTAGTTCTGTCTTAAAGGCACATACACTACAATTCCTCCCCTTTTAGATTAGTAGTACCCCTAATATTCAAATAACAATTAACACTTTAACATGTACATTAAACAACAATAGTCCATTTATAGATTCAGTCTTTGGGGCGGCTTCCTGACCCTTTCGGGATAGCGCCTTTCCGGAGGTTCTTGTTCTTGGTGCAGAGGCGATTCTGACCCCTTTTCATCGGGTAGTTCATCGGTTTCCACTGCTACTGGTTCGGAGGTAGATGCTACCGGTATGTCAGGTTCATCCCCAGGTACTCGAGATATGGGGTTGACGCGTTCCTGTGACGCTAAGATCTGATCGACGTGGCGTCTCACAATGTTCTCCCCGACATCCACTGTGTACATTAATGGCCCCTGCCTTGTGCATATCGTTCCGGGTTGCCATTTCTCTGTTCGATAGTCACGGGCCAAGACTGGTTGCCCAATATTGAAGCTCCTTGTCGGCTTCTCATTGATGTGCTGGAATTGTTTGTCCTCAACATTTCTTCGCACATTTGGTCTGAGCAAGTCCAGACGAGATCTGAGGGCCTCCCTGTCAATCTGGGCGTAGTTGTGCTCGGCTGAGGTCAGTGACCGAGACGCAAAGGCTACTGGCCTCTCCAACCCGTCTGGGAATTTGTGCAACAGCACCGCTCCAATACCATAGGGTGATGCATCACATGCCAAACGAAGTGGTAGTGCTGGGTTGAAATGGGCCAACACCTCTTTTGATGTGATCAATTCTTTACACTTCTGGAAAGCTCGCCTACGTTCGTCATCCCACTTCCATGGTACCCCTGTTTGCAGTAGGGTGTTCAGTGGGTGTAATACCGTGGACAAATTTGGTAAGAACTTGTGGTAGTCGTTTACCAGCCCGAGGAACAACCTCAGTTGTGACACATTTTCCAGTGCTGGAGCCTTGACTACTGCCTCAATCTTGTCAGGGGACTTATGTAACCCCTCTTCATCGATGACGTGGCCACAATACGAGATCTGTTTCTGGAAAAACTCGCACTTGTGGCGATTAGCTCGTAGCCCATACTCCTTTAATCTGGTGAGCACCTTCTCCAAGTTGGCGAGGTGATCACTGTCATTTTCGCCCGTGACCAAGATGTCGTCCAAATAACACTGGGTCCCTGGAATCCCTTGCAGGACCTGATCCATTGCCCTTTGCCAGATAGCCGGAGCCGAGGCTACTCCGAACACCAGCCGGTTGTATTGATAGAGACCTTTATGAGTGTTGATCGTAAGGTATTGTTTCGAAGCTTCTTCTACCTCCATTTGCGAGTACGCCTGGGCTAGATCAATTTTGGTGAAGCGTTTACCTCCAGATAGCGAGGCGAAAATATCCTCAATTCGTGGAAGCAGATATTGTACCGTGTGAAGGACTGGGTTCACTGTCACCTTAAAATCCCCACAGATACAGACCACCTTTTGTTTCCCAGGCGTATTACTCAACGACCTCTTCATTACAGGAACGATGGGTGTAGCCCACTCGCTCCAGTCCACGTTGGACAGTACTCCTGAACGTTCCAACCCTTCCAGCTCTGCTTCAACAGCTGGTCTGATCGCATAAGGCACTGGGCTGGCCTTAAGAAACTTCGGGCTTGCATTTTCCTCTTTTAATCGTTGCTGTTATGCCTTTGTGTTCCTAGTTCCTCCTGGAACACTTCTTTTGCATCAGTTAGCATTTTTGACAGTCGTCCAGGTGTGACGTCGTCATCCTTTTTGGCCTCAACCTTCAGTGCCTGTATGGAATGCCAATCTAATTGTATCTTCCGGATCATTCACGTCCTAGCAGTGGTGGTCCTCCATCTGGCAATACATATATATCCATTTAAAGTATTTCCTGGCCTTTATATATCACTTTCACCCTTATTTTTCCTTTGGGGTAGACTTTTTGCCCCGTATACGTCTTCAAGACAATCTCTGTAGCTTTCAAGGGTATATGTGAAAATAGCCGCTTGTAGTCCCTTTGATTTATAACTGTTAGGGCTGATCCTGTGTCCAATTCCATTTTCACTTGGACTCCTTCTATCTTGAGTGTAACCCAGATAGTCTGGTGATCCTCCATTTTGGTTACCTTATGTAGTTTCAGACAACCCAGCTCCTTGCTTCCGGAGTCTGTGTCACTTTTCTGTTCATCTGAACCACTGTCCATCACCTGGTGTACCTTTTTGTACTTCTCCTCCTGTGGAGATTTCTTACTGTTGGTTTTCTTCCCAGACCTGCAGACTCTTGCTATGTGTCCTGCTTTCCCACACTGTCTGCACACTTGGTCCTTGAACCAACAATCCTTCTGGTCATGTGTTGTTCTGCCGCAGCGATAGCACTTCCCTGTTCCATAGGACATTTCATTGGTGCCATATTCTTGCGGTCTCCATTGTATCTCTGCAGCGCCCCTTGCGGCTGCTTCGTGTGATACTGCCATACTGAAAGCTTTGTCCAGCGTAAGATCCTTTTCTGATAGAAGCCGTTTCTGGGTTCCTTCACTTTGTAGCCCACACACAAACTTGTCCCTTAACGTATCTGCTAGTCCCGCTCCAAACTGGCAGTGTTTCGATAGCTTGCGCAGTTCCGTTAGGCACTCAGCATTGCTTTCGTCTTTGTGTTGGTTCATTTTATGGAACTTAAATCGTTCTGCTATCAGCAGCGGTGTGGGGTTTAAGTGGTCCTGTAGGATTTCTACTATGCTTTCGAAATTCTTGTTCACCAGCTTCTCTGGGGTTATTAGATTTTGCAGTAACCCATAAGTTTTTGCACCCATGGAATTTAACAAAACCAGTGCTTTATTAGCACCTGGCACTTCATTCGCCCTGCAGTACACCTCAATACGTTCCACATATGTCGCCCAATCTTCGACTTCATTGTCGAACGTAGAGATACTGCCACTCTTCGGCATTCCTGGGTGTGAGTTAACTGTCAAAAATGGCGTCTCCCGCGCTTCCCCTTCTTCTCCGCTGGCACAAAATGGCATCTCCTGCGCTTTCCTTCCTTCCCGCGCTCGCCCTTCTTCTCCGCTGCGGCTTCTAAAAATGGCGTCTCCCGCGCTCTTCCTTCTTCTCCGCGGCTCAATGGCGTCTCCCGTGCTCTCCCTTCTTCTCCCTGCGGACACTGTTCAGCCCGTGAGCCCTGGCTGTGCTCTGCGCGTTCTTCTTTTTATTTATTTATTTATTTTATTCGACGCCGCTCGGTCTTGAACCCTGCTGTTTCTTTACCCTCTCTCTCTACGGTTTGTTTTCTTTTTCTCGACGCCGCTCGGTGTTCAACCCCCGGCTGCGCCCTGCGCGCTTCACCCTCTGTCTTACCCCATCGACGCTGCTCGGCTTCCTCTCCGCCGTCGGTCGGCTCCAGCCGCCGCTGCCCGGGAAGGGTCTGTGCTGGACCTGTCGTCAGTCTCTTGCTGATCGTCGTGGCTGGGGAACCAAGCCCAGCTCTCCACAGCCTCCCCTGCGATGTTCACTCTCTGCCTGACGACTGGGCGGTTGCTCGTGGTCGACGCCCGTGTTCCTGGTCTCGACTTTTTTTTCTCTTTTTTTAGTTGCAGGTAGATTCGAATCGACACTCATCGCCACTGTTAGATCCGTGATTCTGAGGGTATGCTGTTATTGAATAACCACACGGATGCTGTAACTTAACAACAAACAGGTATTTACTGGAGGAGGGTAGTCTCAAGACTGGGGGTACAGAGGCATGCGCAAAGCTTATATACAGGTGTGGTCACTGCGGTACTACAGTATACAGGAGCTGTAAAAGTAGTTCTGTCTTAAAGGCACATACACTACAGACAGGGATCGGGGGACGGGGACTGTGAACTCTACAGCTTGAACTTGTAGATTGATCTAAGATTATACCTGCTATTAGGCGCACTCGGTCTTTAATAGTGGGCGAGGGGAGACTGGAAAGGGACAATGCATAGCTGTGGATGGAGTATCAGCAAATCAGAGAACTCCGCCTGGGAGTCATCTTGTTGAGAGAATTGGAAGCGTCCAATCTACAAAACTTCCTCCACATTTGTGCACAGATACTCCCATAATCTGGGTGCAAACAAATTATGTGCCTTAAAATATCACAGAATTTTGGGAGTAAGTGAGTTACACAAATAACCACAATATGCCCAAATCTCCTCGCTCTTTTACGTCCCTTCATCAACATTCTGGCCGAACAAATCTCTACCCACAAAACAGGCCATGCCCTCAACTCTCAAATACGAATATTCTCCAATTGCTCTTGATTGGAAGGTGTCTCAACATTGCAACTAGGAGAAATATACTGATGTGGGTTTGGCGTTTCTTGGGCCCCGATTGTTTGCGCTGATTTATGCCCATTTTAAATTCAGACACATTCTAATGAGATTGGGAGGATACTTGGGTGTAATTTGACGTCGGAAAATGTCACAGCTTCTGGTGCAACTTCTGGGTTGTGCCCACTCACAAGGAGGAAAGTCAAGACCTGTGTACTTATTCTGGCTGACACTAGCATGTTGCACCGAGGAAACAGAGAATCATTAACCCATGTCACATGAAGTACATTTGAGTTACAAACACATACTATAGACTGCTAAATTATTCCCTATTTTTTCCCTCACGATTTTGTCTCTTTTTTTCATGTTTGTTTAGCTTGTGCCACAGTGTCTCTTGTCTTGCCATTGTGTCCTTGATCTTGATTTTAAATCAATTTTAACTGCTGAACTCAAAGTTCCTAGACAATTAATGAAAAGAAAGAACAACCTTGCGTTGATGTGAGGTAATACATTTTGGTAGAAAGAATAGGGAGGTCACTTATTACTTGGAGGGTGCTAGTCTGGGTGGGATAGAGGAGCTCTGAATACAAATACTCAAATCATTAAAAGTAGCAACACAGGTTAACAAGGCCATAAAAAAAGCAAACCAAGCACTAGGGTTTAGTTCTAGAGGGATAGAATTGAAAAGTAGTGAAGTTATGCTAACCTTGCATCGAACCTTGGTTAGACCACACTTGGAGTACTGCGTACAATTCTGGTCGCCATATTATAAAAAGGATATAGAGGTGCTGGCAAGGGTGCAGAGAAGTCTTACAAGGATGATACCAGAAATGAGAGGGTATATTGATCAGGAAAGCATCAACAGACTGGGTCTCTTTTCTCTTGAAAAGAGAAGGCTGCGGGGTGACCAAATAGAGGTCTTTAAAATCATGACAGGTTTTGATAGAGTAGATACAGAGAAAGTGCTTCCACTTGTGGGGATGAGCAAAACTATAGGCCATCAATATAAGATAGTCACCAAGAAATCAAATAGGCATTTCAGAAGAAATTTCTTTACCCAGAGAGTGGGGGAATGTGAAACTCGGTATCACAGGGATTGGTTGAAGTGAATCTTATGGATGCATTTAAGGGGCGGTTAGATAAGCATAATAGGGAGAAGGGAATAGAGGGTTATGCTGATAGAGTTAGATGAGGAAAGACTGGAGGAGGCTCGAGTGGAGCATAAACACAGGCATGGACTGGTTGGGCCGAATGGCTTGTCTCTATGCTGTACATTCAATATAACTTGATGTAAAACAGACTGATCAGTCATTAATCTCGTCGTTGTGTTTGCCTAAAAAATATGTAACTACATTTCAAAAATGTGTAAATGTGAACAACAGTGGTCCCAGCACCGATCCTTATGGAACACCACTTCCCACCTTTTGACCTTTAACCCCTACTCTGTTTTGTTGCCAGCTTGCTATCCATTCTGCTACTTGTCCCCAACTCCACATGTCCTGACCTTAGTTATGAGTCTACTATGCGAAGGTCTTTATGAAAATCCAAATATATTATGTCTACTACATTACCCTTATCTACCCTTTCTGTTACTTCTTCAAAGAATTTAATAAGGTTGGTCAAGCGTGACCTTCCCTTTTGAAATCTGTGGTGACAACTCTATTAAGAAACAAGTATGAAATCCCCATGAACCAAGAAGTAGGAAGTAGAGGGCCTGAAAACTGGGGACTAAAGTTTTTGAGACCCTGCGTCAGTGCTGGTGCCTTGCATGCAGTGGGCAGCTTATTGGAAAATCACAGGTGCACGGCCCACTATTTTCCATTCAAAATCACAGGCAATGCAGCCACAACTGTCCAGTAAGTCATGTGCTGTGTGTATGACCACAATGGTGGCACAGGTTCATGGAATATTTAGCCCAGAATCCCTCAACAGGTGCTGATTGTAAAGACTGATAACAGCTCTTTGTGCTGGTAAATCTTTAGACATGCTCACGATAATTCTTGTATTGAACCTCTTTAACTAATGAACAGCAGTCTGTTTAAACACATATGAACCCATCATTTACGTCAAGCGTAGGTCCCTTGCAGTCAGAATCAGGGGAATTTATAATGGGGAACAAAGAAATGGAAGACCAATTAAATACATACTTTGGTTCTGTCTTCAAAAAGGAGGACACAAATAACCTCCCAAAGATGTCGGGGATCATAGGGTCTAATGAAAGGGAGGAACTGATAGAAATCAGTATTTGTAGGGAAATGGTGTTAGGGAAATTGATGGGATTGAGGTCCGATAAATCCCCAGGGCCTGATAATCTACATCCTAGGGTACTTAAGGAAGTGGCCCTAGAAATGGTAGATGCATTGCTGGTAATCTTCCAAAATTCGATAGACTCTGGAACAGTACCCATGAATTGGCGGGTAGCTAATGTTACCCCACTGTTCAAAAAGGGTGGTAGAGAGAAAATGGGGAATTACAGACCGGTAAGCCTGACATCGGTAGTGGGGAAAATGCTAGAGTCCATTATAAAGGATGTAATAGCAGAGCACTTGGAAAAAAGTGACCGGATCGGACAAAGTCAACATGGCTTTACAAAAGGTAAATCGTGCTTGACTAATCTACTGGAATTTTTTGAGGATGTAACTGGTAAAATAGATGAGGGAGAACCACTGGATGTGATGTATTTGGATTTTCAAAAGGCTTTCGATAAGGTCCCGCATAAGAGATTAGCGTGTAAAATTAAGGCACATGGGATTGGGGGCAAGGTATTGACTTGGATAGAGAACTGGTTGGCAGACAGAAAGCAAAGAGTTGGAATAAACGGCTCTTTTTCCGAGTGGCAGGCAGTGATTAGTGGGGTACTGCAGGGATTGGTTCTTGGACCCCAGCTATTCACAATATATATTAATGATCTGGACGAGGGAACTAGATGTAATATCTCCAAGGTTGCAGACGACACAAAGCTGGGTGGGCGTGTGTGCTGTGAGGAGGATGCCGAGAAACTCCAGTGTGATTTGGACAGGTTGGGTGATTGGGCAGAAGCATGGCAGATGCAATATAATGTGGATAAATGTGAGGTTATCCACTTTGGTGTCAAAAACAGGAAGGCAGATTATTATCTAAATGGCAATAGATTGGGAGAAGGGGAAGTGCAACGAGACCTGAAAGTCGCTGAAAGTAAGCATGCAGGTGCAGCAGGTGGTTAAGAAGGCAAATGGTATGTTGGCGTTCGTAGCGAGAGGGTTTGAGTACAGGAACAAGGATACCTTGCTGCAGTTGTACAGGACCTTGGTGAGGCCACATCTTAAGTATTGTGTGCAGTTTTGGTCGCCTTATCTGAGGAAGGATGTTCTTGCCATGGAGGGAGTGCAGCGAAGATTCACCAGACTGATACCTGGGATGGCAGGAATGACGTATGAGGAGAGATTGGGTCGATTGGGCTTGTACTCGCTGGAGTTTAGAAGAATGAGAGGGGATCTCATCGAAACTTATAAAATTCTAACAGGACTAGACAGACTAGATGCTGGAAGGATGTTCCCGATGGTCGGGGAGTCCAGAACCAGGGGTCACAGTCTAAGGATAAGGGGTAAGCCATTTAGGACAGAGATGAGGAGGAATTTCTTCACCCAGAGTGTGGTGAACCTGTGGAATTCTCTGCCAAAGAAGGCAGTAGAGGCCAATTCATTAAATATATTCAAGAAGGAGTTGGATATATTTCTTAAGGCTAAAGGGATCAAGGGATATGGAGAGAAGGCAGGAACAGGTTACACGTTGGACCCTGGTAATCCGGCACCCTCATGACCAGTCCGGTGCCGGACCATTGAAAATTCCGAACCACTGAAGGTTAGGTAAATAACACCTAAAATATCAATATTAGGTACAACCCAAACGCCCGACTCCTTCGGCGCTTGCCCACCCTTCACTGAAACTGCGTCACAGTTTACTGTACTAGAAATAACAGGAAAACTGGAAAGAAGTAGATAAAGCATACAGTATAAACACAATACAGGTAAGGATAAAATAAAAAACAATCATTTAATTACCGTGAATACAGCTTTATTTCCACTTACAAAAAATGGTCAGATGATAAGTTCAAGGCAAGTTATATCTGAGTTACATCAGGGATTTCTTCATTGTCTGTAATTTCTTCTGGGGTTTCTTCTGGGCTATCAGCTGATGGGTCATCTGGGTCAGATGAGGTAGAGGCGACAGGATTATCGATGCTCCCTATAGGGCGTTGACACTTGGTGACTTCCTTCGTAGTGGTAAACCAGTCTTGAAGGCTTGTCTGTCACATGTGTTTCGGTTTTTCTTTTATAAGCGCTTCTTGGACCATGTAAATATTCATGATCTGTTGTTCCGAGATGAAGTTCCATTGTTCTAATCCTTTTATCAGATCTGTTGCTAACTGAATACATTTGTCAATAGAATACCTTTCCTCAACATCATCCTCATCATCACATACTTCTACATGTTCATTATTCTGATTCTGTACCATTCTAACAATTTCTTCATCTGTCATCTGGTTTACAACAGGTACATTATGGTCGACACCCATCCAATCATGTAAGTCATCCTCCTCCAAATTATCCGTCATCTCCAATACTGCAGGGTTGGACAAACCCTTGGCATAATCCATTAACTGAAATAATTTGTGCTTCCTCAGAAATGCGAAACCCAACGAAATCGGCTTCCTCATTATCATTGTCAAACACACGAGCTGGCCACAGATTCTGCCACCCATGTTTTAGAGTGTCTGGAGTTACCTTTTCCCAGGCACGAGCTAGTGACCATACCATATCCTTCATGTTGAAATCTTTAAGAACTTCTGTCAGGTGCTTCCCTCCATGAACTGCCAGTAATATGCGGTGCATTAATTCAGACCTATACTTTGCTTTCATTGATCGTAAGATTCCTTGATCGCATGGCTGAATAATAGATGTACAGTTTGGGGGTAAATAGATACCTGTAATGTTACCTTTAATAAGATTTTCAGCCTTAGGGTGGGCGGAACAATTGTCCAGAACCAAGACTATTGTACAATTTGGGTCAAGGCCAACACCTTTGCAATGTGCTCGTGCCTCTGGCACAAAATGCTTCTCATACCACTCAAGAAAAAATGCAGTTGTCATCCATCCTTTCTTATTCCCCCGATAAATGACTGGGAAGATTTTAACACCTTTAAACGCACGTGGGTTAACACTTTTTCCAATCACGAACAGTTTGCACCTATGAGTTCCAGCAGCATTACTGCAGCCAAGTACAGTAACTCTCTCCTTCGAATCCTTCAAACCAGATGGTGCCTCCTCAGTGTCCGTAGCCAACGTTTTCCTCGGCATGCACTTCCAATACAGAGCTGTTTCGTCTGCATTATACACTTGTTCAGGTGATAATTTCTCAGCTGCAACATATTCCGTTGGTGCTTCTGTGTCTGCACTTTTTTTCTCACCACACACACGATAAAGGCTAATGCCGTGCCTATTTTTAAACCTATGCAGCCAGCCCTGTGAATATTCACATTCATCCTGAATGTTCAATTTTCTGTGGAATATTTTAGCCTGTGCTATAATCATTTCTCCAGAAATACTACCTGACTCCACACTGCGAAACTGCCGAAACCACTGCATGAGAGCACTCTCCACGTCAGTTTGCTTACCTTCCTTTAATGTCTTACGTGATTTGATTACCTTTTTACTTTCTGTGTCAGCAAAGAACTTTCTAATTTTATCTTTGTTTTTTAATATCGCATACAGTAGATGAGCCGACACTGTACTGATCGCACAAGGCTCTTACTGATGTTCCGCTGTCCAGTTTTTTCAATAAATCAACCTTTTCCAGTAGAGTTAATGACACATGCTTACGCTTCACACGATTACCACCACTATCACCACCTCTTGACCTCTTAGGTGCCATATTGAAGGGTAAATAATAGCCAGAAATAAGCACAGACCACTGGGAGTGACGATCGCACATGTAAACAATGTTTGTTTATATCGCGGGAAACGGTGGCGCCGCCGAGCGGCTGCTCCGCAAGCTAAAGACTGCCGGACCACTGAAGGTGCCGGACCGTCGGGTGCCGGATTACCGGGGTTCAACCTGTACTGAATTTGGATGATCAGCCATGATCTCATTGAATGGCGGAGCAGGCTCGAGAGGCCGAATGGCCTACTCCTGCTCCTATGTTTCTATGTTTCCAACATGACTTATCCTGGCTGCTTGTAAACTTCTTGAAATCCAGAACACAGTCCAATCCTTGTTTTAGACATTGAGAGAAATGGAAAGAAAATACGACATTTAAAATAAATTCTGTCCTCGAATATTTGCAAATTGTTCATCCTTGTTTGATATAGCAAGTACTGGTCTTTACAAGCCATAATTTGTACATCTGGCTATAAGCAGCACTTGTATTTGTGGCCTTCCTCCTTCCCCACTACATAGAATATGGCTTTCACTGGGCATACATCTGCTAATATAATAATGGGTCAGTTGCAGCATTGACTAAGAATTATTTCTATAAAGCAACAACCCGCTGTTCCTATAAACTAGCTGTTTTTTCCATTCAAGCGAATGGAAATTAATCTGATCCTGGGCAGCATTGCCTTTAAATGAACCTTCTGGTTGACAAGGTGCCCATGAACTATTATGTACAATAATGTAGAGCCGTCAAATGTTTTTGGACGTCCGATTTGGATTCAGACCATTGAAATCTGGAAGGCAAATCAGCTGAAAAACACAGCAAAGTAACTGAAAAAAAGTAAGTTGGATGAATCAGTTGCATAGCCACAAGAATACCACATAATCAGCAGACCAAGTCCATTAGACCACTAGGAGAATCAGACAGGTTATAGTCCTTTAGACTGATCAGATACATAGCAGCTAGGCCACCAATGAAATTCGATGCTCTGGCCCACAGACTGCTATTGGTGTTAGCTGGATTAGTTGCATGACCAGAGGTAGCATAGTGGTTATGTTACTGGACCAGTAATCCAGAGGCCTAGACTAATGATCATGAGTTCAACTCTCACCAGTGCAGCTGGGGAATTTAAATTCAGTTAATTAAATAAAAATCTGGAATAAAAAGAGCTAGCATCAGTAATGGTGACGATGAAACTACTGGATTGTCGTAAAAACCTAATGTCTTTTAGGGAGGGAAAACTGCCGTCTGGCCTATATGTGACCCACAGCAATGTGGTTGACTCTTAACTACCCTCTGAAATGGCCTAGCAAGCCACTCGGTGGCTCAAGAAGGCGGCTCACCACCACCACCTTGAGGGCAATTAGGGCTGGCCTTGCAAGCGACGCCTACATCCAATGAATAAAAAAAAGACATCATCCAAGACTGACATTTTTCTCTTTTTAAATTTCATTTTAATTTGAGCTCAAGGCTTCTTCTACATCTTGGTCTATTTTCTTGTCTCTCTCGGGTCATGAAACCCCAACTGTAAGCAATCCACTTCCAGTCTTCCCCCGTGCTCATCTAAAATTGATACCTGGAGGTGAGTGAGACCGCACTGCTTATGATTTCCTCCTTCCCTCACTCTGAGCAAATGCCAGCCCTCCGGCAGCACTTCCACATTGTTAGAGACTGAGCTCTCGAATTTGGCACAAGGTTTTGAAGCTGCATCCCTCCACGCTGTAGCTCACTACTACACTACCTTTTGTCGGACAATTTAATTATTTTCACTTTCTGTCCATTTCTATCCTTTCCTGAAGGTGTTAAACCCTTGTTGGAATACATTTCTGCAACATTCAGGAACAAAAAGCCACATTATTCTGATGAGAAATTTGCAATAATTAGGACAAATAAGGTGAAGAGGCCATTTAGATTTAACAAGAGTCATTACTCATATGTGAGCCGTGACAGTGAATATTAGCAGACTATGGGACAGTGAGGGGCGTCACAATTGAGATTGATCATGTTCGAAGCTGACATCCCATACATGTGTACTTCCTAGAGGGTCTGTTGGATAGTGATCAGAAATGGAAGCTCTGGCCAATTTCCAACAGCTAAGGCCAATTCTAGCCCATCCCCCCGCCGCCCCCCCCCCCCCCCCAACCACTGATTAGCGAAGACTAGCTAACAATCACAGACCATCGATTGAACATTGGACTATCTACGCACTAGATAGCCATGTTGAGCTATAAAAGGAACCTATGAGACAGTGTTTAAAGGAAGAAGATATACTCGACTCTTAATTCAAAGTTGCTTAATTCAAAATATCTGTTAATTCAAAGTCCAATTTTGCAGAAAGTGTCATGTTCTGCTTAATTAAAATTGCTTAATTAGTACTATCGGATAACTTGAATTTTTTCCAGCAAAAAAAGGTCTTCAAATTAACAGTAGTAGACTGTATCCAAACTGGATCAAAATAATGGCCCAGAAATTCGGGTTGGAGGCTTCCCGCGGGTGCAAGCCCCCGACCTGCACTTACCTTGCGCGCCGGCCGTTGAGCTGTGGGCCCCCGTGGAATTCCGATCCGGGGCCTGGTCCAGCTGCCAGCGCGCAGTGCTTGCGTATCCCAGGGTCGCAGTTAGTTCGAAGCGTCCCCTGGGATCACGTGGGCCATGGGGAGCCAATCGGAGCAGGGAATGCTCCATTCATAAGTCTGACGGGAAGTGCTGTCAAACTTAGAAATACTATGGGCCCTTTCTTCTTACAAAACATCACTAAATCTTCAAATAATTTTTTTTTTAAATCACATTTTTAAAATAAACTATAAATTAAATGAAATAACTATTTTAAACAATAATTTAAATTTTTGAAAAAATAATTTTATTTTCTAACGGGGCTAAAAATAAACTCACCTTGCTTTAAAGTATTTTAAAATAATAAACCTGTGGCAAATATGTTTAATTTTAATTAATTCACCACTTACCTTGTAAAAAGCAGGCCTTACGCCTGCTTTTCACATTTCTAAATTCTGCAGGCTTACCTTCCCGGGAAAACCTGTATTTAAAAATAAAAACAAAAAACGAAGTTCGATGCGCACGCGCAGCCTCTCCCGCGCATGTGTTCGACCTCTGAACCCCTGCTTTCAGGGGAATGAAAGTGCCGGTTTCCCGCGCATGCGCAGTGCATGCAGGAAACCGGCACTTCCATTGGGCCTACGGGTGAGTACCCCGTGCATACTCACCTGTGGAGACCCGAATTTCTGGGCCATTAAATTGAAAAAAGTTATAATGGTTATTCTTCTCAGAAGATTTCTCCAGGGAGGGGGGAAGAGAGGAGGAGGAGGAAGATCAGGAAAGCAATAGTGATAGACAGACGTTTCTGCGGCCGCAGACGTGATTCCAGGATGGTATGTAGCCTCCCTGGTGCCAGGGTATTGGATGTCATTGAGTGGCTGCAGAACATTCTGAGGGGGGAGGTTAAACAGCCAGAGGTCATGGACCATATCTGTATCAACGACATAGGTAGAAAGAGGGATAGGGTCCTGCAAGCAAATTTTACAGAGCTAGGAAAGAGATGAAAAAGCAGGACCTCAAAGGTAGTAATCTCCGATTACTCCCGGTACCACGCGCGAGTGAGTACAGAAATAGGATAGAGCAGATGAATGCGTGGCTGGAGAGACGGTGCAGGAGGGAGGGCTTTAGATTTCTGGGACATTGGGATAGGTTCTGAGGGGAGGTGGGACCTGTACAGGCCAGACGGGTTGCACCTCAACAGACCTCAATATCCTTGCGCGGGGGTTTGCTAGTGCTGTTGGGGAGGGTTTAAACTAATTTGGCTGGGGAATGGGCACCAGAATATAGCATTAGAAAGGAGAAACAAGGTGCACAAAGGATTGGGAGAGACAGATCGCACTAGAGTAAGAAATAGTACAGTATTAAGTAGGGTCAGACTAAGAGAGACTACAAGAAGGTTGAAGATAGGTTAACCGTGCATGTGTGTAAACGCACGAAGCGTGGTGAATAAAGTTGGTGAGCTGCAGGCGCAAATAGACACGTGGGAATATGATGTTGTGGCGATAACGGAGACCTGGCTCAAAAAAGGTCAGGATTCGGTACTAAATATTCCTGGATGTAAGGTGTTCAGGAAAGATAGGGAAGGAAAGAAAGGAGGTGGGGTGGCACTATTGGTTAAGGAGAACGTTACAGTGCTGGAAAGAGAGGATGTCCTGGAGGGGTCAAGGACAGAATCTATTTGGTTAGAGTTGAGAAACAATAGAAGTGCCATTACACTACTAGGTGTATTCCATAGGCTGCCAACTAGTGGGAAGGATATAGAGGAGCAAATTTGCAGGGAAATTACAGATGTGTGCAAGAACTAGAGTAGTGATAATGGGGGACTTCAACTATCCTAATATAGACTGGGAAAATAATAGTGTAAAGGGCAGAGAGAGTGAAGAGTTTCTGAAGTGTGTGTTCAGGAGAACTTTCTTGATCAGTACGTTCCGGCCCAACCAGGAAGGAGGCATTGCTGGATCTGGTTCTGGGGAATGAGGTGGGTCAAGTAGAGCATTTGTCAGCAGGGAAACATTTAGGGAACAGTGATCACAGTATCATAAGAACATAAGAAATAGGAGCAGGAGTAGGCCATTTGGCCCTTTGAGCCTGCTCCGCCATTTAATAAGATCATGGCTGATCTTCTACCTCATCTCCAGTTTCCTGCGCTATCCCCATATCCCTTGATTCCCTTAATATTCAAAAAATCTATCGGTCTCTGTCTTGAATATACTCAATGACTGAGCCTCCACAGTCCTCTGGGGTAGAGAATTCCAAAGATTCACCACCCTCTGAGTGAAGAAATTTCTCCTCATCTCAGTCCTAAATGGCCAACCCCTTATTCTGAGACTGTGACCCTTGGTTCTAGACTCCCCAGCCAGGGGAAACATCCTCCCTGCATCTACCCTGTCAAGCCCTGTAAGAATTTTATGTTTCAATGAGATCACCTCTCATTCTTCTAAACTCTAGAGAATATAGGCCTAGTCTACTCAATCTCTCCTCATAGGACAATCCCCTCTATCCCAGGAACCAGTCTGGCGAACCTTTGTTGCACTCCCTCTATGGCAAGTATATCCTTCCTTAGGTTTAGACTAGCTATGGAAAAGGACAGGGAGCAATCTGGAGTAATAATACTTAATTAGAGGAAGGCCAATTTCGATGGGTTGCAAATGGATCTAGCCCAGATAAATTGGAATCAATTGGCAGGCAAAACTGTAATCGAACAATGGACTGCCTTTAAAGAAACATAGAAACATAGAAAAATAGGAGCAGGAGTTGGCCGTTCGCCCCTTCGAGCCTGCTCTGCCATTCAATATGATCATGGCTGATCCTCTATCTCAATACCATATTCCCGCTCCCTCCCAATACCCCTTGATGCCTTTTGTGTCTAGAAATCTATCTATTTCCTTCTTAAATATATTCAGTGACTTGGCCTCCACAGCCTTCTGTGGTAGAGACTTCCACAGGTTCACCACCATCTGAGTGAAGAAATTTCTCCTCATCTCAGTCCTAAATGTCCTATCCCTTAACCTGAGATTGTGACACCTCGTTCTAGACCCCCCAGCCAGGGGAAACATCCTCCCTGCATCCAGTCTGTCTAGCCCTGTCAGAATTTTATACGTTTCAATTAGATCCTCTCTAGTGAATATAGGCCTAGTTGACCCAATCTCTCATACGACAGTCCTGCCATCACAGGAATCAGTCTGGTGAACCTTCGCTGCACTCCCTCTATGGTAAGTATATCCTTCCTAACTGCTTGCAGCACCTGCATGTTTGCTTTCAGTGACTGGTGTACAAGGACACCCAGGTCCCTTTGTACAGCAACATTTCCCAATCTATCACCATTTAAATAATATTCTGCCTTTCTGTTTGTCCTACCATAATGGATAACTTCACATTTATCCACATTATACTGCATCTGCCATGTATTTGCCCACTCACTCAACTTGTCTAAATCTCCTTGAAGCCTCTTTGCATCCTCCTCACAACTCACAATCCCACCTAGTTTTTTGTCGTCAGCAAACTTGGTAATATTACATTTGGTTCCCTCATCCAAATCATTGATATATATTGTGAATAGCTGGGGCCCAAGCACTGATCCCTGCGGTACCCCACTAGTCACTGCCTGCCACCCCGAAAAAGGCCCATTTATTCCTACTCTCTGTTTCTTGTCTGTTAACCAATTTTCAATCCATGCCAGTATTTTACCCCCAATCCCATGTATGTGGGACTTTATCAAAAGCTTTCTGAAAATCCAAATGCACCACATCCACTGGTTCTCCCTTATCTATTCTACCAGTCACATCCTCAAAAAACTCCAGTAGGTTTGTCAAACACCATTCCCCTTTCATAAATCCATGTTGATTTTGTCTAATCCCGTTGATATTTTCCAAGTGTCCTGTTATCACATCCTTTATAATAGACTCTAGCATTTTCCCTACTACTGATGTTAGGGTAACCGGTCTGTAGGTCTCTGTTTTCTCTCTCCTTCCTTTTTTAAATAGTGGGGTTACATTTGCCATCCTCCAATCTGCAGGAACTGTTCCATAATCTATAGAATTTTGGAAGATGACAACTAATGCATCCACTATTTCCATGGCTACCTATTTTAGTACTCTGGGATGCAGATCATCAGGCCCTGGGGATTTATCGGCTTTCACTCGCATTAATTTCTCCAGCACTATTTTTTTACTAATACTAATTTCCTTTAATTCTTCCTTCTTACTAGACCCTTGGTTCCCTAGCATTTCTGGGAAGTTATTTGTGTCCTCTTTGGTGAAGACCGAACCAAAGCATTTGTTTAATTGCTCGGCCATTTCCTTGTTCCCCATTATAAATTCTCCCATTTCTGACTGTAAGGGACTTACATTTGTCTTCACTAATCTTTTTCTTTTTACATACTTGTAAAAGCTTTTACAATCCGCTTTTATGTTCCTTGCAAGTTTACTCTCATACTCTATTTTTCCCTCTTAATCAATCTCTTGGTCCTTTTTTGCTGAACTCTAAACTGCTCCCAATCCTCAGGCTTGCTACTTTTTCTGGCAACGTTATATGACTCCTCTTTGGATCTAATACTATCCTTAATTTCTTTTGTTAACCATGGTTGGGCTGCTTTTCCTTTTATGTTTTTGCGCCAGAAATGAATGTATAACTGTTGCAATTCATGCATTCATTCCTTAAATTTTAGCCATTGCCTATCCACCGTCATGTCTTTTAATAAAGCTTCCCAATCTATCATAGCCAACTCACTCCTCATACCTTCGTAGTTTCCTTTGTTTAGATTTAGGACCCTAGTTTCGGATTGGACGACTTCACTTTCCATCTTAATGAAGAATTCTATCATGTTATGGTCACTCTTCCCTAAAGGACCCCACACAGCAAGATTATTAATTAACTCCTTCTCATTGCACAATATCCAATCTAGGATATCCTGTTCCCTAGTTGGCTCCTCAATGTACTAGTCTAAAAAAAATCTCGTACACACTCCAGGAATTCATCCTCCACAGTACTTTTGCTAATTTGATTTGGCCAGTCTATATGTAGATTAAAGTCACCCATGATTACTGTAGTACCCTTGTTAAATGCATCTCTAATTTCCTGTTTGATGCCATCCCCTACATTACCACTACTGTTTGGTGGCCTATAGACAACTCCCACCAATGTTTTCTGCCCCTTGGTACTTAGCTCCACCCAGACTGATTCTACATCTTGATTTTCTGAGCCAATATCCTTTCTCGCTATTGCTCTGATTTCATCTTTTACTAACAACGCCACCCCACCTCTTCCTTTTTGTCTGTCCTTCCTAAATATCGAATATCCATGGATATTCAACTCCTAGCCTTGGTCACCCTGCAGCCATGTCTTCGTAATTGCAATTATATCATATCCGTTTACATCTATTTGCACTGTTAATTTGTGTACCTTATTACGAATGCTTCATGCATTCAGATACAGTGCCTTTAGATTTGTCTTTTTAACATTTTTAGGCATCTTAACATTTTTTTTGTACTATGGCCCTGTTTTTCTCATTACCATTTTTTTTACCCAGCCCTATTTGTTGGTGCCCTATTTGTTGGTGCACTTCTTTGTATGTATGCTCTGTCCCTCCCTTCCTGAAAGGTAGGGCAACTGAATCCAGAGCTCCCTGGATGACGAAAGAGATAGAGAGCAATATCAAGCAGAACAAAAGGCATAGGACAGATGTCCGGTTGAGAATACAAGTGAGAACCAGGCTGAATATAGAAAGTTCAGAGGGGAAGTGAAAAAGGAAATAAGATGGGCAAAGAGAATATGAGAATAGATTGGCAATTAACATAAAAGGGAATCCAAAAGTCTTCTATAGGCATATAAATAGTAAACTGGTAGTAAGAGGATGGGTGGGGCCGATTAGAGACCAAAATGGAGACCTACGCATGGAGGCAGAGGGCACGGCTGAGGTACTAAATGAGCAATTTGCATCTGTCTTTACCAAGAGAGAAGATGCTGCCAAAGTCACAGTGAAAGAGGATGTAGTTGAGATACTGAATGGGATAAAAATTGACGACAATGACAACAACAACAACTTGTATTTATATAGCACCTTTAACGTAGTAAAACGTTCCAAGGCGCTGCACAGGATTATTATAAAGCAAAAAATTTGACATCGAGCCACATAAGGAGAAATTAGGGCAGGTGACCAAAAGCTTGTTCAAAGAGGTAGATTTTAAGGAGCGTCTTAAAGGAGGAAAGAGAGGTAGCGAGGCGGACAGGTGTAGGCAGGGAATTCCAGAGCTTAGGGCCTAAGCAACAGAAGGCACGGCCACTGATGGTTGAGCAATTATAATCAGGGATGCTCAAGAGGGCAGAACCTTTGGGCAGAATTAGAGGTGCGCAGATATCTCGGCGGGGGGGGTGGGCGGGGGGTTGTGGGGCTGCAGGGCTGCAGGAGACGACAGACATAGGGAGGGTTGAGGCCATCGAGGGATTTGAAAAAAAGGATGAGAATTTGGAAATCGAGTTGCTGCTTAACCAGGAGCCAATGTAGGTTAGCGAGCACAGGGGTGATGGGCGAACGGGACTTGGTGTGAGTTAGGACACGGGCAGCCGAGTTTTGGATGATCTCAAGTTTACGTAGGGTGGAATGTGGCAGGCCAGCCAGGAGTGCATTGGAATAATCAAGTCTAGAGGTAACAAAGGCATGGATGAGCTGAGGCAAGAGCGGAGATGGGCGATGTTGCGGAGGTGGAAATAGGCGGTCTTAGTTATGCCGCAAATATGTGGTCAGAAGCTCATTTCAGGGTCAAATATGACACCAAGGTTTCAAACAGTGTGGTTCAGCCTCAGACGGATGTTAGGGAGAGGGATGAAGTCAGTGGCTAGGGAACGGAGTTTGTGACGGGGACTGAAAACAATGGCTTCGGCTTTCCCAATATTTAATTGGAGAAAATTTCTGCTGATCCAGAACTGTATGTTGGGCAAGCAGTCTGACAATTTAGAGACTGTGGTGGGGTCGAGAGAAGAGGTAGTGAGGTAGAGCTGGGTGTCGTCAGAGTACATATGGAAACTGACGCTGTGTTTTCGGATGATGTCACAAAGGGGCAACATGTAGGTGAGAAACAGGAGGGGGCCAAGGATAGATCCTTGGGGGACACCAGAGTTAACGATGTGGGAACAGGAAGAGGAGTGGAAAATGATGGAGTGGTCAACTGTGTCAAAGACGGAGGTACTAGAAAGGCTGCCTGTACTTAAAGGAGATAAGTCAGCAGGCCCGGATGGGATGCATCCTAGGATGCTGAGGGAAGTAAAGGTGGAAATTGCGGAGGTACTGGCTATAATCTTCCAATCCCCCTTGGATACGAGGATGGTGCCTGAGGACTGGAGAATTGCAAATGTTACACCCTTGTTCAAAAAAGGGTGTAAGGATAAACCCAGCAACGACAGGCCAGTCAGTTTAACCTCGGTAGTGGGGAAGCTTTTAGAAACGATAATCGGGGACAAAATTAACAGTCACTTGGACAAGTATGGATTTATTAAAGAAAGCCAGCATGGATTTGTTAAAGGCAAATCGTGTTTAACTAACTTGATCGAGTTTCTTGAGGAGGTAACAGAGAGAGTTGATGAGGGCAATGCGATTGATGTGGTGTATGTGGACTTCCAAAAGGCGTTTGATAAAGTGCCACATAATAGGCTTGCCAGCAAAGTTGAAGCCCATGGAATAAAAAGGACAGTGGCAGCATGGATACGAAATTGGCTAAGTGATAGGAAACACAGAGTAGTGATGAATGGTTGTTTATCGGACTGGAGGAAGGTATACAGTGATGTTCTCCAGGGATCGGTACTAGGACCACTGCTTTTCTTGACTCGGACTTGGGTGTACAAGGCAGAATTTCAAAATTTGCAGATGACACAAAAATTGGGGAGGATAGTGATAGACTTCAAGAAGACATAGACAGGCTGGTGGAATGGGCGGACACGTGGCAGATGAAATTTAATGCAGAAAAGTGTGAAGTGATACATTTTGGTAGGATGAATGAGGAGAGGCAATATAAACTAAAGGGTACAATTCTAAAGGGGGTGCGTGAACAGAGAGACCTGGGGGTATATGTGCACAAATCGTTGAAAGTGGCAGGGCAGGTTGAGAAAGCGGTTAGAGAAGCATACGGGATCCTGGGCTTTATAAATAGAGGCATAGATTACAAAAGCAAAGAAGTTATGATGAATCTTTATAAAACACTGGTTCGGCCTCAACTGGAGTATTGTGTCCAATTCTGGGCACCGCACTTTAGGAAGTATATGAAGGCCTTCGAGCGGGGGCAGAAAAGATTTAGAAGAATGGTTCCAGGGATGAGGGACTTCAGTTACGTGCATAGACTGGAGAAGCTGGGGTTGTTCTCCTTAGAGCAGAGAAGGTTGAGATTTGATAGAGGCGTTCAAAATCATGAGGGGTCTAGACAGGGTAGATAGAGAGAAACTGTTCCCATTGGTGGAAGGGTCAAGAACCAGAGGACACAGATTTAAGGTGATTGGCAGAAGAACCAAAGGTGACATGAGGAAAAACATTTTTATGTAGTGAGTGGTTAGGATCTGGAATGCATTGCCTGAAAAGGTGGTGGAGGCAGATTCAATTGTGGCTTTCAAAAGGGAATTGGATAATTACCTGAAGGGAAAATATTTGCAGGGCTACGGGGAAAGGGCGGGGGAGTGGGACTAGCTGAAGTGCTCTTGCAGACAGCTAGTACGGGCTCGATGGGCCGAATGACCACCTCCTGTGCTGTAATCATTCTATGATTCTATTTCAAATCGATTCAGATATTTTGATTGTAGCTGATGCTTAATGTACTGTTTTAGCAAAATACAGGCGAAGCATAATAAATGTGGCCCACCTGCTGTTATGCAAGAGTTACTATATGCAAATAAAACTTGAACTAGAGCTTTAATTTAAATTACACTTCTATCGCATTCACAACGTATTTCACAACTAAAATTTCTCCATAATTTTCCTGCTGATTCTCTTCATTATTTCATGGAGCCAAATCTTCGTGAGCAATGAACATTTAAGTGAGGAGGGATTGAAGAGCAAAAAAATGGCATGATTGTATTTTTTTTTAAAAGAACCATTTTTTAAATCCCAGAGTTCATTTAAAAAAGGATGTTGAAAAAAAGGATTTCAGCGTTCTAGAGATAATAGATCGGTTTGATTTACATGGGATTTAGAAAGAGAGTGCAGTGTTCTCGGGAGAAGGGAGCAAGGAGAGAATCCATGATTGAGGCAGGCATGCATAGACTGTGGAATGAGAGGGATTGATTGAGCAAATGGCTTTTCTTGTTCACCTGCTGCTGAAACTCTCCACATGCCTTTGTTACCTCGAGACTTGGCTATTCCAATGCTCTCCTGGCCGGCCTCCCATTTTTCACCCGACATAAACTTGAGCTCATCCAAAACTCTACTGTCCGTATCTTAACTCGGACCAAGTCATGTTCACCCATCACTCCTGTGCCTGCTGACCTACACTGCATCCTGGAACGACAACGCCTCAATTTTAAAATTCTCATCCTTGTTTCCATATCCCTCCATGGCCTCACCCCTCCCCAACTTTGTAACCTCCTCCAGCCCTACAAGCCTTCGAGATCTCTGCGCTCCTCCAATTCTGGCTTCTTGCACATCCCTGATTTTAATCGCTCCACCATTGGTGGCCGTGCTTTTAGCTGCCTAGGCCCTAAGCTCTGGAATTCGACCCCCCCCCCCCCCCAACCTCTCCGTCTCTCTACCTCTCTCTCTCCTTTTTAAGATGCTCTTTTAAAATTTACCTCTTTGACTAAGCTTTTGGTCATCTGTCCTGATGTCTCCTTCTGTGGCTCAGTGTCAAAAATGTTTTTATTGATATTGCTCTTGCTAAGCGTCTTGGGAAGCTTTACTACGTTAAATGCGCTATATAAATGTAGGTGATTGTTGTTGTAAACTTCATTTGCCTGGTATTTTTGCTGAGACTTATCTGCTCTCCTACTGTAATTTTGGCAGGACATCCACGAAAACCCTGTCAAAATGGTGTAAACGGCCATTTAAACCATTTCTCTGGGGTTTCCATCGATCTTGTGCTGAAGCTATGGTGGGTGATCTGGAGAACATCCATGGAATTTCTACCTCTCCCTTCTTAGAGGGCAGTGCAGTGGTTCCATTATAACTAGAGCCTCAATGACAATGGGCTGGATTTTCATTCAGGTGCGGGTTGGTGTTGTGTAATCCGCATTTCGTGTTACCCACACGAATCTAGTTCGATGTGGGAGATTGATGCTATTTTAGTTAAATTGCCCAATTGAGTTCCAGTGTGTAGGAACCCATGGCAAATGAGTTTCTCCAGTCTGAAAGTCGCCTCCGATGACGTCATCATTGCTGCTGCATTTAACATAGAAACATAGAAGATAGGAGCAGGAGTAGGCCATTCAATGAGATCATGGCTGATCATCCAAACTCAGTACCCTGTCGCTGCCTTCTCCCCATATCCCTTGATCCCTTTAGCCTTAAGAAATATATCTAACTCTTTCTTGAATATACTTAATGAACTGGCCTCCACCGCCCTCTGTGGCAGAGAATTCCACAGGTTCACCACTCTCTGGGTGAAGAAATCCCTCCTTATTTCAGTCCTAAATGGCTTACCCCTTATCCTTAGACTATGACCCCTGGTTCTGGACTCCCCGGCCATCAGAAACATCCTTCCTGCATCTAGTCTGTCCAGGCCTGACAGAATTTTATAGGTTTCGATGAGATCCCCTCTCAATCTTCTAAACTCCAGTGAGTAGAAGCCCAATCGACACAATCTCTCCTCATACGTCATTCCTGCCATCCCAGGTATCAGCCTGGTGAATCTTCGCTGCACTCCTTCCATGGCAAGAACGTCCTTCCTCAGGTAAGGCGACCAAAACTGCACACAATACTCAAGGTGTGGTCTCACCAAGGCCCTGTACAACTGCAGCAAGACATCCTTGTTCTTGTACTCGAACCCTCTTGCTACGTAGGCCAACATACCATTTGCCTTCTTAACCGCCTGCTGCACCTGCATGCTTACCTTCAGCGACTGGTGCACAAGAACACCCAGGTCTCTTTGCACTTCCCCTTCTCCCAATCTATTGCCATTCAAATAATAATCTGCCTTCCTGTTTTTGCCACCAAAGTGGATAACCTCACATTTATCCCCATTATAGTACCTTTGCCATGTTTCTGCCCAATCACCCAACCTGTCCAAATCGTAGTGGAGTTTCACGACATCCTCCTCACAGCATACCCTCCCACCCAGCTTTGTGTCGTCTGCAAATTTGGAGATATTACATCCAATTCCCTCGTCCAGATCATTAATATATATTGTGAACAGCTGGGGTCCTAGGACCGATCCTTGCAGTACCCCACTAGTCACTACCTGCCACTCGGAAAACGACCCGTTTATTCCAACTCTTTGCTTTCTGTCCGCCAACCAGTTCTCTATCCAAGTCAATACCTTGCCCCCAATCCTATGTGCCTTAATTTTGCACGCTAATCTCTTATGCGGGACCTTATCGAAAGCCTTCTGAAAGTCCAAATACACCACATCCACTGGTTCTCCCTTATCTATTTTACCAGTTACATCCTCAAAAAATTCCAGTAGATTAGTCAAGCATGATTTGCCTTTTGTAAATCCATGTTGACTTTGTCCGATCCAGTCACTGCTTTCCAAGTGCTCTGCTATTACATCTTTTATAATGGACTCTAGCATTTTCCCCACTACCGATGTCAAGCTTACCGGTCTATAATTCCCCGCCTTTTCTCTACCACCTTTTTTGAATAGTGGGGTAACATTAGCTACCCGCCAATCCATGGGTACCGTTCCAGAGTCTATCGAGTTCTGGAAGATGACCAGCAATGCATCTACTATTTCTAGGGCCACTTCCTTAAGTACCCTGGGATGTAGATTATCAGGCCCTGGGGATTTATCGGCCTTTAGTCCCATCAATTTTCCTAACACCATTTCCCTACAAATACTGATTTCTTTCAGTTCCACCCTTTCATCAGACCCTATGTTCCCCGGCATCTCTGGGAGGTTATTTGTGTCCTCCTTTGTGAAGACAGAACCAAAATATGTATTTAGTTGGTCAGCCATTTCTTTGTTCCCCATTATAAATTCCCCTGATTCTGACTGCAAGGGACCTACGCTTGACTTCACCAATCTTTTTCTCTTTACATATGTATAAAAGCTTTTACAGTCAGTTTTTATGTTCCCTGCAAGCTTACTCTCATATTCTATTTTCCCTTTCTTAATTAATCCCTTTGTCTTCCTTTGTTGAATCCTAAACTGCTCCCAATCCTCAGGATTATTGCTTTTTCTGGCCAATTTATATGTCCTCTCCTTGGATCTTATGCTATCCCTAATTTCCCTTGTTAGCCACGGTTGAGTCACCTTTTTTGTTTTATTTTTATGCCAAACTGGGATGAACAAATTCTGTAGCTCATCCATTCGGTCTTTGAATGTTTGCCATTGCCTATCCACCATCAACCCTTTGAGTGCCATTCCCCAATCAATCCTACCCAACTCGCTCCTCAGACCATCGTAGTTTCCTTTATTTAAATTGAGGACCCTTGTCTCTGAGTCAACTACTTCATTCTCCATCTTAATGAAGAATTCGATCATATTATGATCGCTCCGACCCAAGGGGCCTCGTACAACAAGATTGCTAATTAATCCTTCCTCGTTACATAATAAGGTCTGCAAGAAGCCTTGTTTCTTCTGCAGACTGCCAACCATTTGGCATTTGCTGATACACTGAGCTGGAAGCAGAATGGCCAGAGAAAGACCGAGGTCTGCACCCCGTTTTGACGACGTTGCTCTGCAGGCTTTAGTGGAGGGAGTAAGAGCTCACAAGCTGGCACTCTTCCCTTCATCAGGGAGGAAGAAGCCTCCCCAGCAGACAAAGGCTGCGTGGCTGCAAGTGGCAGAGGTGGGTCAACTCCTTATCAGCTACCCGCAGAACCTGGATACAGTGCAGGAAGAGATTTCATGACCATCAGCGCACTGGAAAAGTGAGTATGAATTTCCCATCACTCTCAATCTGATCTCCATTGCCTTTCCTCACCAGCACTCAGCTTTAGCAATCTTTTCCTCCAAATCCCACTTGACACTGACATCCATGCACCCTTACCCATTCCCTCTCTGTCTATGGTCACATTCACCTAACTATTCGATTATGCAGCCCTCGCACTCCCTGTCACTCTGATGCTATGAAAACAACTGACAACACACAGGGAGGGCCCTTGGTCTTGCCACCTCACTCCATCTTTGTCTCCTAAGCATCTATGCGATGGATTCTCTACACTCACTCCTTCATTCTCATTTAACCTCCACTTGTCTCCCTCATTGCAGGAAAAGAGAGCTCACAATAAAAGAGAACGAGCGAGGCCAGGAGGAGGGCCACCATCAGTAGCCCTCCTCACCTCCTGGGAGGAGGTGGTCCTGGAGATCGTAGGACTGGAGGACGACGCGCATGTGGGGGACGGACAGACGGGTGCATCACAGCAAGCTGGTGACAGAATAGTTTTCCATCTCTCTCATTGACATTGCATGAGTCGCTGATAATGTCTCAGAAGCTCTAACAGATGGACTAATGATCATAAGCAATATGCAATGTGCATGTAACCTTGGCATCACATCTCTGACTCTTTCCTTTACTCCCCCTCAGGACCATCGCAAGCACCCGTCCCCACTAGCCAGGAGGAACAGGCTGAGCCTCCAGACTCCTCAGAGGAAGCTGCAACCTCTGAGGGCGCAGCGTCAGCAGAATCCAGCGCACCCAGCACCAGCGCAGACACTCACACCTCAGTGGGACCTTCGGGACATAGAGTAGTGTTGTCACCTGGTGTATCACAGCTCACAAGTGAGCATCAGCAGATTGTGGAGACAGGGACAGCAGTGGAGAGTCCTAGTCGGAGGGCGCAGGACTCTGCCAGCTCAGCTCAGCTCAGCTGCATGTTGACCCTCTGCCTCTGGGTCCATCCACAGTATCAGTGATGATGGCACTCCAGGAAAAGATGCAGGAGTCTCTGGCAGGTTTTGTCTCCAGGGTCGCTGCGAGTGTGGAGCGAATGGAGGAGTCCATAGCGAACATGAGCAGAGCCTTTGTGGAGTCATTGGCGCATGAACGCATCACCACAGAAAGGATGGCAACCTCCGTGGAAAGGATGGCTACGGCCATGGAGGAGCTAAGTCGCCATTGTGTTGAAAACATGGTGAGTGTTCAGAATAGACTGACATCTCTGGAGGAGCGATGGTCAGCTATTGAACAGAGAAACCAGACCTTCATGGCAGTCCCTCTGAGTAGGACTGCCAGTGCAGATACAGGTCCCCATGGCCTCCCTGATGTGCAGCAATGTGCTCTCAAGCCACTTGCAAACGCTGAGGGGGACCTGACCCATGAGAGGGAAGTTGGTGGCAGACATCAAGGAAGTGGGGGCTCCTCTCCAAGCGCTCACACTTCCATGCCACTGCAGAGCCCTCGGTCAGAGCCCCACCGGAGTCCACTGAGATCAGCGTCTCAACCCCCGCACAGCCGCAGGAGCAGCAGACTGTCGACGAGCCCTCACAGGTTCGCCACCCCAGAGGACGCCCGCCAAAGGTGTCGAGACAGGAGCAGCAAGAAAGTGAGCAAGAGGCCTCCATATCTGCTGAAGCCACAGGGGAAGCAACACGTAGGAGCACGCGTAAGAGAAAGATACTGCACAAATAGTCACTTGGGTGAAATTTGATGTTTTATGTGTAAAAGCCATCATATGAATCATGTACATAAAAAATCTGATGGCTACTGCTGTAGTTGTGGCGTGTGTCATTTCGCGAATGGGACTTCCACATTGAGGACTTAGGATTACTTGCAATTGTCAGTATGGTGGTCAAATTGCTAGGAATCAGCTGGTTCGTGGCCATTGTTGATGCTCAGGTAAGAAGATGCGAGGCAAGATGAGTGCGTTCCTTGCATCCCGGGCAGCTGTGTTCTCGCGTACTGCTGCCGCTGGTTGATGGGCCTCTGCAGGATGTTCATTTGCGCTCTCCTCCTCCTCCTCCTCATCTGAGGAGGATATGTGAGGAGCCACTTGGTCCTCAGGAATCTGCAAGCTACGACGCTCTGCCATGTTGTGAAGTGCACTGCAAACCACGACGATTCTGGAGACACTGGCTGCTGAGTACTGCAGGGCTCCACCTGATCTATCCAGCCATCTGAAGCGCATCTTCAGCAAACCGATGGTTTGCTCGATTATGGCTCTGGTGGACACGTGGCTGGAGCTGTAGCACTCCTCAGCTTCGTTGGATGGTCTCCTCAACGGCGTCATTAGCCACGTCCTCGGGGATAGCCCTTGTCTCCAAGTAGGCATCCGTTAAGTTGGTCTGGCGGACTGAATAGCAGAGGCACAGTAGACTGGCACAGTATGAAGGAGTCATGGCAACTGCCAGGGTACTTGGCACAAACATGCAAAATTTCCTTCTTGTGGTCACACACCAGCTGAACGTTAAGGGAGTGGAAGCCCTTGCGATTGACAAAAATACCTGGATTGCGATGGGGTGCCTTAAGGGCCATATGTGTGCAGTCAACGATGCCCTGCACCCTTGGAAAGCCTGCCAGATGAGCTAATCCAACCGCACGTGCGGTGACACTTGTTCGATCCTTGGTGAAATGGATGTGATTGTGCACGAGAGCAAAGAGGGCATCGGTTACCTGAATGCTACAAGTGTGTGCAGCCACCTGGGAGATGCTGCTGATGTCTGCTGCTGATCCCTGGAATGAGCCTGCGGCAAAAAAGTTGAGTGCGGTGGTGACTTTGTCAGCCACTGGTAAGGGTTGTCCACCTGGTCCTCTGGCCTGCAGGTGTTGTTGCAGCATTTCACAGATGTCACCCACTACCTCTCACGAAAGTCGGAGCTGCCTTTGGCACTGCTGCTCAGACATGTTGAGTTAGCTGACCCTGTGTCTGTAGACCCTGTTTGGGGGGTATCTCCTGCGCCGATGGGCTTCCATGCACTGGCCCCTTCTGGCCTGTGCATCTACAGGTGGGTGAGCAGCAGCTTGGCGCGCCTGTTGTAGCTGCTGCTGTTGGGGCTGCTGTTGTTCGGCCTCATCTAATATCCAGAAGGGAAGGAAATAAATGGCTCCCATGCTTCTGGTAGATGTCTCAGTTGAGGAAGCGCTCAATGAAGGTGGCGAGAGGGGTTTCCCAGGAGGTCACACTGGAGATGGGTGTCAGGCTCCAAACTTCCACAGCTGTGGTTATGCCTTCTAAAAGTTCCCCCAGACCTGAGTCCACTAAGTCCTGCCACCTGCAAATGATGGCTGATCAAATCTCCTCTTTAATGGTTGACCTGCAGCTGATAGTCAGCAATCCAATTGTGCTCCCGCCAGGTTTCACCATCGTGTTTCAGAACAGGTGTGTTTCACGTGGGAAAAGGGTTAAAATCGCAATGGCCATTCAAAATGGCATTATAGAGGCAATTTAGTGCTTGTTAAGGGCCTTAATGGCCTATCCCACCTCTTGGAGGCGGGACGGAGACGGGACCATCAGACACAAATTTTTGAAAATTGCATGGAGGCGGGGTCGGGCCCGCCCGCCAGTTTTTGCAATTTTAACCACCCGCACGTGTTAGATCCATGTATCTTAATGTTGTGTCCTTCAATAATCAGACAACAGACTGCAGGAACGATTCAACAGGTGTTTACTGAATGAGAGTTACTCTAGAACTAGATCACTACTCAGGGTTTATATACAGGTGTGGTCACTGCCAGTACTAAAGTATACAGGAGCTGTAAAAAGTAGTTCTCCCCTTAAAGGTACATACATTACAATTCCTCCCCTTTTAGATTAACAGTACCATAACACTCATTTAACAATTAAATATCAAACTAATTACAATTAACACTTTTAACATGCAACATTAGCTGAAAATAGTCTATTTATAAATTCAGTCTTTGGGGAGGCTTCCTGATCCTTTCTGGATACCGCCTTTCCCGAGTGTCTTGCTCTTGGTGCAGAGGCGATTCTGGCCCCCTGTCGTCGGTTGGTTCATCCGCTTCCGATGCTACTGTTTCTGGGGTAGATGCGACCTGTACGTCGGGTTCATCACCAGGTACGTATGGGCGAGGCATGGGGTTGACTTGTTCCTGTGACTCTAGGATCTCGTCAGCATGGCGTCCCAATGCTCTCCCCAACGTCCACTGTACATTAGTGGGCCCTGCCGTGTGCATATCGTTCCTGGCTGCCATTTTTCTGTTCGGTAGTCGTGGGCCAAGACTGGTTGCCCTACATTGAAGCTCCTTGTTGGCTTCTCATGGGATGTGCTGGCATTGCTTACTCTCAACATCTCTTTGTACGTTTGGTCTGAGCAAATCCAGGCGAGATCTTAACCTTCGGTTAAAGAACATCATGGCTGGGGCCTGGTTGGTGACTACATGTGTCGCATTCCGGTAGGCGAACAGGAAATTGTCCACCTTGTTCTGCAGCGGAATGTTGTCATTGTACATAGCCTTTATTGCCTTAAAGGTTTGTACGAACCTCTCAGCCAATCCATTTGTGGCTGGATGATACGGGGCGGATGTGTAATGCCTTACCCCATTCCTTTTCATAAATCTTCGAAACTCTTCGGACACAAACTGTGGTCCGTTATCAGAGCAAATCTGCTCTGGCAAGCCGTTCCTGGCAAAAATGGTCCGTAGGACTGCAATAGTTTTCTCCGTGGTGGTGGAGGACATTTTGATCACCTCAGGCCATTTCGAGTGCGCATCCACGGCTATTAAAAACATTGAGTCCATGAATGGACCAGCAAAATCAATATGCACCCGTTGCCATGGAGATGAGGGCCACTCCCATGGGTGTAGAGGGGCATGTGGTGGTGCATTTTGGACCGTCTGGCATCCTGAGCAGCTCTTTGTCAGGTCCTCGATTTGCTGATCGATCCCCGGCCACCACACATAAGCCCCAGCAAGGCTTTTCATTTTCACCCCTCCCAGATGACCTTCGTGAAGCTCATTGAGCACTCTCTCCCTTAACTTGGGTGGAATTACCACTCGGGATCCACACATCAAGGTCCCCTGGCATACTGACAGCTGTTCTCTTCTGGATGACAATGCTGGCAACAGTGAGTCGCCATGTGCTGGCCATCCCTTCACCGTCAAATCATATACCCGAGACAGTGTCGGGTCATTTCGGGTCTCCTTCTCTATACCAGCGTTAGTTACTGGCAAGCATTCAATTATAGTCGAATTAAATATTTCGACAGGATCCACTGCTGGTGCTTCCTCCGCAGTAGGCAGTGGCAGGCGTGATAGCCCATCAGCGTTTCCATGCTGTTTCGTGCCCTTATACTTGATTTCATACTGGTGCGCCCCTAGAAAAAGGGACCATCTTTGTAGCCGTTACGCAGTCATCACTGGAACGCCCTTCTTTGGATTAAAGATGGAGACAAGTGGTTGGTGGTCAGTCAGCAAGGTGAACTTCTGCCCGTGCAGATAGTGATTGAACTTTTTCACTCCCCACACTAGGCTGAGGGCCTCCCTGTCAATCTGGGCGTAGTTACGCTCGGCTGAGGTTAGTGATCGTGACGCAAAGGCTATTGGCCTCTCTGAGCCGTCTGAGAATTTGTGTGACAGCACCGCTCCATTGCCGTAGGGTGACGCATCACATGCCAACCGAATTGGCAATGCCGGGTTGTAATGGGCCAATACCTCTTTCGATGTGACTAGTGTTTTGTTCTTCTGGAAAGCTCGTCTACATTCGTCACTCCACTTCCATGGCACCCCAGTTTGCAGTAGGGTGTTCAGTGGGTGTAGTATTGTAGACAAATTTGGCAAGAACTTATGGTCGTAGTTTACCAGCCCGAGGAACGACCTCAGTTGTGACACATTTTCCAGTGCTGGAGCCTTGACTACTGCCTCAATCTTCTCTGGGGACTTATGTAACCCCTCTTTATCGATAACTTGGCCACAATACGAGATCTGTTTTCTAAAAAACTCGCATTTGGGGCGGTTAGCTCGGAGCCCATATTCCTGCAATCTAGTGAGCACCTGCTCCAGGTTGGCAAGGTGATCACTGTCATTTTCGCCGTGACCAGGATGTCGTCCAAATAACACTGGGTCCCTGGGATCCCTTGCAGGACTTGTTCCATTGCCCTCTGCCAAATAGCCGGAGCTGATGCTACCCCGAATACCAGCCGGTTGTATTGGTAGAGACCTTTATGGGTGTTGATTGTGAGGTATTTTTTTGATGCTGCTTTTACCTCCATTTGCAGATACGCCTGGGCCAGATCAATCTTAGTGAAGCGTTTCCCTCCAGATAGCGAGGTGAAAATATCTTCAATCCGCGGAAGTGGATATTGTACGGTGTGACGGACCGGGTTCACTGTTACCTTAAAGTCCGCACAGATGCGAACCTTCCTTGGTTCCCCAGGCGTGCTGCTCAACGACTTTTTCATCACCGGGACGATGGGTGTAGCCCACTCGCTCCAGTCTACCTTGGACAGTACACCTGAACGTTCCAGAATCTCCCGCTCTGCTTCGACGGCTGGGCGGATCGCATAAGGTACCGGTCTGGCCGTAAAAAATTTTGGGCATGCGTTTTCTTCAATTTTAATCATCGCTGTCATGCATTTTAGTGTTCCGAGTCCTTGCTGGAACACTTCTTTCACGTCAGTTAGGATCTTTGACAGTCGCCCAGGTGTGACGTCGTCATCCTTTTTGTCAGCCACAGTCAGTGCCTGTATGGAATGCCAATCTAGCTGTATCTTCCGGATCCATTCACGTCCTAATAGTGGTGGTCCTCCATCTGGCAATACATATAGGTCCATTTTTGGTGTTTCCTTGCCGTTATATATAACGTTCACCCTTATTTTTCCTTTGGGGTAGACTTTTTGCCCCGTGTACGTCTTCAAGACAATCTTTGTATCTCTCAAGGGTATATTTGAGAATAGCCGCTTGTAGTCCCTTTGGTTTATGACTGTTAGGGCTGATCCTGTGTCCAATTCCATTTTCACTTGGACTCCTGCTATCTTGAGCGTGACCCAGATAGTTTGGTGATCCTCCGTTTTGATCACATTATGTAGTTTCAGACAACTCAGCTCCTTGCTTCCGGAGTCTGTATCACTCTTCTGTTCGTCTGAACTACTGTCCGTCACCTTATGTACCTTCTTGTACTTCGCCTGTGGAGATTTCTTGCTGCTGGTTTTCTTTCCCGACCTGCAGACTCTTGCTATGTGTCCTACTTTTCCACACTGTCTGCACACTTTGTCCTTGAACCAGCAATCATTATGGTCGCGTGTTGTTCTGCCGCAGAGATAGCACTTCACTGTTCCGTATGACATTTCATTTGTGCCATATTCTTGCGGTCTCCATTGTATCTCTGCAGCGCCCCGTGCTGCTGCTTCGTGTGATACTGCAATGCTGAAAGCCTTGTCCAGCGTAAGATCCTTTTCTGATAGAAGCCGTTTCTGGGTTCCTTCACTTTGAAGCCCACACACAAACTTGTCCCTTAAAGTATCTGCTAGTCCCGTTCCAAACTGGCAGTGTTTCGATAGCTTACGCAGTTCCGTTAAATACTCAGCATTACTTTCATCTTTATGCTGGTTCCTTTTGTGAAACTTAAATCTTTCTGCTATCAGCAGCGGTGTGGGGTTTAAGTGGTCCTGTAGGATTGACACTATGTTTTCAAAATCCTTTTCTACTGGCTTCTCTGGGGTTACTAGGTTTCATAGTAAGCCATACGTTTTGGCACCCATTGAATTCAACAATACCAGTGCTTTCTTGTCATCTGGCACTTCATTCGCCTTGCAGTATACTTCTATGCGTTCGACATATGTCGTCCAATCTTCGACTTCATTGTCGAACGCTGTGATACTGCCACTCTTCGACATTTTTGGGTGTGGTTAGACTGGCTTAAAATGGCGTCTCCCGCGCTTTCCTTTCTTCCCCGCTGCGGCTTAAAATGGCCTCTCCCGTGCTTTCCTTTCTTCCCCGCTGCGGTTTAAAATGGCGTCTCCCGCGCTGCTGCCAACGCCGCTCTCGGCGGTCCTCGTGGCAAATGGCGACGCCCTGTGGGTTTCGTGCGCTGCTCCTGCGCTGCTGCCAACGCCGCTCTCTGCGGTCCTCGTGGCAATGGCAGCGCCTCGCGTTTTCCTGCGCGCCTCTCTCCCCCGTTGATGCTGCTCGGCCCTTGAACATCGGCTGCGCTCTGCTCTCTCTCGCCTCTCTCCCCCGTTGACGCTGCTCGGTCCTGAACACCGGCTGCGCCCTGTGCGCTCTGCCCTCTCTCTCTCCCCCGTTGACGCTGCTCGGCCTTTTCCTGTGCCGCTCGGTCGGGCTCTAGCCCGTCGCTGTCCGGTAAGGGTCTGCGCAGTACCTGTTGCCAGCCCGTTTCGCTGGACCACCGTGACTGGAAAGCCAAGCCTGGCTCTCGACAGCCTCCCCTGCGATGCTCAAATCTCCGCTGGATGACTGGGCGGTTGCCTGTGGTCGACGCCCGTGCTTCTGGACTCGACCGTCTTCCACTGTTCTCCAGGAGCGAATCCGTGGGAGGTGATGCAGAGTTGCAGGTAGGTTCGAATCTGCTCGTCGCCAATGTTAGATCCGTGTATCTTAATGTTGTGTCCTTCAATAATCAGACAACAGACTGCAGGAACGATTCAACAGGTGTTTACTGAATGAGAGTTACTCTAGAACTAATTGTACAGATCACTACTCAGGGTTTATATACAGGTGTGGTCACTGCCGGTACTACAGTATACAGGAGCTGTAAAAAGTAGTTCTCCCCTTAAAGGTACATACATTACAGCACGCCTCAAATCCCGCCTCCATGGCCCAATGAAAATCGTGCCCAATGTGCCTTGCTAGTGCTGATTCAGTAATTTTGATTGTGCATTATTTTGCAGATCACTTTGTTTCCTTTTCCTTTCTATAGTCTTCATGCCCCATGCATTATTCCCAACCAAAAGAGCAGACTTCTGCCAGTACTGCTAGGTACTATTCTTGCACCCTTGCTGGAGGAAGTGCCTTGGCTCCACTTGCCACTCCATCCTTATGGATAACCCATTAATGTCCAGGCTGACTGCTGCAAAACTATGGAAGGATTCATTGACTCACTTGCTCTCTTTCCATACCATATTTCCAAGTATTTTCAGTGATCAAAAGGTGTTGTCTATGTATCATGTATTTCTTTATAATCAGTAGAATACTTGTAATTCAAGGTCCTACATTTTGTGATGTATTGGAATTCCTTTTTTAAATGCGGCGTTTCCATTATGGCATGAATCGGTGTCCAAAGGTATTTATATTCTTGCAAAAATCTTGCCAGTATAGAAAATACTTGTGCCCTTTTCCCAATATTAATTTGCCTGTATGCCTACTCCCCACCACAGAAAAATGTTTCGATTTCACCCCAAAGTGAAAGGTTAGATATTTTTGCTTATCAGTAACTTTCCATCCTGACATATTTAGGTGGCAAGTTTTTTTACTGATCTAATACTCTGTGGACCCATTTTATGGTTATTGTTGCAGCTTGAGTAGATCGGCCATTTCCGAATTGATTTGCCTTGGTGCTTAGAGTGAGAAAACAATGGCAGCTGATCAGAGCCCCAATCAGCCACAGTGATAAAAAAATTGTAATTGTGGAGTATTATCATTTCCTCAGGATCTGATTTTTACCAGATGTAGAGACATCTGTCAGACAAATGTACAGATTTGCAGCTGCACTAGAAGCATAACTACAATACATGTCCACTAATTACAATTTAGTGACTAACTCGCTGTGCTTATTTAGTTAGTTTATCCTGCATTGCAGTTATATAAATTAATAATTATATTTATTTCAGCTGGGGCCTTTTTTTTTTAGATACTCCTGGTCCAATTTTGGTCACTAAAGCTAAGGAAACATTTAAAATCTCATCACTACACATCAGTGACTGTTGAGGCGCCATTACTGACATGGTTTTCAGTGCACTAGTTAGCAATGCTAAACATTCTTTTTGCCCAGATCTCCACCGCTGAGAATCTGTAGCCTCAGGCAAGATGTTGTCAGCCCACCCAACTGTTCTAATTAGAAGTAGAAAATTTTAAAAAGTTGTGTTTAATTGGGTGATAATGAAAGAGGTATTTTAATCAAAGTTTTACGCATGCCAGTAATCTGGCATGAGATGAAGCCAAGCTCTTAAAACAGGCACTAGTGTTCTACAAGTTTTTTTTTGATAGTTAAGACTCCTTTGTTCTTTATGTTCTTAATGCTTTCTTCTTTAAGCTACTAATGATAATATTTTAATATTTCAGTTTGTAATCATTGCCTATTCGAGATTTAAGAGGATTTGTTTATACTTTAGGTCCAGTCCATAACAGCAGAAAAGAATCTAAACAGTCAAGAACTCTTTGCACATTTAGTGCAGCAATATAAGATTCCAAATGTGTGTATTCTGAGGAGTATATCAGCGGTTTGGCTTTTAAAACCAGTCACAATCTTTCTGTAATTTTCCACTTAATTTGATTTACCAATAAGACATATCTATCCTAATTGCTTAATCTTAGGGAGGACATTTTATAGAGTTTGTCTTAAGCTGCTGATCACATTTCTCCATTCCCAAGTGTAGTCCAACTACTAAGTAAATTCACTCAGTACTGTGCCCAAATTGAAGGTAAAGATATCTTGCATTTGAGATCTTAACTCATTCAGAACTGCATTAACATTTCTGCAATTTAGTATTTTGTTCATACACAGATAATCAGAATTAAGAAAGGCTTCCATTTACGTAGTATCTTATCACATCTCCCAAATGTCTCCGGGTGCTTCATGTACAATTAATTACTTTGAGGTGCAGATGTGCTTGTTAAGTAGGCATATGCAGCAACCATTTTTCACACAGCAAAATCCCAAAAAACAGTAATGGGATGAATGACCAAGGAACATTGTCCAAGAGACCAAAAGGATTTTTTACTCCTATGCAAATAATGCCATGGCACCTTTTTTAAATCCACCTAAATCGACAGATGGAGTCTTGGTTTAATGTCTCATGCAAAGGACAGCAACTATGACGATGGATCCTTCTCTGTGTTACACTAAAGTGTCAGTTTATATTATGTCTTCAAGTCTTGGAGTGGGGTTTGAGCCCACAACCTCTGACCTAGAGGTGAGTGCTATCAATTTAGCCAAGCTGATGTACATAACAGCATTACTGTTTTTAAGAATATAAAAAGGCCCAACAAGTTGCCTCTTCCTTTTTAACAAATCAATCACTCTTGCCCATCTTCTCGCTCTCTCTCTCTCTGTCAATCCCTTCTCCTTTCAGGAATGTATCCAGTTGTCTCTTCAATCCATTTATAGGGCCCACTTCCATTGCCTTCCTTGGATAACTCATTCCACAAATCTGTTAACTTTGTATTAAAATGTTCCTCTGTCTTCCCTTCATTAATCCTCTAACTTCCTTGTTTTGAACTTCTGACCCCTAATATGCTGCTCAGCCTGAGGTACTCTGGGTTAATCCATTCAGCTGAAGCAATTTTTAGTCATTGTTGAGTGTGTACACTGTAGATATCTGCTTGATTAAACATTATTATGGTTCAGTGCTTAATGCCAAATAAAATCAATAGTATTTCAATTTTTTTCTAGACAAAATCCCTACAGAAGGTATCTTTGAAATTATTTTTTACACATGTTTGTGCTTCCTAGGGTGAGTGATTATTGTTTTGTAGAACAGAATATTTCTTACCATGTTACTGACGGGGTAGCATCAAGTATATTGGTAGGAGTACAGCTGGGATTTTGGTTAGTTGTGCAAAGAATCATTCTGGAGTTGTGCAGAAAAACATTGCTTTCTCTACCCCTTGCTCTTTGGGATAGCAGAGCAGATTTTAGATGCAATACAGAGCTGTGTTACTTAGTCAAAATTCATAAATCACGTCATCTAGGCTCCTGCTACTGCATCAACATGACTTTATTTCCCCCCGACATGGCACATCCTTGTGTATCTGATTAGGGTTGCAGAATCTGTGCCAATTGTGGTAAATTAAAGGCAGCTTCAGACTGTTGACGTTTGCCCAATGGAAACTGGGCTAAGACTGCTCGAACTCCTATTGGATTTGGACCAGCTGGCAGTAACATGACATCCCATTAGTCTAGTTTTGGTTTGAACCAAAGTCCAGAGGTGAAATGACTTCCTTCTAACTTGTTCTGACACTCAATTTCTCCTTCCCTGGCAGAGATCTCGATGGAAATGATGAGTGATAAGTTAATGGCAATGGTATGTAGAAAATGTGAAGTAACGATAAACTACTGATTTGATCAGTATCTGAGGAAGTGAACTAGGCCAAGGTTTGGATGTTGCTCTTTGTCAGAACTGGCACAGCCAGTCTGCAGAAATGCCTTTAAAGTACTGACCAGGACAAGACAGGCCACGCCAAAGAAAACAGAGAGGAGGGGAAAACAACAGGTAGAGGCTGTAGGGGGTTTGCACAGGCGTGTTTGGTCAGTCAGCTTTGCCTCTGACTACCTTCTTTGAGTGGTTCGAATCGCTCGCCCCCTGGGTTCTGGACATCGGACTTGGATACAGGCAGCGATACAGAAAATCGAGTAGACAAGTGGTTTGGTGTAAAAGAACCAAGATTTTATTGAACTGAAAAATTATAACGATCTTACACGAGAAAATTACTGGTACGGCACACTACCGACATAAAATGCTTATACTTAAAGGGAATGGGGAACACACGGCACAATCGAGGGAAAACAACTATATTAGCAATCCCCTTAATTCCCACCCCCTATACCTAACTAGATTAGACTATGAGGGGCCAGAACTTCATGCTCACCAATCCAAGAACTTGTTACGTTTAAAAAAAACAGTTGAAGGTTTTGGGTTCACTCCTTGTGCACTCTGTAGCCTGCCGACGTCACGTGGTTCCAGCGAGCTGCAAGGGTGCCGTCCAGGTAAAATACCCCAATATTAAAGTCTCTGCCTGGGTATTTTACCTCACAGGACGGGCTCTTCTTCAGTTGATGTTCTTCCTTGGTTGATCCTGTTGGGTTGAATGAGCTGGACTGAGGGCCCGTTTATTCGAAGCCCCACGCAGTCTTCTTCATACAACCAGACCTGGTTGTAATCTGGCAGTGTGTTGAGAGGCAGGAGGCAGGAGAGAAGAGGCAAGAGAGCGAGTGGCTTCCTGATGGGCCCATAGTTATACCCCCATCGGGAGCCCTTATCTGCGCGCCAAATCAGTTCAGTCCTTTGTCTGATTTGGGTGAGCTCGTTTAAATGTTTAAAAACATTTATAAAAATGACCTGTAGAGTGATAGTCATTATGTCTAAAGTAGCCTCGAAACCCTGGCCATTGTTAAAGACAAGTTGTGAATGGCTCCCATTCAGGCTTAATGTCTGGTGAGCGGTTCCCAATTTAAAATGCAGAAAGCCTAATGGCGCCCATTCCAACTTAATGACTGGAATGTACAGTTTTTTGTTCATTTTATCAGTCCTTACAAAGTCTTTGATTAGTTTAAAACTTGAACTCCTTGACCTGCTTATTTTGCAGAACCTTTGTTTTAAAATCCCATTTGGCCTGGTCACGAGGTTTACCGCAGCCATTTTGGGTACCCTGGTTTTAAAATCAAGTCCATCCAGGGTCCCTTTTGATTAATAACTTCGGGGAATGTTGGAATTTTGAGAACCTTACAAGGCCAAGAGTTCGTACCTAGTAAAGTTTTCTGAAAGTATTAAGGCTATTTGGGCTCTTGTGTGAAGATTTCCTCTGGTAGATCATTCTAATGAAATTGTAAATATGTCATTGGTTTAAGTTATGCCATCTAACCTTCAGCTAGCTATTGGGCCAATCCTGCACTACAGCATATGCAGGGGGTGCATCGTGGGAAATTGCGGGTGAATCTCCCATGGTTTTATATCCATTCGTTTTAATGAATGGAAACCATAGGCTCTACTTTTGCAATTTCCTGCAATGTGCTCCTTGGGAGTGCAGAATACACATTTATAAGTTACTTTAGAGTGAAAGCAAATAGTGACAAATGTTGTAATCCGTTTTTAAAAAAAGCATTGAGTCAAACTATTCAAGCAACTATTGCTGTTGCTGAACTGAATCAATAGCCATATGCTTCCACCCTACCGTAGCACTTTGAACTGTACTGGTAATCTATAGTGATGGACATTCAAAGCTGTGCTCTATTTTAATAATAAATTCTAGATTAAAGTTTCTAAAAATGCTTTTTTATGAGGCGGGCTTACCCTAACCAAAGAATTAGTGAAATATGAAAGATTTGCGAATATGCTATTGATTACTAAGCTAAGAACACATTTTAGTGTCAACTCTTGGGCATGGAACATGTGTGTCTGCTAGTAATAATATAACCTATTGCAGTGGAAAAAGATTCTGGTTGAATCTTGCATTAGAATGGTCCCCACTGCAAATGTAATGGAAACACATTACCTGACCATCAGTGATGGCCAATATCACAGAATCACAGAAACCCCACAGTGCAGATAGAGGCCATTTCGGCCCATCGAGCCTGCACCGACACATATCCCACCCGATCCCCGTAACTCCTATCCCACCCGATCCCCGTAACCCCTACACCAACACATCCCACCCACCCCACGTATTTAATCCCCCTAACACTAAGGGTCAATTTATCATAGCCAATCAACCTAGCCCGCACATCTTTGGACTGTGGGAGGAAACCGGAGCACCCGGAGAAAACCCACGCAAACACGGGGAGAATGTGCAAACTCCACACAGACAGTCACCCGAGGCCGGATTCGAACCCGGGTCCCTGGCGCTGTGAGGCAACAGTGCTAACTACTATGCCACCAACTTGTATAACTGCTTTGGCCAATTTTAAAGTTAATATCAGAGGAAAGGTGATCATGGAGTGACGGATAAGTGACTGGACAATTTATTTTTCAGACATTGGGACCAGCCAGAGAGCTGCAATGCTGTCTTCTAGTCCTCTACATTCCGATGTTCCTATGAACATCTGCAGATGAGCCCCTTCTTTGTTTAAATACAATTATTTAGACTGCTGCAATAACTTTCTGTCTCTGGTACAACAGATCTTGGCTTATTTGCAGCAAATATTTTTGCCCTGCTTAAGGGAATTCAGACCAGCAAGGACCAAATTCACCCCCCGCCCAATCCCCGGCTGCTTCACTTGCAACCTTTTGCATACTGAAAGCATTAGCTTCCTATCATTGCTTCTGGCTGTTGTGATTTTTTTAAAAATCCATCAGAGTTGATACTGGATCAGAACCTTAGTTTCAATGTTTTTTCTGTAGTGGGAACAAAACTTATTGATGGCTTGGCTCCCCTATAGCTATCAAACAAATTCTATTTTGTTTCCTACTTATAACTGTAAGAAAAATCATTTATTTCACAGAAACATAGAAGATAGGAGTAGGAGTAGGCCATTCGGCCCCTTGAGCCTGCTCCGCCATTCAATGCGATCATGGCTGATCATCCAAATTCAGTACCCTGTCCCTGCTTTCTCCCCATATCCCTTGATCCCTTTAGCCTTAAGAAATATATCCAACTCCTTCTTGAATATATTTAATGAATTGGCCTCAACTGCCTTTTGTGGTAGAGAATTCCACAGGTTCACCACTCTCTGGGTGAAGAAATTCCTCCTCGTTTCTGTCCTAAATGGCTTACCTCTTATCCTTAGACTGTGACCCCTGGTTCTGGACTCCCTGACCATCGGGAACATCCTTCCTGCATCTAGTCTGTCCAGTCCTGTCAGAATTTTATAAGTTTCAATGAGATCCCCTCTCATTCTTCTAAACTCCAGCGAGTATAAGCCCAATCGACCCAATCTCTCCTCATACGTCATTCCTGCCATCCCAGGTATCAGCCTGGTGAATCTTCGCTGAACTCCTTCCATGGCAAGAACATCCTTCCTCAGATAAGGTGACCAAAACTGCACACAATACTCAAGATGTGGTCTCACCAAGGCCCTGTACAACTGCAGCAAGACATCCTTGTTCCTGTACTCAAACCCTCTCGCTACGAAGGCCAACATACCATTTGCCTTCTTAACCGCCTGCTGCACCTGCATGCTTACCTTCAGCGACTGGTGCACAAGGACGCCCAGGTCTCGTTGCACTTCCCCTTCTCCCAATCTATTGCCATTCAGATAATCTGCCTTCCTGTTTTTGACACCAAAGTGGATAATCTCGCATTTATCCACGTTACATTGCATCTGCCATGCTTCTGCCCAATCACCCAACCTGTCCAAATCATCCTGGAGTTTCTCGGCATCCTCCTCACAGCACAGACGCCCACCCAGGTTTGTGTCATCTGCAAACTTGGCGATATTACATCTAGTTCCCTTGTCTAGATCATTAATATATATTGTGAATAGCTGGGGTCCAAGGACCGATCCCTGCGGTACCCCACTAGTCACTACCTGCCACTCGGAAAAAGACCCGTTTATTCCAACTCTTTGCTTTCTGTCTGCCAACCAGTTCTCTATCCAAGTCAATACCTTGCCCCCAATCCCATGTGCCTTAACTTTACACGGTAATCTCTTATGCGGGACCTTATCGAAAGCCTTTTCAAAGTCCAAATACACCACATCCTCTGGTTCTCCCTTATCTATTTTACCAGTTACATCCTCAAAAAATTCCAGTCGATTAGTCAAGCACGATTTACGTTTTGTAAATCCATGTTGACTTTGTCCGATCCTGTCACTGTTTTCCAAGTGCTCTGCTATTACATCTTTTATAATGGACTCTAGCATTTTCCCCACTACCGATGTCAGGCTTACCAGTCTGTAATTCCCCGTTTTTTCTCTACCACCTTTTTTGAATAGTGGGGTAACATTAGCTACCCTCCAATCCATGGGTACTGTTCCAGATTCCATCGAATGTTGGAAGATGATCAGCAATGCATCTACTATTTCTAGGGCCACTTCCTTAAGTACCCTAGGATGTAGATTATCAGGCCCTGGGGATTTATCTGCCTTCAAATTTGTCAATTTCCCTAACACCATTTACCTACAAATACTGATTTCTTTCAGTTCCTCCCTTTCATCAGACCCTATGTTCCCGACATCTCTGGGAGGTTATCTGTGTCCTCCTTTGTGAAGACAGAACCAAAATATGTATTTAATTGGTCTGCCATGTCTTTGTTCCCCATTATAAATTCCCCTGATTATGACTGCAAGGGACCTATGCTTGACTTTACCAATCTTTTTCTCTTCACATATCTATAGAAGCTTTTACAGTCAGTTTTTATGTTCCCTGCAAGCTTACTCTCATACTCTATTTCCCCCCTCTTAATTAATCCCTTTGTCCTCCTTTGCTGAATCCTAAACTGCTCCCAATCCTCAGATTGCATGGTGGCATAGTGGTTAGCATTGTTGCCTCACAGCGCCAGGGACCCGGGTTCGAATCCGGCCTCGGGTGACTGTCTGTGTGGAGTTTGCACATTCTCCCCGTGTTTGCGTGGGTTTTCTCCGGGTGCTCCGGTTTCCTCCCACAGTCCAAAGATGTGCGGGTTAGGTTGCTTGGCTATGATAAATTGACCCTTAGTGTTAGGGGGATTAAATACGTGGGGTTACGGGGATAGGGTGGGATATGTGTTGGTGTAGGGGTTACGGGGATCGGGTGGGATATGTGTTGGTGCAGGCTCGATGGGCCAAAATGGCCTCTATCTGCACTGTGGGGTTTCTGTGATTCTGTGATTTGCTGCTTTTTCTGGCCAATTTATATGTTCTCTCGTTGGATCTTATGATATCCCTAATTTCCCTTGTTTGCCAATGTCCAGGGGCGATAAAAGCCAAGTTTGCAGTCGGAGGTGATAATTAGCGCCAGGCGCTAAACTTTGTGCCCGGCCGATAATCGCGCCCCAAACGGGGCGATACTGAATTTCTCCCCCAAGGTGCCTCAGATTAACCAACTAATGATGTTAACTTGTATATTTTGTGCCTGGTTCACAGTATTCAGGTGAAACTACTACAAAACTGTCTTGCGGAAATCACAAGGGATGAAATTGCTCTTGTTAACTTTGTCCAAAATGTCAGTGAATTAAAAAAAAATGGAAACCCTGTTTTCTACTGGTTTACTTTGTTTTTACTAAATTGATCAACAGGCAAAATTTCACCTCCAATGAGAATTACGAAATGGACTATAGTCACTTGTGTTTACCTCCTTAGTTTTATCACAACTTTAGGCCTGCGAACCGATTAGAAATGTTGCAGCTTTACTTGAACTGTTCTTAGACTGTATATTAATGTCTATTATGAAGCTTTCAATAGCCATAGAATCTGTTATAGATAAGCCTTCATAAAATTTACCTTTTTTAGTTTTACAAGGATTGGGGAGAAAATTCTGCTAGAAAATGAGGGTAGAAATTAAATAAATGCTAAATGTGACTTTTCCAATTGCTCTGAATTATTTTAATGCAGGTGCTAAGGGTTAAAACTGGTACAAAATAGCGCAGATGAATTTGGTGCAAGCTTATTAGGTATTATACAAGAGGTTGAAATTTTTGTCCTATGTTGTCTTATGTGTGCAGAGGGGCATTTTTTTGTTGTTGCCAAGCATCCCGTATAATGCTGCTGATTTTATTGCCATTGACAGTTTGGAGTCAGTAATAAAAGGTTGTGTTGTACTGCTAGTGCTGTGAATTGAATGCAGTTATACTGTAGCCAATCCACAGGCAACTTTTTAACTTTAAAAAATATTCAGGTACTTTGCCATCTTTAAAAATTTTTATCCAATGTTTGATTCCTAGTCTGTGCTACGTTAGCTGATCTCTGCTATGACAGTAGTAGCAGGTACTGCAGTTGGACTCTGCCTCTGGACTGGGGAGAGGAAAAATCACATAGGATTCCCACTTCTGATCACCAACCTGATGTGCTGGAAAGTGTGTGCATGTGCATTTGAGATGAGGACAGATGAGACTCAACTGTAATGTCAGGAGACATTCATGGCCTAGGCTTACATGTGAAGAATGATCATTTGAAAGAATTATGGGAGGGCACAGCCAGCACGCCTTACTCCAGCACAAAACCACATCTTCAGAGGAGAAGATAGGAGAAAACTGGGGGTGAGAAGAGTTGACTATCCTATCGGGTCCTTTTAACCATAGAAATTTCTCTGGCAGTTGGAGGCCAGAAAATAGAGCATCTTTTGCTGCCAGAGCAAGGGTAAAAGAAGGAAAATGCCAAAATGTATTATGTCACATTTTTCTACATTTGAATTACACTAACCACCTTTCTGATCTCTTGCACTCTTTTTTTTAACAGTCCTTGACACACCTTTTTCATACCCCTCAATGGTGTCATTGGTAAATTTTAATATTGTTCCCTCCATTCTTAACTTCAGGTCATTTGTGTATATAGTAACTATCACCACTCTCCTTGTCTTTCCAGTCTGTGAAACTTCCTTTTAAACCTTCCTGTTGCTTTCTGCCTTCCAACTATCTCTCTATCCAGGGGGCCACATTCCCCTTCATTCCATGAATCATAATCTTTGCCATAAGTTTCTGATGTGCTACCTTGTAAAATACTTTTAAAAAATCCATATAAACCAAATTCATTTGCACTTCCTTTTCTATCCTCTTTTCATTTCTTCAGTAAAGTTGGTCAGACATGACCTGGCAAGTAATCTAGATTGGCATTGATTAGCTCATGTTTCTGCAAGTTGTTGGTAATTTTATCCCATAGACTTTAGTAGATTACCAACAACTGACATAAGCCTAACTGACCTATGATTGCCTGGCTTATCTCTATCTCCCTTTTGAACTGGATGATACATTTGCAACCTACTACATAGTCCCTCTTCTGCTATGTTCTCCTTCATCATGATGGGTGTCAGATGCTCCAGGGACAAAGATGTTACTTCGCCCACCCCCTCAATTTTCTTTCCTTTTCTTCCACTATTTTCAGAAAGCAGTGAGTCATGCTCAGATATGGTACCACAGGCAGTTTGCCAGGACCTCACCCAAGTGGCCATCCCTCATGTGTGAGCTTAGACCGTGGGAGAATATTTAACTGGGAAGGTCATCGCAGCAGAGCTTTATCAAATCCTCTCGAGTCATTCATGTGTACATACTTTGCAGCAGAGACACTGGACAGTCAAGAGTAGGAATATTTCCTGAATGTATTCCTCTGCCTAGCCTGGAGATTCTGATATCAGTTGTAGTTCTCCCACCACTGTCCTGGCCAAGACTTTGATAAATCAATGCATGCCAGGGATTAAACTTGGGACCATCCAGGTCTCTCTGTCTCAGTACCAAATCATGTGGTGTATTTGTCCAATGAGCTGTGTGTTAAATGTTAACCTTATTTCATTTCGAATACTTGGCAGCTGGTTCTCTTGGAGGAAAGGGGGATACTCGCTTACCAGTGGTGCTATTGAAGTGCATAACTTTTGCAGAATTTATTTTTAAATCCATGATGACCCACTGCGGGAGAAGGGGTGGGAGTTTGTTCAGTTCTTAGCCTGTTTTCAGCTCCTAGGTGATCAACAACGACAAGTGCTGGGTCTGTGCCTGTATTGGTCTGTTCGAAGTGGGAGATGATGTCGCCATTCAATCTCTGCTAGTGTACAAATGAGATCATATTCTCTTGCGCTGTAGTGGGCAGGGGGATGTGACCTTGCTGTTGCAACACAAGTACATAAGGTTCTCTTGTCCACCAATTAGAATTGGGCTGTGTCTTTGCAAGCACCCAAACTTAATTTGCCGTAGTCTTGAAGCCGGAGCTAGCTTTCCCTTAAACCCAAATGCTGCCCACTATTTGCACATCTGTATTGAGTTATTAATTAGTAAGAGATCACACTAAAGGTGAAGTTCATCTGGTCTAATTAACTGTTTTTTGTGTGCAGATCTTGGCGGCTATTTAGGACTGAAATTCCTCCTGTCAATAATTTTAGTGAAAAAGCTGGGATTTCTCATCTTGTTCTTGTGCTGTTTCATTAAAATTGTCAACAGAAGGACTTTCACTCACTTAGTTTTATGCTGCACTTTTATGCAGAGCATTTTTCAGGCAATGCAAGAATCACAATAACAGTACAGATGTAACCAGTATTATGAGCAAAGAAAAGCATACTGCATAGTAGGTAATGAGTACATAAGGAAATGAGCTTTGCACATGTGAGAAGCAGGTCCATCAGACCTTTTATTATTATTATTGCTGTTTGTGAACAGAGTACAGCTATTTGTTTCATATAAATTAGGCACAATCATTTTTTATTACGTTACATTATAGTCACCAGTTACCTTGCAGGGTAATTGTTTAAAACATCTGTGGTAATGTTTTGTAGCTGGCTGGCTGGATAATAAATTGGATGTCTGTGCTAAATCCTTGCACCTGACAGGATATAAAACTAAAATTAAAACAGCTTCAGGTTAACTCTACTTTGCAGCTGGGAGAATTTTTTTTTTTTAAAGATTTTGGCTTCCCTAGCTTTATTAAAACCATGTTATCAAAAGGCCCTTGTATTTGAAATCTGGCGGTCTCTAACAGGGAAATGCTGTTAAGGTACACGAGGTGACATAAACCACGTGAAAACGTAGCGCTACAAGAAAGAAAACAAGCAGATCAATTATTCATTGTAGGAGGGTCATTCCATGGGATCCGTGCGATATTGTATCGGGTTCATAAAATAAAGCATGGTTTGTTTGACTTACTTTTACTGGGCCAATGTGGTGGTGCTTCTAAGTTGAAGTGGTTTATATATCGCATAGTGAGAGAGAGAGCAAAACAATATTTTGTATCCTGCTGCCGGAAGATCATTATCCTTGTTTTTTCAATCAACAAACGGCACATTTTACTTGGAAAAAGAAGGTATCCATTGGAGAGCTACTATACTTCAATTTCCAAATTGCATTGAATGATGCACTAATACTTAGCCAGGTGAGTAAATGCACAAACCAAAACTTTCAAGAGCCCCTTCCTTCATTAAAACTGCATTTTCTTGGGGCTGCGCATCAAAACAAAGCTTGAAATCTTGCCTCAACAGTAGTTCAGTTGAACAGGACTAAATCTAAACCTTTTCCTTGTTTAGATCTTTTTTCATAGTCATCAAAGAATGCAGCTTTTTCATCATTTGCACAGAACTTTTCTTGGACATGAATCATAGAATATTACAACATAACAGCAGGCTATTTGGCCTATGAAATCTGTGCCTATGTTTTTCTGCACATGAGCCATCCTAGTCTAATCACACTCACCTGTTTGCTCCCCACCTGTTTGCTCCCCATACTCTTTAACATGAAAGAAAGAAAGAAATGACTTGCATTTATATAGTGCCTTATCACATACTCAGGATGTCCCAAAGTGCTTTACAGCTGGATTCCTTTTGAAGTGCAGTCACTGTGTTGTGTGAGCAAGCACAGCAGCCAATTTGCGCACAGCATGGTCCTACAAACAGCAAATGAATGAAGGATCAGGTCATTTTTTTTGTGATATTGGTTGAAGGAGGAATATTGAGAACTTTCTGTACTTCTTGGAATAGTGCCTTGGGGTCTTTTATGTCCTTCTGAGCAAACAGAAGGATATTGCATCACATCCAAAAGTTGACACCTTCAGCAATGTAGTCCTCCCTCGGTATTACAATGAGGTGTTGATCAACATTATGTGCTTAAGTCCATAGTGGGGCTTAAACCTACAGCCTTCTGACTGAGAGGTGGGAGTACTTCCAACTGAGCCAAGCTGACATTTGTATTTTTTTCAAGCAACTGTGCAAGTCCTTTTTGTTGTGAAGAATTTGTGCTTCAACAAAGGTTTGCAGCAGGGAATTTTGTAATCCAACCATCCCGTGTAAAGAATTAGTTTTTTTTAACCTGCTTCAAAACTTTACAACTTAAATTTGCATAAACAGTTACTATATCAAAACGTGCTTTTTTCTCTCTGCTTCAGTCATTAGAGGATTCTCCAGTTGGAGCCTTAAGTAATTTTCCTTTAACCAACTTCATGGTACCCTTTTAGTGAAATGGTCTCTGATGCTTTTACCAAAGGTATATTGATGAATTTGCCGATGAACATAATCGGCTTGTTAGGTTTAGATCTTTTACATCAATGAGTTTGTGCTTGCAGGGGCAGGTTGTCCAGGTTGGAATCCTAGAATCATAGAATAGTACAGCACAGAAGGAGGCCGTTCAGACCATCGAGTCTGCGTCGGCTTTTTCGAATAGCAATCCAGTTAGTCCCACTCACCCACTCTTTTCTCGTGTCCCTGCAATTTCTTTCTCCTTCAAGTATTTAGCCAATTCCCTTTTTGAAGGCTACTATTGACTTCTTGTTACTCTGTTTATTGCTTGATAGTGGCAGGGTCAGATTTAAACTTACTGGACCAGCTGATCTCCCATTGGACCTGGAGCATCAGATTGGTGGTTCACTGCAAAGCTGACCTGTGCTTTTAAGCACGTCCTGAGTCCATTTTGCTGTTTCGAGTTTAGATTGCAGAGGTCCAGTTATCTCGATGTCAAAAAGGCCAGCTAGAAATAACTGGCTTTCTTTCTCTTTTATATACTATTTTATTGTTGCATTGTCTTTTTTGGGTGTTTTATGCAAAGGACAGTGTAGTGTACAGGCAGAAAGCAAAGAGTTGGAATAAACGGCTCTTTTTCCGAGTGGCAGGCAGTGACTAGTGGGGTACCGCAGGGATCGGTCCTTGGACTCCAGCTATTCACAATATATATTAATGACCTAGACGAGGGAACTAGATGTAATATCTCCAAGTTTGCATACGACACAAAGCTGGGTGGGCGTGTGTGCTGTGAGGAGGATGCCGAGAAACTCCAGTATGATTTGGACAGGTTGGGTGATTGGGCAGAAGCATGGCAGATGCAGTATAATGTGGATAAATGCGAGGTTATCCACTTTGGTGGCAAAAACAGGAAGGCAGATTATTATCTGAATGGCAATAGATTGGGAGAAGGGGAAGTGCAACGAGACCTGGGCGTCCTTGTGCACCAGTCGCTGAAGGTAAGCATGCAGGTGCAGCAGGCGGTTAAGAAGGCAAATGGTATGTTGGCCTTCGTAGCGAGAGGGTTTGAGTACAGGAACAAGGATGTCTTGCTGCAGTTGTACAGGGCCTTGGTAAGACCACATCTTGAGTATTGTGTGCAGTTTTGGTCGCCTTATCTGAGGAAGGATGTTCTTGCCATGGAAGGAGTGCAGCGAAGATTCACCAGGCTGATACCTGGGATGGCAGGAATGACGTATGAGGAGAGATTGGGTCGATTGGGCTTGTACTCGCTGGAGTTTAGAAGAATGAGAGGGGATCTCATTGAAACTTATAAAATTCTAACAGGACTAGACAGACTAGATGCTGGAAGGATGTTCCCGATGGTCGGGGAGTCCAGAACCAGGGGTCACAGTCTAAGGATAAGGGGTAAGCCATTTAGGACAGAGATGAGGAGGAATTTCTTCACCCAGAGAGTGGTGAACCTGTGGAATTCTCTACCAAAGAAGGCAGTAGAGGCCAAGTCATTAAATATATTCAAGAAGGAGTTGGATATATTTCTTAAGGCTAAAGGGATCAAGGGATATGGAGAGAAGGCAGGAACAGGGTACTGAATTTGGATGATCAGCCATGATCTCATTGATTGGTGGAGCAGGCTTGAGGGGTCAAATGGCCTACTCCTGCTCCTATCTTCTGTGTTTCTATGTGTGATGGATATGCAGGATGCAAGACTGTTGGCTGTCAGTATTCCTCATTAACTTTTCAATATTATTTTTGTCTTCCTTCCCATGACAGTCATAAGTGGCTGTGATCATTGTAGGTGGTGCTTCAATAGGATTTCCCCATTTAGAGCATGCAGCCCTTTGTCATTATTTTTCAGTCGCAAAAGCCTGTGACTCTGCAAATTCCATATTAAAAAGCGTGAATTGATGTTCCATACTCTGACCACTGGTGGCTCTGCAACGATTCAGTACTGTGAAACTCTTTGCTTCGAAAAGGTAAGTTTAGGAATGTTGGGAGGAATGGGGATGGATAGAGTGGGGAGTTTTTGCACAGAATTTTTTGACTATGTTATATAGTGGATGATTTAAAAAAAAAATAAGGCCAAGTCTGCATCGGTATTTAATATTTTGTTTCCTTTTTTTCCTTTGGCAGTTTTTTTTAATTCTCACCCTTCTTACCTTCACTTACTGCACTGTCTCTGAGAAAATGTATAAATTTTACATCCAAACCCTTACAGTGGAGATGTGTACCACCTACTTCTACACCCTGTTACACATAGCCTCTTGGTCATTATGAGTAAGGGAGGTTGGCTGCATTGAAAAAGTAATTTTACATTACAAATAAGTTACTGAAGTTTGAAAGCTGTGTTTCATGTAGCAGGATTTAATATTTAGAAATAACAAGTAACATAACTTGTGGCACTTTTAGTAAGTTGGGATCTGATAGATATCAAAAGATTTAGCTGCAGTTGAGGGGAAGTCTGAGTTAATGTAAGTGGAAATATGTAACATTAAAGGATGGGAATGAATATTTTGGAACTGCTTTCGATCCTTGAAGGAAAAAATAAATTAATGAAATTATTATCTATATAAACAAGGGACGTTGGAGAACCAATTTTAATTACCCTGAAATAAAATAAATGGGAAGAGATCTCAAAATTAGTGGAATTGGTATAAGATTGCTTCTTGGTGCTGCTTGTCAAAAATAGGGAGCAAAGAGGCATTATTTGAAGTTCAAATTTAGTCGGGAGCCTGGGACAGTACCTGGTCACATGCCTGACTGAATACTTGGATATTCCATGGTACACAAAAAAAACACGTGGCCCTAAGACTGTGCTTATTTCTTATTTGTTTTTTTGTTTTGTTTGAACTTTGTGCACTGGAGGTTTGGAAAGATCAATTAGTGTCAACAACTTGATAATACAATAGCTACGACACCCCTGGCCAGTGGTAGTCTAACATGCTGTGTTATTGCATTGCTCACATCTTTTTAAAGATAGTGAGAGATGAAAGCTGCCTCATGACCATAGGAAACCGCAAACCACTTTTGTCCTTCCAATAGTTTTCACTAATAGCAATCAGAATCTGATTGTATAAGTTAACTGAAATCCCATTTTTGTCCCACTTAAAAGCATTGACTTGCGTGAGTTATATGAGAGCCTATTTTGCAATGCCAAGACCAGAGCACTGTGAGCTTGTCACACCCAAATTGAGAAGGGCTGGCTAGGTGATGATCTAGGCAGCTGGTATATGCGGCACAGTAGGAAAATACTGCGGATGCTGGAAATCCGAAATAACAACAGAAAACGCTGGAAAAACTCAGCAGGCCAGGCAACATCTGTGGAGAGAGAAACAGAGTTAACGTTTCAGGTCAAAACCCTTCTTCAGCTGAGTTTTTCCAGCGTTTTCTGTTGTTATTTGGTACATATGGCAACCTTACTCTGGATTAGACCTGCAGATAGGAGCTCTGCAGACGGCAGGTAGGTGCGTAGGAACTAGTTTTATATGCTCTTGGGATGCGAACAACATGGGCAAGACGGCATTTATTGCTGATTCCTACTTGCCTTGAGCAGGAGGTGGTGGGCCTGCTTGTTGAACTGCTGCAGTCCTTTGGGTGATGGTGCTCTCTCAGTGGTGTTATGTTAGGTCAAATTTTGTTTAATAACGCTCCTGTGAAGTGCCTTGGGTGTTAAAGGCATTATTTAAATGCAAATTGTTGTTGTAGGTAGGGAATTCCAGGATTTTGACCCAGCAGTGATGAAGGAATAGTGATCTATGTCCAAGTCAAGCAGGTGTGTAACTTGAAGGTGATAGAGTTCCCACAGCATTGCTGTTCTCGTTCTTCCCGATGATGAAGGTTGCAGGAGAGGTAGTGCTGCCAAAGTAACCTTGGTTAATTGCTGCAGCACCTCTTGTAGTTTCTGCAAGTTTACTAATGTCCCCTTGTAATTTGTCAGTCTTCTGCAGTATTAACCATATCCCTAACTTGGTGTCCACAAATTTTGAAATTGTACTTCTGATTCCCAAGTCCAAATCATTTATCTAAATGGTGAACAACGTGGTCCCAGCACCAATCTTTGTGAAACACCACTTCCCACCTTTTGCCTGTTTGAGTAGCTAGCCTTAACCCCTACTTTCTCTAAAAGAAGCCTTTTAAGGCTTTCAAAGAGCACTGATTTTTTTGTCCCCTTTTTGCAACACTTGTGTTTAATTATCTCCATTCCTTCCACCACTAGTCTAGTGCCTTCACTAGACCCATCTGAGTTTATACCTGGAGCTGCAAATATTTATGCATATTAGCTTAGACCAGTGAATTGAGTACTATTTGTAATTGATCATTTAGGTGGATTGGCACTAATTTTAAACATTTAGAGCTAATTTCGACCTACATCTTGCAATGCAAGCTCTGTTAGAATGCTCTTTCCAAGATTCATCTTCAAACATTTGTTCCTTTTCAGTCATTGTAGACCTGGATTTGCAGCCTGCCAGCACTGCCCTTGCCTGGAACAAGCCAGCACCTCCTAGCACTTTGTGTCTCCTTCATAAGTATTTGTAACCACCAGTAGTTTGACATAACCTGGAAGCTGGAGGTCATGAATTTGAGAAGGTAGCACTAGGTGAGACACAATTTACAGGTGAGAAGGAGCAAGTAGTAGCAGTAGCATATAGTGGTGGCAGAGGAGGTGCAGGAGCCTCCCACCCAGATGGCTACATGCCTGCCATCAATAACCTCATCATGACCCCCTGTAGGAAATTAGGCAGATGTGTCATTCTTATTTAATGCTTCGGCAGGAAAGGAGATGTAAATGTTGGCCATGCTGAATTATGCATCAGTCATCTGTTTGATATATGTATGGGTAGCACATTGGCTGGTACTGGTGATGATCCCTATGCTAGCCTGGGAAGAGAGAGTGTTAGAAAAGTTGGTGTCAATAATTAATTTGACTGTGTCTGGCAGTGCTGTCTCTCTGGTGCAGATTGGCTTCAAGTCTCCTTATAGCAGATGGCACAATCTTCAACTGGCTCCCTGCTGATACTTGTCCTTAGTTATTGCCAGGCAGATATGACAGAACCTGCAGCTGTGGTTGGTGACATAATAGCAGGCGCATATAGTCTGGTTCTGGTGCTTGCTGACATGCCTTCTTTCATCTTGAATCATTTCAGCAATGAAGTACTGTGTTTGCAGCACATTGAAATCTACTCCCATCATTCATTTTATCAGTCATCGTTCATGGTGACTGCTATGAGACTCTGCAGTTTGCACTTGGATGCCTTATCACTCTCAGAAGGTTTGTATTATAAGAGCCACTTGGTATATTCACTCTCTTTTTTGTTCCACCTGTCATGCTGAAGTCTTATAAATGCATTAAATATCGTCCGCTTTCCAGAGATTTTGCAAAAGTTTGGTACGGGAAACTTTGTGCTATCCGGCACCGACAGGACCGAGCTGTTGCCGTCCCATCAAAACTGCCGGACAAACCAGCGCTAATGTTGAAACATACGGAGATTTTGAGCTCCGTATCTGGCAACAAACCCTGTTGCTTAGCAACAGCTTCTAAACAGTTGGCCGTACCTTGCAAGCGTCTCTCTAGCTTAGCAACAGCTTCAGCGAGACCTTGCAGAGCCTGATTGGTGAAAAAAAAGCAACGAAAAGAAAAAAAACCTAACTAAACGGCTCCTGATTTTTGCCGGTGGCTCGAGCATTCCGGACAGTTAACCTCCGGATAAACCAAAGTTTCCTGTACATGTTTCAACATAAACATTTCCTACATGTTCTCCCAAAATCCACAAAATTAAAAGCAAAATAAATGTTGCAGGAAAAAAAAGACACAATTATGCACTGAAAAAAAGAAAATAAAAATAAATGACAAAGTCTCTGTCTTATTAGGAGCTGTGTTCCACATGGGGCTTGGATAGGGAGATAGGATGAGAAATTATGCTCTGTCTTTTTTAACTTGCATTTAAATTATTTTTAATTAAATTAAATACACTCACATTTTGTGCATGAGCACTTAAGGCCATATAAAAAGCCTCTAGATGTAAGTCTCTCTATCCTCCTAGATATAAAAGTTTTCAATACATTCTGTCTCAGCCATTATATAAATTGCATGATATTTATAATAAAAATGTTAGTTGGAATTTTATATTGTACTTATTAAATGTTAGCATAATGGTTATGTTACAGAACTAGGTAATCCAGAGAACTGGACTAATCTGGAGAACACAAGTACAAATCCCACCATGGCTGCTTGAGATTTTGAATTCTGTTGATATTTTTAAAAAAATCTGGAAATGAAAAGCTGGTATTAGTAAAAGTGACAATGAAGCTGTCGGATTGCTGTAAAAACCTAACTAGTTTATTAATGTCCTTTGGGGAGGAAACCTTACCGAGTCAGATCTACATGTGACTCTAGTCCTATCTCAATGTGTTTGACTGTTAATTGCCCTCTGAAGTGCCCTAGCAAGTCACTCAGCTGTATCAAACTGCTACAAAGAATGTCAAGCTACGTTGACTGCAGCATTTAAAGAAGACAACCCACCATCTCTTTCTCAGGGCAGCTTGGGATGGGCAATAAATACCGGCCTTGCCAGCAATGCCCACATCCCGAGAGTAAGTAATTAAAAAGAGTTGTGGAGCAATAGAGGTTTATACAGCATATGGCTATTTGTGGGACATTGCTGTAGCTAAATGGCTGCCATGTTCACCTACATAACAATCCGGACACCGCAAAAGACATCGGCCGGAATTTTGCCGGCACTCGGGGCGGGTTTGGAGGCGGGAGCGCCGGCAAAATCACAAAGATTGACAGCGGGCAGGAAATCCGCTGTCAACCCGCCTCCAATCAATCTTCCCAAGTGTCGGGTCCCCGATTTGCACATGGACCCGACACCTAGTGGCAGGAAGAGGATTATAGCCACTTAACCGCCTGTTAAAGGTAGTTAACAGGCTCTTTCAATTTTGACACTTCTACTTCAGGCTTCCCGACATCCGGACACCACGCCAGGTAAGTGTGGCGTGTTGTGAGTCTGCTGTAATGTTCCTGGCAAAAGGGCACGGAGGTGGGATGGTGGCGGGTTTGCCATCTGACCCCACTTTCTCCGAGTTTATCGGCTGTCCCGCCTCCATGCCCGCCTCGGGGCTTGGAAAATCCAGCTCATTGTCTTTGTTCCTCCCAATATTTAATTTGAGGAAATTTCTTTAATCCAATACTGGATGGTGGACAAGCAGCTTGACAAATCAGAGGCAGTGGAGGAGTTGAGAGAGGTGGTGGCGAGGTTGAACTGGGTGTCATCAACGTTCATGTGGAATCTGATGTGTTTTTGGATGATATCACCGAGGGACAACATGTAGATTATACAATGCCACTTTGTTTGTATTTATCTCAAATGCTGAACAATGCCTGTTCTGCCCAGAATTGCTGTAATACCAGCAATACATTTGGTGTGGAGATGCCGGAGTTGGACTGGGGTGGACAAATGTAAGAAATCACACAACACCAGGTTATAGTCCAACAGCTTTATTTGAAATCACAAGCTTTCGGAGCACTGCTCCTTCTTCAGGTGAAGTGGAGAAATGCATAAAGACACAGCTTATATAGTCAGAGAATCATGTCAGATGTTTACAGGTAACCTTTCCAACTGCCATTTATCACACCTCGGCAGAGAGATAATCACAGCAGTCAAAGGTGTGAATGGTGTCCAAACAGGTCAGTCAGGGAAACATTACATCAAAGAACAATGAGGTGGGGTCACAAGGGGTCAAATATTGCAGATGCTGGGGTCTGTATGAAATGGCAGTTGGAAAGGTTACCTGTAAACATCTGACATGATTCTCTGACTATATAAGCTGTGTCTTTATGCATTTCTCCACTTCACCTGAAGAAGGAGCAGCGCTCCGAAAGCTTGTGATTTCAAATAAAGCTGTTGGACTATAACCTGGTGTTGTGTGATTTCTTACATTTGTCCACCCCAGTCCAACTCCGGCATCTCCACACCATGGCTACTATCGACACCACAAACTGCCGGCTCAAAGTGGAGAGGATCTCCAAGAAGACCGCGCATATCGACACAGACATCAAGTTTCTACAGAGATGCAAGAAAGCAGACAAGATCCCGAAAGGACTACAGATCACTAACCCACTCAAGTCGACCTACAACACAGACTACGCTGAGAGACTCTGCCGTCGTACCTCTCGCACACTCCTCAACCATCTCGTACACCAGCTCTACAGCAGACGCCGCAACCTCGAAACCGAGATGGAGTCCATGTTCTCAGCCTGTGCTCAGGACGCAGCAGACCAGCTACGAGACACCGCCAAACAAACAAGGCAACGGAACTACGCTACCTACATGCACACCAAGAACAGGAAGCTTGAGAAACTTGGCATCACCAGCAGCAGCAACCAAGCCTCCCCCGGTACCACGGTTGAAACCACAGGGAAATCCATCGTCAACCTGTCCGACCACACCCTTCAACCAGACGAAATTGAAGTTCTCAGCCGAGGTCTCAATTTCTGCCCCACCACCAAAATGGACCCCATCGGTCTCGCGGCAGACACAGAGGAATTCATCAGGAGAATGAGGCTCCGGGAATTCTTCCACAAATCCCAAGATGTCAGCAGCGAACCCAATGAGACAATCAATGATCCGGAACAGCAGACAGAGGGATCCGCAGTGCAGCGACCGAAGAAGAAAGAGTCAAATTGGACCCCTCCGGAGGGTCGCTGCCCTAAGCTTGACATGTATGCTCAAGCTGTCAGGAGATGCATCAATGCCAGATTCATCAGCCGCACTCACAAGACAGTCCAGAATGTCACCCGAGCACAACGCAATGCCATCCACGCTCTCAAGACCAACCGCAACATCGCCATCAAACCAGCAGACAAAGGAGGTGCCATCGTCATACAGAACAGAACAGACTATTGCAAAGAAGTATACCGACAACTGGACAACCAGGAACACTACAGACAGTTACCCGCAGATCCGACCAAAGAACACACCCGCCAACTCAACAGACTGATCAAAACCTTCGATCCAGACCTTCAAAGCATCCTACATGCTCTCATCCCACGTACTCCCCGCGTGGGTGACTTCTACTGCCTCCCAAAGATACACAAAGCCAACACACCTGGACGTCCTATCGCATCAGGCAACGGAACCCTGTGTGAGAACCTCTCTGGATATGTCGAGGGCATCCTGAAACCCATCGTACAGGGAACCCCCAGCTTCTGTCGCGACACTACAGACTTCTTACAGAAGCTCAGCACCCACGGACCAGTTGAACCAGGAACACTCCTCGCCACGATGGACGTCTCGGCACTCTACACCAGTATCCCCCACGATGACGGCATCGCTGCGACAGCCTCAGTACTCAACACCAACAACAGCCAATCTCCAGACGCCATCCTACAACTCATCCGCTTCATCCTTGACCACAATGTCTTCACCTTCGACAACCAGTTCTTTACCCAAACACACGGAACAGCCATGGGGACCAAATTCGCACCCCAATACGCAAACATCTTCATGCACAAGTTCGAGCAAGACTTCTTCGCTGCACAGGATCTCCAACCAACGCTATACACCAGATACATCGACGACATTTTCTTCCCATGGACCCACGGCGAAGAATCACTGAAAAGACTACACGATAACATCAACAAGTTCCATCCCACCATCAAACTCACCATGGACTACTCCTCAGAATCAGTCTCATTCCTGGACACACGAATTTCCATCAAAGACGGACACCTCAGCACTTCACTCTACCGCAAGCCCACGGACAACCTCACGATGCTTCACTCCTCCAGCTTCCACCCTAACCACGTTAAAGAAGCCATCCCCTATGGACAAGCCCTGCGAATACACAGGATCTGCTCAGACGAGGAGGAACGCGATGGACACCTACAGACACTGAAAGACGCCCTTGTAAGAACGGGATATGACGCTCGACTCGTCGATCGACAGTTCCGACGGGCCACAGCGAAAAATCGCATAGACCTCCTCAGAAGACAAACACGGGACACAACCAACAGAGTACCCTTCGTCGTCCAGTACTTCCCCGGAGCGGAGAAACTACGCCATGTTCTTCGCAGCCTTCAACATGTCATCGATGACGATGAACACCTCGCTAAGGCCATCCCCACGCCTCCACTACTCGCTTTCAAACAGCCGCCTAACCTCAAACAGACCATCATTCGCAGCAAATTACCCAGCTTCCAGGAGAACAGCGACAACGACACCACACAACCCTGCCACAGCAACCTCTGCAAGACATGCCAGATCATCAACACAGATACCATCATCACACGTGAGGACACCACCCACCAGGTACATGGTACATACTCATGTGACTCGGCCAACGTTGTCTACCTCATACGTTGCAGGAAAGGATGCCCCGGAGCATGGTACATCGGCGAGACCATGCAGACACTGCGACAACGGATGAACGGACACTGCGCAACAATCACCAGGCAGGAGTGTTCCCTCCCAGTCGGGGAACACTTCAGCAGTCAAGGACATTCAGCCTCCGATCTTCGGGTAAGCATTCTCCAAGGTGTCCTTCGAGACACACGACAACGCAAAATCGTCGAGCAGAAACTGATAGCCAAGTTCCGCACCCATGAGGACGGCCTTAACTGAGATCTTGGGTTCATGTCACGCTACATGTAACCCCACCTGATGCAGGGTCATCCAGACTCGAGTCGACATTGGCTTGTTCTCTCTACACAGATGCGGCTGGACCTGCTGTGATTTCCAGCCAAAAAAAATGTTTTTTGTTTTTCATACAGACCCCAGCATCTGCAATATTTGACCCCTTGTGACCCCACCTCATTGTTCTTTGATGTAATGTTTCCCTGACTGACCTGTTTGGACACCATTCACACCTTTGACTGCTGTGATTATCTCTCTGCCGAGGTGTGATAAATGGCAGTTGGAAAGGTTACCTGTAAACATCTGACATGATTCTCTGACTATATAAGCTGTGTCTTTATGCATTTCTCCACTTCACCTGAAGAAGGAGCAGCGCTCCGAAAGCTTGTGATTTCAAATAAAGCTGTTGGACTATAACCTGGTGTTGTGTGATTTCTTACAGCAATACATTTGTCATTGAATCCATTACTATTTACACTCAAGCAAGCTCTGCAATAGTTTGTCATTTCTGAGTTGGAATAGGTCAAGAACATGTAATAAGGGCTATTCCTTTATCAGTGTCACTTTTACCTTATGTCAATAAAGCAGTTTTGTTGCTCAGGTTGTAGATTTATCAGTTAAAATTGATATTTTACCTTGAACCGCTTTGATCTGGTTGCAGATTTTCTTTTGCAACTCCTTGGTGATGTGGTCATTGATTTGTTGCACTCGAACACTATAGTCAAATTCCAAGAGTTAGTTCATGAATTTCCCGCAGTTCAACTATTCCAGGTGACCTAAATGCTTATGATAATTCTTGACCAGCTGGTAAGTAGTATGGCTAATCCTCGTAGTGATGAAATCCAGTTCAGATGCCTGTGTGCTGTCAACTTTTTTCACTTTTTTAGTTTTCCTGCAGAATCTTATGGGCCAGTGAGCTTTTGTATTCTGATTATCTTCTTTTGCAAAGAGATATTTGGTTATCCATTGTATGTTATGAAAAATGTTCACTATTCTCTTAACATTGATACTTCTTGAGTTTTTACTGCGGGCCTCATTTTTTTGTTATGACAGTTTATCCAAAGATCATGCTTCACTTTCCAAATATCAATTCATATATCTGGCCAGTTGTTGCTACATTCTGTGGCTTCATCACGATCATCAGCTGCTTTTCTCTTAACCCCAAATTAAACAAACTTTTTTTCCTACAGTGCCATTTTATCTATCCTGCTTTTGAATAGCATGTGATGTGTGTCCGTGTTACCAAGCAAGTCCAGCTACAGAAATATGGACGTAGTGATGTTAATTGAGGGATAAATATTGGCCAGGACACTGGGGATAACTCCCTTGCTCTTCTTCGAAATAGTGCCATGGGATCTTTTACGTCCACCCGAGAGTGCAGACGGGGCCTTGGTTTAACGTCTCATCTGAAAGACGGCGCCTCCGACAGTGCAGCACACCCTCAGTACTGCACTGGAGTGTCAGCCTAGATTTTTGTGCTCAAGTCTCTGGAGTGGGACTTGAACTAACAACCTTCTGACTCAGAGGCGAGGGTGCTACTAACTGAGCCACAACTGACACTTAAGACCGTTTGGAATCCATCAGATGGACTACAGAGTCATTTCCAACCTGTACTCCCGTGTTTCTAAGTTTTTCCCCCTTTTTTTAGAGAGAGAGCAGACATCCTAAAAATGAAAGTACAGGTAAGACCAAGTGATGTCTGTATATCAGTTTCAAATGGGTGCTTCTCTGTTAGATGAATATTTAAAACTGGAGGCCTGCAAAACCCCATCAACCAAAGAAAAAGTATTTTTTTAAATCAGTGGTTACTTAAAAAAAATCAAATCCAAATAAACTTTCACTTCCTTTTTTGAGGAGTCTTGAGCCATCTATTCAATCGGTAACCCTTAGGATCAGTGTTCTGGGATGGCAGTTGTGCTTTATATGCACAATTGCTTATGTGTTTAATTGAGACATCAAATGAAGGGCCAAGACGTGTAGCGCAAGACATCACCAAAGTTAAGAGCAAAAGAAAAGATGGGATAAATCAGGAAATAGTAATTAGGTGATGTCAAGCTTTGGTTTAAAAAGCTTGAAGATTGAGGAGCGAGGAAAGACTTGGGGAAGCAAACAGATGTTCAGTTTGAGATCCCGTGGAACACAAGTTAGAGTAGGATTTCAAGAGTACTGATATAGGGAGAATGAAGAGCATGTGCAACGGTGCATTTAGAGCTCAGGAGGCAAGAGATAGAAAAAATTAGAGGATCACTGACCACAATAGTATCAATAACATAGAGAAAGATGGAAACAAAACATTTGAATATTTAAACTGAAAATTCCCACTGCGTATATGACTCAGATTGGTGTTTAGCACTGAACTTTGCACCAATTTCACCCCCACCCTCGCACACATTTTCTCCACTCTCTTTTATTACTGAATGCATTGACTCTTGCCTGGGGTATTGTTCTATACATGCACACCATGAAATGGTGTGGAGGATTAAGTTGAGAGATCTAGGACTCTTCATTGCATTCATACTCCATTGATGGAACTTAAGTGAATTCCTTCTGTTGAAGTGGCTTCAGGTTTGTAGGCCCTGTTCGCACAGGCAACTTAAAGACTCAATCTGATCTTGTTCCAATGTCATTGCTGGTTATGTGATGTCATAATGTTAGTTTATGCAAACAAAACAGCTTAGTTCATATCTTTACCTTTAAAATAATTTTTAACATTTCCAGGATGGACAACCAATTGGGAAATGACTTATGCCTTTGGGACATCAACTGTAGAAGACCCCATTTTTACTTCAGTCTTGAGATCTACAGTTTGGGTCTGAAAGCACAAGCTACTGTGGTTAAATCTGGTCTGGTGATTGCTTTGATTTACCATTGCCGCTGTTTAAACATCATCTTTTTCATCTTTGCAGCAACAGTAAAGCTGCTGTGTGAATGCAGTCTTGGAGTTCGTGTTTAACATGTCCAACCATTGCAGAGCAACAAACAAGAGAGAAAATAGTGCTGAATTCTATAGCTAGAGTAGTAGAGTACAAGTCAGTGGAAATCAAACTGTACAGTGCTCTGTATTTCTGGTTGTTGAGATGTGGGAGAAATTTGAGCATTGCAGGCAGTAAGATCCACTTGGCTAATTTCTAGTGTCTGGTCTGAGTTATGAGGAATGACTGTAAAAACTTTGGCTTTTCAGTCTTGAAAGAGGGATCTGAGAAGTGATCTTATAATAAAGGTATATATATAAGATGGTAAATTGTGTGCAAAAGGTAAATCCAGAAATTACTTCAAACTAAATTAAGGTAATAGGTCAAGGGGATACAGGTTCAAACTACCAGAAGTCAAATTTAGGGTTGATATTAGGAAGTTCTTTTTCAGAGTGAGTGATCAATACATGGAACAGACTTCTGGATAGAGTCTTTTGAATTCCACAAACTATCTGGTCATTGTGGATGAATGAACTAATGTGAGCTGAATCTGTAATTATTTGTGTGATCTATGGGCCTAGGGTGCTGTGAGATACCTCACTTAAGTGCAGCCTCTTCAACTGTGAGACTAGATACTCCGTATCGGCAGGCTACACAATCATGTGGGTTAGTGATCAGGAGATGAAAATTGCTTAATTGCTTTTTTCCCTCCTCCTTAGGCAAATTGTTAGAACCCTGTTATCATCTTGCGTGTTTATCACCTAACTTTGCATGGACCAAGGAGTGAATCCAAGACTTTTTGTTCTCTATAACTGAGTTAAACACTGTTTTATCAACTGAGTAATCAGGGGAGTTAATGCACTCTTTTTTTAAGACCTGCAGCAGACTAGCTGAGAGTCAGGGCTGCAAGGCTTTCAGCGAACAGCCCGAAGTAGCCGGGTTTGGTAAAATTGCATTTTCTGAGTAGAAGAAATTTGCTGAAGTAGAGTATGATGTCAGCATTATATAACTATGAAATGTTAGTACTTTAATAACACTGCATATAGATATAGGGATAAGTGCATTCTTCCATGACTGTGAAAGACCCAGCTCTTTCCAATGAGTGAAAGAATGCTCATATTCAGCCAGAAGCGGTAAGCTGATGTTTATTCTGCAGGATTTAATGTTTTACTGGAAAGATTATCTAGGCACTAGAGAAATTTAAAATAATTGGACTCTAATTTAAAAGTCATAAAGAATTAACTCTTGTACTGACCTTCAAACTGGTAGGATTACATAGGATTACATAGGATATACGGCACAGAAACAGGCCCTTCGGCCCCAACAGTCCATGCTGGCATTTATGCTCCACTTGAGTCTCCTCCTGTCTTTCCGCATCTAACCCTATCAGCATAACCCTCTATTCCCTTCTCCCTCATATGATTATCTAGCCTCCCCTTAAATGCACCTATACTATTTGCTACAACCACTCCCTGTGGTAGCGAGTTCCAGATTCTCTCAATATGGTGACCAGAATTGTATGCCATACTCCAAGTGTGGTCTAACCAAGATTCGATACAAGTTTAGCATAACTTCACTACTTTTCAATTCTATCCCTCTAGAAATAAACCCTAGTACTTGGTTTTCTTTTTTTATGGCCTTGTTAACTTGTATCGCTACTTTTAGCGATTTGTGTATTTGTACTCCTAGATCCCTTTGCTCCTCTGCGCCACCCAGACTCGATAGAGTTTGTTAATGAAGGGTAACTGTTCTATGAACATTGTTGCAGCACTTCTCAAGAATTCATGAAAAAGTTATAAGTAGGGGGATGAACATTTTGGGTTTAATTGTTCAAAGCTGAAAAATAGGCCACGTACCAGAGTTAAAATTGGAAGCATACTCACCACTAGACTTCCAGGAACTTTTCCATTTCACAGACCTGGAAGGCCTCTTCTGATCCTATAATGGAATGAACATAGGATTACATAGGATAAACAGCACAGAAACAGCCATTTGGCATAAACCAATCTATGCCGGTATTTATGCTCCACTCGAGCCTCCTCCCGTCTTTCTTCATCTAACTCTATCGACATAATCCTCTATTCCCTTCTCCCTCATGCTTATCTAGCCTCCCCTTAAATGCATCTATACTATTCTCTTCAACCGCATTTCTGGTATTCTCCTTGTAAATCTTTTTTGAACCCTCTCCAGTACCTCTCTATGCTTTTTATAATATGGCGACCAGAATTGTACTCCAAGTGTGGTCTAACCAAGGTTTGATACAGGTTTAGCGTAACTTCACTACTTTTCAATTTTATCCCTCTAGAAATAAACCCTAGTGCTTGGTTTGCTTTTTTTTAATGGCCTTGTTAACCTGTATCGCTATTTTTAGTGATTTGAGTATTTGTACTCCAAGATCCCTTTGCTCCTCCACCCCACTTAGATTTGTATTTTCCAAGTAATATGTGACCTCCCTATTTTTCATGCAGCTATTGTAGAAGGCCAGAATTTAAACAAATTGCACAGAATTATGATTGGATGGAATAAATATGATTCTGAACTTAAAAAAAGAGATTCTTGTTTAATTTTCATTTGGCTCTCCATTTCATTAAGAGGTTGAGCCTGATGATTGCTTGACACGAGCTGTATTTTTAGCAAGATGTGTCAGCGTTGTCCATTCCTCCCCCCCACCCCCGCCGCTGAATCACATTAGCTCAGTCCGTTTAATTCTTTTGTTATGCTTGTCTTTTATAATTTATAATTATGTTTCAAATTTCAGCAAATACCCATGAATCATAGTGTCTTACTAAGGAACAGAATTTGTAGGCGGCAAACTCTATCCAGGCAGAAGAATGAGTTACAGTACTCACCCATGAGTTTTCTCATTTTTGTTTTTGTGGACAAGAGCAACTGAAAGTGTTTGCAGGCAATCTATATTTTAATATTAAATATATTTTTATATCTACAAACTCTCCTGCATTCAGTGAGGGGTCTTACACAGGAGATTGTGAACTTCTGTCCTCCCACTGATGGGATGCAATCCCCTGTGTGCATGTACTGGAATTAACTTTTTCTTTCTATCACCTGATGATTAAGAGGAAACCTAAGATTATAATGGAGGCAGAGCTATCCCAACATTCATAGAAGGCTTTTACGTTGTTATTGCGTGCTAGGACAGTCTGTCTAAATTTCTGTGCCTTATTTTCTCTCGCTCTCCATGTTGAGAAGAAAACTCTCATATATCCCTCAGTTAGGTGGGCTGTTGAGAAAGAGAAGTATAGAAAATGGAGATGAAAAGAAATGCAGAGAAAAGATGAGATTGATAGATTAATGCCACTTGGTTATCCCCAGCAGCCCACATGACTTCTGCAGCTTGCCGCTTTTATCTATATTTATGTTTTGTGGCAACTGAATGTTTTGGGTATTCAGTTTATGACTGAAAATGTTTTTAATGTTTCCAATTCTGGCTATTTTACTAAAATGAGCTTGTAACATAGTCATGACTTAAGCTTTGTCACATATAGGTCTGTTTTTGGAAAAGAGTAACACTACTAAATTTATATTTTTTTTGTGTAGACTACTGAGCCGAAGCATTGAGCTGACTGGTTACATCTACATCTGGGAGAACTTTAGGCTGTTCGTACTCCCATGGGATTCACCCTGGACATGGTGGTTGGCATTTTTAGGAGTCGACTTTGCCTACTACTGGCTCCATCGAATGTCGCACGGTAGGAAAGTTTTGAAACAATAGTTTACTGATAGACTATGCTTATATATTCTTATTAATAATAAAGATTATGGCATACATAGCTCCTTATATGGGATACTTCAACTTTTTAATTGAGACTCCTTCTGTAAGATTGTGTGAAGAATGGTTCTCCTGAATTGGTAGATATTAAAGTAATTTCATGGTATGATAGAATCATAGGCTGCGATTTTGCCAGCGCTCAGAGGGCGGGTTTGGAGGCGGGTCAGAGGTTAAAATCTTTTTGATTGACGGCAGGTTGCGATCCCGCCTCCACGCTACTTTGCCAAGTGCCGGTTCTGGGAGTCCCGATCGGTCCCGCCACCAAGCGGCGGGAGAGGCATTTAAGGCAGTTAACAGCTTGTTAACTGCCTAGATAGGCCGATTTTAACAGGGTCTTGCCATTTTATTACACTTTCAGCGTGTTCCATGCCGTTCGCAAACCATGCCAGCTGATTGTGCCGGGTTCAGCAACTGCCTGACTTCTTGACAGCTGCAGCTCCAGCATAAAAACAGAGCTCCGACATGGCTGACTTACAGATGACAGAACTTTGTTGGAACACTCTTTGCAGGTCTACTGAGCTTGTAAGTGGTGAAGCTGAGATCCATATGCACTGTGACCTCCTTGGAAAACCCTCTCCCCACATTGACTGAGAGCTTATAACTTCTAGTCCTCAACTGACATATATACCAGCGGAATGGGAACCATTTATATCCTCTCATCCTGGTTCTCGGATTCGGAGGAAGAGCAGCCGCAGCAGCAGCAGGACCAGGCATAACAGCAGCAACAACAACAGGAGCGCCAACCTCCTCCTCACCCACCTGATGCTGCACAGGGCAGAGGGCGTCAGTGTAGGGCTGCACCTGGCCGCAGGAAATACCCCCAACACAGGGTTTACAGGCCGAGGATGAGCTTCCTCAACTTGACTGAGCAGCAGTGGCAAAGGAGGCTGAGACTTTCGCGAGAGGTAGTCGCTGACTTTTGCACAATGCTGCACCAAAACCTGGAGCCCAGAGGAGCGGGTGGACACCCCTTACTGGTGGCTATCAAAGTCACCACTGCCCTCCATTGTTTTGCTTCAGGAATCATCAGCGACATCTCCCAGTCGGCCACACACACTTGCATCACACAGGTTACCGATACCCTCTTTGCAAAGGCGCACAACTACATCCACTTCTCCACGGATGAAGCAAGTGTAAACGCGGTGCGTTTTAAAAAAAAATATTCATTCATGGGATGTGGGCGTTGCTGGCAAGGTCAGCATTTATTGCCCATCCCTAATTGCCATTGAGAAGGTGGTGGAGAGCCGCCTTCTTGAACCGCTGCAGTCCGTGTGCTGAAGGTACTCCCACAGTGCTGTTAGGTAGGGTGTTCCAGGACTTTGACCCAGCGACGATGAAGGATCGGCGATATACTTCTAAGTCAGGATGGTGTGTGGCTTGGGGGGTGAGGGGGGAACTTCGAGGTGGTGGTGTTCCCATGCGTCTGCTGCCCTTGTCTTTCTAGGTGGAAAAGGTCGCGGGTTTGGGAGGTGCTACTGAAGAAGCCGTGGCGAATTGCTGCAGTGCATCTTGTAGATGGTACACACTGCAGCCACGGTACGCCGGTGGTGGAGAGAGTGAATGTTTAAGGTGGTAGATGGGGGTGCCAATCAAGTGGGCTGCTTTGTCCTGGATGGTGTCGAGCTTCTTGAGTGTTGTTGGAGCTGCACTCATCCAGGCAAGTGGAGAGTATTCCATCACACCCCTTACTTGTGCCGTGTAGATGGTAGAAAGGCTTTGGGGAGTCAGGAAGTGAGACACTCGCCACAGAATACCTAGCCTCTGACCTGCTCTTGTTACCACAGTATTTACATGACTGTTCCAGTTAAGTTTCTGGTCAGTGGTGACCCCCAGGATGTTGATGGTGGGGGATTCGGCAATGGTAATGCTGTTGAATGTCATGGGGAGGTGGTTAGACTCTCGCTTGTTGGAGATAGTCATTGCCTGGCACTTCTGTGGCGCGAATGTTACCTGCTACTTATCAGCCCAAGCCTGAATGTCGTCCAGGTCTTGTTGCATGCAGGCATGGACTGCTTCATTACCTGAGGAGTTGTGAATGGCGCTGAACACTGTGCAGTCATCAGCGAACATCCCCATTTCTGACCTTATGTTGGAGGGAAGGTCATTGAAGAAGCAGCTGAAGATAGTTGGGTCTAGGACACTGCCCTGAGGAACTCCTGCAACGATGTCCCGGAGCTGTGATGATTGACCTTCGATCACCACAACCATCTTCCTTTGTGCTAGGTATGACTGCAGCCAGCGGAGAGTTTTCCCCCTGACTCCCATTGACTTCAGTTTTACTAGGGCTCCTTCATGCCACACTCGGTCAAATGCTGCCTTGATGTCAAGGGCAGTCACTCTCGCCTCACCTCTGGAATTCAGCTGCTTTGTCCATGTTTGGACCAATGCTGTAATGAGATCAGGAGTTGAGTGGTCTTGGCGGAACCCAAACTGGGCATCAGTGAGCAGGTTATTGGTGAGTAAGTGCTGCTTGATAGCACTGTCGATGACACCTTCCATCACTTTGCTGATGATTGAGAGTCGACTGATGGGGCGGTAATTGGCCGGATTGGATTTGTCCTGCTTTTTGTGGACAGGACATACCTGGGCAGTTTTCCACTTGGCTTTGCAAATATGACAGGATTGCCAAGGGTGCAGGGCTTCATAGACTGCACACATGTGGCCATTAAGGCACCCCATCACAATCCAGCTGTATTTGTCAACCGCAAGGGCTTCCACTCCCTTAACGTCCAGCCGGTGTGTAACCACAGGAAGAACATTATGCATGTTTGCGCAAAGTAGCCTCGCAGTTGCCATGACTCGTTCATCCTGTGGCAGTCTACTGAGCCTCAGCTGTTCAATCCGCCAATCCAACTTTCCGGATGGCTACTTGGAGACAAGGGCCAATGACTACGTTGAGGAGGCCACCAAACGAAGCTGAGGAGCGCTACAATGCCAGCCACATTTCCACGAGAGCCATCATCGAGCAAACCATCGGCTTGCTCAAAATGCGATTCAGATGCCTCGACAGATCAGGTGGAGCCCTCCAGTACTCACCAGCCAGGGTCTCCAGAATCATCGTGGTCTGCTGTGCACTGCACAGCATCGCACAGCAGCATGGCTTCCCGCTGCCTGAGGAACAAGTGGCTCAGCGCATGGTCTCCTCGGAGGAGGAAGAGGAGGAGGAAGACCTTGCAGAGGCGGATGCGCCAGTTCCACCAGCACGCAAGCACATTGCTGCCCGTGATGCAAGGGATGCACTAATCTATGCCAGATTCGCTTAAGTTTACGAAGCAAACACATGTGGCTGTCACCTTCTTAACACACCATACACCATGTACAATAAACTGTGGGTTCCTATCACTCTCGCCACCATCATTACAGATGAAAGATGCCCTGACACCTCACTGTGAGACTTCCATTTCTGGGCACACATAAGCCAACTCTTTGAATCTTTGCCATCACATTTGTTTATTACAATTGAAATGCCGATCATTATACTAAATATGTATTACATCAAAACACCCAAGTGATTACCCTTGTGAATCTTTCTCTTACGCGTGCTTCTACATGGTGCTTCCCTTGTGGCTTCAGCAGATATGGAGCCACCTTGCTCACTTTGATGCTGCTTCTGCTTCGACAGCTTTGGCAGACGTCCTCTGGGTTTGCGAGCCTAGGAGGGCTCGGCAACAATCTGCTCCTCCTGTGTCTGTGCAGGAGCTAAGATGGCCATCTCAGTTGGGTGAGGAATCTGGTGGAGCTCTGACCGAGGGCTCCACACTGGCATGGGAGTGTGAGCGCTTGGAGAGGAGCCCACACTTGTTGCCTGCCACCAACATCCCTCTCATGGGTCAGTCGCACTTCAGAGCTAGCACGTGGCTGGACAGCACCTTGCTGCACATCAGGGGGTCCATGAGGACCTGTATCTGCACTGGCAGTCCTCATCACAAGGACATCCATGAAGCTCTGGTCTCTCTGCTCAATAGCTGCCCATCGCTCCTCCAGAGATGTAATTCTATTCTGAACAGTCACCATGTTTTCCTGACTCTGGCAACTTACTTCCTCCATGGCTGTAGCCATCCTTTCCACGGAGGTTGCCATCCTATCTATGATGGTGCATTCATGCGCCATTGCCTCCACAAAGGCAGTACTCATGTTAGAGATGGACTCTTCCATTCTCTCCACACTCTCAGTTACGCTGGATGCAAAACCTGCCAGAGACTCCTGCACTTGTTCCTGGAGTTCCAGCACCGCTCTCTTTCTGGATGGCCCCAGAGGTACAGCGTCTACCTGCAGCTGAGCAGAATTAGGAGCATCCTGCGGCCTCCAACGAGGACTCTCTACTGCTGTCCCTGTCTCCAGCATCTGCTGATGCTCACTTGTGAGCTGTGATACACCAGGTGACAACATTACTCTATCTCGTGAAGGACCCACTGAGGTGTGCGTCTCTGCGCTGGTGCTGGGTGTGCTCATTTCTGCTGACACTGCTCCCTCAGAGGCTGCAGGTTCCTCTGAAGAGTCTTCTGGCTCTTCCTCCTGGACAGTGGGGACGGGGGTTCTCAATGGTCCTGTGGGGGAGTAAAGGCATGAGTTAAACATGTGATATTAATGTAGCATGCACATCAAATTGTGCAGATGATCATACGGCATCTGATGCTCATACAGTTTGAGTTATCAGTCACTCATGCAATGTAAATGAGAGGGCTGCAAATCTATTCTGTCACCAGCTTGCTGTGATGCGCCCGTCTGACCATCCCCCACTTCCAGATCCTCAGCACCTCCTACGATGTCCAGAGCAGCTTCCTCAGCAGTGTTCAGCTGGACAATGGAAGGTGGTCCTCCTCCTGTCCTGGCCTTCTCCCTCTTATTGTGGACTCTCTTTTCCTGCAATGAGGGACACAAGTGGAGTTGGAGTGAGAATGTTGAAGTGAGTGTAGAGAGTCCAGAGCATAGATGCTTAGAAGGAGACAAAGATGAAGTGAGGTGCCAGTACCAAGGGCCCTCCCTGTGCATTGTTGGTTGTTGGCATTGCATAACAGTGATAGTGAGTGTGAGGGGTACATATGTATCAGAATAGTGAAGTGATTCTCTACATAGAGAGAGAGGGATGGTTAAGGGTAAAGTGGGATGTGGAGGAGTAGGTTGACAATGCAGAATGCTGGTGATGAGAGGAGATGGGGAGCAGATTGAAGGTAAGTGTGATGTTATACTCACTTTTGCTGAGCGTACCAGGTCATTAAACGTTTTTCTGCACTGCACCCAGGAGCGAGCACACAAAGATCTGGCGCTCACCTCAGCAATTTGCAGCCAGGCTGCCTTGGTTTGCTGAGGAGGCTTCCTCTGTCCAGATGAGGGGAACAGTACCTCTTGGCGCCCTCTCACTTCCTCCACAAGAGCATGGAGGGAGTCATCATCAAATCGGGGAGAGGCCTCAGCTCTTGTAGCAGTCATGGGCACAATTTGAACAACGAGAAGCAGCAGGAAAGGATGGATGAGAAACAATGCTGCACCAGCCCCTTAAATACAGCTGGCTGACAGACGTCAGCAGAGGTGAGTAGCAGACCCGCACCCACTAATTGGGCCGAGTAGCGCACACGGACACATTAATCAGGCCACTTTAAGGCAAAATCTTCATTTCTGGGAGGCTGAAATTGGCGGCGGGACTGGAACCCGCCGATCATCAAACCTGCACTCAACCCGCCTCCATTAATAAAATCGCGGCCATAGAATGTTGCAGCTCGGAATAGGCAATTTGGTCCATCATGTCTGTGCTGGTATTTTCCTGTAATCCTACATGATAGGAATTGGAAAAGAGTCATCAGGGAAGAAGTGCCTTTAAATGGAACTGAAGCTATTACATTTCAACAACAACAACTTGCATTTACATAGCGCCTTTAACATAGTAAAACATCCCAAGGAGCTTCACAGGAGCGTTATCAAACAAAATTTGACACCGAGCCACATAAAGAGATATTAGGAAAGGTGACTAAAAGACAAAAGCAAAATACAGTACTGTAGATGCTGGAAATCTGAAATAAAAACAGAAAATCCGGACCACTCCCACTCTGACCTCGGCCTCCTACACTGTTTCAATGAAGCTCAACGCAAACTCGAGGAACAGCACCTCCTCTTTCTATTCGGCACTTTACAGTCTTCCAGATTCAACATTGAGTTAAAAAATTTCAGATCATAACCTGTGATGCCATTCTTTTGGACAGCAGCTGTTGCTGATGATTCTGATGTTCCCATTTACACCTCATCTAGACCCACCTCTTGTTTCTTTATTTGTCCCATTACCATCTCCTTTCGCCTTGCACCATCATCCCTTTTGTCATTTAATCTCTCCTGCCTCCCACCCTGTCACAGACCTTCCCTTTTGTTCTTTACTCTCCGCCCCTCCCCCCTTTCCCTGCCTCTCTACTTCCTTAAAACCTGTTACATCGCTAACCTTTTCCAGTTCTGACGAAAGGTCATCGACCTAAATCATTAACTCTGTTTCTCTCCACAGATGCAGCCTGACCTGAGTATTTCCAGCATTTTCTGTTTTTATTTCAGATTTCCAGCATCCGCAGTATTTTGCTTTTGTATCTTGATACTGAACTGAATAGGTACATGCAAGTTTCTGAAGAAAATGTTTTCAAAAGCTCCATGTGCACCCCTGCTGCTCCAGAGTATTATGTAAAAATGAGTTCACAGTAGCCATGCTACATTTAAAGGGGAACTTAATTCACATTGCAGTGATTGGCAGGTTTTGACTTCATTTATAAACATATACGGTACAGTGAGAGTTGTGGTGCATTCAAGGATCTATCCAGTTTGAATTCATAAATCCTTTTAATATGAATTTGGCCTAAACACTGCAAAGCTTAAAGTGGAAGTCATGGTCGCTCTGATTGTTTGGAGTTCCTAGCCTAGATTTGTGATTAGTTGGAGAGCACCCAGCTGACCTGTAGTACAATGGCTTCATGTGTATTTACTGGATCGCCTTCATGTGCATAATCTCACAGAACTCCCACTTTGAACTTCCTGCCCATTGCTGGATGGGAAATCCCATGTTGCAGCAGGATTTAAAGCCATGAGGCAGCTTAATGAGGCAAGTGTCATGGTTTGCAATCCAATACTCTTCTATTTGAAAACATGCCAGTTCAGCAGGGCACGAAACAGCCTGTTGATGGAGCACCTCAGGACCTCCAGACAATTTACCGAAGAAGAATGGCAGGAATGCCTTGAGTGACATCACACAAAACTGGAGGCAATGTACTGAATCACTTTACTATGTCATTCCTTCTATGAGCAGCTGAATATGCAGCATTCACATAAGGGCACCATAATAGCATCTTTTCATCATCATCATCTTCTATAGGTGTACTAAATCTGACTCCGAAGTGACACTGGGCCCTCCAGCACTTCACACCACACACTGTCATTTATTTTTTCTCTTTCCCAAGCACATCTCTGATACCAGAGGAAGATTTAGATCGTGAGGTAGCAGGGAGTGTATTGGGTGATGCAAAAAGCACAAGTGAATAGGATCAGTTGGTGATGGCAAGGGAGGAGCAGATACTTGCTGTCCAGGGGCCAGCTTGTGTGCATCCTCCATTATGAACCCAGGACCTCACAGGACCTGCTTTCAAAAGAAGGACACTTTCTGACCACTGCATTGGTGCAATCATTGAGGACTGCACCAAACGACTTGCCGGAGATGGTTGCTCATATGGAGGAATCCACTCACCATGTGCACAGATTATTTGACAATGTCACAACAGTAAAGTCCACTATTGAATGTATGGGAACTCCCAGGATATCTACAGTCAATTCCAAGAGGTTCTTTTGCACACACAACAGCCAACCATATCACATATTCCTGCCATTCTGGTAGCACCTAGATGAATCAGAAGAACAGGTTCCAGAATGCATACATCACACATCATCACCAAAGGAAAACATCATGGAATGAAACACTAGTCATTCACAAAGGTTTGCAAGCCTGTTTCATCAGGTAGCAGGACTGTGATATTTGTGAGTTACCTGGAAGATTTAAGGCATGAAAGATGTTGATAGGACTGTAATGCAGTGTCCACATTTCAAAGTTAAGAGAGAGTCTCCAGTATGAAAGCTTGCCAACTGGCTCTCCCAGCTCGCATTGAGTTCTGTTATGCAGCCTTTTTAGGGGGCCTTCCTCTTTTTAGAGCCTCTATCATGCCTCTGCAGGGCAAAGTTATGCAGTATGCAGCACAGTACTATGGTCTTTAAAACCTTATATCTGGCAGTATTTCAAGTGTTCCAGGTATACAGTTGTACCTTTTATTGTTTTGGAACAGATGGTATAAAGTTAATTGAAGTGCTGTATTGCTATTTGATTTGGTGATTTCTTTTTTGCTTGTGTAAGTTTTACTTCTAATAATAAAAAAGGAAGACTTGCATTTATATAATACCTTGCACGATCTCAGGACATTCCAAAGTAGTTGTTTTGAAGTGTAATCACTGTTGTGTAATGTAGGAATCACGACAGCCAATTTGCAAACAACAATGTGTTAATGATCAGATAATCTATTTTTAAGTATTGATTGGGGGATAAATATTGGCCAGGAGAGCAGGGAGAACTAGTCTGCTCTTCTTTGAAATAGTGACATGGGATCTTTTGTGCCCACGTGAGAGGGGAGACGTCTTTGTTTAATGTCTCATCCAAAAGATGGCACCTCCGACCATACAGCAAGCCCTCAGTACTGCACTGGATTGTCGGCCTAGATTTTGTGTTCGTGTTCCTGGAGTAGGGATGGAATCCATAACCTTCTGACTCCGAGGCGAGAGTGCTATCACTGAGCCATAGCTGATACGTAAATAAACTTGTATAGTAATTTTCAGCTTGAGCTATATGATCTATTAGTTTATTGTTTTTCACTGATTTGGAAAGAGATGCAGGATATAGGTTGTATTATTTCCACTGCATACTCCAGTGGTGGAAAGGCACATTCCTTGCCTGGTGGCAAGCTATCTCAGATACTTTTAAGCATAAGGTCAAGTTTTGGTTACTGGGAGATGCAAGCTTGTTTATGGAAAATGACTTTTTTGCCAAGAGTTTATGATCGATTTACTGGTTTTCAAATAAATGGGTTAACACTGTCGTTGTGTCACGATGATCAGAAAATCTAGGCTTTTGTGTTGAGCATGAATACAAGGATTTGGGAAGAAGTATGAATTGTAACAGCTGTAATCACAACATTTTTCAGGACAACATTGTGACAAAAAAGATACCTGACTCATTTTGCTGTCCTCCCAGCCAAACCAAAAGGTTTGCCATACACTTCACCAGAAAGACTGTGCCCTTTTAAAATAATAACTTTTGATTATCTGAGTTGAGCATTAATGTTGATCATACCCCCTCCATTATGCTGTGCAAGTGAGGTATGCCTTGGAAAATAATGATAGAGCAGATCATTTTGCCTGTATCCTGACACAATGCAATAACATATCACCCACTGTCTCTTCAATATTTATAGAACACATTAACTGTTGATTTTCCGATATACTTCAAACTCCTGCTTCCAGAAAAAAAATTGAAGTGCATTCATCACATTTTGGGCAAAGCTACAACAAATCTGGACTCTTGGCAAATGTTTAATTCTGAACTGTCCAAATAAAATCTGAATGATTGGCAAGCATAAATAAATACAAGTATGCAAAACTTTCTAAGACAAGTTTCAAACAGAGCATCACAAATGTATATAACACTCTGTTCAATATAATCTCTTCTAAAAAGATGTTGAGAGATTGTTTCCCCGGCTGGAGAGTCTAGAACTAGGGGGCATAGTCTCAGGATAAGGGGTCAGCCATTTAAGACTGAGATGAGGAGGAATTTCTTCACTGAGCATTGTAAATCTTTGTAACTCTCCATCCCAAAGGGTTGTGGATGCTGAGTCATTGAGTATATTAAAGGCTGAGACAGTTGATTTTTGGACTTATGGGGATCGGGCGGGAAAGTGGAGTTGAGGTCGAAGATCAGCCATGATCTTATTGAATGGTGGAGTAGGTTCGAAGGGCCATGTGGCCTACCCCTGCTCCTAATTCTTATGTTCTTAAACCTATATGCATAACATGCAAAATATTCAACCAACGCTACCAAAACAGATTATCTGGTCATTTATTTCACTTACTGTTTGTGGGAACTTGCTGTGTTCAAATTGGCTACTGTATTTGCCTACATAATAACCGTGGCTACACAACTAAATAATTCACTGGTTGCAGCGTGTTTTGGGACATTGTGAGAATGTGAAACATGCTGTATAACTGCAGGTTATTGTACTTTTTTTTAACCATATTGATTTTATTTAGGTGTTTAAGAGGAAAGCAGGCTCATAAGTTTCTTTTCCTCATACATGAAGGTATTGGATGCAATGTTAATAAAATATCAATGTGTTGCACTGGAAAATATCAAGCTGAATAGATATGAGCATGCCAAGTTTTCCCATTTAAATTCAGTTAAAATGAATTTAATGAAAAGCAATTCTGCATCGAATAAGTTCTGATTGAATTTTTAAAAGTATCCATATTTATATATACATTCAAAAATTCCCTGTGGAATACTTACTGCACTCTTCATAAGGGAATATAACTACAGTATAAATATCAGTGTCAAATACAATTTAAAGCAGTAATTAAAATACAGAAAGTTTGTGACTGGAACTCCTTTGGAAACATGCTTTTTGCACAATCTCTTGATTTTACATTTTCTTGCTCATTGTTCGCTAGCTGTGTTCTTACTGGGGCCTCTCCCCAGCATTGCTCTGGAAAAAGAGTCATGATTTTACAAAACTGAACCAACATCTGAAAGAACCAACCTCAAAACCCAAATAACTTAAGGATAATGTTTATTTTTTGTTGCAATGAAATGCTTCTATTTTAAGATGATTAAGGTAAGTTGTATTAAAAAAAAATAGTTTCTACTTTTATTTAATTGTATTTAGAACCCCCCCAAAAAAATTGCTGATCCTGGAAACAGAAATAGAAAATATGAGAAACACTCAGCAAGTTAGACAGCATCTGTGGAAAGGACAGACATATCAACAATTCAGGTGTAGACCCTTTGTCAGTCCTGGCTGAAATTACAGGTGAATGGTATTTAAAAGGGTACAAAACAAAGGGAAGAGGGAGGAAAATCTCACAGCCACCCAGTGGGGTGCTTAAATGGAAAAAAGGGGGTGGATAAATCCCTGAACTGACATTAACATGAGACAATAGGAGGCATAATGAGACATTTAAACAAAATCAAAATACTGCGGGTGCTGGAAATACTCAGCAGGTGAGGCAGCATCTGTGGAGAGAGAAACAGAGGTCGATGATCTTTCGTCAGAACTGGAAAAAGTTAGAGATGTAACAGATTGTAAGCAAGTGTAGGGACAGGGAAAGGAGGGAGGGGAGGAAAGAACAAAAGGGAAGGCCTGTGATAGGGTGGAAGGCAGGAGAGATTAAATGACAAACAGTATGATAGTACAAAGCAAAAGGAGATGGTAATGGGACAAGTAAAGAAACAAAAGATGGGTCCAGAAGAGGTGTAACTGGGAATGGCAGAATCATCAACAGCTGCCATGTGAAAATAAAGGGTCAGAGGTAATGGTCTGAAATTGTTGAACTCGCTGTTGAGTCCAGAAGGCTGTAAAGTGCCTAATCGAAAGATGAGGTGCTGTTCCTCGAGTTTACGTTGAGCTTCATTGGAACAGTGCAAGAGGCCGAGGACAGAGAGGTCAGAGTGGGAGTGGAACAGAGAATTAAAGTGACAGGCGACCGGAAGTTCAAAGTCGCGCTTGAGGACTGAACGGAGATTTACCGCAAAGCAGTCACCCAATCTGCGTTTGGTCTCCCCAATGTAGAGGAGACCGCATCGTGAGCAGTGAATGCAGTATACTAAATTGCAAGAAGTACAAGTTGTGGTAAACCACTGTTAACCCTGTACAAGTCCAGGCATGTCTCAGCCCCTGGCTCCACCCCTAAGCCCGGGTATAAAGGTGACTCACCACCCTTCCCCCGGGAGCTCTTAGGATGGATTCACTAGCAGAGGCATGCTCTAGTTCTTAGTCAATAAAAGCCTACTTCATATAAGTCCATCTCGTAGTCTTTGGTATTGTTGATAGCGCATCAATTTTATTGACTAATTTTCAACATGGAGCAAATCTTGAAGCCAAAACGTTTAGACCTGGATCCTCAAGCAGCAGATGCAGCCAATAACTTTGAACACTGGCTGAGCTGTTTCGAAGCCTTCCTGGAGGCCTCCAGCACTACAGATGACGCGAAACGGCTTGTCTTGAACTCACGGGTGAGCCACCGAGTCTACTCGATCATCCGAGACGCCACTACTTACGCGGCCGCCATCGCGACGCTAAAGGAACAATACGTGAGACCTGTTAACGAGGTCTATGCCAGACACCTCCTGGCTACCCGAAAACAGCGCCCCGGGGAATCGGGCGCTGAATATTTACTGGCACTGAGAGTCCTCGGCCGGGACTGTAATTGCAAAGCGGTGACGGCCAAGGAATGCATGGAAGACCTGATCCGAGATGCCTACGTAGCCGGCATCAGGTCCAACTATACTCGGCAGAGGCTGCTGGAACAGAGGGGGCTCGACCTGCAGAAGACGGTGGCCCCCGCTAACTCGTTAGACGTGGCCCTCCAGAACATGGACGCCTACCCCCCTGACCGGATGGCCACGTGGATGCCACGGGAGCAGCCATCTTGGGACCCGGTAAGGCCACAAGCCGCCAGCAGCCCAACTACAGCTGCAATGACCAGAGGCCAGAAATGCTACTTCTGCGGCCAGGCCAAGCACCCCAGACAGCAATGCCCAGCAAAGGACGCGACCTGCTCCAAATGCGGCAAGAAAGGCCACTACGCGAGAGTGTGCAAGGCAAAATCGACCCCCAATTCCAGCAGCGCCGCGTGTGAACCGTACAGGCCGCCATTTTGGACCCCACCAACCACGTGTGAGCCGTGCGGGCCGCCATTTTGGACACCACCAGCCGAGGGGGAGCCGCCATCTTGGACACCATCTCGGGACCAGGCCCTCGGCGCGGGCGAATATTACAGCGACCCACCGACCTCGACGATGGCCTCCATCACCCTGGACCAATCTGGGCCCCATCAACTAGCCAGGTCCATGATCAACGTAAAGGTAAATGGCCATGCCACAAATTGCCTTTTCGACTGCGGAAGCACGGAGAGCTTCATCCACCCCGACACAGTGCGATGCTACTCCCTATCGGTTATGCGCACACGCCACCAGGTCTTTATGGCCTCAAAGTCCCATACGCCGGACGTCGGCGGCTACTGTGTAGCGACTCTGACAGTGAACGGCGTGGAGTACAGAGAGTTTAAATTCCTCGTCCTGCCACAGCTCTGCGCTCCCGTACTGCTAGGATTAGACTTCCAGTGCCATCTGGAGAGCGTCACGATGGCATATGGCGGGCCCTTGCCCCCACTTACAGTCTGCAGCCAGCAGAATTTAAACACGGCGCCGCGCAAAGTATGCAGCCTGTCCACCCTGAAGGTCAAACCCCCCCGTTGTTCGCTAATCTCGCCAAAGACTGCAAGCCAATTGCTACTAAAAGCAGGCGGTACAGTGCCGGGGATAGGAGCTTTATTAAATCAGAAGTACAAAGACTCCTGAGGGAAGGGATTATCGAGGGCAGCACCGGCCCATGGCGAGCCCAAGTGGTGGTAGTAAAGACCGGCGAAAAACAGCGCCTGGTTATTGATTACAGCCAGACGATCAATCGATACACGCAATTAGACGCATACCCACTTCCCCGCATATCTGACATGGTCAACCAGATAGCACAATACCGGGTATTCTCGACGATTGATCTGAAGTCGGCATACCACCAGCTCCCCATCAGGCCTGAGGACCGCCAGTACACGGCCTTCGAGGCGGACGGTCGCCTCTACCACTTCCTCCGAGTCCCCTTCGGCATCACCAACGGGGTCTCGGTCTTCCAAAGGGAGATGGACCGGATGGTTGACCAGAACGTGCTGCAGGCCACCTTCCCCTATCTAGACAACGTCACCATCTGCGGCCATGACCGGCAGGACCACGACGCCAACCTAGAAAAATTCCTCCGTACGGCCCAACGGCTAAATCTGACATACAACAGAGAAAAATGTATGTTCCGCACCGCGCGCCTCGCTATTCTTGGCTGCGTGGTGGAAAACGGAGTCATCGGCCCCAACCCCGACTGAATGCGCCCCCTCCTGGAACTACCCCCCCCACCCCCACTGCCTAAAAGCCCTGAAGAGATGCCTAGGGTTCTTCTCTTACTACGCCCAGTGGGTGCCCAACTATGCGGACAAAGCCCGGCCCCTCATCAAGTCAACCTCCTTCCCCCTGACGGCAGAGGCCCGTGCGGCCTTCACCCTCATAAAAGAGGACATTGCGAAGGCCACAATGCACGCAGTGGATGAGTCCATCCCTTTCCAAGTGGAGAGCGATGCATCCGACTTCGCCCTAGCTGCAACCCTTAACCAGGCGGGGAGACCCGTGGCCTTCTTTTCACGGACCCTCCAGGGCCCCGAAATTCGACACACCTCAGTCGAGAAGGAGGCCCAGGCGATAGTGGAGGCTGTACGGCACTGGAGGCATTACCTGGCCGGTAAACGTTTCACCCTGCTCACTGACCAACGGTCAGCAGCATTTATGTTTAACAACAGACAAAGGGGGAAAATCAAAAATGGTAAGATATTGCGGTGGAGGATCGAGTTATCCACCTACAACTACGATATCTTATACCGGCCCGGGAAACTTAATGAGCCCCCAGACGCCCTATCCCATGCGACATGTGCCAACGCACAAGTCGATAGGCTACGGACCCTCCACAATGATCTCTGCCACCCGGGGGTCACCAGGTTCTTCCACTTTATTAAAGCTCGCAACCTGCCTTACTCCATCGAGGAGGTCAGGACCATGACCAGGAACTGCCAGGTCTGCGCCGAATGCAAACCGCACTTTTATAGGCCAGACAGGGCACACCTGATTAAAGCCACCCGCCCCTTCGAACGTCTCTGCGTCGATTTCAAGGGGCCCCTTCCCTCCTCTGACCGCAACACGTACTTCCTCAATATTATTGATGAGTACTCCCGTTTCCCCTTCGCCATCCCCTGCCCGGACATGACCAGCGCCACAGTCATCAGGTGCCTCCACGACCTGTTCGCCATATTTGGCTTCCCCAATTACATCCACAGCGACAGGGGCTCGTCGTTCATGAGCGACGAGCTGCGCCAGTACCTGCTCGAGAAGGGCATAGCCACGAGCAGGACTACCAGCTACAACCCCCGGGGTAACGGACAGGTAGAGAGGGAGAACGCAACGGTGTGGAAGACCTCCATGCTCGCCCTAAAATCCAAGGGCCTCCCAATCTCCCGCTGGCAAGATGTCCTCCCCGATGCGCTCCACTCCATACGATCACTGCTCTGTACTGCCACAAACGCCACCCCTCATGAGAAGATGTTCGTCTTCCCCAGGAAATCCACCTCGGGGACATCACTACTGCCATGGCTGACGTCTCCGGGACCCGTCCTGCTCAGGAAACACGTGAGGAGCCATAAGACGGAACCCCTGGTCGAAAAGGTTCACCTCCTCCACGCCAACCCACAGTACGCCTACGTGGCGTATCCTGACGGGCGGGAGGACACAGTCTCAATTCGAGACCTCGCACCCTCAGGTACCACCCGAAACACCATCGATCACCATCCACTACCTCCACCCACCACCACTACCCACGACGCACCACCGGGGTGCCTACCATGAACTGACGACATGCCGGTGCCATCCCTACCCCGAGAGGACGACACGCCAGTGCTCCGTCCCATGCGAGAAGCGGCCGCGGGCAAAGAACCGCCGCAACCGGCACCACGAAGATCATTACGGCAGACAAGACCCCCGGAGAGACTTTCGTACACGAACTTTTGAAACACTTCACCCCGCCGGACTCTTTTTTAAACGAGGGGTGAATGTGGTAAACCACTGTTAACCCTGTACAAGTCCAGGCATGTCTCAGCCCCTGGCTCCACCCCTAAGCCCGGGTATAAAGGTGACTCACCACCCTTCCCCCGGGAGCTCTTAGGATGGATTCACTAGCAGAGGCATGCTCTAGTTCTTAGTCAATAAAAGCCTACTTCATATAAGTCCATCTCGTAGTCTTTGGTATTGTTGATAGCGCATCACAAGTAAATCGTTGTTTCACCTGGAAGAAGTGTTTGGGGTCCTGGACAATGGGAAGGGAGGAGGTAAAAGGCCAGGTGTTGCATCTCCTGCGCTTGCATGGGAAGGGGGTGTTTGGAGTGATTGAGGAGTGGACCAGGGTGTCGCGGAGGGAGCGGACCAGGGTGTCGCGGAGGGAGCGGCCCCTTTGGAAAGCTGGGAGACGAGGGGAAGATGTGGTTGGATCACCCTGGAGGTGGCAGAAATGGTGGAGGATGATCCGTTGAATGTGGAGGCTGGTGGGGTGAAAGGTGATGACAAGGGGAACCCTATTGTCGTTCTGGGAGGGAGGGAAGGGAAGGGGTGAGACAGAAGTGCGGGAAATGGAATGGACACGGTTGAGGACCATGTCAACCACAGTAGAGGGGAATCTTCAGTTGAGGAAAAAGGAAGACATATAGGAAGCACTAGTATGGAAGGCGGCATCATCAGAACAGATGTGACTGAGATGGAGAAACTAGGAGAATGGAATAGAGTCCTTCCAGGAAGCGGGGTGGGAGGAAGTGTAGTCCAGGTAGCTGTGGGAGTCAGTAGGCTTACTGTTCCATTTCCTGCACTTCTGCTCTCACCCCTTCCCCTTCCTCCCAGAACCACAATAGGGTTCCCCTTGTCCTCACCTTTCACTCCATCAGCCTCCACATTCAACGGATCATACTCCGCCATTTCTGCCACATCCAGCGTGATCCCACCACCGAACACATCTTCCCCTCCCCTTTCAGCTTTCCGAAAGGGACCACTCCCTCCGCGACACCCTGGTCCACTCCTCAATCACCCCCAACATCCACTCCCCTTCCCACTGCACCTTCTGTGCAAGCGCAGGAGATGCAACACCTGCCCTTTTACCTCCTCCCTTCCACCTCCTCCCTTCCCATCGTCCAGGGCCCCAAACACTCCTTCCAGGTGAAACAGCGATTACTTGTACTTCTTGCAATCTAGTATATTGTATTCACTGCTCACGATGTGGTCTCCTCTAAATTGGGGAGACCAAACGCAGATTGGGTGACCGCTTTGTGGAACACCTCCGTTCAGTCCGCAAGCCTGACCCCGAGCTTCTGGTCGCTTGTCACTTTAATTCTCCGCTCCACTCCCACTCAGACCTCGGTGTCCTCGGCCTCTTACACTGTTCCAATGAAGCTCAATGTAAACTCGAGGAACAGCACCTCATCTTTCGATTAGGCAATTTACAGCCTTCTGGACTCAACATCGAGTTCAAGAATTTCAGACCATAACTTCTGCCCCTATTGTTTTCAGAAGATAGCTGTTGATTCTGCTATTCCCATTTACATCTCTTTTAGACCCATCTTTTGTTTCTTTACATGTCCCATTACCATTTCGTTTTGTTTGTACAATGATACTTTTTTGTCATTTTTGTCACTCCTGCCTTCCACCCTATCACAGACCTTCCATTTCATTCTTTCCTCCCCTCCCTACTTTCCCTGCCCCTGCATTTGCTTAAAACCTGTTACATCTCCAACTTTTTCCAGTTCTGACGAAGGGTCATCAACCTGAAACGTTAACTCTGTTTGTTTCTCTCTCCACAGATGCTGCCTGACCTGCTGAGTATTTCCAGCATTTTATGTTTTTATTTCAGACAATTAAACATGTTTTGAGACTCCGAGAATGTGGGAACAGCTGAGGGGGTGGGGATAAGGCAGGTAGAAATGAATGTAGTTAAAAATTGGCAAAGCAAAACAGGCTCTAGCAGCTTAGGAGCTAGAGAGAAGATAAAAAGCAAGTTGACACTAACTGTGCCGACTGCTGTGCCGGCATGGTTTTGTGTTTTCTGAATGAGAGTCGGTACCCCACGCACCAACCCATTTCCTCCCCTGCAATGTGTTGACACATTTGTTCCACATCGCCAGCATTTCCTGCCTAGGAGAAAGTGTAGAGTCAATATCTGAAGTTATTAACTTCAATATTAAGGCCAGAACACTGTAAGATGCCTCATAGAAAGATGAGGGCCTTGAGTTCCGGCATGATTTCCAGCTAGATAACCGCGTAATCTGACCAGAATCAAACGCCCCAGGTCAGAATGGCGAGTTACCACTTGTTCGTCTTCATCACATTACATGCAGATACACAGGCACCTGTGGTCACATGAATCCAGCGTTGATCACTGACCTGCAGTGACCAGCAGTCAATTGAAGCCACTGATAGGTATGTTTCTCCTGCTGCTGCTGCAGTTACTTAAAGTTCTGTCAAATTCAGTTTTAAATTCAGTCAACTGATCTAACCTTTGTACATCAGACCTGTGACCAGCAGGCAGTTGAAGCCACACCGGTGTGTCCTGCTCTGCTGCAGTAATTAGTTAATTGAAGACAGCTGTGACCAGCAGGCAATTGTCGCCACAGGACGGAGCAAGGTGTCTTAACTTGTGATCTTCAGCCTCACTCTGAAGGCAGTTTTTCCCCTCGCCTTTTATGCAACTTCAACCAGCACCTTTGAGGCCCCATTCATCCTGTTCCAGTCACAAATCAATTATGTTTGATTACGCTAATTGCACTGATTCACGGGAAATTTTGGCCTCAATTTTTTTTTAAAGACTTAAATGTGGAAAACACGTCCCCAACACGTTGTGCATGCAGGTATAGTGGCGTCCGTGTCTCACCCCCCACTCCCCATGGAGAGATGGGGCACTTCATGAACATATTTCAATCGCCCTTCGCACTGCGTCCCTTTCCCGCCCCCCCCCCGCAGCTCTGATGGCCTTTTTCTCCCTCCAGCCCCGACGGCCGATCTCTTGATCTCTTCCCTGCCCCAAGCTGCGATGGCAGACCTTTCTCCTCTCTCCCCCACTCCTGATTGCTGGAGACCAACCCCGGCTGCCGGGCCAAATGGATCAAAAATCTATAATGAGATAACGGCAGGACCGCCACACCCCCAGCCGTGCCGGGTTCTTCGGTCATTTTTGGCCTTCTGGCGCACCCCCCCCCCCCACGGTAAATATCGGGGCCCTTATGTTTGGACTTATGCTAATGAGTTTGATGGTCAATTCAGCGTAACCTCACCTTAACAAAACCGGCATAGTTCCCAGTGCATTCTGGGCACATTTTCCCGATTGCCCCAAGCAGGAAATTCCGCGCCAAAGTTTTGTTTCTCGAGCTAGCTTTGAGCTTCATTGGAATGGTGTACCTTAGAGAGGATTCACGGTTTAGAAATGCAGGATTGATTTATTACACGTAAAAGATGGTCTACTTGCTTTTGTCTTATCTGTGTTATGGTGAATCTAAGAGAGCAGCCAATGAAAGCTGCTTTCTTTTTAAGGGCAAAAAGCAAATGTCAGTTGGGTCAGGCCTCAGCTGAAATAACTGAGGCTTTTGGACCTGGTGAAGGAAATGATGAAAGATGATTAAAATCCAGATGCACACTTGGCATTCTTTGACAGATATTCTTGAGGGTTTAGCCATCATAATTTTGTCCTCTGAGAGGAAGTATTAGGATTTAACACAGTAATTTTCTTTTGCTAGCACTAAAATATAAGATCCTTCTTTTTCTTGCGTACAAAAAACCTCTCGCCTTATATAAGACTTGGCACCCTTCGTGCAATTAGATAGTATTATGGGAAACAGGTTTGCTGAAATTTCAAGGAAATGTTTTCCAAAGGACTTGCATTGTCTTGACATGTGCGTCAGCACACAATTCACCAGGAGCCCTCTCCTCTTCCTATCATTTCAAATCTGAATGAAAGCCATCTATTCATGGTAGTCTCTTGGTGTTTTCATGGAAAACTTAACACGTAACTCCACACAAACCCAAATCCTGAAATCTGAATCCGTCTGGGACTGTTACTTGCTGTCCACTGCATACTTTCACCGGGGGTGGTGGGGGGTTACATCCAGGGGTCTGGACTTCTGCCACTGTGAATGATTGAAGGAGTAGAGCTGACTTCTTGAACACTGCTATCATGAAAGCTGAACAGCGGACACTCCTAAATCACTCTCCAGCTAACAGCTGCTCGGCCCAGTGGCTGTATCAGATGACAGAAGCTGATAGATGCCAAAGATTATAGCTACGGAGTCCAGCAGGGGTTGAAGGCAAATTCCATTGAATTTGTAGGTTTCTGTGTGTTTTACATGCGTGGACCAAATGAAATCCCGTCTGTAAATTGTGAAAAAGCTGCTTTGTGCAGAAATAGATGGGTGTCATTGTTTTGAGAAGAATGCCTGCAGTGATAAAACACCCTTAACCCTACTAGCAAACACTTAATAACTTCTGTTTTCTTTGTCTGAAATTTTGAAGACACACAGATTGGAACATGTACAAAAGAATCAAACGGTTCAGGAAGCAAAGTCTCTACTGTACATGTGAGGATTACATCTGGGACTCTAAAATAACACGACAATTGCCAAGTTCGTAGCTCAGCATTAGAGTTCAACCTGTTTGCCTGTTTGTGCTAATATAACAGCTTATGTAATATCTGACCCTACCAATATTACATGTACTGTGACTGAAATTCACCATGTTTACTGATATTTGAAACGAGATGAAAGCCGTAAGAAGCATGTGTTTATTGCAAGGATTCCCATGATCAAGCATGTGTTAAAAACCCAATATGAATACACTTTCACACCTATTGATATGAACACTCTCTACAGATTTTTTTTAAGTTTATTGATACTTGATAACTAGGCCAAATTGTGATGTATTTATTGGGCTAACACAAAAAGCAAACACACCTCCTTCCTGACATCCAGCTACCTAAAATCTGATGATACATAATGGGTGCTCTTTATACTTTCTGGCCATAAATCAGCCATTGCAGAATATTCCAGTGAGGTTTTGGAAATACTCTGGACACATATGCATAATAGCATATTAAGTCCATTTGCTCTAAGATTTTAATTGTTTTTCTTTGTTACTGCTGTTGATGGTCTCCTTGTGCTACAAAAGGGGTAAATGGCCTCCTTCCAGGTGGCCTCGCACTGGTGTCCAAGAGTCACTCTCCCTGTTGGGAATGTAACCGGTTTTTGCGGTGGCCAATTTCCTATGGGCCCTGCCGCAATCGCCAATTATTGTAAGTGATTTCGCCCCGCCCGTAGCGAGCATGCAAACCCCCTTACTACAAGTTCTGGACGATAGGGATTACTGAGGACAGATTTGAACACGGACAGCATTTTCGGGCTCACCCGTACAGTGTTTATTAAGGTTGACAAAAACCACTCCACTCGCATACAATACGAGCAGTGTGAACGCAACAGTACAGTTTAAAACAGTACAACCCTGACTTGTCCAACAAGCCCCTGCCGTGCTGACTTACCACGGCCTAAAAACACCCTCCCATGAACTAAACTATCACAGGACCCTTCCAACGCTAACCCCCCTCTAGTTTGGTAGGAACATGCAGGCACCCCCTCACACAGCTAAGTGATCTTGTGGGTGTGTAGGATTGGCAATGCTCACTTCGATTGCCCTTTCGATCTTGCTTGCAGCTTCCTCCCGTACATCTTGGCTACCTGGTTCTGTACCGGCCTTGCGGCATGCGAGTCCCAGCCTTAGTCGAAGTCTGTCTCGGTTGGAAGAGCAAGGCTCTGCTCCTCTTGACGTTCCATTGTGTGGAGGGCAGAAGAGAGAGCTATCCAAACTGCTCTCTAATAAACCCCTCCAATACACAGACTGCTGTCTGCGGTTTTAATGGACACATGGCCTCAGGGAATTGTCTTCAAGCTTCCTTCCAGGTTTGAATGGTTTTTGATCTCATTTCAATTTTCCAGCTGATTAACTTGAGTTCATCTTGATCAGAACAATGAGTCGTCGGCCTTGTTAATCAAGACTTGGGAGTGGGCCTCTCGGGCCATTGTTCCCAAGGACAGTTCGTTTCCATATGAATGAGTCATCTCCAGCTCGAGTGGTTTACCACTGCTTCCCCTCCCCCCCAAGCAACCTGTCCAGTTTTTAATAAGGGTTCATAATCTAAAAATCCATGGAGTCTGCGCCGACTGCTACAGGAAGTCTCTGGTCTGTGTTTTCCCAAACATTACAGCTGAGATCAGTAAAAAAATTCTGTGCTGAAATCATCAGTGCAAAACAACATCTGACTACTCTATGGGACAGCTTTAATATGCCATGTCACTGCACCAGTGAAAAGAAAGACAGTTTAGTGCCAGATATGATTCTAGTGGAAGCCTGGTAATTTTGCAGTTCAATGTTGCAATTCCAAACTGAAGAAAATGTGTTCTTACCCCAGGTTTCAATTTCCATTTGAACTAGAATTTTAAAAATTCTCAATTTCACAGAAGGAGCCCATTGCACCTGTGACAGCTCTCAAATAGCTATCCCCATATCCCTTGATTCCCTTAATATTCAAAAATCTATCAATCTCTGTCTTGAATATACTTAACGACTGAGCCTCCACAACGCTCTGGGGTAGAGAATTCCAAAGATGCACCACCCTCTGAGTGAAGAAATTTCTCGTCATCACAATCTTAAATGGCCGACCTCTTATTCTGAGACTGACCCCTGGTTCCAGACTCCCCAGCCAAGGGAAACATCCTCCCTGCATCTACCCTGTCAAGCCCTGTAAGAATTTTGTATGTTTCAATGAGATCACCTCTCATTCTTCTAAACTCTAGAGAATATAAGAAATAGGAGCAGGAGTAGGCCATTCTGCCCTTCGAGCCTGCTCCGCCATTCAATGAATCATGGCTGATCTGCCTCAACTCCATTCACCGGCCCTATCGCCATATCCCTTGATGCCTTTACTAGTCAGAAATCTATCGACTTCTGTTTTGAATATACCCAATGACAGCCTCCACAGCTCTCTGGGGTAGAGAATTCCAAAGATTCACCACCCTCTGTGTGAAGAATTTTCTTCTCATCTCAGTCCTTTATCCTGAGGCTGTGGCCCCTGGACCTAGACTCCCCAGCCAAGGGAAACATCTCCCAGCATCCACCCTATCAAGCCCTGTAATAATTTTGTATGCTTCAATGAGATCCCCTCTCATTCTTCTGAATTCAAGAGAATACAGGCCTAGTTTACGCAATCTCTTCTCATACGACAGTTTCGTCATCCCAGGAATCAATCTCGTGAACCTTCGTTGCACTCCCTCTATGACAAGTATATCTTTCCTTAGGTAAGGAGACCAAAATTGTACACAGTACTCCAGGTATGGTCTCGCCAAGGCCCTTTACTCCTGTACTCAAATCCTTTTGTAATGAAGGCCAGCATACCATTTGCCTTCCTAATGGCTTGCTGCACCTGCACATTCACTTTCAGTGACTCATGTACAAGGACACCCAGGTCCCTTTGAGCATCTGCATTCCCCAATCTTTCACCATTTAGGAAATACTCTGCCTTTCTGTTTTTTCTACCAAAGTGGATAACTTCACATTTATCCACATTATATTCCATCTGCTATGTTCTCGCCTACTCACTGAGCCTGCCGAGAGCCCCTTGAATCCTCTTCACATCCTCTTCGCAACTGATACTGCCACCTAGCTTTGTATCATCAACAAATTTGGAAATGTTACATTTAGTCCCCTCATCCAAATCACTGATATAGATTGTGAATAGCTGGGGCCCAAGCACCGATCCTTGCGGTACCCTACTAGTCACAGCCTGCCATCCTGAAAAAGACCCATTTATTCCTACTCTTTGTTTTCTGTCTGTTTACCAATTCTCAATCCATGCTGGTGTAGGAACGTGGGTTCCTAACTAAAAGACTGAGTTCTACTCAGGCGATTAAACAAAATGAACTTTAATGAAACAAACAGGCTTTAACAAGAAACTGCAGGATAACATCGAATGTAGGTCTTGTCTCTCTGGAGGCTCCACGAGGACTGCCCTTGCAGTCCTGTGGCTGACGTCATCACGTTTTTCCGCCAGTGGGGGATCACGTGATGAACGGCGTGACGTCATCACGTTTTAGCCGTGCTGTTAAAGCAACCACACTCTGTACAGTTAAACAGCATAAATAAAGATACAGACTCAGACTGTAGCTAATATGTTGTTAAAGGAATTATGTACAAACGATCTGAGTCCTTTGGTGGCTCCGCCACACTAGTATATTACCCCCAATTCCATGTGCCCTAATTTTGTTCACTAACCTCTTGTGTGGGACCTTATCGAAGGCCTTCTGAAAATCCAGATACACCACATCTACTGGTTCCCCTTTGTCTACTCTAATAGTTACATCCTCAAAGATCTCCAATAGGTTTGTCAAACAAGATTTCCCTTTCATAAATCCATGTTGACTCTGCCCAATCTTACTATTAGTTTCTAAGTGCCCAGTTATTGCATCCTTTATACAGGAAACTCTTTTTTATCCGGCACCGACGGGACCAAGGTGGTGCCGGTTGATCAAAAAGTCCGGATTACAGAGAGGTATACTTACCAAGGTACAAGAGCCCCGTACACAGCCACAGGTGCAAGAGCCCCGGTTACACGGCACTTGTGCAGGAGTCCCGGTTACACGGCCACAGATCCAGGAGTCCCTGTTGCATGGCTACAGGTGCAGGAACCCCGGTTACACGGCCACAGGTGCAGGAACCCCGGTTACACGGCCATTAATATATAGTAAACTTACCTGAACCTACTCCTGAATTTTGCCAGTTAAGAGAGATTTCTGGATATTTAGGTGCTGGTTAAAAGAGAGTTTCCTGTAATAGATTCCAGCATTTTCCCAACTACTGATGTGAGGCTAACAGGTCTGTCGTTCCCCGTTTCCTCTCTCCCTCCTTTCTTAAACAGCGGGGTTACATTTGCTATCCTCCAATCTGCAGGAACCATTCCAGAATCTATAGAATTTTGGAAGATGACAACCAATGCGTCCACTATCCCAATGGCCACCTCTTTCAAAACCCTAGGATGTAGGTCATCAGATCCTTGGGATTTATCGACTTTTAGTCCCACTAATTTTGCTAGTACTGTTTTTTTACTAATAATAATTTCTTTAAGTTCCTCATTCTCGCCACACCCTTGGTTTTCTCGTATTTCTGGGAGCTTTTTTGTGTCTTCCTCCATGAAGACAGAAACAAAGTATTTATTTAATTTCCCTGCCATTTCCTCATTCCCCATTATAAATTCTCCCATCTCTGACTGTAAAGGACCTACATTTACCTTCACCAGTCTTTTCCCTTTCACATACCTATAGAAGCTTTTACAATCCATTTTTATATTTTTCGCTAGTTTGTGCTCATAACCATTTTCACTTTCTTTATCAATTTCTTGGTCCCCCTTTGCTGATTTCTAAAAAGATCCCAACTCTCAGGCTGACCGCTTTTTCTGACAACTTTATAAGCTTCCTCCTTTGACTTAATATTAGCTTTAATTTCTTTTGTTAGCCATGGTTGGATCACTTTTGCTTTTGGGTTTTATGCCCTAGAGGAATATATGTTGCAAATTATGCATTATTTCCTTGAATGTTAGCCATTGTATGTCCACCTTCATACCTTTTAGTGTAGTCTCCCATGGTCAACTTGTCCCTCATACCCTTGTAGTTTCCTCTGTTTAGATTGAAGACCTTAGTTTCAGATTGGACTACATCACTCTCAAACTTAGTGTAAAATTCAATCATATTATGGTCACTTGTCCCTAAAGGCCCCTTTACCACAAGATTATTGATTAGCCCTTTTTCATTATACAGTACCAGATCCAGAATAGTCTGTTCCCTGGTTGGTTCTAGGGCCTAGTCTACTCAATCTCTCCTCATAGGACAATACCCCCAATTCCAGGAACCAGTCTGGTGAACCTTTGTTGCACTCCCTCCACAGCAAGTATATCCTTCCTTAGGTAAGGAGACCAAAACTGTACACAATACTCCAGGTGTGGTCTCACCAGGACCCTATATAATTGCAGTAAGACGACTTTACTCTAATACTCAAATCCTCTTGTAATAAAGGCCAACATACCATTTGCTTTCCTAACTGCATGTTAACTTTCAGTGATTCATGTACAAGGACACCCAGGACCTCTGAACACCAACATTACCCAATGTCTGACCATTTAAAAAATACTCTGCTTTTCTATTTTTCCTACCAAAGTGGATAACTTCACATTTCTCCGCATTATATTCCATTTGCCATGTTCTTGCCCACTCGCTTAGCCTGTCTATATTCCCTTGAACCCTCTTTGCATCCTCCTCACAACTTACATTCCCACCCACCTTTGTATCATCAGCAAACTTGGATATATTACATTTGGTTCCCTCATTCAAATCATTGATGCAGATTTTGAATAGCTGAGGCCCAAGCACTGATCCTTATGTTACCCCACTAGTTACAGCCTGTCAACCCAAAAATGACCCATTTATTCCTACTCTCTGTTTTCTGTCCGTTAACCAATCCTCAATCCATGCTAGTATATTATCTCCCATCCCATGAGCCCTAATTTTGTTTAATAACCTTTTGTGTGGCACCTTATCGAATACCTTCTGAATATCCAAATATACCACATCCACTGGTTCCCCCTTATCTATTCTGCTAGTTACAACCTCAAAAAAATGTCAAACACTATTTCCCTTTCATAAATCACACTGCCCAATCCTATTATTATTTTCTAAGTGCCCTGTTACCACATCCTTAATAATAGATTGCAGCATTTTCCCTACTACTGATGTCAGGCTAACTGGTCTGTAGTTCCCTGTTTTCTCTCCCCCTCCTTTCTTAAATAGTGGGGTTGCATTTGCTACCTTTCAATCCACGGGAACTGTTCTCGATTCTATGGAATTTTGGAAAATGACAATCAGTGCATCCACTATCTCTATAGGCACCCCTTTCAAAAGCCTAGGATGTAGGCCATCACATCCAGAGGATTTATCAGCTTTCAGTTCCATTAATATCTCCAGTACTATTTTGTTACTAATACCAATTTCTTTCAGTTCCTCATTCTCGCTAGACCCTTGGTTCTCCACTATTTCTAGGAAGTTTTTTGTGTTTTCTTCCATGAAGACAGACACAATGGCCGCGATTTTATGCTTCGAGGGGGCTTGGGAGCGGGTTAGCTGCCTTCTGGGTTCCAGTCCCGCCCCCCCCAACTACATCCGGCCCACAGATGTAATTTTTCGTCAGTTGGCCTTGTTAATCGGCCGGCAAGCCCGCAGGGCGGGTTTAAGGGGAAGCCGGTGTCAGATGATATAATTTGATGATGCGTCATCTGATGGTTTTCTTAAAGGGACCACGCACAATTTTTTTTGACAGTTTATTTTTCAGTGTTTGACAGCATTGAGGTGCTGCAAACACTGACAATCACTGTTCACAGGTGAGCTCTTGCACCCAGGCTCTCCAGTGACTCCCTCTTTAGGCTAGAGCAGATGGCAGCTGCAGGTGAGGTTACAGAAGCGATTTGTCACTGGTGAGAGAGGTTCGCCCAATGAGGTGGGACTACATATACAATTCAAAACTTATTACCTACAGAAAAGTCTAAATGCATTAAAAATGAATTTCCCAACATTTTCTTATCTCAGACTCACCAGTGCAGCATTGGATCCTTCACACCACTTCTACAGCTGTCATCAATGCATAAACATTACAGCAGACTCACAACACACCACACTTACCTGGTGTGGTATCCAGACATTGGGAAGCCCACAGTAGAAGTGTCAAAATTGGAAAAAGCCTGTTAACTGCCTGTTAACAAGCAGTTAAGTGGCTATAATCCTCTTCCCACCGCTAGGTGTCGGGTCCATGCGCAAATCGGGGACCCAACACTTGGGAAGAATGATTGGAGATGGGTTGACAGCGGGTTTCCGACCCGCTGTCAATCTTTGTGATTTTTGCCAGATGTCCCGCCTCCAAACCCGCCCCCCGAGTGCCGGCAAAATTCCAGCCAAAGTATTTGTTTAATTTCTCTGTCATTTCCTTATTCCTCATTATAATTTCTGCTGTCTCAGCCCATAAGGGACCCACATTTACTTCCTCTAATTCCTTTTTACATACCTGTAGAAGCTTTTACAGTCTTTTTATGTCTCTCGCTAGTTTACTCTCATATTCTGTCTTCCCTTTCTTGATCAATTTCTTGGTCCTCCTTTGCTGAATTTTAAAAACCTCCCAATCCTCAGGTTTACTACTCTTTTTGACAACATTATAAGCCTCTACCTTTGATCTAATACTATCTTTAACTTCGCTTGTTAGCCACGGTTGGACTACTTTTCCTGTGGGGTTTTTGTGCCTTAAAGGAATGTATATTTGTGGTAAATTATGTATTAATTCTTTAAATACTAGCCATTGCTTGTCTACCGTCATACCTTTTAATGTAGTTTCCCAATCTACCTTAGCCAACTCGCCCCTCATACCTACGTAGTTTGCTTTGTTTAGATTTAAGACCCTAGTTTCGGATTTAACAAAATTACTTTCAAACTCAATGTAAAATTTTAACATATTATGGTCACTCTTCCCTAAAGGTCCCTTTACTACAAGGTTATTAATTAACCCTTTCTCATTGCACAATACTAGATCTAAAATAACCTGTTCCTGAGTTGGTTCCTCAACATACTGATCTAGAAAACTATCTTGCATACATTCCATGAATTTGTCCTCCACACTATTACTACAAATTTGGTTTGCCCAGTCTACATGTAGATTAAAGTCCCCCACGATTATTGTATCACCCTTGCTATATATGCCTTTAATTTCCTGACTTATACTCTGGCCTACATTACAACTACTGTTTGGGGGCCTATAAACAACTCCCACCAATGTTTTCTGCCCTTTGCTGTTTCTTAGCTCCACCCAAACTGATTCTACTTCTTTATTTTCGGAGCCAAGATCCTTTCTCTCTACTGTCTTCATCCCATCCTTTATTATCAGGGCTACCCCTCCTCTTTTTCCATTTTGCCTATCTCTTCTAAAAGTTAAGTATCCTGGAATATTTAGTCCCCAACCTTGGCCACTTTGCAACCATGTCTCCGTTATGGCTATTAGATCAAACCTGTTAATTTCTATCTGCGCTATTAATTCATCTATTTTGTTGGAGGTGTCGCCTTTTGGATGAGACGTTAAATCGAGGATCCATCTGCCCTCTGAGGTGGATGTAAAAGATCCCACGGCACTAGTTGAAGAAGAGAAGAGGAGCCCTCCCTGGAATCCTGGCCAATGTTTATTCCTCAAGCATAATCTGAAAATAGATTATCTGCTGATTAGCACATTGCTGTTTGTGGAACCTTGCTGTGCATGGTTGCTGCATTTCCTACATTGCAACAGTGGCTACACTTCAAAGTACTTCACTGGCTGTAAAGCGCTTTGGGACGTCTTGAAGTTGTGAAAGGCGCAATAAAAAGGCAAGTCTTCATTTTTTAAATTTAGTCATCTTTTCTGAGTAATGTGCAGGTGTATGAACGCTAGGTGAAGACCAGATTAGGCTTGAATTACAGCAGAAAAATGTGAATAGTTTGCGTGAGCCCTGATGGTAGGAGAATTTACTGGGGAAGAATTTCTTTGGGTTGCTATGTGTGTCAACATAGTTAATGCATTCATGAAGATTTCTTCTGGACAGTTTTTCTAGAAAATTGTGAAACATAGGTTTCACTAGGAAATACCGAAGGAGGACACATTTTCATGAATGCGGCTACACATAACAATCATAGCAATGATCTTCTCCTCTCTCTTCCCATCCCCCACCCCCAGCAATATGTGTTGTATGTCATCTCTTCATACTTCTAATATAAGCAATAATGAAGAAACACAGGTTAGAAGATACAGCTAGCTTTGTATTGAAATAGATTTGCTACTCAATATATTTTTGTTTGCTTAACCTGCTGAAATAAATCATGCTTTTAACACATGGTTTTGTGGAGTATTCATCTTTTTCCAGACCATATGTTAAAGATTTAACTTATTTCAACATGCTTAGCCCATATGGAAATCGGGAGGCTCTGGAAGGATTTCAGCTTTGCAATTACTGCAGTGAAACACTTCAGGGAACTGGCTCATTCCATCATAATTTTATTTGCGGTCCCCAATTTGATTACAAGCTGGAAGTCAAATATTATTGAAGTTGTATTGTGTAGTTACCCCATCCGATCATTGACATTAAATGATAGTTCTCCTCAGATTACTTATTCTCGCATGTCCCTAAAATATATGTGACCTTTAATGTATTAAACTGTGATGTTTTTAACAATGCTAAAGTTACTTATCCATAACTGGGGCTTCGGTTTCAAAAAATGCAACAAAGTCTCAGCATTTTTGACAAACCAAAATTCACCATTTTCTTGCTTTGCAGGAATTTTTTGTAGCCTTTGACTTTCAAAATTACCTTTCAAAGACATGTGGCCAGCTTCCATGGACACAGCCAGTCAGTCAGAATAGCCTTGGAGATCACAAGATAGATATTGATTAGGAAGGCCATTGTAGTGCATCCATCCAGACCCAAAAAGAAGCTGCTGTCCTCCATCACAGCATTCAAATGTTGCTCAAATGATTGCAGAATTCTTTCCTTCTACTTTACCTTGCAGACCATTCTGCATGTTATCACTGTGTGTGTGTGTGTGTGTCTTTGTCTGTCTTTGTTCCTGATACAAGTCCTAAATTTACCTATTGCTAGTGTTCCTTTATTTCCAATTGTAGCTTTAGGATTGATTCACAGCTCACAGATTCACTGCTTTCCTATGAGTCTAACTCTTGGATTCAGGAGAGAGTTCTGTGCAGTGTGCTGAGTTCGACTTCACGCTGACAAGTTGTATGTAAATTGAAAGCATGGGAAGAAATGGCCAGGATCTCAATACATTTGGATAATGCTTATGTTTGAAAAGTCTCCAGGGGATTTAATAGGCCCGGGGGGAGAAATTGGGTATAGCCCCGTTTGGGGCGCTAGTTCTGGCGAAGCGCAAAGCCTAGCGCCACTTGCGATTTAGCGCCACCTGGCGCGATATTGGGTTGCAGCGCCCCTAAAGGTGATTGCGGTGCAAAATCAGGCGCTGCACGCTACTCTTAAGGCGCTAACCCGGCGGCGCAACCCAATTTCGCCGCAGCGAGGGTGCTGTCAATAATCACTTTCCCTGAGATACAGTGGCGCCGGCCAGCTCTTAAAGGGGCAGGTCAATTGGCATCACCAGACACACTCACTGCCTTGTAGGCCTTCATAGCGGTGGGAGCCTAACTGTGGCGCACCAGCCCAGCAAGACATGGAAAGGGTGAGGCAGAGGGCGGAACGACTCACTGATGGGGCATTGGATGCTTTGGTTGGCGCAGTGGAATCAAGGCCAAGGAAGATGGTCGGAATGTGATTTATGTTTTGGACAGTCTCCCGGGTGTGAGAAACAGTTATGTGTCTGTGTATTAGTTTTGCTTTCTGTTGCCATAGCTTTCTCATGTTTGAAGGAACCACATTTTGTTTAATGAAACACTTTCTTCATTTACAATGGCCATGCCTGCTATTTACATGCATCTTGCCCTTCACAGGCTTGGGGGTATCAGACCGGTTCCATTCCTGTTCTTGGAATGGCAGCAAGCATTCCGTGAGAGGGGCCTAGAAGCTACTTCTGATCAGCCTCTGACGCGCAGCCTGAGAAGAGCTGCTGGCGTAGAAGTTCAGGCCAGCAGGCATCTTCTCAGCCACCGACAGAGATGTCCTGCACCTTATCTGAGGCTGCAGATCTGGCTGAAGCAGCTGGCACAGCTCAGTCACCACCTCCTTTCTAAATCGCAGCCTTCTGACACACTGCTCCTCCGACATGTTCATGTAGGAAAACTGCTGTCGGAAACCCCTGCCAGCGTAAGGTCTGCTGTGGCGACGTCTGTTGGCCCTCCTCTGTCTGGCCATGCCCGCCCCCCTCTCCCAGCGTCTCAGTGCCCTTTCCAGATGATTCAGCAGCAGGACGTTCCGCTCCAATGCAACCCCCATAATAAGTGCCCACAGGAAGGTTCCCCATTGTCGAGGCTCACCAACAGCAAGGTGATGGTCAGAAGGCTGAAGATCGTCTGCCTGCGCTCTCTGAGTGTGCAGCTCAGCAACTCTTTGTAGCTCTCGAGGAAGTTGTGCTCCAAAAATGGCTGCCGCTTTTAAACCACACCAGTCCCCTTTAAATAACGCTCCTCCAGCCCGAGAGCGACTTGGTAAGGTCCAGGTAAGCTGTCACTATTAGTGCCAGGCGCTACGGAGGGGGGCGCCACTGAATTTCCAGTCCGGGGCGCCCAAAAGGCGTTGCACACTCAAATGACATCATAATCAGCCTGCGCCCATGAGCGGGCACTAAGATTTAGCGCCGGCGCTAAATGCATGCTCAATATGGGGCGAGGCGCTAGGCGCCTTGCGCCTGCCCGGAAATTGGCTAGCGCCCCACTTCTCGGCCTCTAGGCGTTAATTGGTGGCGCTAACAACCGAATTTCTCCCCCCCTCTGTTCACACTGTAAACTAGACTTGACAATAACTTGCCTCAGATAGGCAGTGTTGCACTGCTTTGGCTTGACACCACTTTTCATGCTTAAAGCTGGCAAGACAAAGGGAAAACATTGCAGGACTATGGGGAAAGAGCAGGGGAGTGGGACTAATTGGATAGCTCTTTAGAAAAGCTGGCACAGGCACGATGGGCTGAATGGCCTCCTCCTTTGTTGTATGCTTCTATGATTCACCTTTCCTGACGAAGACACTAATTGTTGCTGTAACAGACAAAGGCCCTGAAATTATACCACAGGTTAGTAACATGCAAATACGAATGAGTTTATTTGAAATTTACCCCCCCATTATTTTACCAGGAGCATTAACCTGTTTAAAATTGTGAAAGGAATTTAAGATCAGTGTATTAAGTGTTCCAATATTCATACTATCTGTATCTAATGACATTTTAACGTCCATTGTTTTTGCCTAATCAAAAACCCAGGATTTTCCAGCTTTTAATTTTAATATCAAACTGGGAGAAAATCATAATATTATAGTCCAAAAAGCACTAAAATTGGAGAAAATCAATGAAAATCAGTTTTCATTTTGTACATTATGAAACCTGAAGGAAACAAGCAAGGGAATAATGAAGCATAATTAAGCTAAATGACAGCCCACAATTATTTATATAATTCACACACACTACTCTTATGGGCCTCAATGGCAGTTCCAAACATAATGTAATATGTTTGAATAATCACAAAATGCTGTTGAGTTCTTTTTTAGCTGTGAAAAGCATTTATAGTATTTACTATATTGTGTGCTGAAAAATATTGACTGCTAAAATTAACATTTAAATTAGCACAGCACCACCATAGTATTTAAGAAACACATTTTTAAAGTCTGACTGAAATATTGAAGCATTGATGCTAAGATTTAATTTTGCAGATTGTGCTATGAATTATATATTGTGATCATTGTACACTGCTTTGTTAATAGAATAGTTGCAATCATTATCGAGACTATCCATTGTGTGTCCAGGCATCATGGATATGTGCATCTCTGGACCTGATTTTTGGTCCGATAGGAATGGGGAAACTTTGGGATTTTTCTCAATTTTGGGGTTTTAACTGATCCACCTCAGGCATTTATTGGTGGAAATCAGTAAAAAATTGTATTCCATGGCACAATTTCAGAGACAAAGAAGAACTATTGCTTATATACACCTTGTACTTCTAAAAAAGGTCTATTTCCTAAGTGTACGAGAACTCAACTTGATTTAAATTCAACCAAGTTAAGTTTTATCAAGCAAATTGAAATTGTAACTGTTTGGAATACTACTTTTGGATTTGTTAATCCCAAATGCATAATATTAGTTTACACTATTATAAATTACTGACTGGCTAGAAACTATTCTTCTTTAGTTTGAATTTTTCATCTGTGATTTTTTTTTATTCATTCATCGGATGTGGGCGTCTGTGGCAAGGCAACATTTATTGCCCATCCCTAATTGCCCTTGAAAAGGTGGTGATGAGCTGCTTGCTTGAACTGCTGCAGTCCGTGTGGTGTAGGTACTCCCACAGTGCTGTTAGGGAGGAAGTTCCAGGATTTTGAACCAGTACCGATGAAGGTACAGCGATATATTTCCAAGTCAGGATGGTGTGTGACTTTGTGGGGAACTTGGAGGTTCTGATGCGCCTGCTGCTTTTGTCCTAGGTGGTATAGTCTCAAGACAAGGGGTCGGCCTTTTAAGCCTGAGATGAGGAGGAATTTCTTCACTCAGAAGGTTGTGAATCTTTGCAATTTTCTGCCACAAAGGGCTGTGGATGCTCAGTCATTGAGTATATTCAAGGCTGAGATAGATAGATTTTTGGACTCTAGGGGAATCGAGGGATATGGGGATCAGGTGGGAAAGGCAGAGCAGACTCGAGGGGCCGTATTGCGTACTCCTGCTCCTAATTCTTATGTTCTTATGGTAGAGGTCGCAGGTTTAGGAGGTACTGTCGAAGAAGCCTTGGCGCATTGCTGCAGTGCATCTTGTAGATGGTACACACTGCAGCCACGCTGCGCCGGTGGGGGAGGAATGTTTAAGGTGGTGGATTCGGTGCCAATCAAGCGGGCTGCTTTGTCCTTGATGGTGTTGAACTTCTTGAGTGTTGTTGGAGCTGCACCCATCCAGGCAGGTGGATCACACTCCTTACTTGTACCTTGTAGATGGTGGAAAGGCTTTGGGGAGTCGGGAGGTGAGATACTCATCACACAATACCCAGCCTCTCACCTGCTCTTGTAGCCACAGTATTTTTGTGGCTGGTCCAGTTAAGTTTCTGGTCAATGGTAACCCCCATGATGTTGCTGGTGGGGGATTTGGCGATGGTAATGCTGTTGAATGTCAAGGTGCGGTGGTTAGACTCTCCCTTTTTGGAGATGGTCCTTGCCTGGCACTTGTCTGGCACGAATGTTACTTGCCACTTATCAGACCAAGCCTGAATGTCATCCAGGTCTTGCTGGATCCGTATCTTCCTACAGGCTACAGCTTTCTTCCTCACTATCAACCACACGGCCAATGTTTGTATCATCTGCAAACTTCTTAATCATGCCCCCTACATTGAAATATACCACAAAAAGGTGACCTAGTGCAGTACCCTGCGGAACCCCACTGGAAACAGCCTTCCAATCACAAAAAACCCTGTCGACCGTTACCCTTTGCTTCTTGCCACTGAGCCATTTTTGCATCCAACTTGGCCCTTTCTCTTGGATCCCATGGGCTTTTACCTTTCTGACTAGTCTGCCATGTGGGACCTTATCAAAAGCTTTGCTAAAATCCATGTAGACTACATCAAACCCTCCTTGTTACTTCCTCAAAAAATTCAGTCAAGTTAGTCGGACGCGACCTTCCCTTAACAAATCCATGTTGACTGTCCTTCATTAATCCATGCCTTTCTAAATGACGATTAAAACTGTCCTTACGAAATTTTTCCAATAATTTGCCCACCACCGAGGTTAGGCTGACTGGCCTGTAATTACTCGGTCTATCCCTTTCTTCCCTTTTAAACAACGGTACAATGTGAGCAGTCCTTCAGCTCGCCGGCACCACACCTGTAGCCAGAGAGGATTGGAAAATTATGGCCAGAGCCTCTGCTATTTCCTTACTTGCTTCTCTAACCAGCCTGGAATACATTTCAGCTGAAGGTGGTTGGGCCGAGGACACTGTCCTGAGGAACTCCTGCAGCGATGTCCTGGGGATGAGATGATTGTCCTCCAAAAACCACAACCATCTTCTTTTGTGCTAGGTATGACTCCAGCCCGTGGAGAGTTTTTCCCCTGATTCCCATTGACTTTGATTTTCCTCGGGCTCCTTGATGCCACACTCGGTCAAATGCTGCCTTGATGTCAAGGGCAGTCACTCTCACCTCATCTCTGGAATTCAGCTCTTTTGCCCATGTTTGGACAAAGGCTGTCACGAGGACGGGAGCCGAGTGGTCCTGGCGGACCCTGCATCAGTGAGCAGGTTATTGGTGAGTAAATGCCGCTTGATAGCACTGTTGACGACACCTTCCATCACTTTGCTGATGATTGAGAGTAGGCTGTTGGGGCAGTAATTGGCTGGATTGGATTTATCCTGCTTTTTGTGGATAGGGCATACCTGGGCAATTTTCCACTTTGCCAGGTAGATTCCAGTGTTGTAGCTATACTGGAACAGCTTGGCTAGATGCGCACTAGTTCTGGATCCCAAATCTTCAGCCCTACAGTTGGTGGGGCCCATAGCCTTTGCTGTATCTAGTGCGCTCAGCCGCTTCTTGATATCACGTGGAGTGAATCGATTTGGCTGAAGACTGGCTTCTGTGATGGTAGGGACCTCAGGAGGAGGCCGAGATGGATCATCCACTCTGCACTTCTGGCTTTAGATGGTTGCCAATGCTTCAGATTTGGCTTTTGCACTCACAGACTGGGCTCTACCATCATTGAGGATGGTGATGTTTATGGCGCCTCCTCCTCCCATTAGTTGTTTAATTGTCCACCACCTTTGCTGTGGGTCTGGAGTCATTTATAGGCCAGACTAGGTAAGATTTCCTTCCCTAAAGGACATTAGTGAACCAGATGGATTTTTATGACAATCTGGTAGTTTCATGGTCACCATTATTGATCCTAGCTTTTTATTCCAGATGTATTAATTAACTAAATTTAAATTCCCCAGCTGCTGTGGTGGTATTTGAACTTATGTCTCCGAAACATTAATCTGGATTACTAGTCCAATAACATAACCACTATGCCACCGTACCTTTTCGTTGGTCAGTTTTAATATTGGGGCTCCATGTTATTGGTACCTGGTAGTGAGAGCGGAGCATTCTCCTTGTAGCAGGCTGAGTATTTCTCAACATGCTGAAGCTCTGCACCTCCAACAGGTGGAACCACCATTTAGTGGTAGATAATATGTGACCAGGCGGATTGGGGGCAATGCAGTCATACATTTTATGGCGAGTTGTGCGGGTCACGATACTGCTCATGTTTGCTGTCCACATCGTGAGGGCTCAAACCTAAAGTTGCCAATTGGCTAACAACCAGCTAGTGAGTATCCTCCTTGGGGATCTCTTTTGGGGTCAAGTTGGTTCCAAATTGACACACCTAGTTATGAAAGTTCAGAATCAAGACCCTCTGTGGCTGACTTGATAATCTGATATCTGAGCTAGGTTTGCACAATTGAGCAGCCAGCCTGGCTTGTGAATGTTGGAGCGGTCAACCTGATATTGAGGGGCTTGGTTTCTTTCCACTCGGTTCTAGATGACCCAGCAGACCAAAGCCCTAATGGATGGGGTGGTCCTAGCTAGGCAAGCAGAAGGAAGCTTATCACTGTCTGCTCATCGCAGATCTCCTCTTTTAAGCTGCACAGTTTTAGCTGGTTAAACTCCAAGAATACTCTAGTTAACACTTGGCTTGGCTCTAGCTAATATCAGCCTCAGCGCTGAACAGAAGAACAGAAGAAATAGGAGCTGTTGTAGGCCATTTGGCCTTTGAGCTTGCTCTGCCATTCAAACAGATCATGGCTGTTTTTCTACCTCAACTCCACCTTCCCGTACTATCCCCGTGTCCCTTAATTCCCGAAAATTTATCGAGCTCTGTCTTGAATATACTCTGACTGAGCATCCACAGCTCTCTGGGGTAGAGAATTCCAAAGATTCACAACCCTTTGAGTGAAGACATTTCTCCTCATCTCAGTCCTAAATGGCCGACCACTTATTCTGAGATTGTGGCCCCTGGTTTGAGATTCCCCAGCCAGGGGGAACATTTTCTCGGTATTAACACTGTCAAACCCCTTAAGAATTTTGTATGTTTCAATTAGATCACCTCTCATTCTTCTAAACTCTAGGGAATACAGACCTAGCCTACTCAATCTCTCCTCATAGGGCAATCCTCTCATCTGAGGAACCAGTCTAGTGAACCTTCATTGCACTCCCTCTAAGGCAAGTATGCCTTTCCTTAGGTAAGGAGACCAGAACTGTACACAGTACTCCAGGTGTGGCCTCAACAATGCCCTGTATAATTGCAGTAAGACTTCTTTACTCTTGTACTCTAATCCCTTTGTAACAAATGCTAACATACCATTTGCTTTCCGAATTGCTTGCTGTACCTTCATGTTAACTTTCTGTGATTCATGTGTAAGGTCCCTCTGAATGCAAACATTTCCCAGTCTTTCTCCATTCAAAAAATATTCTGCTTTTATTGTTTTTCCTACCAAAGTGGATAACTTCACACTTCCCCACATTGTATTCCATTTGCCATGTTCTTGCCCACTCACTTAGCCTGTCTATATCCCCTTGAAGCCTCCTTGCATCCTCCTCACAACTTACATTCCCACCCACCTTTGTATCATCAGCAAACTTGGATATATTACATTTGGTCCCCTCATCCAAATCATTGATGTAGATTGTGAATAGCTGTGGCCCAAGCATTGATCCTTGCGTTACCCCACTAGTTACATTCTGCCACCCTGAAAATGACCCATTTATTCCTACTCTCTGTTTTCTGTCCGTTAACCAATCCTCAATCTATGTTAATATACTACCCCCAATCCCATGAGCCCTAATTTTGTTAAATAACCTCTTGTGTGGCACCTTATTGAATGCCTTCTGAAAATCCAAATACACCACACCCACTGGTTCCCCTTTATCTATTTTGCTAGTTACAACCTCAAAAAAACTCCAACAGATTTTTCAAACACGATTTCCCTTTCATAAATCCATGTTGACTCTGCCCAATCCTATTATTTTTTAAGGGCCCTGTTACCACGTCCTTATTAATAGATTGCAGCATTTTCCCTACTACTGATGTCAAGCTAACTGGTCTGTAGTTTCCCGTTTTCTCTCGCCCTTCTTTCTTAAATAGTGGGGTTACATTTGCTACCTTACAATCCGCAGGAACCGTTCTAGAATCTGTGGAATTTTGGAAAATGGCAACCAATGCATCCACTATCTCTGGCCAACTATTTCAAAACCCTAGGATGTAGGTCATCAGGTCCAGGGGATCTATCAACTTTCAGTCCCATTAATTTCTCCAGTACTTTTTTACTAATACTAATATCTTTCAGTTCCTCATTCTCGCTAGACCTTTGGTTGTCCACTATTTCCTGGAATTTTTTTGCGTCTTCTTCCGTGAAGACAGACACAAAGGGCTCGATTTTAATAATGGAGGCAGGTTGAGGGCGGGCCCACAGCTCAGCAGCTTTCGGACTCGCACCCAGCTGCCGCCTCCCAGCACTTCCAATTTTGGCTTCATTGGCCTCGTTATGGCCGACGTGCGGGTCCCTCCAGGCAATTGCTTGGAGGATGTCAGTTTCTCGTGTGTGATGACGCATTCTTTGTTTGAAAATTTAAAGGGGCCATGTCCCCTTTGCATACACAAGTCATTGGGCTGGCTTGGTGCTTTATTATCTTGAAAGGGGAGGTGACAGCGTCTGTTCTGAGCCAAATTTAATGAATGATATTGCTGGTCATTATTCCAAAAAGAGATTCATGATTTTTTGAAATATGACTTTAATATCTGACTATGAAATGAAAAAAATGCCAGATGTGTTCCAAAGATTTGCTTAGTAATACAGGTAGACTACCTTTTATCCGAACTTCCGAAAACTGAAACCCTCTAAAAACCGAAGGTTTTTTCGTTCAGCGTAAGTCGTGCGCACGACATGACCAGAGTGGCGCACGACCCCGACCCCCCGCCGACCCCCCCGTGGACCCCCCCGCCGACCCCGACTCCCGCCGACCCCCCCGCGGACCGACCCCGACTCCCGCCGACCCCCCCGCGGACCCCCCCGCCGACCCCGACTCCCGCGGACCCCCGCCGACCCCGACGACCCCCCCCGCCGACCCACCCCCGACAAATTTCCCAGTCTTATAAAATACCTTCCGAAATCCGAAATTTTCCGAAAACCGAAACACGGCTGGTCCCGAGGTTTTCGGATAAAGGATAGTCTACCTGTATTAATGCTTTTTTTCTCTTAAAGGTGCTAGGAGCTGCAGGAATGGCAGCCCCAAAAACTAAGGCTGCACCCAGGTTCAATGAGGGCTCCCTCCATGCTCTTGTTGAGGGAGTTAGAGGATGTCAGGAGCTCCTCTTCCCTGGAAATGGAAGGAAGAGGCCTCCTCAGCAAACCAAGGCAGCTTAGCTGCAAATTGCTGAGGAGGTGAGCTTGAGGTCTGTGTGCAGACGCACATGGGTTTAGTGTCAAAGGTTTAATGATCTGCTGAGATCACCTAAAGTGTGGCCTCTGTGTTCTGGGAAATGGAAGTTCAAGAGTGAGGGCTCAGGGTGATTTTCATGCAGAATGCTGGTGGTGACACTGAGCGCAAACCACCGTTTATTGGACAGATGATGCCTGGAGTTTGAGACTGTCGGACTTATATTCATCTCCATGTGCCAGCCACCTGTGATTGAAGCTTTAGCCTACGCAAATCTGGCATGGCTGAGTGCATTCCTTGCCTGACGGCCATCAATGTGGTCACCTGCTGCTGGATTGGCCACATCCGGCCCCGCAAGGCACCACTTCCCGTCCTCCTACTCATCCTCGTCCTCTTCCTCGTCCTCGTCATCTTCCCCGAAGGAGGCTGTGTGCTGAGACACTTGTTCATCCAGCAGCACTAAGCCGCGCTGCTCTTCCTCCAAATCTGACGACCAGGATGAGAGGATGTAAATGGTTCCCATCCCATTGTTATAGATTTCAGCTGAGGCAAGAAGCTTGCAAGCGCACACTCAACGTGGCCTGAAATTATTCCAATCAGTTCAAACAGCAGATGTGTGTCAGCTTGACCAGTCACAAGGTCAATAGATTTGCAAAATCTTATTCCAAACCTCCAACAACAAAGTTGTTGCATTTGATTGCCAGCCATGTTACAGGAGCGCTTTTAAATGCTGCACCAATAATGACTACAGATCATGTCCTCCACCAACTCGTCTCCTTGCAGCAGGACTGTTTCTGGCAAGAAGGGAAACAGGAGTCAAGGGCACGAAAATGGGAAACCTATCAAAATAGGATTATCAAGGCAGTTAACAGGCTCTTAACTGCCCACCGGTTGGAGTCAGGTCAGTTTGGGAGCGGCTGACCAGACACTCACGAAAATCACGTGGGAGTGGGATGGAGGCGGGTTGGGTGTCTGACGACATTTCTTCCGATTTTAGCAGCTGACCCACCTCCAAACCCGCCTCCTCAAGTCTATTGAAATCCAGCCCAAAGTATTTGTTTAATTTCTCTGCCATTTCCTTATTCCCCATTATAACTTCTCCTGTCTCAGTATGTAAGGGACACACATTTACTTTTGCTAATCTTTTCCTTTTTACATACCTATAGAAGCTTTTACAGTCTGTTTTTATGTCTCTCATATTCTATTTCCCTTTCTTGATCAATTTCTTGGTCTTCCTTTGCTGAATTCTAAAATCCCCTCAATCCTCAGGCTTACTACTCTTTTTGGCAGCATTATAAGCCTCTCCCTTTGATCTAATACTATCCTTAACTTCTCTTGTTAGCCACGGTTGGATCACATTTCCTGTGGGGTTTTTGTGCCTTAAAGGAATGTATATTTGTTGTAAATTATGTATTAATTCTTTAAATACTAGCCATTGCTTGTCTACCGTCATACCTTTTAATGTCATTTCCCAATCTACCTTAGCCAACTCGCCCCTCACACCTATGTAGTTTGCTTTGTTTAGATTTAAGACCCTAGTTTCGGATTTAACGAAATTACTTTCAAACTCAATATAAAATCCTATCATATTATGGTCACTCTTCCCAAAGGCCCCTTTACTTCAAGGTTATTAATGAACTCTTTCTCATTGCACAGTACTAGATCTAAAATAGCCTGTTCCCTAGTTGGTTCCTCAACATACTGATCTAGAAAACTATCTTGCATACATTCCATGAATTCGTCTTCCACACTATTACTGCAAATATATGTAGATTAACATCCCCCATGATTACTATATTACCCTTGTTACATGCGCCTCTAATTTCCTGATTTATACTCTGCCTTACATTAAAACTACTGTTTGGGGGCCTATAAACAACTCCCACTAATCTTTTCTGCCCCTTGCTGTTTCTTAGCTCCACCCAAACTGATTCTACTTCTTCATTTTCCAAGCCAAGATCCTTTCTCCCACTGTCTTTATCCCATCCTTTATTATCAGGGCTACCGCTCCTCCTTTTCCATTTTGCCTGTCTCTTCTACAAGTTAAGTATCCTGGAATATTTAGTTTCCTACCTTGGTCACATTGCAACCACATCTCCGTAATGGCTATTAGATCAAACGTATTAATTTCTATCTGCGCTATTAATTCATCTATTTTGTTGCGAATACTTTGCGCATTCAGATATAGTGTCTTTAGCTTTGACTTTTTTCTGTTTTTTGCTGATGACACCGTAGCCACTAATGCCCTATTACCTTTGTTACTCTCTGTCCCTTCCTGACCCACTCTGCTTATTTTTACCCCAAACTCTGCTCTGCTCTAGAGCCTTGACATTTCCCTTGCTGTTTTTAAATTTACTCCTTCCTGAAACCTCCCACCCCCCTTCATTAGTTTAAAGCCCTGTCTACTGCCCTAGTTATTCGATTCGCCAGGACACTGGTTCCAAGTTAAGTGGAACCCATCCCAACAGAACAGCTCCCTCTTTCTCCAGCACTGGTGCCAGTAGCCCTTGAAGTGAAACTCTTGCCTCCCACATCACTTTCAGCCACACATTTTGCCTTCTAATATACTTATCCTTATGCCAGTTGGCATGTGGCTTAGATAACAATCCAGGAACTCTCTCAGAAGAACCTCATTCCTAGTTTTACCTATGTCATTGGTCCTTACGTGGATGATGACAACTGGATCCTCCCCTGCCCAGTCCAAGTCCTTCTCCATCCAACTAGAGATCAGGCCATCTTAGACTGGGTATTATGTAATGAGAAAGGATTAATTAGCAATCTTGTTGTGCAAGGCCCCTTGGGGTGGAGCGATCATAATATGATAGAATCCTTCATTAAGATGGAGAGTGAAGTATTTGACTCAGAGACTAGGGTCCTGAATTTAAATAAAGGAAACTACGATGGTATGAGGCACGGGTTGGCTAGGATGGATTGGAGAATGTTACTTAAAGGGTTGACGGTGGATAGGCAATGGCAAACATTTAAAGAGCGCATGGATGAGCTACAGAATTTGTTCATCCCTGTTTGCATAAAAATAAAACAAAAAAGGTGACTCAACCGTGGCTAAGGGAAATTAGTGATAGCATAAGATCCAAGGAGAGGACATATAAATTGGCCAGAAAAAGCAGCAAACCTGAGGATTGGGAGCAGTTTAGGATTCAGCAAAGGAGGACAAAGGGATTAATTAAGAGGGGGAAAATAGAGTATGAGAGTAAGCTTGGAGGGAACATAAAAACTGACTCTAAAAGCTTCTATAGATCTGTGAAGAGCAAAAGATTGGTGAAGTCAAGCATAGGTCCCTTACAGTCAGAATCAGGGGAATTTATAATGGGGAACAAAGAAATGGCAGACCAATCAAATACATACTTTGGTTCTGTCTTCATAAAGGAGGACACAAATAACCTCCCAGAGATGTCAGCAAACATAGGGTCTAATGAGAGGGAGGAACTGAATGAAATCAGTATTTGTAGGAAAATGGTGTTAGGGAAATTGGCGGGATTGAAGGCCGATAAATCCCCAGGGCCTGATAATCTACATCCTAGGATACTTAAGGAAGTGGCCCTAGAAATAGTAGATGGTCATCTTCCAAAATTCTATAGACTCTGGAACAGTTCCCATGGATTGGAGGGTAGCTAATGTAACCCCACTATTCAAAAAAGGCGGTAGAGAGAAAACGGGGAATTATAGACCAGTAAGCCTAGCATCAATAGTGGGGAAAATGCTAGAGTCCATTATAAAAGATGTAAAAGCAGAGCACTTGGAAAACAGTGACAGGATTGGACAAAGTCAACATGGATTTACAAAAGGTAAATCGTGCTTGACTAATCTACTGGAATTTTTTGAGGATGTAACTGGTAGAATAGATAAGGGAGAACCAGTGGATGTGGTTTATTTGGACTTTCAGAAGGCTTTCAATAAGGTCCCGCATAAGAGATTAGCGTGTAAAGTTAAAGCACATGGGATTGGGGGTAAGGTACTGACTTGGATAGATAACTGGTTGGCAGACAGGAAGCAAAGAGTTGGAATAAACGGGTCTTTTTCCAAGTGGCAGGCAGTGACTAGTGGGGTACCGCAGGGATCGGTGCTAGGACCCCAGCTATTCACAATATATATTAATAATCTAGACAAAGGAACTAGATGTAATATCTCCAGGTTTGCAGATGACACAAAGCTGGGTGGGCGTGTGTGCTGTGAGGAGGATACAGAGAAACTCCAGTATGATTTGGACAGGTTGGGTGATTGGGCAGATGCAGTATAATTTGGATAAATGCGAGGTTATCCACTTTGGTGGCAAAAACAGTAAGGCAGATTATTATCTGAACGGCAATAGATTGGGAGAAGGGGAAGTGCAACGAGACCTGGTTGTCCTTGTGCACCAGCCGCTGAAAGTAAGCATGCAGGAGCAGCAGGCGGTTAAGTAGGCAAATGGTATGTTGGCCTTCATAGCGAGAGGATTCGAGTACAGGAGCAAGGATGTCTTGCTGCAGTTGTACAGGGCCTTGGTGAGACCACACCTTGAGTATTGTGTGCAGTTTTGGTCGCCTTATCTGAGGAAGGATGTTCTTACCATGGAGGGAGTGCAGTGAAGATTCACCAGACTGATACCTGGGATGGCAGGAATGACGCATGAAGAGAGGTTGGTTCAATTGGGCTTATATTCGCTGGAGTTTAGAAGAATGAAAGGGGATCTCATTGAAACTTATACAATTCTAACAGGACTAGATAGACTAGATGCAGGAAGGATGTTCCCGATGGCGGGGGAGTCCAGAACCAGGGGTCACAGTCTGAAGATAAAGGGAGGGCCATTTAGGACAGAGACGAGGAGGAATTTCTTCATCCAGAGAGTGGTGAACCTGTGGAATTCTCTACCACACAAGGCAGTTGAGGCCAATTCATTAAATATATTCAAGAAGGAGTTAGATATATTTCTTAAGGCTAAAGGGATCAAGGGATATGGGGAGAAAGCAGGGACAGGGTACTGAATTTGGATGATCAGCCATGATCTCATTAAATGGCGGAGCAGGCTCGAGGGGCTGAATGGCCTACTCCTGCTCCTATCTTCTATGTTTCTATCTGCGAGGAGATGTCTTTAACCCTGGCAGGCAACACAGCCTTCGGTACTCCCTGTTGAGTCTGCAGAGAACAGTATTTATCCCCCTGACTATACTGTCACCTACCGCTACCACATTCCTTTTTACTCCCCCCGCTTGAATGGCTTCCTGTACCACCGTGCCGTGGTCAGTTTGCCCATCCTCCCTGCAATCCTCGTTCTCATCCATACAGGTAACAATACCCATTGGGCAAGGTCAAGGGCTGAAGCTCCTGCATCACTATATCCGACATACCACCTGCACTGCCATCTGTATTTAACCTTATTTTATTTATTTAATTAGTTACAGATTTTATTCAAATGATGATTTTTTTGTTTCAATTTTTATTTTCATTAGTTAATTTAGTTTGTTATTAATTCAATAAAGTTATAGTAGTTTATGCTCTCCCAGTTCTGAATTTAATCCACTTACGTAACCTAGAGAGCAAAAGAGCTGTAATACTCACCAACCAATCATCTACCTGCTGTCCTGTGATGTTACTCCTTGTGTTTTTTTGTTTTTAAATCGCCATTCCGCTCCCTTTATGCTGCCGCTCCCGCTCAGGTCCGCGCTGTGTCCTGGGCCTTCTCTGGTACTCCCTTTATGTCGCCACCGCTAGCCTATCCCAAAGCACTCTGGATTTAGATGTGCCCTTGCAGGGAGGGAATGTGCACTTCCATATTGGACAATCAAAAGCTGCAACGTGTGTATACATTTCTTTGTAGCTTGGTAGATATGGTGACTTGTTTCCACCCCCACCCTCATAAAAATGACCCTCTTGCAGAAAATGCACCAACTCCTATTTCCTCAATAAGTTCTTGAGAGACTATTAATGACTAAAATTGAAATGGCTGTGTCAGCACGAGGTGTTAATAGCCTGGATTCATACAAAAAATGGACAGCTGCTTCAATGCACATTTAACTTAAAACCTGGGTTGCCTGGAAGGGAATCAAGGTAGTGTTGCATATGTATCAAAGTCTGTGACTGATTTCTGGAAAACAAAAGGTGGCTTTAATTGAATGCAGAAAGATTAGGTTGTGACTGTTTTATAGAATCTTTAATGGATAGTTGGTTGAAGTGTTGTATCATCTGCGGGAAAACATCTTGTGCCTTGTCAAAGAATGGCTAACCATCTATATTAACTATTGGATATGCAGTTCTTTGTAAATGGGCTTTGCTCAGTACACTCTCACAGGAATTGAAATTATATTTCTTTCGGTAAGTTTGTCACAAAAAATCATCCAAATCATTGAAGCCATTATCCTTAACAACCTGTAATCATGGAAGGGGGAAGTGTTAAGCTTTTACTGCCATCAGGCTTATTGTGTTGGGATTCTCAAAACAGTAGGAAGTAATAATCGAAGAGTCTGGGCTGGATTTTATCAATGGAGGCGAGTAGGAGGCGGGACTCCCACTTTTGGGGTTGTAGTCCCGCCTCCATCGAGTTGTGGCCAACCCACTCGATTTTCCCTTGATTGACTTGTTGAGCCCGCCCAGCAGGCTCAGCAAGCCAATTAAGGGCCACCCGGCAACAGGTGACGTCACAGATTGACATTTCATCTGTCACGAGCTTTTGACAGATGAAATATCAGCGTTTGACAGCTCTTTGAAGCTGTCAAACACTGACAATCTGTACTCTAAGTTAATTCCTTCCTCTCAGGCTGATTTAGAGAGATCTCCAGAACAGAAAGCAGAAGGCTGCAGATTTTGACAGCTCGCGGCCATTCTGCTTTCTGTGCCGGTGAGATGAGGGACTCCCGAGAACTGAAGGAAGGAAGCCTGCATTAGTAAGTAAAGGTAAGTAAAACTTATTTAAACACTTTACACACACCAAACACACTTAACTCTGCACTCATGCTCCCATCACTCACCTGAACACCGGACATCTCGAACCCTCCAAGTCCTTCAGCCCGACGGTCTGCCTCGCTAACTTAGCGTGGTCTGGAGCCGTCAGGCAGCCCACACTTCAGGGATAAAAATAGGGATTAGGCTAAAAACTGCCTGTTAACAGGCAGTTAATTGGCATTAATCCCCTTCCCGCCTCGGGGAGGCAGCTCCCAGCACAGGTCGGGTACCCGCCTCCTGGGAAACAGGCATGGAGGCGGGTTGGGGGCGGGATGGGTTTGTGCCCCCCGATTTTGTGATTTTAACCCCCCACACACCTCCATTCCCGCCTCCACGGCCCTGGGAAATTCTAGCCCTCTGTATCCAGGAGGAGGGGGTAGTGGGCTCAATTTGCAGCTCCACTGGCTAGCCATTGGTCAAGGAAGGAGTCAGGAGTAAAAAGACAAAATCTTTTGTTTTGTGGGAGGCCTCAAAAAGAACAATTTACTGGAGGGGCGTAAAATCAGTGTTGTGGATCGAGCACCCATTATAGAAACCGCCAAATTTTAATTTTCATCGCCATTGAAAATGGCAATTGTCCTGGCCAATATTATCCCTCAACCAACATCCGTAAGAGAGATTAATTCATTGCTGTTTGTGGAAACGTGCTGTGTGCAAATTGGCTGCCCTGTTTTCTACATTACAACAGTGACTACACTTCAAAAGTACTTCATTGGCCGTAAAATGCTTTGGGACGTCCTGAGGTCGTAAACGGTGCTATACAAATGCAAGTTCTTTCTTTCTTTGTGATACAGACTATGTTACCCACTCAGCTAAAGGACACTGCGGAGATGGGAAGGCAGCACAGATGAAAAAAGAAAGAGACTTGAATTTATATAGTGCTTTTCACGACTTCAGGACGTCACACAGCGCTTTACAGCCAATGAAGTACTTTTTGAAGTGTAGTCACTGTTGTAATGCAGGAAACAAAATCAAGAAAAATTATATAAATCCTAAAAAAAAGAAAAAACGCAATCTTTATTTAGAAGTCTCTTCTGTGTATGTAAACGGCACTGTTCATTATTGTGAGGAAAAAACACCCTCACTGTTGAAATATAAGACTCCATGCACAGTCTCCTACTCTTTTCCAGGTTTACAAAACTGTTGAACTCTTTATCTACTCTATCTACCTGAGTCTTTGCTCCTCCTGCAATCTACAGGGTCTTAAAACCCAAGCTTTGTGTCATCTAATCTTCTACTTTCTGACCCACTTCTTTCTTCAAAATGCTGGATAATTTTAAGTGTTACAATAATCACTGTTATCCCTGACGACAAAATATCATAAATGCCTATAAATGCTCAAAACTCTCCCAGATGTCTATTTTCAACTTTTAGAACTCTCCAACCTTACCCTTGCAATGAATTTTCATATTTTTGATTTGAATTGTCTCTCTCTTCCCTCAAAGTCCCCCTGTGCTACTTAACTTTGTTTAAGATGAGGACAAGCTGGACAGCTATTCTCAGGCCACCACCAATACTGCTCTACAGATAGGCTTTGGGAGGTGGACATTTCTCCAATTTACTCATTGTCCTAACCTTCTTGCTTTCTGCTCAGTACACGCTCCAGATGAAGAGCTTGGTATAGAGAATCGTGGATGCAGACCTTAATCCTACCACTTTGTGGCACTGCATCCCGGTGCTGCCCTGTTAATTGTCCTGATGTGTATTTTTTTCTGCTTAGAGAATTAAGTGATTCCGTAATTAGTGCTTCTGTCTGTCTGAATTTCAGAAATCTTTGACATTAACCAAATAACATTGGTTGAAGAATGTCTTTGATATGTGAGCAAGTCTAATATTTAGATTGTGCACTCTGACTGGTTTTACAATGATATTATACAGACTATATATAATTTGTTTAATTTAAAATTTACTTTATGCCTTAGCATACTCTTCAGTGTGATAACTCACTATTGTATGTAATATATAGTTGTTGATTTTTAGCTCACATTGAGAATCTAAGCGTTTACCTAAAACTAAAACTCACCAGGCCAAATTGGGGATGTCCAATGTGGTCACACAAGCTGATGGATCGCTGGACGTTAAATTAAATGGAGGGTGTTGTGTATGAAATTGTTGAAACAAAATCATATGATTAGGCAGAGTCAACATGGTTTTATGTAAGGGAAATCGTATTTGACAAATCTGTTAGAGTTTTTTGAAGATGTAACGAGTAGGATGGATAAGGGGAAACCAGTGGATGTAGTGTATTTGGATTTTCAAAAAGCATTTGATAATGTGCCACACAAGAGGTTATTGCACAAAATTAGGACTCACGGTAATGGGGATAATATATTAGCATGGATTGAGGATTGGTTAATGGACAGAAAACAGATAGTCGGGATAAACTGGACTTTTTCAGGTTGGCAGGCTGTAACTAGCGGGGTACCGCAAGGATCAGTGCTTAGGCCTCAGCTATTTACAATCGATATTAATGACTTAGATGAAGGGACCGAGTATAACGTATCCAAGTTTGCTGATGATACAAAGTTAGGTGGGAAAGTAAGCAGTGAGGAAGATGCAAAGAGGCTGCAGAGAGATATAGACCGGTTGAGTGAGTGGGCAAGAACATGGCAAATGGAATACAACGTGGGAAAGTGTGAAGTTATCCACTTTGTAGGAAAAACAAAAAAGCAGAATATTTTTTGAATGGTGAGAGGCTGGGAAATGTTTGCATTCAGAGGGACCTGGGTGTCCTTGTACATGGATCACAGAAAGTTAACATGCAGGTACAGCAAGCAATTAGGAAAGCAAATAGTATGTTAGCATTTGTTATAAAGGGATTAGAGTACAAGAATAAAGATGTCTTACTACAATTATATAGGGCTTTGGTGAGGCCACACCTGGAGTACGCTGTATAGTTCTGGTCTCCTTACTTAAGGAAAGACATACTTGCCTTAGAGGGAGTGCAGCGACGGTTCACTAGACTGGTTCCTGGGATGAGTGGATTGCCCCATGAGGACAGATTGAGTAGACTAGGCCTGTATTCCTTAGAGTTTAGAAGAATGAGAGGTGATCTCATTGAAACATATAAGATTCTTAAGGGTTTGACAGGGTTAATGCTGGGAAAATGTTTCCCCTGGCTGGGGAATCTAGAACACGGGGTCACAGTCACAGAATAAGGGTTTGGCCATTTATGACTGAGATAAGGAGAAATTTCTTAACTCAAAGGGTTGTGAACCTTTGGAATTCTCTACCCCAGAGAGCTGTGGATACTCAGTCATTGAGTATATTCAAGTCAGAGCTTGATAAATTTTTGGGAACGAAGGAAATTAAGGGATATGGGGATAGTGCGGGAAGGTGGAGTTGAGGTAAAAGATCAGTCAAGGTCTTGTTGAATGGCAGAGCAGGCTCGAAGGGCAGAATGGCCAATTGAGCTCCTATTTCTTATGTTCTTAAAACCATACAATTCACAACTGACTATACAAACGATCAGCAAGCTCAGTGACTAGTGCCATCCAGCAGATCATCTGGTTTGGCCCCATAGATCATTTTTGCAAGACAAAAATTTCATCTCCTCTTGTGTAATAACTCAAGGAAGCGTAGAGTGATCCGAAGAAGCTTGTAATGCTGCCCAGCAAATGCTGCAGTTCAACTGAAGAATGCCATTGGTGTGGAGGCCAACATTCTCCAAATGCCCAGCCCTGAGTTGAATACAAGTGCATCACACAGTCTGAATACATTTTCAGGGTATAAAAGGGCACTTGCTCTTCACAGCAAAATTAATTTGCAAACATTGTTTCTGAACATGGCATTTTGTATTATAGAGTAGATTTATCTTGGCTCTCGTGGTACGGTGCTTTACAGGGTAAGCACACATGTCGGGAATTCAAGGTGGGAATCTGCATATCGCTCCGCCGTGATTATTTATCTATTAAAATTATTAGGCATAAAATTGTTCCGGGCTCTCTGACCTCCTCGGTTGAATTCCTGGTTAGTGTTCCCATCATTTGAAGTTCTGTGTCAGGAACACTGATTCATAAAATCTATCATGATACCATCGTACGACTAAATTTTGGATGATTCTTCTCCCTTCTACATACAAAAAACAAATAAGGCTGATCAAACACTATTTCATTTAAAAGGTGGCCCCATAACAATTGCAATTTCTCTTGTTATCATGGGGTGGTTATATACAGTACATCCCATGTTTACCAGTTTAATGTTTTGACCTGTGTGGATATACAACACTGGCAGACATTAACATACGTGAAATATAAATACTAAGCACTTAATAGCCTTAAAGTAAATTGATCTGTTTTCCAATTTTCTCTCCTTTTCTCTCCCTTCTTTCCTAAGGGTGCTGTCTAATGCTCAGGAACAGTTTCCTGTGCAGCAGTGTACCTCTGGTACCTTGCCTATAGGATCAGGGAACTGATGGTGCTAGATCTTCAATTACAGTTATCTGCTCTAATCTTATTTCCTGCCCTTTCCCCTTGATATACTTTTACATTTCCTTTATATTCTTTTTTAATGACTTATTCAATTCAATTTTAAACTATGTTACAGTCAATGGTTCAATAGCCACTTGTGGCAAAACTTCCTCTAACCTCTTATTTGTTCTTCTATTGATAATTTTGGATCTATGCCCATTGTTACCAATCTGCTAACCAGTTGAAACAATCTTTCACTATTCACATTCTCAAAAGTTGAAAGGAAACATTTGCTGGGCTATGGGGAAAGAGCGGGTGAGTGGGACTATTTGGATAGCTCTTCAAAGAACTGGCACAGGTACGATGGGCCAAATGGTCGCTTTCTATGCTGCAAGATTCTATGATTTTATCCCCCCCCCCCCCCGACTTAATCTTTTGGCTGATCCAGTGTGTGGCCATTTTTTTTTTGTTTTGAGCCTTTCTTCATAATTAATCTATAACCTCTAATTTCCGATATAGATCAAGTGCATCTTCTGGGAGCATTCTTTCCTATAATTAAGTGTTCAGACTGTACGTTATACTTCAGCTGTGTATGAATTCAGCATAGCTTCCTTGCTTTTCTATTTATTCCTTTCTATATAACATAGAAACATAGAAGATAGGAGCAGGAGTAGGCCATTCGGCCCCTCGAGTCTGCTCCGCCATTCAATGAGATCATGGCTGATCATCCAAACTCAGTACCCTGTCCCTGCCTTCCCCCCATATCCCTTGATCCCTTAGCCTTAAGAAATATATCCAACTCCTTCTTGAATATATTTAATGAATTGGCTTCCACTGCCTTCTGTGGTAGAGAATTCCACAGGTTCACCACTCTGGGTGAAGAAATTCCTCCTCATCTCTGTCCTAAATGGCTTACCCCTGGTTCTGGACTCCCCCGCCATCGGGAACATCCTTCCTGCATCTAGTCTGTCTAGTCCTGTTAGAATTTTATAAGTGATGTGCCAAATAACTGCCCGAATCCGTGAAGTTAAAGCTTAAGACTGAAGGCTTTTATTAAGTAAGAATCATGGCAAAGTTAACAGAGTTCATCATCGACCGAGCCCTTGGTAGAACATACCAGAAGAGGGGCGGGGCCAGGGAGGAGCATTAGTGGTTCCCCCGGTGGAACATTCCAGACATTACAAGTACAACAACAACAACAACACAAATACCAGAACACAGAGTTATTTCATCACATTCACCCCCTGCTATAGATTCAGTCTGTCAGGAGGTCTGATAATCCTCTGGGAACGACGTAACTCTTGCTGAGGCTCCTCCCGGAGTACTAACTCCGGTTCATTCGAATTCCCAGAATCATCAGTATTTTCCACACTGAGGGTTTGTATCTCTGAAGGTCCAATACCACGATTGAAAACTCTACTCTCAGAGTCGAACTCTTTTCGAGCTCCAGCAGGTGCAAGATCTTTAATAGAGACCGTATCCTTTCGCCCATCCGAATATTGAATATACGCATACTGGGGATTAGCATGGAGGAGTTGTACTTCCTCCACCAGTGGATCAGTCTTGTGGCCTCTCACATGTCTGCGCAACAACACAGGGCCCGTGGTCGTCAACCATGTGGGTAACGATACTCCATTAGTAGCTTTTCTTGGAAAACTAAACATCCTTTCATGAGGGGTGGCATTCGTCGCTGTACACAAAAGAGACCTTATGGAATGCAGCACGTCTGGCAGGACATCCTGCCAGCGAGAGGTCGGCAGGCCTCGTGACTTCAGAGACAGTACGATAGCCTTCCACACTGTCGCATTTTCTTTCTCGACCTGCCCATTACCACGAGGGTTATAGCTGGTAGTTCTACTCGTTGCAATCCCCTTCGACAGCAAAAACTGTCGTAATTCTTCGCTCATAAAGGAAGAACCCCTATCACTATGTATATAGTTAGGCATGCCGAACAAGGAAAACAGTTGGCAGAGGCATTTAATTACAACAGCACTAGTCACATCCGGACAGGGGATAACAAAAGGGAACCGAGAGTACTTGTCTATAATATTAAGAAAATAGACATTACGGTCGCTCGATGGAAGGGGACCTTTAAAATCGAGACTCAAACGCTCAAATGGTTGAGTTGCTTTAATAAGATGAGCTGGCTCGGACGGCTTATAGAAGCGGGGTTTGCATTCAACACAAACATGACAGGTTCTGGTCATTGTCCGGACCTCCTCAATAGAGTAGGGTAGATTGTGGGACTTAATGAAGTGGTTCATTCTGGTAACCCCAGGGTGGCAGAGTGCGTCGTGGAGACTTTGAAGCTTATCTGTACCTAGACTAGCACATACTCCTCGTGACAAAGCATCCGATGGCTCATTAAATACTCCAGGCCTGTACTGAATATCATAGTCATATGTTGATAGTTCTATTCGCCATCTTAAAATCTTATCATTTTTGATCTTGCCTCTCTGCTTAGTGTTGAACATAAAGGCCACGGATCGCTGGTCAGTAATGAGCGTAAAACGTTGGCCAGCGAGATAATGTCTCCAATACCTGACTGCTTCGATAATCGCCTGTGCCTCCTTTTCCACTGAAGAATGTCGAACTTCTGGTCCTTGCAATGTACGAGAGAAGAAAGCTACTGGTCTACCAGCTTGGTTAAGAGTTGCTGCCAACGCAAAATCAGATGCATCACTTTCCACTTGAAAAGGGATCTTCTCATCCACGGCACATACCACTGCCTTCTCAATGTCCCGTTTGACATTAAGGAAAGCCTCCTGAGCTTCCGCCGATAGCGGAAAAGACGTCGACTTAATAAGAGGTCAGACTTTATCTGAGTAGCCAGCCACCCACTGGGCATAGTACGAGAAGAATCCCAGACACCTTCTTAAAGCTTTTACAGTGTGAGGTAAAGGTAATTCGTTAAGTGGGCGTAATCTTTCAGGGTCTGGCCCGATTACCCCATTCTCCACAACGCAACCAAGAATACACAAACGTGTAGTATTGAAGGTACACTTGTTTTCGTTGTAGGTCAGGTTTAACCTCTTTGCAGTCCCTAGGAACTTCGCGAGATTTTGATCATGCTCCCGTTGGTCACGCCCACAGATGGTAACATTGTCCAGGTACGGGAATGTTGCTTCCAACGCGTATTCATCCACCATACGATCCATCTCCCGTTGGAAGACAGATACCCCATTCGTCACTCCAAAGGGCACCTGAAGGGATTGGTACAGGCGCCCATTAGCTTCGAAGGCCGTATAAGGTCGGTCTTCTATTTTGATGGGGAGTTGATGGTAGGCAGACTTTAAATCAATGGTGGAGAACACGCGGTGCTGAGCTATCTGGTTCACCATCTCAGAAATACGAGTCAAAGGATAGGCGTCTAATTGGGTATACAAGTTTATAGTCTGGCTATAATCGACCACAAGTCTTTTCTTCTCATTAGTTTTAACCACCACCACCTGGGCACGCCACGGGCTACCACTGTGTTCGATGATTCCCTCCCGTTGAAGCCTTTCCACTTCCTCTTTTATAAATGTTTTATCTTCTGAACTATACCGTCGACTCTTAGTCGCTATAGGTCTACAATTAGGAGCAAGGTTCGCAAACAAAGAAGGCGGACTTACGTTTAAAGTAGAAAGGCCGCAGACTGTGAGTGGAGGCTGAGATCCACCATACTTAAGGGTAACGCTCTCATGCTGACACTGGAAGTCCAAGCCTAATATTAAGTTCACACACAACTGAGGTAATATGAGGAGTTTAAAGTCCTTATACTCCGTATCCTTAACGGTCAATGTGACTTTACAATATCCAGTTACCTCCGAAGTAAGGGATTTGGACGCCATCACAATTTCACTTCGAGTAGGATACACCTTCAATGAATAGGAGTTAACAAGGTTGGGGTGTATAAAACTTTCAGTACTGCCACAGTCTATCAAACACCCAGTAGGACGACCATTAATCTTGATGTCCATCATAGATTTTGACAAGGAACACGGTATGGTCTGGTCAACCGTAGCCGAGGCTAGAGTAAAATGATAGGCGGCAGCAGAGAAGACCTCGGGTACAGGATTACCCTTACACACTTTACTAAAATGTCCCCGTTTCTTACATTTAAAACAGGTAGCCTCTCTGGTTGGGCAACTTTGCCTGGGGTGTTTAGATTGGCCACAAAAATAACACTTAGACCCATGGGGCACAGCTGCAACAATAGGATTAAGTGGGGGCTCCATTGGTGTTATGGATGCCTCCATACTCGGAACACACGAGGCTGAGAGAGATGCATGGGCTGATGCATACACTTCTGAATTCTTCTGGGCTACATCTAATGATCGAGCAGCAGCGACGACCGTTTTTAAAACTAACGAGTCGTTCTCGAGGAGTCTCTGTCTAATATAATTAGATCGGAGGCCAGATATGAAAGAATCGCGGATGGCTTCTTCCTGATACACTATGGCAGAGACAGCCTTGTAGTTGCAACCCTTAGCCAAAGCCTTAAGGTCCTGCAGGAAATTGTCCAGAGATTCCTCGGGTAATTGCCTGCGAGTAGACAGGAGATACCTGGCGTATACTTCGTTAACCGACTTAAGGTACTGGGCTTTAAGAGCTGCGAGGGCCTCTTCATATGTAGCAATATCTTCAATTATAGAGTAAGTTTGATGACTTACCAAGTTGGTTAGAAGACCCAACTTGTTAACCGTCGAATCGAACGATGCGATGAAGTGTTCAAAACATCGCAGCCAATGCGTAAATTTCTTCGACGCGTCTGCTGAATGCGGATCGATATCCAGACGTTCTGGTTTCAAAAATCGATCCATCTTCCAAAAGTTGTTACTTAATAAAATTGATGTGCCAAATAACTGCCCGAATCCGTGAAGTTAAAGCTTAAGACTGAAGGCTTTTATTAAGTAAGAATCATGGCAGAGTTAACAGAGTTCATCATCGACCGAGCCCTTGGTGGAACATACCAGAAGAGGGGCGGGGCCAGGGAGGAGCATTAGTGGTTCCCCCCGATGGAACATTCCAGACATTACATGTACAACAACAACACAAATACCAGAACACAGAGTTATTTCATCACAATAAGTTTCAATGAGATCCCCTCTCATTCTTCTAAACTCTAGCGAATATAAGCCTAATCGAACCAATCTCTCCTCATGCGTCATTCCTGCCATCCCAGGTATCAGTCTGGTGAATCTTCGCTGCACTCTCTCCATGGCAAGAACATCCTTCCTCAGATAAGGCGACCAAAACTGCACACAATACTCAAGATGTGGTCTCACCAAGGCCCTGTAGAACTGCAGCAAGTCATCCTTGCTCCTGTACTCAAATCCTCTCGCTATGAAGGCCAACATACCATTTGCCTTCTTAACCGCCTGCTGCACCTGCATGCTTACCTTCAGCGACTGGTGCACAAGGACACCCAGGTCTCATTGCACTTTCCCTTTTCCCAATCTATTGCTGTTCAAATAATAATCTGTCTTCCTGTTTTTGCCACCGAAGTGGATAACCTCGCATTTATCCACATTGGGCAGATGCATGGCAAATGCAGTATAATCACCCAACCTGTCCAAAGTGTACTGGAGTTTCTCTGCATCCTCCTCACAGCACACAGGCCCACTCAGCTTTGTGTCATCTGCAAACTTGGAGATATTACATCTAGTTCCCTCGTCTAGATCATTTATATATATTGTGAATAGCTGGGGTCCTAGCACCAATCCCTGCGGTACCCCACTAGTCACTGCCTGCCACTCGGAAAAAGACCCGTTTATTCCAACTCTTTGCTTCCTGTCTGCCAACCAGTTCTCTATCCAAGACAGTACCTTACTCCCAATCCCATGTGCTTTAACTTTACATGCTAATCTCTTATGCGGGACCTTATCGAAATCCTTCTGAAAGTCCAAATACACCACATCCACTGGTTCTCCCTTATCTATTCTACCAGTTACATCCTCAAAAAATTCCAGTAGATTAGTCAAGCATGATTTACCTTTTGTAAATTCATGTTGACTTTGTCCGATCCTGTCACTGTTTTCCAAGTGCTCTGCTATTACATCTTTTATAATGGACTCTAGCATTTTCCCCTCTACCGATGTCCGGCTTATAATTCCCCGTTTTCTCTCTACCACCCTTTTTAAATAGTGGTGTTACATTAACTATCCTCCAATCCATGGGAACTGTTCCAGAGTCTATAGAATTTTGGAAGATGACCAGCAATGCATCTACTATTTCTAGGGCCACTTCCTTAAGTATCCTAGGATGTAGATTATCAGGTCCTGGGGATTTATCGGCCTTCAATCCTGTCAACTTCCCAAACACCATTTCTCTACAAATACTGATTTCATTCAGTTCCTCCATCTCATTAGATCCTATGTTCCCGACATCTCTGGGAGGTTATTTGTGTCCTCCTTTGTGAAGACAGAATCAAAATATGTATTTAATTGGTTTGCCATTTCTTTGTTCCCCATTATAAATTCCCCTGATTCTGACTGCAAGGGACCTACGCTTGACTTCACCAATCTTTTTCTCTTCACATATCTATCAAGCTTTTACAGTCAGTTTTTATGTTCCCTGCAATCTTACTCTCATAATCTATTTCCCCCCTCTTAATTAATCCCTTTGTCCTCCTTTGCTGAACCCTAAACTCAAAATAATTTTTTTATGGCCTTTTTCTACCTGTTCATTCACCTTTAAAGATCAACGTATCTGTACCCCTGGAGTTCTCTGTTTCTCTAATCTTCATAGGTGAGTCTTTATAGTAACTGTTAGGGGCATCACAGATGAGCCCAATTTTGTCTGTACCTGTCATTCACACATGCACACTCATCAACACCAGGGACTGAGCAATGATCAGGAGCTGGCATCCTAGCAAATACATTTTCCCGTCAAAGTGATTTCTGCATTTAACGCTCGCCTGATGTCATAATATCGGTTACAACCAATTGGGGTATATTAATTCCTTGTCTTTAGTGGAGTGTGAAGATACAGGACAATATGCCTCATAGTTCAATATTTCAGAAGTGGAGGCGATTTGAAGGAAAATAGCTCAAAGGAGATCGAGCTATTGCGTTGTCGTTCAGTTGAAATCGATGAGAAGAGGAACAGGGTAGCAAACAGAGACGGCCATTAAAAATGGGCCTAATGTCTGGGACTGGCAGAAGGAGAACTTGCCACAAGCAGAGCTTAAGATGGCCTGAAATGCAAATAGCCTGAATTTAAAAAGAAGCTGGTGGCTTGGATACTGGCCATAGCAGCAGCTGGCACAGCAATCTGCACTGTCAAAATGTGACTGTAAGCCTCTCTGCATGCCATGGATGTGAACCTTCTAGTGTTTCACTGCCAGCACAATCTTAATGTTTAAATTGATAAAAGGAAAAGCATGAAGGATGTGCCTGTACAACAGTGGGCAGTTCCTTGCCATTTGACCATCAGAAAAGATAACCAACTTTCAGAGCATTGTGCAAAGAACCATTTAAGTTGTTAGTCTCCAGAACATTGCAAACATTGACAAAATCCAAATGAACTAAGGTATTCATGTAAACAAAAAACAGATGGACAAGTGAGAAGGATAGTTCCCATCAACTTTCCACAATTGGACAACATTTTTGGTGCTGTTGAATATATATAACCAAAGGTAATGTTTTGAAGCTGATTAAAATAATTTCCAGAATGGAATAAATAAAGAGTACTCCACCAAAGGAAAGATTATTCTTTAGCATTACTGTGATATACAGCTTGAAAAAGTAGATGATTGGAGACTTGAAGCAGGCAGTGAATCAAGGGATCTGGCAGTGGCACAGAGGATGTATATTTAATCCCAAAGCTCTCTTGGCACTGGACTTAATACAAGTCAACAAGTGGGACATTGTTAAAGCTGTCCTACAGCATATAAACATTATGCTGGCTGTGATGCCTGGAGGCTGAACCAAGCTTCATCAACCTACATAGAGCAGTTAATAAGGCATTCAAACTTACTGTCAGGAGTCTGTGGGGAAACCTGGATGTCTGAAACATTGCAGAATGAAAAAGCCATTCTTGCATAAGTGTGTGAATGGGTTGCTGATACCACATTCTTAATAAGAACATAAGAAGCAGGAGTAGGCCATTTGGCCCTTTGAGCCTGCTCCGCCATTCAATAAGATCATGGCTGATCTTCTACCTCATCTCCACTTTCCTGCACTATCCCCATATCCCTTGATCCCCTTAATATTCAAAAATCTATCGATCTCTGTCGTGAATATACTCAATGACTGAGCCTCCACAGCCCTCTGGGGTAGAGAATTCCAAAGATTCACCACCCTCTGAGTGAAGAAATTTCTCCTCATCTCAGTCCTAAATGACCGACCCCTTATTCTGAGACTGTAACCCCCTGATTCTAGACTCCCCAGCCAGGGGAAACATCCTCCCTACATCTACCCTGTCAAGTCCTGTAAGAATTTTGTATGTTTCAATGAGATCACCTCTCTTTCTTCTAAGCTCTAGAGAATATAGGCCTAGTCTACTCAATCTCTCCTCATAGGAGAATAGTTTGTAAGAAGAAATAGGTAAAGGCTGGAAGCATTGAGATGCACCTTAATCAGACTGAATCCAATAAAGAGTCTGCTGAGCATTAGATTGATTTGTGCCAGTTGAGCACTAATGATGTGGAGTTGCTTGGTTTTAACCCTGATTAGTGGCAATGTCGTAAGAGCTGCTGATTACATACCCTGTTTAATTCTGTTTTATAGTTTGCTGCACTGCATATTTTGTATTTTGCTTTACTGGTGTTTCGCTGGTGGTAGAACAATTAGTGTAACAGCTATAGTTACACTTGAGGGAGCTTACAACTGTTAAATATAATTGGAAAGTAGAATATTGGAAAATTATTCTTCATAAAAGGAGGCTTATGTTAAAAATAGACATTTTTAGAGAGATGGTGGAAAGGGCGTGTTGTATGTGATGCGTGTTATGGGGGGAAATTGCAGTTATACAGCATTTGTAAATCTAAAGATGTCTGTTGTTCTGCTATGTGAACATGCCACTGCCAACAATACCACTGTAAACCCAAAAATAAATCAAAAACAGCAGGCATTTAATAGTCTGCACCATTACTTACATAGTTTCAGAATGACAGAAACAAAAGTGCTGAAATTGAACTCTCTTAAAACAACGTTTTGTGCATAGATTAGTAATATGAGCAAAATGGATTATTTGCACATATGATAATCATAGAATGATACAGCAAAGAAGGAGGCCATTCAGCTCATGGTGCCTGTGCTGGCTCTTTGGTAGAGCTATCCAACTAATCCCACTCCCCTGCTCTTTCCCCACCGCCCTGCAATATTTTTTCCTTCAAGTATTTATCAGTTTCTCTTTTCAATGTCGGGCAGTGTATTCCAGATCACAACAACTTGCTGAATTAAAAAAAAATGCTCATGTTGACTCTGGTTCTTTTGCCAATCACGTACAATCCGTGTCCTCTGGTTACTGACCCTCCTGCCACTTGAAACAGTTTCACTTTATTGACTATCAAAACCATTCATGATTTTGAACAGCTTTCAAATCTCCTCTTAACTTTCTCTGCTCTTAAGGAGAACAATGCCAGCTTCTGCAGTTTCTCCACATAACTGAAGTCCCTCATCCCTAGTACCATTCTAGGAAATTTCTTCTGCATCCTCTCTAAGGCCTTGACATCCTTTCTTAAGTGTGATGCCCAGGACATCACTGCAGGAGTTCCTCAGGGCAGCGTCCTAGGCCCAACCATCTTCAGCTGCTTCATCAATGACCTTCCCTCCAACATAAGGTCAGAAATGGGGATGTTCGCTGATGATTGCACAGTGTTCAGTGCCATTCACAACTCCTCAGATAATGAAGCAGTCCATGCCCGCATGCAACAAGACCTGGACGACGTTCAGGCTTGGGCTGATAAGTGGCAGGTAACATTCGCGCCACAGAAGTGCCAGGCAATGACTATCTCCAACAAGTGAGACTCTAACCACCACCCTTGACATTCAATGGCATTACCATCGCCGAATCCCCCACCATCAACATCCTGGGGGTCACCATTGACCAGAAACTTAACTGGACCAGCCACATAAATACTGTGGCAACAAGAGCAGGTCAGAGGCTAGGTATTCTGTGGTGAGTGTCTCACCTCCTGACTCCCCAAAGCCTTTCTACCATCTACAAGGCAAAAATAAGGCATGTGATGGAATGCTCTCTACTTGCCTGGATGAGTGCAGCTCCTACAACATTCAAAAAGCCTGACACCATCCAGGACAAAGCAGTCCGCTTGATTGGCACCCCATCTACCAGTATAAACATTCAATCCCTCCACCACCGGCGTACTGTGGCTGCAGTGTGTACCATCTACAAGATGCACTGCAGCAACTCGCCAAGGCTTCTTCAGCAGCACCTCCCAAACTCGCGACCTTTTCCACCTAGAAGGACAAGGGCAGCAGGCGCATGGGAACACCACCACCTCCAAGTTCCCCTCCAAGTCGCACACCATCCTGACTTGGAAGTATACCGCCGATCCTTCATCGTCACTGGGTCAAAATCCTGGAACTCCCTATCTAACAGCACTGTGGGAGTACCTTCACCACATGGACTGCAGCGGTTCAAGAAGGTGGCTCACCACCACCTTCTCAAGGGCAATTAGAGAATTAGGGATGGACAATAAATGCTGGCCTTGCCAGCGACGGCCACATCCCATAAACGAATTAAAAAAAAATTAAACACACTTCTCCAGCTGAGGCCTAACCAGCGTTTGAAAAAGGTTTAGCCTGAACATTTTTGCTTTTGTAGTCTATTATTGAAGGCAAGGATCCCATATGCTTTTTGAAATAGCCTTCTCAACATGTCCTGCCGCCTTCAAGGTTTTGTGTACAGACACTCCCAGGTCTTTTGATGCCCCTGTGCACGAGACCCCTGTGCACCAGACATTCCCCAAGCATACTGAAGATACAGAATACTTCACATAAAAGCACACAGCATTATATAGGGTAAATCTTCCAAATTCACGCTCCCAGCACAGAGTCGTGCCCACTGGGAGCACATTTTAGAAATTTGACACGGGGATAATTGGGCATTTTGAAACAGATCAGCTGGCCCCACAGGATTTTCTGTTCATTAATTTCCTGCAGGGAGTGCAAATGTATAAACTCGCCTCTTGTGTGCTGAAATAGACTGAGTCTAGTAACCGCTCGATGTTGAATATCTTTGGAAAATCCAATAGAAATCAGTTTTTGTCACCTATGAAATGAATGCAGATTTCAATGCCAAACATGAAGAACCATACATTACTGTCTTCTTGGGTGCCATAGAACAAACCACTTGTTATCAAAACTCCTCAATTTCCTTATTAATTTCATTTGGCCTATTGTGAATGTCCTATTGACTCAAACTGTCAGTGATGCTTCATTTGGGAAAAATAACTGTGGACTTTGACATGTGAACCTTTGGTATCAGTTTGCAGTGTTCTGCTCTTACACAAGGATAAGGTGTACTGGAACTGATCCAAGGGTCAGGAGAGGTGCACTAAAGATGTGCTTTCTATTTAAAGCTATATCCAAGGTTCTAGTATCGCTGAACTTCAGTGACTAGCTACTTAATATTCAAAAGGCAAATGGTGCTCTCTCGGTCACAGAACATTTGAGGAGAATCACAATACTAACATGGGTATTTGAGGTGTTACAAATGCTTCCAATTGACAACTCCCATCAAATCAAAGCTGCAATCAAGAAAATCTTCACAAAAAGTTACTCAGTAAAATTTAATGTAGATTGATAGTGTCTGAATATTTTCATTTAAAGTATTTTCCTCTGTACAGTGCTCCAATATAGGGTATTGTAAAAATGGACTTAATACTTAATTGCCGTATTTTGCGGTCAGCGGCGAAGGAACTGCGCTTGCCGTTCATTGAACCTATAGTTGCCCAAAGACTTTTTGCAGGCTTTTGAGCGACAACTTACGATATTTGGAGACACTTGGTGTGGCGCCCTCTACAGGGGATCTGGGACCTGTGTGAACAGGGCAAGCAACAGCGTGTCTCTTCAACCAATCAGATTGGCCAATCCTCACTGAGACATGCAGGCCGCGATCTTACCTGAGGAGGCACGTTGGGGGCGGGACTGCTGGTTTCCGGGTTCTAGTCCCGCCCCCAGCGACGTCTGATGATCTGACGCTACTTTCCCCTGATTGGCCTGGTTATGCCCGCCCTGCGGGCTTGCCGGCCAATTAAGGAAAAGCCGGTGTCAGATGACGTCAGTGCATGACACTTCATCTGCTGGTTTTGTTAAAGTGACAGGCACCATAATTTTTTGACAGATGAATTCAGTGTTTGACAGCATTGAGGTGCTGTCAAACACTGAGAATCACTGTCCAAAGGTGAGCCCTTTCACCCATGCTCACCATTGACTCTCTCCTTAGGAGAAAACAGATGGCAGCTGCATGTGAGATTGCAGAAGCCATCTGTCAATTCTCCCGATCAGACGAGGCTTCACAGAAACATCAAATCTTGTCACCTGCAGATACATATAAACAGAATAAAAATATTTCTCACTACATTCTCTCACCTGTCATACTTACCTGTGCACCATTGCACCCATCACACTACCTCAGCAGCCGTCATTTGTACACTTACACTGCAGCAGACCCATGGCTCGCCTCACTGAACCTGGTGGGGTTTTCCGCCATCGGGAAGCCCGCATCAGCAGCCGGAAAATGGTGAAAAACCTCTTAACTACCTGTTAGTAGGCAGTTAATTGGCTCTAATCCCCTTCCTGCCGCTAGGAGACGGGTCCTTGCGCAAGTCGGGGACCCACCCCCCAGGAAGATGATTGGGAGCGGGGTTGGGACCCGCTCCCAATTTTTCCCATTTTCCCAGCAGTCCTGCTTCCAAACCCGCCTCCTCAGAGCTTGGAAAATCCAGCCCGCAGAGTCTAAACCAGGAGGTATAAATTAGAATATTTAATTCACTGTAAAATAATGTAGAGAAAGTGAAATAACGTGAGGGAAAGAAAGATGAAATAAAGAGAAATAAGAGAGACAGAGAAAGTAAAAAAAAATGTTTTTTTAATTTTTAAAAAAATCTCCAAAAATAATTACATTCTGAAAGAATGAGACGCCACCCTTGTAAAATTAAATTTTCAGTGCCAGAGAGGTTGTTTGGCAGTAATTAAGACTTAACATGCCATTAAAAATTCACTTCCACCTGAATGCACCAGCCCTAACTTTTTCTGGCATGTTTATTAGGAAACTAGTGGGTAAATACAGCAACTTCAAGCCCTTCATGGGTTTTTAATGCCAAATCTATTGGCGAGGTACCGATGTATCAAAGCTTGTGGAAGAGCAGGACAAATTGGACAGCAACTTCCGGATTCCCGCATTTAATTGTGTATGCGTGGACGCCAGAAGTTGCTGTCCGATTTACTCCAATAATAACGATGAGCACTGATAGACTCACTGTTATTATTACCACAAAGTCCAGGCCAATATCTCTCTACTTTTGAACACATTCTGTAGAGCCCAGGAGTTGTACTTTTATCTGAATGCTTTCAATATGGATGTTCTGAGAGACACCAAGCGGAGTGCTAACCATGGAACATTGACTTTTATGGAGTTTGGATTTAATAATTTGTTGGTGACCTAATTTCTTTGGGAACATTTCATTTCCGAGCTTTAATCGAGGACTTCTAGGGGCCTTGATTCCAAGTGTCAATGTTTTAGGCGGACTTAATTTTAGAGGGAAAATAATGCTCTTGGTATAAAACTTATTTTGATAGTTTTAATATTGCATATAAGGAGCATGTTCATAATCTCTCTACAAATAGTGAAGAGAAGTTTGGGTTTACCACTGTTTTAAAACTGTCAGTGGTCAACCCAAGAGCACAAAAACCACCAGTAGAACCAATTATTGGAGATGGATCCCGTCAACTTAAGCTCAACATTTTCTAATATTTAGAAGCTTTTTCACCACCAGCACTATATGAGTAATTGCTAATTTCCAAAGTTTAGTGGGGAGCCTCACCTGCCCAGAGTGCAAAGTCAGAAAATGACCCCTCTTTGACTAGGCTTCATTATCATCAACACCATGCCTATTTTTGACATACAAGTAGGAATTGCCTATATAATATGAGCATTGAATCTTATTGCTGTATTATGGTGCACAGCAAAGCTGATTTAGTGCATTGTCTGTAACAAACCTATTTGCATGGCCTTTTGGGTAGATTTGGAAAGAATTTGCACTCTTGCCACAAAGCTAATCTTAGTGGATGGAAATTCGTGCAAGGCTGGCCAACCTTCTCGTGTGAATTCCTCATGTGCACTTCTTGGAGTGAAGCTTTCTGCCAAGAACAGAAATTCATAAAATCTACCTTTTTATATTTTGGCATTATTCTGAAGGAACACTGGGAGCGCTGTTTGTATTTGTAACATGGTTGCACAATAACTAAAGTTAGCTACAGCACTTCATATTGGGTCAGTATTCACTGTCAAAATAACGACAAGGCTAAGGACGCTCCGCTGTTATTTATGGGTAAATGGTATAGCAACTTAAGGCGAGGAGCGAGTGCGTGGTTAAATGCCAATATCCAAAAGTTGCTGTCCGAGTTGTGCCGCTCCGCCGTTAACTTTGCGAAAATGGCATCTTGCCCTTGGCCTCCCCTTTAACCTTGCCACAGAAAGTTAAATCTTTGTCATTACAAGTCTAAGCACACTTTTAACAATGTGGTAAGTGTTAACAACTGCCAATCAACCGCTCTGACACCAAAAATTAACTATTATAAGTGTGAAGCCTCATTCCTTCCAGTTTTGAATTTTTCGGGAGAGTTTAAAAACGTTAAATGCTAATTTTTTTCAAAAAATTCTTACTTCTCCTTTGTCTTTTTTCTCTCTCTCTCTAAATCCAGTCGTTCTTTCCCTCTCTTCATTTCTCTTTCTGTACTTGATTTGACATTGAATTCATCCACCTTCTCGGCCCTTCCTGTGTTTATTTCCCAATCCTTAAATCTGATTGGTTAAGGAGATATCCTGTTGGTTGGCCTGTTCACTCTGGTATCAGATACCCTGTTTCCCTCACTGTGCCGTTATCAGGTCGCAATTTCAGCTACTTTGAGTGAAAAAAAGTTTTGAGCTGAAGGGTGCAGAGGCAAGTCTAATTAACAGCAGATGCCGTTAGATGCCCTGCTGCAGGAAATTCTGGCCCAATGTCTTTAGCTAGAGGACAGAAAATTCATTTTGCAAGAATGTACAATAGCTATAACTGCCAATCCTTTTGTCGACCTACCAGGAATTGTGTTTGAGCTCTCGCCCATATTTTTTCTATGTGGCCAAAAGAGACTCCACGTTGAGTGGAAACCCATGTGCAAATGTACATAAAGACTGGGATCAAACTTGGGAATCCTGTTTGCACATCCTTTCCTTTAATTGAACATTTGCTTGCCTTGTGTGCCTTTTATGGTAGATGCTTGTCCCACTAAACAAGAGCACAGCATTTGAAACTCATAAGCCATCAGTATTCAGCATATAGAGGGTGGTATTTATTTTTGATAAATTCCTCCCTTTTTTCTCTCCACCTCTCCTGAACAAGTTGACTGCTGCTGGGATCTGGTTCTGTGGGTACCAGAAGCCACCCAGTGGTCAAGGGGCCATTCTATAAGCCTGAGCCTAGCTGCTGATCTTGTTCGTATCCACTATCCATGTGCAGTTTTCTTCTTGGAAAAATAGCTCGTTAACCTTTTATTGTTCTTGCGAGAATTGCAGCACATTTGTTTTGCATGTGATTTTGTCATGTGTAAATGATGTGGTGATCTGTTTCAATGTGCCAGACAAATGTGGGGAAAAGTGGCTAAACACATTTTTTTCCACAAATCTAGTTCCCCTCTTTTGATATTAAGTTGTGAATCTGCCAAAATGTTCTCTAGTCTAATATTGCCAGAAACCCCAAACCTTAGCTCACAGTTCTATTCCACTTCTCCGCTGCTCACTACGACGCAGCCTAATGATGTGCAACTTTGATGTCCTGTTTGAAGCTGAAGTCGACATACAGCCCATTATCAAGACAGCCTGCTTCGACCGCTATAATGTCGCACACCTCCATCCCTACTTTAACCACACCCTCTTCATCCATACCTTCATTACCTCCAGGTTCAGCTTCTCCAGTACCTCGTTCCGGGCCTCCACAACTTAACCATTCAGAAAATGCACCTCATCCAGAATTTTTCTATCTCTGTTCTATCCCATACTAAGTCCCAGTCTACTAATCACCTTGTGTCATGCCAGCACCGCATCCCCCAGTTTATTGATTGCAAAATCCGCATCCTCATCTTCAAATCCTTCCACGGCCTTGTCGCCCCGCCCCCCGCCCCTGCAACTTCCTTTGCTCTTGCATCTCAGCTTGCACCCTCTTTTCTTCTGACTTACACCCACTGTGTACACCCCCCCCCCACCCCACTACTGCACTGTCAGAGACAAATCTTTAGCTGTCATACTCCTGCAATCTGGAATTCTCTTCCCAAGCCGTCTGTCATGCTACCTGATGTAATAAAACTCACTACGCACTTGGTTTGAGCATAAAGCAAGGCTTTAATCAACTTGTTTCAGAACATGGAGGTCTAGTTGTACTTCACTAGTTCCTTGTCTTACAAAATGTCCCTGGCAAGCTGGGGCCGACGCCTGATTATTTATACTCCTTGGACGGCGGCACCAGCTGGCCGTCCAGCGTTATTTCACGAGTAGTTTCTTGATGAATGAGATTTTTAACATTCTTCCTGCCTAAAAGATTTGGAAGTCCGACGACTTCCTCGTAGCGGATCAGGGGGACCACAAATAGCCGCAGTCTTTTAGATTTTTGTTTATGGCTAGAAGGCACGTCTCCCCGGACTGTGTCTTGGTCCCTGGGCCGCTTGATCCGTACCGGTGGATCGACAGGGCCCGTGTTGCTCTGATCGACCCGAGGGAGGCTGGGGAGATTGTGACTCCGGGTGCGGGTCCCCACAGGTGCAGAACTGGCTTCATCCTGTTGGATAGTCGGGGATTGACCGGCCTCCTGGCCTCGGGTGGCCATGCCATGGGGAGCGCTCGGCTCTGAGTGGATCCAGTGGGGCAGCTGGCAGACCTCTCGATTCCCCAGTTAGGGCGTCATCTTCGGGGGCGCGCAGAGTGTCGGCATCATCCCCGTGGGTCCCTCTACCGGTTGGGTCCGTGGAACCGGCCGGAAAGGGAGCCAGGTCTTGGAGCGAAACGGTGGATTCCTGGCCATCAGGGTACCGCACGTGCGTGTACGTGGGGTTGACGTCTGTGAGTTCTACCTTGTCGACGAGATGATCAGTTTTAGATGATTGGACAAATCTTCAGAGCAGCACGGGGCCGGGAGCTGCCAACCATGACGGTAGAGATGTCCCATGGGTGGAGCGACGCTGGAAGCTAAAGAATCGCTCGTGAGGTGTGACATTGGTAGACGTAGAAAGGAGAGACCTGATGGAATGCAACACGTCAGGGAGCATAGTTTCCCACTGCTGGTCTGGTAGGTTGCGTGACCTTAGCGCAAGATGAACAGCGTTCCAAATGATAGCGTTGTATCTCTCAACCTGTCCGTTACCGATGGGATGGTACGGTGTCGTTTTATTTGTGGCGATTCCCCGTTGGGAGAGATAACTTTTGCGTTCGCTTGACATGAAGGAGGGACCCCGATCAGAGTGGATGAAATTGGCCGTACCGCAAAGGGAAAAGACTTGATCAAGGCATTTGATCACTGTGGAATAAGCATATTGGGACAGGGGAAAGCAAAGGGAAAGCGTGAATATTCGTCCACCATAGTCAGTAAGTAGGTGTTTCGCGTTGAGGAAGGCAATGGCCCTTTAAAGTCAATGCTGAGTCGCTGCATAGGCTGCATAGCGTGTATGAGCGAGCCATCCGATGGACGGAAGAATTGCGGTTTTAATTCCGCACAAATTCTACAGGAGGAGCACGTTCTTTTCACATCTTCCGTAGAAAATGCGAGATTTTTAGGTCACACAAAGTGCAACATATGGGTAACGCCAGGATGGCATAAGTCAGTATGAAGATCCGCCAGAGTCGAAGTTGACATAGAAGAACAGAATGCATGCGTGAGGGTATCCGGGGCCACATTCTCTTTGCCGGGTCGATAATGTATGGTGTATCCAAAGGCGGCCAATTCCATCCTCCAGAGTTGTATTTTGTAATTCTTGATCTTAGTGCGTTTCCGGTTATCCAGCATAAAGGCCACAGAGCGCGGTTATAAGTGTGAAATGGCGACGAGCGAGAAAATGACTCCATTTACGTACTGCTTCGATGATGGCCATAGCCTCCTTCTCGACAGGAGGATAATGGAGCTCGCTATCCTGCAAAGTTCTGGACAGAAATGCAACGGGTCGACCACCTTGATTCAAGGTAGCCGAGATCGCCACGTCCGATGCATCGCACTTGACCACGAAAGGAAGATTTTCATTAATGGAACGAAGCGTGGCTTTTTCCAGTTGTCGCTTGAGGTTGAAAGCTGAAATAGCCGTTGCCTCTAATGGAAATGACTTTGCGTGAAGCAGGGGCTGGATCTTGTCGGAGAAGTGGGGTATCCATTTCGCATAATAGGCAAACATGCCAAGTGCCCGACGAAGAGAGCCGAGATTCATAGGGGGAGGGAGCTCCTGAAGCGGACAAAGTTTCTCCGGATCCGGATTGATGACACCGCTGGCCACCCAGTAGCCAAGGATGTTGACTGATGGTACTGATTTCATAGATTTGGACTCATTTAAGGTTAAGTTGCGACGACGGAGAACATCAAAACATTTCTGGAGGTTGGCATCATGCTCCTTCTGGTCATGGCCAGCAATGGTGATATTATCCAGATATGGAAAAGTGTCCGTTAAGTTCTCCTGTTTGACTAGGCTATCCATTGCCCGTTGAAAGATGGCCACCCCATTGGTGACCCCAAATGGAAGGCGACAAAACTGGTAAAGCCGACCATTGGCCTCAAAGGCCATATACTTCTTGTCGGAGTCCTTTCATGGCACTTGATGATATGTGTTCTATAAATCAAAAGTTGAAAATACCTTGTAGCTGGCAAGGTTATTGACCATGTCATCGATGCGTGGTAGTGGGTAGGCATCCAGGTCGGTGTACTGGTTAATAGTTTGTGAGTAATCGATGCAAAGACGTTTCTTGTGTTGCTTCAGAGGATTTTCAACAATGACGACTTGAGCCCACCAGGAAGATGAACATGGCTCAATGATACCGTCAGCTAGAAGGCGAGAGATTTCTTTCTTGATAAAGGATCGATCATCTTGGCTGAAACGTCGTGATTTAGTGACTATGGGCTTACATCGGGGGGAAAGATTGGCAAACAAGGAGGGCTCGTCGAGCGAAGCCACCGAAAGCGCACAAAACAGTACTTTGGGAATAGTAAGCTCCGGCTTTGACCCTCCCAACTCAAAAGTGAGTCTTTTGTGTTGTTTCTGGAAATCCTGTCCCAAGAGCACATCACTGCATAGGTTCTTGAGCACCCCGAGCCAGGTGGAGAAATAAGTGCGGCCATTGAGAATAAGATAGACAAGACAAAAGCCGGAAGAGTTGGTGGTCAGTGTCGTCAGAGCCATTGCAATTTCCCTGTCTGAGGGGTAAATACGCAGTTTTAACTTACTGACAGCCCGCTCACTAATGAAGCTGTCAGAGATGCATGTCGATAGTGCACTCAAAATGTGTCCATTTACCTAAACCTTCATGGCTGCATGGGACAGACTTTGGGGAAAAACAGCTGTGACGGGAGGAGGTGCAGTTTTACCCTTGACAGCTGCAACCTTAGTAGTGGTTCTTGGGGGAAGAGCAGTTTTATAGATTGCAGCTGTAACCTTAGTAGTGGCTCTTGGGGGAGGAGCAGTTTTATAGATAGTAGCTGCAAAACTAACAGGAGCTCTCGACCGGTATACCTCAGAAAAGTGGCCTTTCTTACTAACAGCGGCTCTTGACTGGCATACCTTAGAAAAGTGACTTTTCTTGCTGCAATGATTGCAGGTCGCGTTACGAGCAGGACAAAATTTCCTATAATGGAACGCACCTCCACAGAAGAAACACTTCCTTCCAGATTGCCAAGATGCCGCTAGTGCAGGGTCGTCATCAGTGTAGGTTTCTAGGGTAGGGTTGTCATCAGCCAGGTTGGAGTCGTCATCCACGAGGGCTTCCGCCCGAGGCCTATCGAAAGAGTCACTAAAAGTGATAGCAGCATCCCGTGCACGTGGCGAAAGATAGGTGTCTGCATTCCTCTTTGCTAAGTCCAGAGAACATGCCTGGTCATAGGCAGCCTGTAACTTGAGGGTTTTATTCTCCAACAGGCGCTGACGTATGAAGGGAGACGCAATCTCATTAATAAAGGAATCACGAATTAACTCCTCTTGGTACTGTTCAGCTGTAACAGCTTTAAGATTACAATCCTTGCTGAGCTTGCGAAGTTTCTGAAGGAATTCGTCAAGTGATCCCCTGGGTTGTTGTCGAGTTGTGGCCAGTAGATGCCGAGCAAAAATTTCATTTGGGGACTTGACATATAGCTGCTGTAGTATTTGGATAGCGGCATCATAGTCTACACAGTCTTCGATATAATCAAACACATGAGGGGATACATAATTAGCAAGCATTCGTAACTTGTTATGAACATTCTCACCACACTCTTCAAGGAAGTTGCTAAAGGTACGATACCAGTGTTTCCATACATTAGCAGCTGTAAGTCAATTCGGGTCCAGTTCGAGACAGGCGGGTCTGAGTAGTTTCTCTATGATGGATCGATTACTTGTCTGAGTTCCCTTCTACGGTTCGAGTCGTAGCTGGCTGTTCCCAAATCACCCAAAGCATGGAGTCGATATCAAGTTGATTAAATTGACTTAATAAAACTCACTACGCACTTGATTTGAGCATAAAGCAAGGTTTTAATCAACTTGTTTCAGAACATGGAGGTCTAGTTGTACTTCACTAGTTCCTTGTCTTCCAAAATGTCCCTGGCAAGCTGGGGCCGATGCCCGATTATTTATACTCCTTGGACGGCACCACCAGCTGGCCATCCAGCGTTATTTCACGAGTAGTTTCTTGATGAATGATGAGATTTATAACACTACCTGTCACATTTACACTAGATATTTTCTTAGATTCAACATCATTGGTCACTTCCATAAGCGGACCTCATCCTCTACATTCCGGAGCGCATCTTTTTTGACCAATATTTAGTTAAAGGGTAGCTTGACCCAGGGATTGCAACGGTGAAGTCACATTCTACACCGGCTACTGAAGTATAACACAAGCCACTATGTGAATTCTCTTTTCTTTATGGAAGTGGAAAGTATAAGCACTTTATTGAGATGAAACATAGGCCTAGAAATTCACTATGGCCCCGCCAGCTGGCTAGCGCCCAAAAGGTAGCGCTGGGCGCGGAGCCAGTTGCGACCGTCAGATATTCAGTTTTTGCGCCCCAAGTTGGAACTGGGCGCTATTCCAGGGTGTGCCTGCCCCCGCTTGGGGCGCTGAAACTGAATTTCAGCGCTCTAGGTGCCGCTGCGCCACCCGATGTGGTGCGGCAGGCTGCGGTACTGCAGGCCTCCTCCTTCTCTTAAGGTGGAGGTGCCTGCAACGGAGAGATCGCCGCTGGATTGTGCCGGCAAATGAACCTGGCACCACGGAGAAGTGCCGGGCTAGCGGAAAGCAGCCGGCAATGCCGCGGGGGGGGGTGGTGGAGGAGGCCGGGGAAGGAGGTGCGGGCAGGCGGCCGCCGAAAAAGCAGCCGGCCGCACCTCCACCTTTATGCGCCCCACTAAGGCTGCAGTAAGGCCCTGGTCTCCGGATGTTAGTAGCAGCCGCCACGGAGGAGGCGGCGGCAACTGAATATGGGCGTCGGGCCGGCATCGGGGCGGAAACGGGGCACTGCGCACACCGATGACGTCATCGGTGCCGGCGCAGCGCAACCGGCTACCGCCGCCATTACCGCCGAGCTCAATATCAGCGCAACCTCCTCTACTGGCGCAGAAGCCCTCTTTAGGCGGTAACTGGGCGCAAAGCTTGCAGCGCCTTACTGAATTTCTAGGCCATAGGCTTTGGACCAACAGCTGGTTTATTTACATAATAAAATAATGAATGAACTGAATCCACAGTAAGAATGTATATTTCCCTATCCGCCTCTATTGTAAAGACAATGAAGATGCAATGTGCTTTCTCTCTAAACATAGGCACATCATCTCTAGCTTAAACCTTTTAAGCAAAACTAGTTTAGGCTTTAAAATATAGTTAGCCTTTTCCTGCTGGCTGCCAAAACCGTAGCCCTTCTGACTGAGAGAAAGAGACTCCCCTAAGAACTGTGGGTGACCACATACCTTTCAAGACTTAATAACCCTGAGACGATACCCACTAATATTCAATGAAGACAATCCTTATTGATGGCCTAAGTTGCTTATCAATGAATATGACCGTTTCAGCTAACTTTCCCCAGAGTGTTTCATTATTCACAGCTTCAGCATCTTGCATTAGTAAGCAACAACAATGCTTTGTTTTGATTGACTCTACAGCCCTCTGGACTCAACATAAGAGTTCAACAATTTCAGATCATAACCTCGGCCCCTATCACATATATATATTTTCTTTTTTTTTTATCCACACTTTTTGTTTGGCCCTTTTTTGCTTCCCTCCCACATGGCAGCTGTCCTTCATTCCACCAGCGCGATTCACACTTCATCTAGAACCATCCTTTGTTCCTTAACCTGTCCCATTACCACCTCCTCTTGCCTTGAATATCTCTTAATGTCTCTCAATGTCTCTTACATAGAAACATAGAAGATAGGAGCAGGAGTAGGCCACTCGGCCCCTCGAGCCTGTTCCGCCATTTAATGAGATCATGGCTGATCATCCAAATTCAGTACCCTGTCCCTGCTTTCTCCCCATATCCCTCGATCCCTTTAGCCTTAAGAAATGTATTTAACTCATTCTTGAATATATTTAATGAATTGGCCTCAACTGACAAAAAAGAGACTAGAAAAGAGCTGTGTTTTGCCTCTTTACTAGTCCTATCACCATCTCGTCTTGTTTTGAATACCTCTTAATGTCTATTCACTTCTTTTGTTCCCTCCCCAGCCCTCCTTTCGATCTATTTCATTTCCTTTCCAGTTTTGAAAAAGGGTTTCGACCCGAAACGTCGACTCTAATTTCTCTCCACGGATGTTGCCTGGCCTGCTGAGTTTTTCCAGCATTTTCTGTTATTTCTAGCTGAATCATATTTGTTCAATCCACATCCATCTGCTTGCTGAAAGATCCAAATCCCTTTTTGATGCTGACTTATTTATTCGCATTATGTTGCATCCATAATGGATGAATACAGCAATTTCTTTATCATTCAGCTGCAGAGCAGTGAAGAAGGCAGAAATTACAGTGGAAATATCAGTGAAGCCTAGAAGTGGATTCTCGATTTTTATTATGTTGGAGAAAATGGGAAATAATTGTGAAAAATGTAGGGGAAGGGAGAGCCTCTTTTAGACTGTAGGACAAAAAGTGTCCCGATAATTGCCATAAGCTGCTACACCAGAAACACTACATATTCTACTATATAACATCTTACTGTGGGTGGATAGTAAAAACAGCCAAATTGATGTTCGAATTATCCAGATTACTGCCTATTTTCTTCTCTTATCTCCTCTTCTGAAGGTGATGATGCCAGCTGGGCTGTAGTTCCATGGGTACCAGCAGCCCTCAAAGTGACCATTCTTCATGTGTGGAGTTTAGATGGTGAGAGTTGATGGGCTATTCCATCACGAAGGGCATCACAGCCAATCGTAATCCTCTCCTCACCTGATGTTTAGACATGTGCACACTGAAATATAGATAATAATCAGGAACAATAATCATGGATAATTTCCCCCTCCAGGGCTCTGTGGTCAATTGTAATGTCCGTAGTTCTGCCCTGACTAACTAACTCACCACAGACCAGGGGACCGAGGACTTTGTGGTCTGTGGTTTATTGCAAATTCAAGTGGTAAAAGTCAGAAAAACATATGAAGAAAGTCCTGTGTAAATATTTCTCTCCTGCACTTGAACTGCATTTTGTACTTTTACAATCCACCTGCATTCCCAATGCATGAAAGGTGTGTGTGTAATCAGTAAGAGGAGCTCCATGGTGCTAAAGTCACGACATTGAACTTCTTGCAGCACTGATTTGCTGACCTGAGGGTGAAAGAGATGCCACCTCCCTCCACATTGCTCTGCTGATTTCTTTGGGTGGCCTCCTTCCCATTGAACCTAGCAGCTGGGTTTTCCTGTTGCTGATTTTAGCAGAGAGGGTCTGCAGCAACGTTCCCTGTAAGCTGTGTGGTCAGGCAGCTCTTTTCCAATGTTGAAGTTCACGATGCGCGAACCTGTGAATGGACCATGCAGCCCCTTAAAGGGGCTGTGCACCCCCAAAAAATTACAGGGAACATTGGTCTGCAGATCTGAATCCTAACATTTAGGACTCCCCTCCTACTGCCACCCATTTCCCGATGCCTTTTTTGTGATATTGTAACTGGAATAGTGCTCCTGTCCCTGAGATTTCTGGTGGGATCAGCAACGCAAAGCACCGTAAGTGCCAACTAGTTACTAAGGCACTAAGCACAAAGTGGGTTTTCAGGGCCAGTAGGTCATACTTTTTTGCTATTTACTGTTGGAAAGATATGCTGCCTCTTACCTGCCCAGCTGGAACCGGAGGATTTATTTTCAGGAGGTTTTACAGCTTGGATTTGCTGCCTTGCTATGGTTTAATTTACAGCCTGTCTCATCATTCAGGGACCAAAAGCAAGAGAGGGTGAAAAAAAATATCAAGCATCGGTGCTGAAACTTGATTAACTCTTAGAAAATATCAAGGCAACAGATCCTGAATTTTTAAAATATTTTATACAAACACTTTGACCAAATGGAAGATTTAATTCCATGTAGTCAAACTTGACCTTTTTCTACCCCTGGGGGAGGTATGTCTGTTACTTAAGGGATGCTTCACCATATTCAATTTGTTGGGAGTACAATGTGCTTTATTAGTTTAGCCATTCAAGAGAATTTATTTTGAAGATATACTGCATAACGCTGGGGTGACAAGGCCCCTCGGAAAGGAAAGCATGTTTTATGGTGGAATTTCTGTGTGGAATGTGATTGGTAAGATAATGAATTAGAAAGCAGAAATGCACACGTTCCATGGACACGAAAATTACAGCTACTGTTGGCATGTCTGGTGCATGCCAGAATATCATGTGTAGCACCCAGCTGAATTTCCAATATGTCAATCTGGAAGATAAGGCTATTGCCAGAAGTAACAGTGGAAAATTACCCAATGGGGAAGAAAATACTGTTGCAGATGTGTAACTGAGGTGTTAACCCACGTGTTTTAAATGTGTTCGTACCGCCATTAAAATAGCAGAAAAAGGAATTTGATACAAGTACTTTGTGTTTGTATAATAACATCAATGACTGTCATTTTTACCCTAAAGTTGTAGAATTATTGCAGGAGTCCAGAGGATGGCTACTAGGCTGATTACTAAAGTTAGAAGGCTGAGATATGAGAACTGGGGCTTTGGAGGATGAGGAAGGATATGATAGAGCTCTTTAAAATGTGTACGAGTATGGAGAATTTGGATCCAGGAAAGTTCTCCTATTGGGCATAGGATTTCAGGACTAGACCACACAGTTTAAAATTTAGGGTGTCAAAAGAAAGTAGGAAATTTAAGCAACTTTCGTTATTATTTTGGAATAGATTACTACTGGGATGGTGGGACAGAAACCGTGGCAGGTTTTAAAAAAGACAGGATGTACTCCTCGTTAAGCAAAAGGATACAGTTCCATTAATTCTAGAATTGCAGGTAATGAATCTAATGGATGGTTTGGAATGGCAGGCTAGATCGACCAATGGTCTCCTGCCAAAAATACAGCTGTGCTACTATGCCTCCTTATCTCCCAGTGTGGTTGCAGCTATGATCATGGCCCTGGTCTCACATGTATGGACACCAGAACATAGCAGTCTGTAATAAATGTGATGGAAGATGCATTACAGCACACCAAAAAAGTGTTTGGATTTAAGATTGTTGACCGTATCAAAACCTGGTTAAAGTGAGACTGATAGCACAGGAGTGAAGGGCTTGGCAAAGGCATAACTTTTATGAAGAGTAAAAGGCAATCAGGACCCAACAGACTTGTCCTTTTTTGATTGATCCCAGCACTACTTACCCACCATCTCACCGTATCTGTCATTTCCTTCTCTTCCCTAGAAACATATTCAGTTATTTCTTGAACCATTTATATTATTTAGTTCAGTGGCCTTTCCTGGTAACTCGCCTCAGAACGCTTCCCTTTTCTGTAAAAACAATTCTGTTTAACTTTTTTTTGTACTCCTAACTTCCTAATTTGTAACTTTTATTGTTCCACTTTGAACCTTTTGTCATAGTGACCAATTTTTTTGGATCAGTTTTGTCAGTTTCCTTTATAATCTTAATAAAAAACTTCAATTAGGTTACCTCAATATCTGCCCTGTTATAACTTCTGCAACCTTTCAGTAATTTCAAAAAATGTTGCCTGAATTATGTGAAGTGGATCTGCTCTCTAGTAATTGGCTGGCTTGGTAGTATTTCTCCCTCATAATAAGCATTTACTGCTGTGTTAAACTTCTGTCAGAAAATGCAGCATAGTGTTAAAACAGAAAAATTGAACTTTAACACAAAGTCTGCTATTTTCAACTGGGCGTTAAGTCAATTTAAAAATAACGGACACTTGGGGAAAATAGCTCAGGCAATTTGCTTGTTATAACAAACACATGCAGCCAGTGCTGCATGAAGTATAACAACCAGAAGATTGTTTAATCTTGTAACAGATGGTACTATAAATCTAAGGTTTTTAATGAGGGTGCAGTATAATGTCCACCGTAAGTCCAGTCACAACGTTTGCACGTACAGGTTTGATACTAATTGGGCAGCATCTGAATGGACATGTCACTGATTCAGTAAGGGAGTAAGCTTTTGAGGCAGTGGGATTAGAGGAAGACGGAAGGTTTTGCATTACATATCACCTTCACCATAACTAACTTGGGAGTACATATTAGCCAGTGTTGATGCAAGTTGGGATTTGAGCCATTTTCCATCATTCTCCTCTCATTAAAGAGAACCTACACAGACAAAAAGATGAACAGTTAATAGATGGGATCAGCATGTAGCTTTGTATTTGCACTTCTTGAAAAATCGTTAACTGTTGCTGTAAAGTGTGAAAATGATATGGTGTAAATGTTACTTTTAATGGTTTGATATTCCTGCAGATTTTTAAAAATAGAGTTGAGTTTGCTGTCAGGAAATAACATCAAAATTGAGCAATTATTTTAATACATAACTTAAATTTAGGTTAACCCTTTGTGGACTGTAACAACATTTCTTGCAAAATTCCAAATTAGTACACAGACCACAAGCTTATTCTGATAATACAATTAATGAAATGTGGATCTTCAGACTTTCTTCACTCTGCTTTATAAAATTGCAGCAAATTTATTTCTGGATGTTACGCTGACCTTTATGATTAACTAGTGCATCAGTGCTTGCTATGCCTTCCACTGGCTTAAGGCACTGATTGTCAACTTTATTCAACCACATGAAATGCCAATTTTGTCCCAACAAATAAATATTCATGAGATTATTCTATATTTTTTCCGTGCTTTCACATTGAGGCAAGGGGATTACTTTGGGCTGCCACAGTGACAGCTTCACTTGACAGCTAAAGTACAGCGCCCATTTCCACCCTGTAGAGAGGAATAAGGAGTAACATTTGAAGCTTTAAAAAACCCCCAAAGAACTCGTCCATTTATGACGTGACTCTTTGGGACTAGAGGAAGTGAATAGTTTAAAACAAATTAAGAGAAACAAAAGGAATGGTGCTGATTCACCACATGAACTTCATTCCTCCATCTTTATAATGGTTGTGACAAATGCACCACAAAAACTGTAATGAATTCCAGTGACAACACTGTGGGAGTACTACGTTCCATGCCCTCCGTAGTGGTATGCAGCAAATTTACTTCACTGTGACAAATGCACGAGAGTGAATATGACTTATAATTTGCATTGTGATATTGATAGAGTCACAAAATGCATTTTTGCTGTAGCATAAGAGTTTAACCCATTATTTAATAGAATAAATCTGTGTACTATCACAGCTGAAAAGCATTTTTTCAGTGCGTAAACAAGTACCTATAGTGCCACGCCTGCAGAGTTAAAAGTGTTAATATTTTTACTTCCAGTCTGTTTACAGCCATTACTTGTAATCTGCACCTTGCAGCCTGGTGTGCCTGTGGCCTTTTTACGCCCATTAGCCCCGATCATCAAGTAGCAGAGACCTGTGATCTGGAGTTGCTTCTTTGGTTTCGGAAGACGTGATTTTGTTAGGATTTTCTGTTTGCATTTGCTGGTACTTAATCTCGGAAGAAAAGATTTTCATGCTTTGAATGAGCAAATGGAGGGGAAATGAAGCTTCTTTGATTACACCAAAAGTACAGTCTCCATTGCAAACTGTACTGCAAATTATCCATCGCCGCCGCCTTTAGCCATGACTGTGATGCCAGGATTAATAGGTGAAATATATCAACCTGTGACAAATGTGCAAGAAATACAAAAGATTCCTGGGAGATTAAGCATGGTTGGAATAATGTGCAGTTTTAAAAGTGCAGTGTCGTCTTTGTCTTGTCTTGCCCGTGTTCTGTTCCACACTATCTGAATTGTTTGTTAATTGTTTTGTTCTCTATACCACATTCTATGTTGATTTTATTGTTTCTATCCATATTATATGTATGTGTATGTGTGTATATATATGTATATGTGTGCATAGAAGCTGTCTGTGCCTCACTCTGGAGACACAATTTCACATTGATCTGTAAACTGATCCAGAGCAGCTTGACTTGGCTGGTTGCTGCTGCATACACCATCTCAAATGTGTTTTCCTTGGGTTAACATATTCTGGATCAGCTTCTGGGCAGTTTTAAATTTGTGATCCCTATTAAAATGAATGAAAACAAAATGAGGTACTTTGAACAGAAAGTACTCCCCCTAGACCTTCCTTAGCTTTTAAAGCATATTGCTTTGAAAGAGTTACAGGAAACTTTTTTATCCGGCACCAACGGGACCGGCGTGGTGCCAGTTTATCAAAAAGTCCGGATTACAGAGAGGCATAGTAAAAGGTACTAGAGCCCCGTACACAGCAACATATCCGGGCTTCCCTGTTGCTTAGCAACAGGTGCAGGAACCCCGGCCACAAGATCCAGGTGTCCCTGTTGCTTAGCAACAGGTGCAGGAACCCCGGTTACACAGATTCAGGAACAGCCACTAATATGAAGTAAAACTTACCTGAACCTACTCCTGAATTTTGCCAGTTAACAGAGATTTCCGGTTATTTAGGTGCCGGTAAATCGAGAGTTTCCTGTCAAAAGGTTGGTGGCGGGGGGAGGGGGGATGGCAGACCACACAATAGAAATGTCTCACTTTGCCAGACTTAGTTATAAAATGGAATCCTTTTACAAATTCATTCTTGCTTGATGCAACAAAGTTTCATTGTACTGTAAGATTGACAGTATATCAGCTAGTTAAGCAATGCATGTAGATAATTTGAAGAAAGAGATTAAGCTTTACGTTAATTTTTATCCATATTAAACACAGTTGAGAGTGCAGTTCTGCACTGACTCATTTAATTGCTGCTTTTTACATTGAGAAACCAGGGGAAGGGCCATCGCCCAAAGTTCAGAGCCACCCAAACTGAACAGATTAAGAGAAATGAGTTAAATCAGGAAGTACTGATTTGGTGACACTAGTTGTCGATTTTAGCTGGCCTGTGGGCCCCCTGTGGGGGGAGGGGGTACAGTTAAAATGGAGTGAGGGACTTGCCCACAACTTTCCCGACTCAATCTGACCGACGGCAAGGACACACGCCCCTTGCCAGCAGGGTGTTCTTTAAATATGCATATCTGGTTCCGATATATCTGAGCTATTTTAACTGGAGACCGGAGCGTGGGAGCAGTAGTGGCTTTACCTGCCAGGGCCAGAAGAAGCCCAGCAAGGTAAGTTTTTTTTCAGTTTCCTTGTGGGCCAGGAGGTGCAGGAGTGCCTCTCATACCTGGACTTTCCCTGACTGGAGTTTCCCTCTCTGCACATTTGTCTTGTGCTGGGGACTGATCCCCGGCGGCCTCCTGCCACCCAGTTTTAACATCTGGGCCTCCACTTCCTGCCAACTTGCCAGCTGTTTTGATCAGGACATCAGCAAGCGACATGCTAATGAGGCCCGGCCTTAAAATCGGCCAAGGCTGCCTGCTACTGCTTCTGGAGCTAAAATCGAGCGCCGAGATTTGATTTAGATGCGCGAAGATTGTAGAAGAAAAGAAAGAATGAGGGAGACAAGTTAGTTCCATAACTTTCAGGCACTTGGAAACAATGGTTGAGAATAGGAGACTCTGCATTGAGTTTTGATATCAACATAATGGGGATGTAGGGAGGAGGAAGGGAATGCAGGATTGTATATTTGGACCTCAGAAAGAACAGGAGAGGAGAGTTTAGATTAACACTGGCTATAGACGTATTGATAAAATAGCAATAAGAAAGGTAGTGACTGAGAGAGCAGCTTTTTATTGCATCGGTACAGGAATGCAAAAGGTACCTACTCAGATACAGGAATATTATTCAAGTTTTGGACAGACTTGGGTTTTGCAGAGGGGAAAAGAAGTGTTTGTGAGCTAAAGAATAGAGTAGTATTCCCTGAAGGGCAAAGTATAGCTGGATGAGCCATTCTAATAATGGATACAGCAGTGAGACATAGTGACTTCTTCAGGAATTCTAATGCTGATTAGACTGTGTTATTTTTTTTACAGTAATGGTCAGAGATATAATGCTAGAAACTGCTGATATACTATTCAGGCGTTAAATGTGGAATACTAAAAGATTTTCTCGGGTGCCTGGTTCGAGATGCATGGGAAGAGGTGGCTGACTGAGAATAGGCACCGTTAGTCAGCCTGACTCCGGTGTAGGACTCTTACAATGCACATCCCAAAGAGGTGTAACTCTGCCAGAATCCCAGCAGGCTGTCTTGCAAGCTTGGCGTAGTGGTAGCATTCTTGCCACTGAGTCAAAAGATTATGGGCAGAAATTCCAATCCCTATGGGGGTGTACGCGCTGTGCACTCACCCGTAGAGACGTCGGAAATGCCGGTTTCAGGCATGCACGGCGCATGCGCTGAAAACTGGCATTTCCGATCTGTCGAGAAAGCTCTTGACAGATCCCCCGGCTGCCCTGGAGAAGGGCCTCTGCGGGTGGAGAGTTCCATTTTTTGGAGACCCTCCGCCCGCAGAAAACACTTACAATTCTTGCGCCTGGTAAAAGCAGGTGCAAGGCCGGCTTTTACCAGGCTAAGAGCTGAAAAAAGTTTTAAAAAAAATTTCCACTGATTTATCATTTAAAAATACTTTAAAGAAAGGTAAGTTTATTTTTAGCCCTGTTAAAAAGTTTAATTATTCTTTTCAAAAATTTTAATTTTTGTTTAAAATAGTTAATTTATGTAATTTCAAGTCATTTTAAAAATGTGATTTATAAAAAATGTATTTAAAGTTTTACTATGTCTTCCTGTCAAATGTATGAAGGGAGATTCCCTTCTCTGATTGGCTCCCCGTGGCCCACGTGATTCCAGGGACGCTGCAAACCGCTTGCGCCTCTGGGATACGTGGGCCCTGCGCACCGGCAGTTTGGAGAGACTCAGCAGCGGAACTCTGCGCCTCCTGGGAGCCCTCCGGTCTTGGCGCAGATTATTACAGATCGCAGCCCTCCGCCTGCGGGAGGCCTGCAAACGGAATTTCTGGGCCTATAGATTTTAAGCTTTACTGCAGGACTTGAGCACAAAACTGATTAATTGGTCATTTATCTCATTGCTGTGCACAAATTGGCTGCTGCATTTGCCTACATAACAGTGGTTGATTACTCTTCAAAAGGTAATTAATTGGCTGTAAAACACTTTGGGATTTTCTGAGAATGTGAAAGGCGCTATATAAACGAAAGTTTATTTGTTCTTGCAGCAAATCAGAAAGCGCATTTACTTCTTCCACTGGGCCGAGTCAACTCGAGCCGCCAACATTCACACTTTACAGGAAAAATAAATGCTTTGCAGCTGACATGAGGATTGTGCTGAGTATTAATTTTTCATTAGTTACAATATAGTGTGAGTCCAGTATTAAACAGCAATACATTTTCCTTGAAGAACTGAGAGTGAAAGTGTGGGACAAGATGATTTTAGGCACAGTTACTTGATAAGTGTCGTTTGCTCCTTTTTAAAAAAATCAAAATAGGTGTAGATTTAGGGCTCCTTGAAAGGAATTGAAAGGTATCTAGAATTAATGTCTGGTGCATGATTCTTGGCTGTATTGCTGCTAATTCCTCAGTGACATTTTCACCCTCTTGCTTTGCCTTCCTGGTCATCAATCTCCATGCTTAGGAGTAGGACTTTTTTTAGGCAAAGTTATGGAGACTGCAGAAAATGACACGTATTCTGGAATCTCTTGGTGGGGAGGGGTGGTGGGTGTGGTGGTAGTACTGTAAGGCTACCCTGATTGGTCCAGACAGCCAATGCATTGCTTCAGGATCCCAGTGGTATTTTCCATAATAAATGCTGGTTGTGGTATAAAATTTGTTGTGTCTGGTTCTGTCCATGGTTGATCATATGCCCTGAGCTATAGCTCCATAACCTTGGTCACCCAGGAGCCATCCTTTGACTCTTCAAGGGTGACACAGATGATTGCTTTAAAATCAAGATCCCAGAAAAGCAGGTATTGACCTGAATGATTCTGTGCCAGCTGTTACATACTAAGTGCACGGTGATCTATATTAAAAAATTATCTTTCCATTCAGCATTGTGCAGAAGACCTGAATGACAACATAGGCCGTAATTTTAATCAGGAGGTGGGTCGAGGTGGGGGGCTAGAAAGCGGTCGGGAGAATGGATTTCCCGTAGGCCCTGTTGAATTTAACGACAGGGCCTGATTTGCATTTCAAAGCTCTGTTTTCCACCCACAGTCAGCCAGACGGAGAGGCTGACTGGCTGTGGGTGGGTAGGCCTGCGGCACTAGGCCACAGAGAGGAGGGAGGGATTGGGTGGGGGGTGGTGGGGGGTGGTCAGGAGCCGGAAAAGTATAGGTGGGGGAGAGAGAGGATTGGGGCCGACTGGAGGCGGAGGGGTGGGGAGGAGAGGATCGGGGCTGGAGGAGGGAGGCCTCATGGGGGGGTCTCTGATCGCAGGAGGTGGGTGAGGCAGGGACGCTGGATCTGGGAGGTAAGCTAAAGGCATTTACCTCCTGGATCCAGCAGTCCTTGCCTTACTTTAGCTGGCAGGTTCCCCAAGGCCTGAGAAACCCAACCAGCCAGAGTTAAGTTTGTAATGGTGGTTAAATCTGAGGCACGCTAGCCTCATTATATTTAAATGGGTGACCCACCCCCTCCATCCCAACTCTGTTAAAACCAGAAGTGGGCGGGTTGGGGTCGGGATTCAGTTTTTTAATACTTCAACCTCCCACCCGAACCCAACCCATCCATTTGTGGGGTTAAAATTCCCCCCATAGTTACAGTTGGTGACCACTGGAGTCTGAAATTGTGTTGCTGTTGGTTAATCACAAACTGATGATGTCATTGACCCTGCTAAGCATTACGTCTGTGACTTCCCTGATACATACGTGGACAGCAAACAGGCTAATACTGCTGATGTTACCAGTGCTAGACCGGAAGGAGTCTAAAGTAAAAATCAGAAAGAGGGGAACTTTGACATCCATTTGTAGTGCCATAGGGGTGCTACTTTCTGAAGGAGATGGCACAGCTTGTGTGCTAAACCTCAACCTCCTCGGGCCAATGTCATTACCAGATGGTTCTACCTGATGCAACCTATAGTGTAGCAGAACTTTGGGATTTGACGCAACACCTCGTTTGCTACCTGACATCATGGTAATCCCTTTCAGCTCTTGCTGCTCCTCTGCCAAATCCAGTGCTAGTGAGAAACTGAATACAGTCCTTGTAGTGTGCAAAAACCGAGAATGTGCAAAGAAAGTTTGCAGCAACTCGTATTTAAATATAGGCCCCAGCTTTCGCACTGGAGCCTCTCCAGCCATACCATTTGAGCAAGATGAATGCATCAAACAAGTACTGCATTAGTATGGCAATATTGGGCACAACACTCTTATTTAATAATATAGAAACATGGAAGATAGGAGCAGGAGTAGGCCATTCGGCCCCTTGAGCCTGTTCTGCCATTTAATGAGATCATGGCTGATCATCTAAATTCAGTACCCTGTCCCTGCTTTCTCCCCATATCCCTTGATCCCTTTAGCCTTAAGAAATATATCTAACTCCTTCTTGAATATATTTAATGAATTGGCCTCAACTGCCTTGTGTGGTAGAGAATTCCACAGGTTCACCACTCTCTGGATGAAGAAATTCCTCCTCATCTCAGTCCTAAATGGCTTACCCTTTATCCTCAGACTGTGACCCCTGGTTCTGGACTCCCCGCCATCAGGAACATCCTTCCTGCATTTAGTCTGCCTAGCCCTGTTAGAATTTAATAAGTTTCAATGCGATCCCCTCTCATTCTTCTAAACTCCAGTGATTATAAGCCCAATCTCTCTTCATATGTCATTCCTGCCATCCCAGGTATCAGTCTGGTGAATCTTCGCTGCACCCCCTCCATGGCAAGAACATCCTTCCTCAGATAAGGCAACCAAAACTGCACACAATACTCAAGGTGTGGTCTCACCAAGGCCCTGTACAACTGCAGCAAGACATCCTTGCTCCTGTACTCGAATCCTCTTGCTATGAAGGCCAACATACAATTTGCCTTCTTAACCGCCTGATGCACCTGCATGCTTACCTTCAGTGACTGGTGCACAAGGACACCCAGGTCTCATTGTACTTCCCCTTCTCCCAATCTATTGCCATTCAGATAATAATCTGCCTTCCTGTTTTTGCCACCGAAGTGGATAACCTCGCATTTATCCACATTATACTGCATCTGCCATGCATCTGCCCAATCACCCAACCCGTCCAAATCATACTGGAGTTTCTCTGCATTCTCCTCACAGCACACACGCGCGCCCAGCTTTGTGTCGTCTGCAAACTTGGAGATATTACATCTAGTTCCCTCGTCTAGATCATTAATATATATTGTGAATAACTGGGGTCCTAGCACCGATCCCTGCGGTACCCCACTAGTCACTGCCTGCCACTCGGAAAAAGACCCGTTTATTCCAACTGTTTGCTTCCTGTCTGCCAACCAGTTCTCTATCCAAGTCAGTACCTTACCACCAATCCCATGTGCTTTAACTTTGCACGCTAATCTTTTATGCGGGACCTTATTGAAAGCCTTCTGAAAGTCCAAATACACCACATCCACTGGTTCTCCCTTATCTATTCTATCAGTTACATCCTCAAAAAATTCCAGTAGATTAGTCAAGCACGATTTACCTTTTGTAAAACCATGTTGACTTTGTCCGATCCTGTCACTGTTTTCCAAGTGCTCTGCTATTACATCTTTTATAATGGACTCTAGCATTTTCCCCACTACTGATGTCAGGCTTACCGGTCTATAATTCCCCATTTTCTCTCTACCACCTTTTTTAAGTAGTGGGGTTATATTAGCTACCCTCCAATCCATGGGAACGGTTCCAGAGTCTATAGTATTTTGGAAGATGACCAGCAATGCATTTACTATTTCTAGGGCCACTTCTTTAAGTACCATAGGATGTAGATTATCAAGCCCTGGGGATTTATCGGCCTTCAATCCCGTCAATTTCCCTAACACCATTTCCCTACAAATACTGATTTCATTCAGTTCCTTCCTCTCATTAGATCCTATGTTCCCCGACATCTCTGGGAGGTTATTTGTGTCCTCCTTTTTCAAGACAGAAGTAAAATATGTATTTAATTGGTCTGCGATTTCTTTGTTCCCCATTATAAATTCCCCTGATTCTGACTGCATGGGACCTATGCTTGACTTCACCAATCTTTTTCTCTTCACAGATCTATAGAAGCTTTTACAGTCAGTTTTTATGTTCCCTGAATGCTTGCTCTCATACTCTATTTTCCCCCTCTTAATTAATCCCTTTGTCCTCCTTTGCTGAATCCTAAACTGCTCCCAATTCTCAGGTTTGCTGCTTTTTCTGGCCAATTTATATGTCCTCTCCTTGGATCTTATGCTATCCCTAATTTCCTTTGTTAGCCACGGTTGAGTCACCTTTTTTGATTTATTCTTATGCCAAACAGGGATGAACAAATTCTGTAGTTCATCCATGTGATCTTTAAATGTTTGCCATTGCCTATCCACCGTCAACTCTTTAAGTAACGTTCCCCAATCCATCCTAGCCAACTTGCGCCTCATACCATTGTAGTTTCCTTTATTTAAATTCAGGACCCTCGTCTCTCAGTCAACTACTTCACTCTCCATCTTAATTAAGAATTCTATCATATTATGATCGCTCCTCCCCAAGGGGCCTTGCACAACAAGATTGTTAATTAATCCTTTCTCATTACATAATATCCAGTCTAAGATGGCCTGATCTCTAGTTGGTTCCTCGACATATTGGTCCAGGAAACCATCCCGTTTTGTTACTAATTTGGTTAGTCCAATCTATATGTAGATTAAAGTCACCCATGATAACTGCTGTGCCCTTATTGCACACTTCTCTAATTTCCCATTTAATGCCATCCCCAACCTCAGCATTACTGTTTGGGGGTCTGTATACAACTCCCACTAACCTTTTCTGCCCCTTGGTATTTCTCAGCTCTACCCATACAGATTCCACATCATCAGAGCTAATATCCTTCCTTACTATTGTGTTAATCTCCTTTTCCTTTTTGCCTGTCTTTCCTGAATATTGAATACCCCTGGATGTTGAATTCCCAGCCTTGGTCACCCTGGAGCCATGTCTCCGTAACCCCAACCAAATCATATCCGTTTACATCTATTTGCGCAGCTAATTCATCCACCTTATTATGAATGCTCCTCGCATTAAGACACAAAGCCTTCAAGCTTGTTTATTTAACACTCTTAGACCTTTTAAAATTATTATTTACTGTGGCCATGCTTGATTTACACCCTTAATTTCTCTGACTGCCACTTTTGCTTTTCTCCTTCCTGTCTTTTGCTTCTATCCTTGCTTCCCTTTCCTTTGTCTCCCTGCACAGGTTCCCAACCCTCTGCCATTTCAGCTTAAACCCTCCCCAACAGCACTAGCAAACACTCCCCCTAGGACATCTACTGCTGGTTTCAACTAGACTAATTGCCCTATCACATATTTTAAGTGGATTAGCACTTGAGCTTAAAAAACATTTCTTAATTTTGTGATGGACAGTAAAAGGGTGGAACACAAGCACTATGTTACATTTCTGACAGTAATGGCCATTATCTCACATTTTATCACTGGCGTTAAGCTGATGATTTAATGAAGATAGGAAATGGTGCCTTTTGTCTTCAAGTCTGTTCTGCAGTTCCAACATTGTTTCTCTGTGGATTTGGGGTGGGAATACATTCATCATCAAGTGAGGTAAAGTACCAGTTTCCTCCCTAGCCTGGAGGTGAGATCTCTATGTAGTGATAAAAATGCTTTCACATTTGCTGGGTAGAACTGTGCATCTGTCATTGGCAGGAATGTTGGCACATCTTACTAGCTGACTTCTGTTATTTAATAAGAGTGTTACTTTCCAGTGTTTACTCATTTTAGTCAAAAAAAGACATGAATAAAAAATGGTGCTTAATGGTGGAAAGTGTCATTAAATGATTTGCCCCTGTTTAGTGCTGCTCTGAGGATTCCTACCTCCCAAAAATACATAACAAAAATGAGTATAAAAATGTGGGGGAAAAGTTTGATCTTTACTCATTGAGGCCTTGCTATTATTGGTGAACTTGTGGAGTATTCTGCAACTGTGCTCAAATCAAAAGTGAGTATTTTGCTCAAGGTCAAATATGGAGTTACTGGGGCGGCTATTATGGCTACCACACAGCATCGCCAGTGCCAGCACTCTCCAGGCAATGTGTATTTCTGTGCACAAATGAGTTGACCTCGCTATAATTTAGAGCATCAGTAACCAGTGAAGGTCAGCTGACTGCCCATTGTACACTGGGTGATTCATCTGGTGTGAGGGAAGAGGAAAGGGACAGTTATAGTAGGGTGTTTTGTGTGTTTTATTTTAAAACTGTAGCCTTTCTTTCAGTGCCTGTTCCAAATGGGTGCTGTGTGGCTGGAGAGCTGCTCAGGCATTACAGCTGCATCATGGGGCGCCCACCTAATCTAAATGAAAGTTGAGGGCTGAATGAGCCTTGCACACAGGTTGTGTGCAGGCTCCCAGCCCCTTTCGTGTATTTGATGATAAACCCGAAAGACCTACATTAATGTATGAGTTTCTTTACTTCAGCTACTGTGGGCTCCTTGCGTTCAAAGGTGGTGCTTACTGTGAAGGAGTATCTAATGGCATAGGATTACTGCTGCCTTGAATGTCATCAAACTTTTTTATGTTACTCCAAGCATACCACTATAGGGTGTGATCTCCTTATCATGACCATTGATGTGACACTTTGGCCCCGATTTTCTCCCAGCCATCGGGCGGGGTTTCAGGCGGGCGGGGGCTGAAAATCCCGACTTTGGGGGTCCCGACACCATTCCGCCCAAAACCCCGCCCCACACTGGGACCCGCTGAATCCAGGCGGGAAGGGATTAGTGCCAATTAACTGCCTGTTAACAGGTAGTTAGCAGGCAGTTTTTAGCCTAATCCCTATTTTGAGGGGTTTCGTGTGGGTTTCCCGACGGCTTCAAACCACGCCAGGCTAGAGCAGGCGGGCCGTCGGGTTGAAGGAGTTGGAGGGGTCGCGATGTTGGCGCTCAGGTGAGTGATGGGTGCATGAGTGTAAAGGTAAGTGTGTTTGGTGTGTCTAAAGTGTGTAAAGAACTTTTACTTACCTGTACTTACCTTCACAGCCTTTCTTCCTGTAGCCGTCGGGAGCGCATCACTCAGCCGGAACTGAAAGCTGAACGGCTGCGATCTGTCAAAAGTGACAGCCTTCAGCTTTAAGTGCCGGTAAGAGTTCTAACTGAGTCTGTGCAGATTGACTCATGTCAGAACTCAGACTGTCAGTGTTTCACAGCTTCAAACAGCTGTCAAACACTGATATTTCATCTGTCAAAAACTCTTGACAGATGAAATTGCAGTCTGTGATGTCACCTGTTGCCGGGTGGCCCTTAATTGGCCTGCTGAGCCCGCTGGGCGGGCTCAAGAAGGTCAATCAAGGGAAAATCGCACGGATTGGCTGGACATCGAAGTAGGCGGGTCAAAAACCCAAAAGGGGAAGTCCCGCCTTCTTCCCGACAGGTTCGGGAAGATCTACCCCTTTGGCTCTCTCTCCATCATGGTTGTCTGTTACATTCTCTGAGCAAATTGAATCTGCCCATGATTGCATCCTAGAGTTTGTAACCCAAAGCCTCCATGGTAGCAGTATGAATAGTGCTCCTGCTATGCATATGCAGTGCACAACTGCAGTATTTATTGATGTTGCAGCTAGTCAATAGGAAACTACGGTTCTTACAATCAGTGCTCCATGACATTGCTCATGGAGATGCATTGCCTATCTGAGTGCTGGTCTCCCCCGCACCACTGAGACAACCTTCCAATGTAATGTGAATGGTGGCTAGTGACTCCACAGTCAGTGCTGTAGCTATAATAGCCTTGATTTAAAAGCAGACCCATTAAGGTCTCTCTCATCATACAGCTCAGTATGGGTATTCAAAATATTGGACCATTATCTTGTGCCAGCTGGCCACTACTGCACTTTGCTCACAAGTGTTTAGCGCCTCATCCTGTGCTTGCTCATCCTATATAGTTCTCCCATTGTAGTGGGTATGTTGTTACCTGCTAATAGTGGGGCCAATAATGGTGTCCATGGGGCTGTGCTGCATGCCATACGTGGCGAAGATACCGGCGGGTGTTCCGAATGCTGCGCTGCTGGCACATTATAGCCTCAAAAATGATCTTAATTGGTCTTGCACCATATTTCATGTTTTTCTGACATGGTTTGCCCACAGCATTCACCCCATCCCTGTAAGACGGGCGTACAACTGATCTACTGACCTGGCCTGCTGAATTTGGATTCTCAAACTCCGTGTGTTTTGGCAAACGTGATGCAAAACCTACGTGTTCTTTAAAAAATGTATGTTTAGTTGCATTTTCCCTTGCATTCGTTTCTGTTGTAAAGGGCACGAGATTTTTAAAAAAGGCTTTCTTCCAGGATTGGAAACGCAGCAAATGAAGTCTGAGTTGATGGGGTTCCTGCTACAAGGCCCAAAGCCAGATTCTTGTGGCGCCACTGGAAGGTCAGAGTGGGAGGAAAATGAGTCCGGTGGGCTGGGTACGTCCCTCCTGCTTCATTAACATGGCAGTGCTGAGCATGTGCCTATTGCCTATTAGATGGTACCTATGAATCATTCTGTGCACAGTCTTTCCACCCATGTAGGCAAGCCCCAGAAATCTGGAGGCAGCGTACAGGGATGGAATTTAGTATTCCCCATGTGCTAGGACTATCGGGGTCAACGTTTGCAAATATCAACACCTTCATTTGTTTTACTGTGGAAAGGAGCATCAGGTAGAACAACATTGAACTTTTATTGGGTGACAGGGTTTCTGAGGGTACAGGGCATAGTGGATGGTATCCGTGTGGGCAGCCTACATCCTGATTTCTGTGAGCACATTTACATCATTTCTGGTGACACTGAGCACACCATTCAGCAGTCGTGTGTCACAGTAAAAACTATTTGTGTGGCCCACAAAAGGTGTGCCCATCAGGTTTTTGGCAATAAAATAATCGTGGCAAAGGAGAAAGGATGACTGTATGATTTGCATGCTATTCCCTGAGGTTACTGCAACTCTTAATTTTGGTTTGTACCCTACGTGCTGTGCCCCAGTTGTAGCAATGTCTGCTGCGGTGGGTGCACTTAACTTGGAATCCCTCCAGATACCAGAAAATATATTCCTAGATCTCTCTGCGTTGCCTCTGTGCAGGCAGCTTGCACCTATGTCTCTGCAGTTGGGTGCTTTTCTGCTCCAAAGAGGGCCACCCTCCTTGGCTGCACCTCCTACAGCATGTCCTTCAAGGCATCATTGGTAAATGTGCAAGACTTCCCAATCCCACAGATTTTGCCATGCACAGAATGATTCATAGGTACCATCTGGAAACCGCAATTACTAGTTGCTGCAGTAATTAAATAAATTTAGTATGTCAAAAATACCTTTTTAAACACATGCAGTAACCCTTTAAGTGCTGCTGACTCACAGGAATTCCTGCCCCCTTCCTATGTAATGGCACTGCTGGCTAGGCTCCCTGCACCCATGTTTCATTCACAGGGAACTGATTGATTAAAATGAGAAAAGGAGAATAATCTCAGATATTTAATGAGGCCAGCGATCCTCACTGTGCTGCAGGCATGCCTGCACCATGCATGGGCACAAGCTCATGTTTGTTGCCTTTGTAAAATCAGGGCTTATGAGTACATAAGCACAGTTGCCATTTGGGTACTATCAGTGTGCATAGACATTTGAGCTAACATATCTTGCAAATCATAAAGTTAAGATTAATTATATGGTATATATAAGTAGTTTTGCACTTCTCTCCAATTGCCATAGTTTCAGTGCCTTCTAAGCTCTACTTCCTGGATAATTTAGTTGTAGCTTCTTCATGTGAAGTGAGTTGCTTAATGTCATGGAGCCATGCAAGTTCCAAGTTGTACTCTTCGGTTTTTGGAATTTTTGCTTTACACGTAATAGCAGTGGGGATTAAGATGTGATCATTTTGCCTGTGGAAATTCATCATAATGTGTAATGTTGTTCACATAGTCATCCTATTTTTGACTTTTAATACTTTGCTTGTTACACCTCCTATCAGTATAACATTTTGTGCAATTATCTTTAACAATAATTACTTTCTTTCATATACGTAGATTCCTCTGATCATACTTTATAGTTATAGTCATGCCTTACTCTGTGCACTTTAAGTCATGCAACTTCTTTTGGAGCTCCAGCGAGGCCCTCCAAGTACTTGAGACAGAGTTCACTCCATGAGTGACATAATTGCCTTGCTTCATGTGCCTGAATGAGGTTTGTGCAGTACTAGAAATGACAGTGATGCAGAAGTGAAGAAAAGTAAGAATACATTATTTATACAGCTGGGTGTCATTTGGTCCAAGGTTATATTATGCACAATTTATGATGGGAAGTAAATGTTTATAAAGTGGGAGACAAGTCTTTAACCTGTACATTTTTATATCCTTGGCACACTTCAAAGTGCTTTGATGAGGAAGTTTCATCAGTGTTTGCACATTTATATTCCAGCTTGGATAATCACTGAAGGGGCTTTGTGGCTTATGGCCCAGTCACTGCCTTGTGGCAGCAATTCCATAATAGCAGAACATCAGACAGTACACTGTATCCATCCTATAAAAGGCCTGAAGAAGTAAGTTTTTTTTGGTATGCAAAATGGTCACAAGAAAGCATTTTGGATCAATCTTAAGCCAGATAAACAGAATATCATGCTAGCTACGCTGGGAACCAAGTACACTATTAAATTCAAAATACTCAACTTACTATACTGTGAAATCTGTTGCATGTAATAGGCTAAAAGTGTTACATGTATCCAGCTTTGAATGCACTAGGGTTGACTTTGCCATTGCTTAATGTAAGGAAGTAAACCAGGATTTGCAAACTATGTATAAAGGAGGGCATTGCTGAGAGTTTGGTATTTCAGGCTTCCATGTGGATTTAATTGTATCCATACAGCAACAACAATTTGTATTTATATTATGCCTTTTAATGTAGTAAAACGTCCCAAGGCGCTTCACAGGAGCGTTGTAAAACAAAATTTGACACCGAGCCACACAAGGAGATATTAGGGCAGATGACCAAAAGCTTGGTCAAAGTGGTAGGTTTTAAGGCGCGTCTTAAAGGAGGAAAGAGAGGCAGGGAGGTTTACATAGAAACATAGAAGATAGGAGCAGGAGTAGGCCATTCGGCCCTTCGAGCCTGCTCCGCCATTCAATGAGATCATGGCTGATCATCCAAATTCAGTACCCTGTCCCTGCCTTCTCCCCATATCCCTTGATCCCTTTAGCCTTAAGAAATATATCCAACTCTTTTTTGAATATATTTAATGAACTGGCCTCCACCGCCCTCTGTGGCAGAGAATTCCACAGGTTCACCACTCTCTGGGTGAAGAAATTCCTCCTCATTTCAGTCCTAAATGGCTTACCCCTTATCCTTAGACTATGACCCCTGGTTCTGGACTCCCCGGCCATCAGAAACATCCTTCCTGCATCTAGTCTGTCCAGGCCTGACAGAATTTTATAGGTTTCGATGAGATCCCCTCTCAATCTTCTAAACTCCAGTGAGTATAAGCCCAATCGACACAATCTCTCCTCATACATCATTCCTGCCATCCCAGGTATCAGCCTGGTGTATCTTCGCTGCACTCCTTCCATGGCAAGAACGCCCTTCCTCAGGTAAGGCGACCAAAACTGCTCACAATACTCAAGATGTGGTCTCACCAAGGCCCTGTACAACTGTAGCAAGACATCCTTGTTCCTGTACTCGAACCCTCTTGCTACGAAGGCCAACATACCATTTGCCTTCTTAACCGCCTGCTGCACCTGCATGCTTACCTTCAGCGACTGGTGCACCCAGGTCTCTTTGCACTTCCCCTTCTCCCAATTCCAGAGCTTAGGGCCTTAGCAGCTGAAGGCACGGCTGCCAATAGTGGAGTGATTTAAAACTGGGATGTTCAAGAGGCCAGAATTAGAGGAGCGCAGATATCTCGGAGTTGGGGGGGCGGGGGGAGATGAGAGGTGGGCGGTTGAAGGGCTGGAGGAGATTACAGAGATGAGGAGGGGTTTGAGAACAAGGACGAGAATTTTAAAATTGTGGTGTTGCTTAAACGGGAGCCAATGTAGGTCAATGAGCACAGGGATGATGGGTAAACTCAAAAACTTTTTGTTTTACTGTTCTATTCAGTAATCCAGAGCTCTGTGGCTTCCACAACAACTGCCAAGACTAAGGGGCAATTTCAACCCCCCAGGAACGGGTGGGATTAGAGCGGGTGGGGGTAAAAATTATTTATCTTTAGAACGGGAGAGCAATCCAGCTCCAATACGTCCACTTCCGGTTTAATGGAGGTGTGTTCCAATGCCGGTGAGAAACCTACTCTCAAGTCGGGGATTTCCTAATTAGATGCGAGTGGGTACTTATTGGTGCAATTAACATCCTTAGGAGACATTAATGAGGTATTTCTAAATTATTTTTAACTTGATTCCACTTGAGCAGGATAGGTTTCCTGGCTCGGGAAACTGACCAAGGAAATGGAGGCAAGTTTAAGCAGCAGTTCAGGAGGGTATTTAAACTTGTCATTGTCCCATCTGAATAAAACCTCAATTGTTGCAGCAGCTCTCTCAGTTCCCTCTGGTAAATATCTGGCATAGTGAGCTTGTGTGGATACAGTTCTTTTCAACTTTGGAGGATTTCAAATTGACAAGATCAGGATGGGAGGCACCTTGGATGTGTTTGACAGCACATCAGAAGAGGAAGACCATCACCATCCATGGCCGCGTCGACGTGCTGTGGTGGGATCAGCACTTGCACAAGAGAGAGGTGTACAAGAGGAAGGTTTTCAAGTGGAGGAGGACAAAGGGGCTCATCACTGCTCTTCGGATGAGGAAAACATAGATGAGGAGGAGCAGGAGAACGAAGAAGGGGCACCCATTGCCAGACCTGCCGCTAAATTGCTGCCAGATGCCCTAATATCGCGAAGCTTCACCTACTGTGAAACATAACAAATGAAATCATGCGGTCCGCTCCCACTAACAGCATCAACCCTAACCCCTCCTTTTGCACTAAACAGTCCTTCAACCACTTATCCGTCCAATGTGTCCCAGCATTGATATTCATCATAAAACAAGCGAAAGGGCGAGTTGACCCGTGGGACGCAATAATGGGCAAGATGTGGAAGTGGTGCAGATCATTAAATTTTATGTGGCATTATATAAAAAAAATGAAATTTAACAATATCATAACATTTTGTCAAACACCCATGTGCATACCCTTGGTGAATTACAATTTCTTCAACTTGTGCTTCCTACCGCTTCTGTGTGGTGCATCCCGTGTGACTTCAGCAGAGGTAGAGGGATGCTGCTCAGATCCCTGTTCTGACTGGTGAGATGCTTTTGGCTGACGTCCTCTGGGTTTCGGAGTCCCTGAGGACCCCACCAAAGCCTGCTCCACCTGCACCTGTGCAGGGGCCGACTTGGCCATCGGGAGATGAGGCAGCGTGTTAGGTACTGTTGGGGCGGGGGACAACAGGTGAGAAGTGGGGCGCTTGGAGTAGAGTTCCCACTTCCATGTCCCCTTTCGCCATCATCCCGATCCTGGGCCAGCACCACATTACTCCTACCGCCCTGCTGCAGACCAAATTGATAAAGTTCAGTGACGTTGTAAGACCATGGGTAAGGTATCTGCCATCCAGTTTAAGGTGGCAGGCAAGTTGATGTCCAGAGTGTGCATGGTAGTGGTCATGGACTGTATGGACTCATTTGAGAGCCTTACTTGAGGCTCCAGCCTCCATGGAGGTGGACTGTCTCTCTATGGCAGACATTCTCGCAGTTCCCTGCACCACCAATCCACGAGCGATCGAGTTGGACTCCTCCACCCTCTCCGCTATTGTGGAGAGTGTGTGCGGCACGTATGTCTGTACCTGGCTAAGTTGCTGATGCACCTTTAGCATTCCCCCCCTCAGTGATAGCGCCCTGGGTTCAGCATCTGTGTCCAGGTGAGTGGAGCTTGGAGAGGATTGTGTCCCCTGACGCGGATTCTGCCAGCAGTATCTACTCTTGTTCTGAGGTGTGAATTACCAGGCGACAACCCAACTAACTCTCTAAATGGACCCACTGAAGTGAGAGTATTCGTACTGGTGCATGGTTGTACGTCCTGTGACACTGCAGCCTCAGAAGGAATGAGGTCCCCTGAGGAAACGTCCTCATGGATGTTCTGTGACACTTGCTGTATGCATGAAGGTCCTAGAAAACAAAAGAAACCTATACGATTTAGTCATGGCAAAGTCACAATCTTGAGACTCACCATACTCAGACTTCTCATAGTTTAGTCATTGATGAAATGAAGTTAGCATATGTGTGTCAAAGATATTTGTAATTTTGTCAGCTATCTGCGAGGTCCCGGTCTCTCCATCTCCATCTCCAACTGAGAATGATGCAGATGTGCCACTTATCTCCAGGGCGTCCTCCTCATTGAGCTGTACTATTTTTGGCAGCCCACCTCTGGTCCTCTCCTTGTGTTTTGCGCTCTCTTCAACAAGGAGGTAAAAACAGATCTGTGAGTGAGTGATGGTGAGATCTTCATCAAATGGATGTGGTGCATTCTGTGAGGGTGACTGAGACATATGCATCACATTGTATAAGAAAGAAGAAAGAAAGACTTGCATTTATATAGCGCCTTTCACAAACACCGGACGTCTCTGTGGTAAACCACTGTTTGTATACTGTTTGCATTCCATTGTGTACATGCCTGGACATGCCTCGGCTGACTCCTCCCACAAGTCCTAGTATAAAGGTGGCTGCTCCCCAGCCCTTTGTATTTCTGGACCGGTCGACCACTCGAGGCAGACCTCCATTCTTTTGTTAATAAAAGCCTTTAGTTACTCTTCTAACTCTCAGTCTTTTATGAGTAATTGATAGCGCATCAGTCTCAAAGCGCTTTACAGCCAATGAAGTACTTTTGGAGTGTAGTCACTTTTATAATGTGGGAAACACGGCTGCCAATTTGCGCACAGCAAACTCGCACAAATAGCAATGTGATAATGACCAGATAATCTGTTTTTTTTGTTATGTTGGTTGAGGGATAAATATTGGCCAGGACACCGGGGATAACTCCCCTACTCTTCTTCGAAATAGTGCCATGGGATCTTTTACATCCACCTGAGAGAGCAGATGGGGCCTCGGTTTAACGTCTCATCCGAAAGACGACACCTCTGACAATGCAGCACTGTACTGATTGGGGTGGGTGTCAACGGGAGATGGATAGATAAATGGGGAGGTGATGAAGCGCATAGAAAGGAGTGTTGTGATAGAGAACACTTGGGAAGACCGAGTGAAAGTTGGGGCGGGGGTGGGGCGGCACTTAAAGTACAGGATGTAGTTGAATCAACAAATGTAACTACTTTTCCTGACCTGGTTAGGTCATTAAACCACTTTCTACATTGCATCCATGACCTGGGCACAACGCTCCTGCTGCTCACCACCTCAGCTACCTCCAACCATGCATTCTAGGTGAGAGCAGCAGCTTTCTTCCTCCCATAAATGGGGAGAAGTGTGTCTCTCCTCCTGACTGCACCCAGCAGTAATTTCAGCGATGCATCATTAAATCTGGTTGCTGCCCTTTCTCTATGTCCACCATTCATACTGAACACCTCCAAATTACATTTGTGGACTGTCCCTTTTAAATACAGCTGAGATTGCATCATATGGGTGCGCATCACGCCCGCTGCGCAGCTTGGAGATGCGAAACCCGGAAGTCAAAATTAATTGCTCCAATTGAGTTGAGATCGTAGACTCTGACCTGCTCAGTTGACTTCCGGGTTCCCCCACTCAATCCTACTCACCCCCCCGCGCACCCCCCCCCCCCTCGCCGCGCGTCCCACCCCCCCCCCCCCTCGCATGGAAGCTGCCTTCAGATTAATATCGGAGCCTAACACTTTAAGGGGATGTAATTCTTCTTGGCATTAGTGCTCGTGCATGTGCTACGCGTATGCTAGAATGTAGTGATTTCTACATTAGCTATAACGGCAGTTCCAAACTTTTGCCTGAAGTGCTTCTGGCAATAAAGTTATTTAATGCAGGTTAATGCACAACTCAGTGTTAATTTTTTTTAGGGGCTTGTTAAACTGAAATTTCAGTGAGGCGTGCAAACCTTTTCATGTTTGCCTTTAAGTACTCTTCGTTACTGATGCCTTCTATACAGGTGGCAATAAGGCAGTGGATTTGGGAGAGTTGTAGCATGGAGCAGAACAGGACAGACTGAAAGGGGGACTTAGCTATTTCAGTCCACACAGCAGCATGAATGAAACAGCAAGTCTCCCTTTACTGGATGTTTTGGAGGACAGGGAAGAGGAGGTCCAGCAGAAGATGGCCAGAGAGGTCCAAAGCCATAATTAGAAAGACCACCTTGCTACTGCCCCAGGCTAAATATCTAATGCACGTGACAGAAACACCTTGACTTCACTAAAGAGTACTGTGCGAAGAGGCTACAACTTGCTAAAGATGCCAAAAATGAACTCTGCGATTGCCTGGAAACAAAGCTGCAAGTAGCACATCAGTACTACAGTGCTAGTAGTACAAGTAATGGCAGCACTCAACTTTTTGCTAAAGGGTTCAGGCTTTTTTCAGAACCAGTTTTCTTGTGCAAACATTGTGGAGAAAGTTTCCACAAGGCCATGTCCTTTTAATCTAAAACCTGTATTTTTCACACTCGCCGAGATTAATTTACCTTTTTTTAAACACCAAACTTGTTCCAGATAGAAATAAAAAGGGGGAAATTTCATGATGGTTTGCAGTGAGCATGGGTTTGAGAATTGGGCGTACAGTAATGTAACCATGTCTCTTACCCACACTTATCACCTTGGGTATTTTCCCTCTCCCTTTCAAAACTGCGGTCAATAACCCCCCATCCCCCCCGACCCCCACTTCTCAAAGACACGCACCATCGACTCCTCTGTCCTTGTAAAAAAAAAACTGCCCCATCTCCTACTTTTTTTTCCTCTCAAGTCATTGAATGTGTTGTTGCCTCCCAAATCCATGAACTTTCCCACAACTCCCTGTTTGAATCTCTCCAATTGGGTTTCTGCCCCTGCCACAGCAAGGAAACATCCCTAACCAAAGTCAAAAATGGCATCAGAAAATGCTGGAAAAACTCAGGAGGTCAGGCAACATCCGTGGAGAGAAATTTGAGTTGACGTTTCGGGTCGAACCCTTCTTCAAAACTGGAAAGAAAATAAAATAGATCGAAGGCAGGGCTGCGATCGGACAAAAGAAGTGAAAGAAACAAAAGAAATAAGAGACAATAAAAGGTGTTCGAAGCTAGACGAGATGGTAATAGGCTGAGATTAGGTGTGAAGTGTATTGGCAGGGCAAGAGATAGCAAGAAATGGCATCTTCTGTTATTGTGACCATGGTGCAATATCCCTCCTCACCCTTCTCGATGTTTCTGCAGCCTTTGATGCAGTCGACCAAATCATTGTCCTCCAATGGCTCTCCTCCAGTACCCAGTTCAGTGGGACTGCCCTCGCTTGGTTCCATTCTTAACTATCCAATCATGGCCAGAGCACATCTACCCCCACACCGTCACCTCAGGAATCCCTATGGATCCATCCTTGACCTTATCTGCATGTTGCTCCTTGGCATCTTCATGAACAGGCATGGGGTAGGCTTCCACGTGTACACTGACAACATCCTGCTCTACCTCTCCAGTACTACCACTGAGCCAAAGCTGACATTTTAAGCTATCTAAAAGCCTGATGGGCCAGAATACATTTTTTTTCATTGGGTTGTTCTGGCCACTATCAGGAGACTTGTCAAGGAGCACAGTTTGTGATTCATTGCTTCATTACTGAAATCACAGAAGTCCTATTTTGAAATGCTGATGACAGCATGAGGCTCACCATTGGGATGTATCAGCATCAGGAGAGGCATTCCAGGGTTCAAGGTGCAAACAACTGTACACTTGTGGCATTTCAAGTCCTTTTATTTTCAACAGATTAACAATACCTTTGATAAGATAGCAGACAGTGGAATTTCATATTCTTGCACAGTATGATTTCACCCATATATGCATTGATTAAGTGCACATTATGTGCTGTGTATTTTAGAATGCAGCACACTTTTATAGCCTTGTGCAAAGTTTAGCTGAATGTTAAGTACCTTGATTGCAGAATTTGTAGGCAATGAATGAATGAATGCCAGCTGTATGTGTGACTGATAATCAACTTTCTTACCTGCATCTTTCTATACTTGGTTCATCTAATCTAATGGTTATTGGATCAACTCAAGTTAAATATAATGACTTACTGAAGCAAGCATGTCAACATTTAAATTTCACTTAATTGCAAAAATGGCATGCTCCACATGTGGCTGCTTCCATTTATTCACATTTATCCTGATTGCTCACCTTCATACTTTTCTTCAGTCCAGACATCTCTCTCGGTTCATTAGGTGCATGATATCACATTAATTGCCTCCCACACCTGCTATTGTTCTGGCGGGTTGTGTCCAAAGTTTGCCATGGCCTCACACCTCAACTATCATCACCAGAGCTTCTTCATTAAGTTAGACTTTAAGCCTTCTGGGTTCTCGTCTTTTTTTTCCCCTCAAGAAAAACCTCCACAGCTGGATTGGGCGCACTGTGTTCAATTTAGTAAGTTCAGCAGAATTATTGCAGTTGTGTTCTGATTGAACATTCAGTTGTGCATTAGTTTTGCATCCAAGCTTTAGGAAAATGCAGTGTGCCCAGGAGAAAGATGAGATACTGTTCCTGAAGCTTGCGTCATACTTGGTTGGAGCAGTGTAGGAGTTCAGAGTGGGAATGGGAGGGGGAGTTAAAGTGGTGAGGTACATAGAAGTCAGGGCCATGCTTGCAGCCAGAGTTGGGGTGATCAGTTAAGTGGTCACCTAATCTGTGTTTGGTCTCCCCAACGTAGAGGAGATTGCAGCATGAACAAAGAATACAGTACACCTCTCTTGAGTCCTCAACTGTCTCCGATTTTTCACACTGTTTGTCCGACATCCAGTATTGGATGAGCTGAAATTTCCTCCAACTAAATAGTGGGAAGACTGAAGCCATTATCTTTGGTCCCTGCCACAGAACTCTGTTCCCTGACCACCATTTCCATCCCTCTCCCTGGCACCTGTCTGAGGCTGAGCCAGACCATTCGCAACCTTGGTGTTGTGTTTGACCTATTGGCTCTCCTGGCTGGCCTCCCCTCTTCCCGCTGGCCTCCTCTTCCACCCTACATAAACTTGCGCTCATCCAAAACTCTGCTGCCCATATCTTAACTTGCACCAAGTCTCGTTCACCCATCATCCTGTGCTTGCTGAGCTATACTGGCCCCTGGACCAACAATGCCTCAATTTTAAAATTCTCATTCTTGTTTACAAATCCCTCCATGGCCTAGCCTCTCCCTATCTCTGTAACCTCCTCCAGCCCTACAAGCCTTTGAGATCTCTGCGCCCCTCCAATTCCAGCCTCTTGCACATCCCCGATTTTAATCGCTCCACCATTGGCGGCTGTGCTTTCAGCTGCCGAGGCTCTAAGCTCTGGAATTCCCTCCCTAAACCTTTCCGCCACTCTTTTTCCTCTTTTAAGATGCTCCTTAAAGCTACCTCTTTGACCCATCTGCCCTAATATCTCCTTGTGTGGCTTGGTGTCAATTTTGTAATTGTTTTATTGATAATGCTCCTGTGAAGTTGGGATGTTTTGCTACGTTTAAGGCACTATATAAATGCAAGTTGTTTTGTTTATTGTTGTACACGTAGATTGCTGTTCACATGGGAGGGAGTGTTTGGGGCCTCTGGACACTGGGTGAGGTAGGTGATGCACGTATGAGGTGAATGAACAAGTGCTGCATTTGCTGTGGTTGCACTGTAAAGCCAGCTGGAAATGAGGTGGTGAAGAATGAATATGGGTATCCCAGAGGGACCTGTCCTTCCAGAAGGCGAAGAAGGGAGGGGAGAGCAAACAGATTTGATGTGGGATCATGTAGGTGGCAGAAATGGCGGGAGATGACCTGTGAATGCAGAAGCTATTGGGTGAAAGAGGACAAAGGGCATCTGGTAGAATTAAACATGTATATAAGTAGATTTTTAATATCGGGTATATATTTACTGTCGAACAGCCCAGTTGCTGGTGATCTTCCTGTATTATAATGGCATCAATGCTTTGAGGTTGCATCATCTGAACAGAAGGTGAGCAAATCTATAAAGGTTCAACCAAAGGATCATTCTATAGATGGAATCATCTTTGAGGTTTGCAAGATTTCACTGTTGTGGATTCTTCATAGAAGCAGGGCAAAGGAGACAAGTAGAAGTGCGATGAATGCCCAGAAAGTGAGTAAGAAGAGGCCAGTCCCTTGAAATCCAAAGGAAATCTTCATAAATGTGTTTACAGTTTTGTTACACATAGAAACTAGAGTAACTCTTCCCCATTATGTCCATTAAATTTTAAATAAAAGTTTTCAAAAAGAAGAAAAAATGTTCCCCCTCTTCACCTGGCTGAAGGTTTGGACTGTGGGAATGAACATAAGGGAATATTGTAACTTTAATAATAAATCAGATCTGAGAATTGCAGGATTTAAAAGGTCATTTCTAAACTGAAAACGGTTATAAAAGCTGCTGGTGAAAGTGGCCCCAGTCTCTCTTTAATGATCCTAGCAGCTTAGTTAAAACTTTAAAGCCTTTGGCAGAATTTAACACACACAAGTCCAGCTCTCAATCGAATTAGGCTTTCTTTCCTGTGGAGCTCTGATAGTCACATGCCATTATACAGCGAATAAAACAAGCTTTACATCACAGAACTTATTTCCTGTGATTCAAAGCTGTAATGCCCCATAAATCAACCAACACCATTTTAAAGTTTAAAAATGAAAAGGGCTGACAAACTGAAAATCCCATTTGGAACTTGACCTGCTGCAGAAATGGTTATTTTTTTTCTCTGAAGGTGAAGTTTGAAAACTGCTAACGTGCACAATGTCCAACAAATCACGTAGTTAAATCAATTTCTGAGATGTTTGATCTAAGCTTGCTGATAGGGTCTGATTAATATTGCAAAATATGATGCATGCACAATTTCCAAATGCTGGAAAAAAGTTCACTCTCTCAGACTCAAAATCTCCCTTTGGTCTTCTTGTTTCTTCTCTTAACTGTGTGCTGAATTAGATTTGTTTTATTTTCTTTTACTGGGAAAATTGGCTTTATTATTTTCTAATTCAATAGATTTTGCATTATCTGAGTTTTTGGAGCCAAGTCATTTTGTTCTGGGAAAAAATAAATCTCCTGCTAAAGAACTTTAACATCTTTTTGCAGCTAATCCCAGGGAACGTCCACACTATGGGTAATGTTCAGTAAATTAAAATTCCTCAAATTACCAAATTTCAGGAAATCAACCTACACAAATTTTAAAAACTGTGTATAAATCTTCAGAGAGAAGAAAAATCTGTTCAAATATTAAAATGCATTTTGGGTGAATATTTTTTAGTCATTAATATGAAGGATGTTGGGAAATGAAAATTATTTTCCAATTTTCCATTGTCGCAGAGAAGTGTTCCCATGTCAGGTATTGCAGAGTTAATTCTTATTTGTTCCCCCTAGGTTTCCCATAGGACTTCAGCATATAATTTAGGCTGACACTTCAGAAAGAAAGTACTCATGCGGCAACTTTCATATCCTCCGGCTGTTCAAAATGCTTCACGGCCAACAAATTACCTTATGAAGTGTAGTCACTGTTCTTATGTGGGCAAAGTGTAGTATTGGCAGAGGCTGCGCTGTTGGAGATTTTGTTTAATATCTCATTCTACAGATGCGACCATAGAATCATAAAGTGATGCAGCACAAAATGAGGCCATTTGACCCATCGTGCCGTGTCGGCTCTTGGACAGAGCTATCCAATTAGTCACACTCACCTGCTCTTTCCCCATAGCCCTGTAAAATTTTTCCCTTCAACTGTTTATCCAATTCCATTTTGAAAGTTGCTATTGAATCTTCTTCTACCACCCTTTCAGACAGTGCATTCCAGATCATGATAACTTGCTGTGTAAATTTGTGTTTCCTCATATTGCCTCTGGCTATTTTGCCAATAACGTTAAATCTGCTTCCTCTAGCTATCGACCCTTCTGCCACTGGAAATATTTTTGCCTTGAAACTATCAAAACCATTCATGATTTTGAACACCTCTATCATATCTCCTCTTAACATTCTGCTCTAAGGAGAACAAGTCCAGCTTCTGTAGTCTCTCCACATAACTGAAGTCTCTCATATCTGGTACCATTCTAGTAAATCTCTTCTACACCCTCTCTAAGGCCCAGACATCCTTCCTAAAGTGTGGTACTCAGAATTAAACACAGTATTCCAGCTGAGGCCTAAAGGTTTAGCATAACTTCCGTGCTTTTGTATTCTATGCTTCTATTAATAAAACCAATGATCCCATATGCTCTTTTAACAGCCTTCTCAACTTGTCCTACCACACCCCCAGGTCTCTGTTCCTGCACCCCTTTAAAATTGTACCTTTTAGTTCATATTGCCTCTCCTCATTCTTCCTACCAAAATGAATCATTTCACACTTCTCTGTTAAGTTACATCTGCCATTTGTCTGCCCATTTTACCAGCCTGTCTATGTCCCCCTGAAGTCTGTTACTATTCTCCTCATTGTTTACTACATTTCCAAGTTTCGTATCATCTGCAAACTTTGAAATTCTGCCCTGTGTACCTAAGCCCAGTTCATTAATATGTATCAAAAAGAGCAGTGGTCCTAATACCGACCCCTGGGGAACACCACTGTATAGTTCCCTCCAATCTGAAAAATAACTGTTCACCACTACTCTCTGCCTTCTGTCCATTAGCCAATTTTGTATCCAGGCTGCCACTGTCCCTTTAATCCCCATGGGCTTTAATTTTGCTAACAAGTCTATTATGTGGTACTTTATCAAATGCCTTTTGAAAGAAGTTAAACCAAATCCCCTGTCTGCCTGTTTGAGAGTTCAGCTGAATGTTCTACATCCATTGGCACAATTTAATGAAGAATAGGGAGTTCTCCCAGCGACATTCCGCCCCAATCATCATCATCAAAATATGATTAACCAATTAGTTATCTCACTTGCTAACTTTTCTGTACACAAAATGGCTGCTGTGTTCATCGATACTAAAGAGTGGCCATACTCTTTATAAATAATAAATATGTAATGTGTTCTGCTTTCTAAATTAAGTAGCATAATAACAGAACAACAGGATGTACCTTGATGTTGACCTCTCAAGATTTTGATCCTGGTGATAGTTGAGAGCACAAAAGACATGGCGAAACCGTACCAAGGTACAATGTGCAGCCATGTGTATTCCAGCATGACTCAACACAGAGTCAGAAAATAAAAGTCTGAACTTTGCTTCCCACACAATGAGCTCTTGATCTCAAACATGCTGCAATAGGATGCAAATTTCCTACAGGAGGGAGCAAAAAAAAAGCTGATGATCAATCCACAAAAAGCAGGACAAATCCAATCTACTCTCAATCACCTCATGAACGAAAAAAAAAATTGCCCTGAACTATTCGAGCATTCCATTCCACCTTTGGCTGGCTATAAAATAACACAGCAGAGGTTTGGGGGCATGGTCTCCAGCCCATTGTCTAAGATGGTAAAGGTGCCTCTCCGGTGAAAGGAAACAGAGGCACAAAATAAACCAATGGTAGAGAGGAGGAATTCTGTCCATATACATTTGTCCCTATTTGCCATCTTTGTCTCCATTTTCTTTATCTGTTTTCTTGCTCCTTTATTTGCCATTTCTTTCTTTTTTTTTGTCTTAACTGTATTTCTTGCTTCCCTTTTTATTTTCTTTCTCATTTTCTTTCTATCTGCTTACTAGCTATTGCTGACTAACTATGGGATGTCACTAGTAATTCACAATTCACAATTCAAATCGCTTTATTGGCATGATAAGTTACATCTTACGTTGCCAAAGCATCAAAATACATTTATGGTTGAGCACATAAACGCAGTTCTATTCATACAGTGTATAAACAGGTATATCCCTGAGTGTATAAATATACATTCGCATTGTTTATATATATTCTTTTCTTAGTTTACTGGTTGTCCCTCTGTTCATGGCAAGCTGTAACATAGTGTGCCACCAGTGTTACACAGCTTCTCTCCTCTCCCAGTAGGAATGGGAGTTTTTGGTTGTCATTCAGATTTCTGAATTCAGGGCATATTTGTGAGAATTTTTGGTAGAAATTCTCCCTGATGTCCTGATATTTTCCACAGGCTGTGAGGAAGTGCATCTCTGTCTCCACTACTCCCTGACTGCAGTGAGAGCATATCCTGTCTTCTCTTGGCAGCCTGGTCTGCCTGTGTCTGCCTTTTTCGATCGCTAGGCTATGTTCGCTAAGTCTGTACCTTGTCAAGGTTCTTCTCAGTTTGTTATCCTTTACCATGGTCAGGTAATCAGCTATGTTGTATTGTCTGTTTAGGGCCAAGTAGCAATTGAGTTTGCTTTGGGTTTTTGTTGTTTCTGCCCAATATGTCAGATATTTTTCCTTTTGCTTAGCGACGATTGTGTTGGGTCGAATTCTTTGTGTTACCCTGTCACTGTCCTGGGGCTGGTTGTTGTTAGTATTGTTAGTAGTTACTTCACTGAGTCCCAGGACTAGTTGACTGAGGGTATTCTTCTTTATGGTCAGCTCTTGGCATTTCAGGGCGTCGTAGTGATAGCATTGGGGGTTGCTCATTTGTAGGTGATTCCAAAATTTGGTGGCTCTTTTTTGGATAGTGATTATTAATGGATATTGGCCTAGTTCCGCCCTGCATGCATTGTTTACTGTTTTCCTTTGAGTCCGGAGGATACTTTTACAGAATTCTGCATGTAGGATCTCAATTGGGTGTTTGTCCCATTTTGCGAATTCTTGTTGAGTTAGCGGTCCCCATACCTCACTGCCATAGAGTGCAATTGGTTCAATTACTGATTTGAAAATTTTGAGCCAAATGCTAATTGGGATTTCTATTTGGATTGATTTTTTGATGGCATAGAAAGCCCTTCTTGCTTTCTCTTTCAGTTCATTCACAGCCAGTTTGAAGTTTCCCGTAGAACTGATTTTTAAGCCCAAGTATGTGTAGTTAGTGGTTTGTTCAATTTTGGTTGTTCCTACTGTGAAATTTATTTTGGGTCCCTGATGTTTGGATCTTTGCTGGAACACAAGGACTTTGGTTTTTTGGGGATTTATTGTCAGGGCCTAAGTCTGGCAGTACGACTCCAGCAGGTCCAGGTTCTGCTGTAGACCCTCTTTAGTTGGTGACAGCAGAACCAGGTCGTCTGCATAGAGGAGGAATTTAACCTTGGATTCATATAGGGTGAGGCCGGGTGCTGTAGATTGTTCAAGTAGTTTTGCCAATCCATTTATGTAAATATTAAAGAGTGTCGGTGAGATTGGCGAGACCTGCGTCACCCCCCGCCCCTGTGGGAAGTATTTTGTTTTTTTGTCTCCAATTTTAACTGCACATTTGTTGTTTGTATACATTGATTTAATTACATCATATGTTTTCCCTCCTACCCCGCTTTCGATAAGTTTCAGGAATAAACCGTCATGCCAGATGGAGTCGAAAGCCTTCTGGAAATCTACAAAGCATGCGTAGATTTTGCTTTTGTTATGGTGAACGTGTTTGTCAATTAGGGTCTGTAGGGTGAAGATATGATCGGATGTTCTATAGTTTGGCAGGAATCCAATTTGGCTTTTACTCAAGACATTGTGCTCCTCAAGGAAGTTTATAAGTCTTTTGTTTATGATGCTACAGAATACCTTCCCCAGGTTACTGTTTACACAGATGCCTCGATAGTTGTTTGGGTCGATTTTGTCCCCACTTTTGTATATGGGCGTTATGAGTCCTTTGTTCCAGATATCAGGGAAATAACCGACACTCAGAACCAAGTTGAAGAGTTTTAGGATAGCCAGTTTCATTTTGTTGTCTGTGTGTTTAATCATCTCGTTTAGTATGCCGTCTGTCCCGCAGGCTTTTCCTGGTCGCAGGTCCTTGAGTTTTTCAAGAAGTTCTTTTTCTGTTTCTGCTACCAGCCTGGGTCAGTTGGTAGCACTCTCGCCTCAGAGTCAGAAATTTGTGGGTTTGAGCTGTACTGCAGGATTGAGCACATATTCAGTGCTGATTCTTCAGTGCAGTACTGTGGGAGTGTGGTATTGATGGAAGTGCTATCTTGGATGAGATGTTAAACCAAGTCCTGTCTGCTGGTTCAGGTAAATGGTAAAGATCTCATGGCACTATTCGAAGAAGAACAGGAAGTTCTCCAGGTGTCTTGCATTCAGTTCCTTCCTAAACCAGCATGACCAAAAAACAGATTAAATAGTCATTCATCTCATTTCCCTGTTTGCAGGATCTTGCTGTGTGCAACAGTGACTACACTTCTAAAAATAATAAATTGCTTCACGGTATGGGACCTTCTCAGGAACATGATGAGGCACTACATAAATGCAAGTTCTTTCTTTAATATTCAGGGGAAAAAAATTCAGTATCACCTCGTTTGGGGCACCATTATCGGCCGGGCACAAAGTTTAGCGCCTGCCGCTAATTATCACCTCCGACGGCAAACTTGGCTTTTATCGTCCCTGGAGGTGATTGGAGCGCTAAATCAGGTGCTTCACGCCTGTCTTAAGGCGCAAAGGCCGAGGAGCGAGGCGCTACCTCAGAGCGCTGGTGAAGCTCATGTGATGTCAGACAGCAATGGAACACAGACACAATGGCGCCGGCCAGTTCTTAAAGGGGAGGGTTGATCTTGCTCTCCATCCACATCCTGCTCATTGCAGCCTTGAATCTTAGCCTGGAGAGACCTGTACATCAAATCTGCTGGAAAGAACAATGGAGAGATCCAGGGAAAGAGCTCAGAGTGCAGCCCCCACAGTCTCTTCTAAATCGATACAAGGAAGGGCAAATCAAAATGAACCTGCAAAGTGCTGCTCAGTACCCAAAACTCCTTCACACAGCATTGAATCTCTCCAGAAGTCTCTCTCTCAGAATGCGTGGTGCAGAAATGTCACCAACAAAAAAAGGCAGGAAGTGGTCGCCTTTTAATAGCGCTCCCCCAGTCCCTTCCTGACTGCAAAACGCTCACCTCAACCTGTCGTTGCTAGCGGCAGGCGGTAAGGCAGGGGGCGTCACTCAGTATCCGGTCTGGGGTGCGTCCGGGGTGTTGTGCACTTGACTGATGTCACGATCTGCCGGCGCAGGAGATTGTGGTGGTAGTGTTTAGCGCCGCCGCAAAATGTCTAGTTAATTTCGTGAGCAGCGCAAACATCGCCGCGCCTGGGCGCTAGTTGCTTTGCGCCCAATTAGCACCCTCTTAAGGCGCTAACGGGAGGCGCAAACCAACTGAATTTTCCCCCTCTTTTTTTTCCCTCTTTTAGCACTCCATTGACATAAAGCAAGAGAACTTTCTTGATCAGTGTGTTTCCAACCCAGTGAGGAAGGAAGCAGCTCTGGGGAATGAAGTGGGGCAAGTGGAGCATGCTTCAGTGGGAGTGCATTTGGGGAACAGTGATCATAATATCAGGTTTAGCATAGTTATGTAAAAGGTTAAGGTACAATCAAGCATAAAAAATACTTAACTGGAGGAGGGCTAACATCAGTGCCTGGTGATCTGTTGCAGGTGGATTGGATTAAAAATTTGGTAGGCAAAACAGTAATTGAACAATGGGAGGCCTCCAAAGAGATGGTTCGAGTACAGAGTAGACACATTGAGTAGACACATTCCCATGAGGGGGAAAGGAAGATCATCCAAAGCTAGAGCTTCCTGTATGACTAAAGATACAGTTAAAATGAGACAGAAAAAGGAGGCTTATGACAATTATAAGGTACATAAGAAATAGGAGCAGGAATAGGCCACTTGGCCCCTTGAGCCTGCTCCGCCATTCAATAAGATCATGGCTGATCTTGGGCTCAAAGCCACTTCCCTGCCCGCTCCCCATAACCCTTCACTCCCTTATCTTGCAAAAATCTGCCTATCTCCACCTTAAATGTATTTAATGACTCAGCCTCCAAAGCTCTCTGCGGCAGAGAATTCCACAGATTTACGACCCTCAGAGAAGAAATTCCTCCTCATCTCAGTTCTAAAAGGGCGACCCTTTATTCTGAAACTATGCCCCCGAGTTCTAGATTTCCCCACGAGGGGAAACATCCTCTCTGCATCTACCTTGTCGAGCCCCCCCAGTATCTTATATGTTTCAATAAGATCACCTCTCATTCTTCTAAATTCCAATGCGTATAGGCCCAACCTGCTCAACCTTTCTTCATAAGTCAACCCCCCTCATCTCTGGAATTAACCTAGTGAATCGTCTCTGAACTGCCTCCAATGCATGTATATCCTTCCTTAAATAAGGAGGCCAAACCTGTACGCAGTACTCAAGGTGTGGTCTCAGCAATACCCTGTACAGTTGTAGCAGGCCTTCCCTGCTTTTATACTCCAACACCCTTGAAATAAAGGCCAACATTTCATTTGCCTTTTTAATTACTTGCTGTACCTGCATGCTAACTTTTTGTGTTTCATGCACAAGGACCCCCAGGTCCCTCTGAACTGTAGCATTTTGTAATCTCTCTCCATTTAAATACATGCACAAGGACCCCCAGGTCCCTCTGAACTGTAGCATTTTGTAATCTCTCTCCATTTAAATAATAATCTGCTTTTTTATTTTTCCTGCCAAAGTGGATAACTTCACATTTTCTCACATTATACTCCATCTGCCAAATTCTTGCCCACTCACTTAGCCTGTCTATATCCCTTTGCAGATTCTTTGAGTCCTCTGCACAACTTGCTTTCCCACCCATCTTTGTATCATCCGCAAACTTGGCTACATTACACTCGGTCCCTTCATCCAAGTCATTAATGTAGATTGTAAATAGTTGAGGCCCCAGCACCAATCCCTGTGGCACCCCACTAGTTACCGTTTGCCTACCGGAAAGTGACCCATTTATCCCGACTCTGCTTTCTGTTAGTTAGCCAATTCTCTATCCATGCTAATATATTACCCCCAACTCTGTGAGCTCTTATCTTATGCAGTAACCTTTTATGTGGCACCTTATCGAATGCCTTCTGGAAATTCAAATACACCACATCCACTGGCTCACCTTTGTCCACCCTGCTCGTTATCGCCTCACAGAACTCCAGCAAATTTGTTAAATATGATTTCCCTTTCATAAAACCATGCTGACTCTGCTTGACTGCATTATGATTTTCCAAATGCCCTGCTACTGCTTCCTTAATGAAGGACTCCAGCATTTTCCCAACGACAGATGTTAGGCTAACTGGTCTATAGTTTCCTGCTTTCTGCCTCCCTCCTTTCTTAATTAGCGGTGTTACATTTGCAGGTTTTCCAATCTACTGGGACCTCTCCAGAGTCCAGGGAATTTTGGTATATTGCAACCAATGCATCCACTATCTCTGCAGCCACTTCTTTTAAGACCCTGGGATGCAGGCCATCTGGTCCAGGGGACTTGTCGTCTTTTAGTCCCATTATTTTACCAAGTACTATTTCCTTAGTGATAGTGATTGTCTTTAGTTCCCCCCTCCATAATACAGTAGAGAAGCAAGCTGAATATAGAAAATACAGCGGAGTTCTAAAAAAAGGGAATTAGAGGGGCAAGGAGAGAGTATGAGAATAGATTTGCAGCTAACATAAAAGGGAAATGGTAGTCAAATGAAAGGTGGGGCTGATTAGGGACCAAAAAGGAGATATTCTTGTGGAGGTAGAGGGCATGGCTGAGGTACTAAAGAGTTCTTTGCATGTGTCTTCACTACAGAAGGGAATGTTGCCAATGTAGCAGTAAAGGATGTAGCAGTTGTGATATTAGATAGGATAAAAATAGATAAAGAGGAGGCACTTAAAAGGTTGGCAGTCCTCAAAGTAGAAAAGTCACCTGTTGTGGATGGGATACATCGTAGGTTACTGAGGGAAGTAAGGGTGGAAATTACAGAGGTTCTGGCCACAATCTTCCAATCCTTCTTCGATAGGAGGGTGGTGCCAGACGACTGGAAGATTGTAAATGTTACACCCGTTTTTTTTTTAAAAGGAGAGGGAAAAACCTGGCAACTACAGCCCTGTCAGCCTAACGTCGGTGGTGGGGAATCTTTTAGAGACAATAACCCGGGACAAAATTGATGTTTGGAAAAATATGGGATAATAAATGAAAGTCAGCACAGATTTGTTAAAGGCAAATCATGTTTGACTAACTTCATCAAATTCTTTGAAGTAACGGAGAGGGTTGATGAAGGTAGTGTGGTTGATGTTGTGTATATGGACTTCCAAAAGGTGTTTGACAAAGTGCCCCGTAGTAGACTTGTTAGCAAAATTAAAGCCCATGGTATTAAAGGGACAGTGGCAGCCTGGATACAAAATTGGCTACGGGGCAGAAGGCAGAGAGTAGTGGTGAATGTTTATCAGACTGGAAGGATGTATACATTGATGTTCCCCAGAGGTCAGTATTAGGAACACTGCTCTTTTTGATGTATATTAATAGCCTGGACTTGGGTGTAAAGGGCATAATTTCAAAATTTGCAGATGATACTAAACTCGAATGTAGTAAACAATGAGGAGGATAGTAACAGATGTCAGGAGGATATAGACAGACTGGTGAAATGGACAGACATATGGCAGATTAAATTTAACGCAGGAAGTGTGAAGTGATACATTTTGGTAGGAAGAATGAGGAGAGGCAATATAAACTAAATGGTACAATTTTAAAAGGGGTGCATGGACAGAGAGACCTGGGGATGTATGTACACAAATCTTTGGTAGTGGCAGGACAAGTTGAGAAGGCTGTTAAAAAAGCTTATGGGATCCTTGGCTTTATAAATAGAAGCAGAGAGTACAAAAGCAAGGAGGTTATGCTAAACCTTTATAAAACAATTGTTAGGCCTCAGCTGGAGTATTGTGTTCAATTCTGGGCACCACATTTTAGGAAGAACGTTGAGACCTTGGAGAGGTTGCAGAAGAGATTTACTAGAATGGTCTTAATGCAAGGAGCATTTGTAATAAGGTTGATGAATTGGCTGCGCAAATAGAGGTAAACGAATACGATTTGGTTGGGATTACGTCAACGTGGCTCAAGGATGGCCAAGACTGGGAACTCAACATCCAGGGGTATTCGATATTCAGGAAAGATAGGCAAAAAGGAAAGGGAGGTGGGGTAGCTTTACTGGTTAAAGAAGGGATTAACACAGTTGTAATGAAGGATATTAGCTTTGATGATGTGGAATCTGTATGGGTAGAATTGAGAAATACTAAGGGGAAAAAAACATTAGTGGAAGTGGTATATAGACCTCTAAACAGTAAGGCGGAGGTTGGGGATGGCATTAAAAGGGAAATTAAAGAAGCGTGCAATAAGGGCACAGCAGTCATCATGGGTGACTTTAATCTACATATAGATTGGGCCAACCAAATTAGTAACAATACTGCGGAGGAGGAATTCCTGGAGTGTTTATGGGATGATTTCCTGGACCAATATGTCGAGGAACCAACCAGAGATCAGGCCATCTTAGACTGGGTATTATGTAACGAGAAAGGATTAATTAGCAATCTTTTTGTACGAGGCCCCTTGGGTCGGAGCGATCATAATATGATCGAATTCTTCATTAAGATGGAGAATTAAGTAGTTGACTCAGAGACAAGGGTCCTCAATTTAAATAAAGGAAACTACGATGGTCTGAGGAGCGAGTTGGGTAGGATTGATTGGGGAATGGCACTCAAAGGGTTGATGGTGGATAGGCAATGGCAAACATTCAAAGACCGAATGGATGAGCTACAGAATTTGTTCATCCCAGTTTGGCATAAAAATAAAACAAAAAAGGTGACTCAACCGTGGCTAACAAGGGAAATTAGGGATAGCATAAGATCCAAGGAGAGGACATATAAATTGGCCAGAAAAAGCAATAATCCTGAGGATTGGGAGCAGTTTAGGATTCAACAAAGGAAGACAAAGGGATTAATTAAGAAAGGGAAAATAGAATATGAGAGTAAGCTTGCAGGGAACATAAAAACTGACTGTAAAAGCTTTTATACATATGTAAAGAGAAAAAGATTGGTGAAGTCAAGCGTAGGTCCCTTGCAGTCAGAATCAGGGGAATTTATAATGGGGAACAAAGAAATGGCTGACCAACTAAATACATATTTTGGTTCTGTCTTCACAAAGGAGGACACAAATAACCTCCCAGAGATGCCGGGGAACATAGGGTCTGATGAAAGGGTGGAACTGAAAGAAATCAGTATTTGTAGGGAAATGGTGTTAGGAAAATTGATGGGACTAAAGGCCGATAAATCCCCAGGGCCTGATAATCTACATCCTAGGGTACTTAAGGAAGTGGCCCTAGAAATAGTAGATGCATTGCTGGTCATCTTCCAGAACTCGATAGACTCTGGAACAGTACCCATGGATTGGAGGGTAGCTAATGTTACCTCACTATTCAAAAAATGTGGTAGAGAAAAAGCGGGGAATTATAGACCGGTAAGCCTGACATCGGTAGTGGGGAAAATGCTAGAGTCAATTATAAAAGATGTAATAGCAGAGCACTTGGAAAGCAGTGACTGCATCGGACAAAGTCAACATGGATTTACAAAAGGTAAAGCATGCTTGACTAATCTACTGGAATTTTTTGAGGATGTAACTGGTAGAATAAATAAGGGAGAACCAGTGGATGTGGTGTATTTGGACTTTCAGAAGGCTTTCGATAAGGTCCCGCATAAAAGATTAGCGTGTAAAGTTAAGGCACATGGGATTGGGGGCAAGATATTGACTTGGATAGAGAACTGGTTGGCGGACAGAAAGCAAAGAGTTGGAATAAACGGGTCATTTTCCAAGTGGCAGGCAGTGACTAGTGGGGTACCGCAGGGATCGGTCCTTGGGCCCCAGCTATTCACAATATATATTAATGATCTGGACGAGGGAATTGGATGTAATATCTCCAAATTTGCAGATGACACAAAGCTGGGTGGGAGGGTATGCTGTGAGGAGGATGTCGTGAAACTCCAGTACGATTTGGACAGGTTGGGTGATTGGGCAGAAACATGGCAAATGCACTATAATGTGGATAAATGTGAGGTTGTCCACTTTGGTGGCAAAAACAGGAAGGCAGATTATTATTTGAATGGCAATAGATTGGGAGAAGGGGAAGTGCAATGAGACCTGGGTGTTATTGTGCGACAGTCGCTGAAGGTAAGCATGCAGGTGCAGCAGGCGGTTAAGAAGGCAAATGGTATGTTGGCCTTCGTAGCAAGAGGGATTGAGTACAGGAACAAGGATGTCTTGCTACAGTTGTACAGGGCCTTGGTGAGACCGCACCTTGAGTATTGTGTGCAGTTTTGGTCTCCTTATCTGAGGAAGGACGTTCTTGCCATGGAAGGAGTGCAGCGGAGATTCACCAGGCTGATACCTGGGATGGCAGGAATGACGTATGAGGAGAGATTGTGTCGATTGGGCTTATACTCACTGGAGTTTAGAAGATTGAGAGGGGATCTCATCGAAACCTATAAAATTCTGTCAGGCCTGGACAGACTAGATGCAGGAAGGATGTTTCTGATGGCCAGGGAGTCCAGAACCAGGGGTCATAGTCTAAGGATAAGGGGTAAGCCATTTAGGACTGAAATGAGGAGGAATTTCTTCACCCAGAGAGTGGTGAACCTGTGGAATTCTCTGCCAGAGAGGGCAGTGGAGGCCAGTTCATTAAATATATTCAAGAAAGAGTTGGATATATTTCTTAAGGCTAAAGGGATCAAGGAATATGGGGAAAAGGCAGGGACAGGGTACTGAATTTGGATGATCAGCCATGATCTCATTGAATGGCGGAGCAGGCTCGAAGGGCCGAATGGCCTACTCTTGCTCCTATCTTCTATGTTTCTATGTTGCTAATGCGGGACTTCAGTTATGTGGAGAGACTGGAGAAGCTGGACTTGTTCTCCTTAGAGCAGAGATGGTTGAGAGGAGATTTGATAGAGGTATTCAAATCGTGAACGGTTTTGAGAGAGTAAATAAGGAGAGACTGTTTCCAGTGGCAGAAGGATCAGTAAACAGAGGACACAGCTTTAAGGTGATTGGCAAAAGAACCAGAGGAGACATGAGGAAACATTTTTTTTTCACAGCGAGTTGTTGTGATCTGGAATGCACTGCCTGAAAGGGTGGTAGAAGCAGATTCAATAGTAACTTTCAAAAGAAAATTGGATAACTAAGTGAAAGGAAAAAAATTACAGGGCTATGGAGAAAGAGCAGGGGAGTGGGATGAATTGGATTTCTCTACCAAAGAGCCGACACAGACATTATAGGCTGAATAACCTCCTTCTGTGCTGAATCGTTTTATGATTCCATGTTACTTGCTGTCTAGTTCCTCTTTTAAATCGATGGGATCCATTCTGTGCCTATTGCACTACAAGAATTTTTTTTTTTTATTAGCAGTATTTATGTATACTAGCTAACATCTGCGTTAAAATATCACTACCAACAATTTGGTGTGAGTGATTTAGGCGCTTGCACCAAATTTCTGCCATTATTATTTTAAGGCAGGTCCAGCTGGCTCTTTACAAACATCAGTAACTTAAAGATAGCCCAGCAAACCAATTGGGTACTTGTGAAACTTCAGTTTTGCCCGTTAAACAGTTGGCTTTGCACCAGTTGTGAAGCCCAAATGATCTACAAAGCCCAAATCATTTTGTGGTCAAGTAAATTATGACACCCCTATTAGTCAACTATTGCTATTCTATCAAAGTCATTTTTAGTATTATAGCAAAATACTGCGGATGCTGGAAATCCGAAATAACAACAGAAAATGCTGGAAAAACTCAGCAGGCCAGGCAACATCCGTGGAGAGAGAAATAGAGTCAATGTTTCAGGTCGAAACCCTTCGTCAGGACTGAAAAAGCGCAGAAAATGAAACAGATTAAAAGGCCAGTTTGGGGCCTGGGAAATGGGGATGAAAGAACAAAAGAGAAGTGAAGAGACATTAAGAGGTATTCAAAACAAGACGAGATGGTGATAGGACTAGTGGAGAGACAAAAGACGGCTCTAGATTAGGTGTGAAATGCGCTGGCAGAATGGGAGACAGCTGCCATGTGGGAGAGAAAAAAGGGGGAAGGGCCAAAACAAAGGTGTGGATAAAAAATGTGTGTAAAAATGTAATAGGGGCCGAGGTTATAATCTGAAATTGTTGAACTCGATATTGAGTCCGGAAGGCTGTAAAGTGCCTAATCGGAAGATGAGATGCCGTTCCTCGAGCTTACGCTGGGTTTCCGTGGAACAATGCAAGAGCCCGAGGACGGTGAGGTCTGAGTGGGAATGGGGTGGTGAATTAAAATGACAGGCAACCGGAAGCTCAGGGTCACCCTTACGGACTGAACGGAGGTATTCCGCAAAGCGGGCACCCAATCTGCATTTGGTCTCCCCAATGTGGTCTCCTCTACATTGGGGAGACCAAACGCAGATTGGGTGACCGCTTTGTAGAACACCTCCATTCAGTCCGTAAGGGTGACCCCGAGCTTCCGGTTGCCTGTCATTTTAATTCACCACCCCATTCCCACTCAGACCTCACCGTCCTCGGGCTCTTGCATTGTTCCACGGAAACCCAGTGTAAGCTCGAGGAACAGCATCTCATCTTCCGATTAGGCACTTTACAGCCTTCCGGACTCAATATCGAGTTCAACAATTTCAGATCATAACCTCGGCCCCTATTACATTTTTACATATTTTTTACCCACACCTTTGTTTTGGCCCTTCCCCCTTTTTTTCTCTCCCACATGGCAGCTGTCTCTCATTCTGCCAACGCATTTCACACCTAATCTAGTGCCGCCTTTTGTCTCTCCACTAGTCCTATCACCATCTCATCTCATTTTGAATAGCTCTTAATGTTTCTTCACTTCTCTTTTGTTCTCTCATCCCCATTTCCCAGCCCCCAAACTGGCCTTTTAATGTTTCATTTCCTGTGCTTTTTCAGTCCTGACGAAGGGTTTCGACCTGAAACGTTGACTCTATTTCTCTCTCCATGGATGTTGCCTGGCCTGCTGAGTTTTTCCAGCATTTTCTGTTTTCATTTTTAATATTGATGGATGTTGGGGAATAGAGACAATTACCACAAGGTCAAGAGAGAATATCATACTGGGTGTCAGAGATGCCTATAAAACTATTAAGACTACTGTTCCTTCTAATGATGCTGTCTGCAAGGGCAATGAAAGAATGAGTTTTACCATTTGTCCTTTTTAATCCTTAGACTAGTTACTTAATTGCTGTTTTATTCCTTTTTCAATTAATCTGTAACCTGAATGCATAACCCAAAGTGATCTCTCTCGCAATAATCCTCACTAAACAACTGTTTTTTTTAAATGACCACGTGCTGTAATCAGTTGTAAATATACAACAACATTACCCCACATAAGATAATACAAGGAATAAGAACAGAAAATGCTGGAAAAACTCAGCAGGTCAGGCAACATCCGTGGAGAGAAATTTGAGTTGACGTTTCGGGTTGAAGCCCTTCTTCAAAAATCGTACAAAGAATAAGTTTCATTGATCAATGACCAAAACATACTGGGCCATTCAGTCTAGTAGTGGTGCCAGATTGCTAAGTGTTACCTCCTGTGGAAGCTGTCATGGTGCATCTTCAAGTCAATCAACCCATTAAAAAATAATCTTTGCAAACTTCTTTACCTAGTTCTCCACAGCAATCTCTTCTTGGTAATTAGAATGTTCTTTATATAACATTGTGCGATTTGGCTATGCAATGGTAGCATTAATGCAGTTTTTCTGCATGTCAAAAAGCTTATTCCGTTCCCACAGTTCAGGAATTTCTAGTTTTTGCCATGGGAATTCCCAGTTTATTTTTGTTTGTTTTTGTTTTGAGATTGTATTTGAGGGGAAGGGGGTTAAAGTAAGCTTGACATCATCTCTCGATCATTGGAAGCGGTACGGAAAACGTTGCACAGAGAGGGGAATTTTATAGAGATTGTGCTTTTGTACAGTTTCTTAATTAGTAGAGAGACATAAACTATAGATTGTTTCAGATGCCCTGGAATACTGAGAGACCTTTTTTTAAAAGAGTGACTTCTGGATTGCAATTGGCTTGGCTTCAAATGGAAAGCAGTTTAAATGAAGCATAGTTCTTTAAAAGCACACTGAAAAATCTTGTGTGAAAAGCCCAGCCACTTTTCCTCAGGGGGAAGTAGCAGATGAGTGTGTGCACTTATGTTTAACAGGTTACATCATTCATCCATCCTCAGGTACTACCCTGGACGCCTGAGCCTCAGTGCACTGCCTGCTGGTAAGGGAATGCATTAGGAAACAGTTGACACGCTATGTTATATTCTTTGGAGGATTACAACTACAAAAGGAATGCACTGCCATCAATTTTCTCCTTGTATCCAAGCAGGTTACTTTGTTTCCTTTGCTACCAAATATTTGAAGTAAATTGCGAAGACAGAAATTACTAAACCATATAATGAATAAAATGTGTAACGTGCTCGATTTTATTAACCATTCAATCACTAAATTTTCTGCATAGTTAACTGAAGAGAATCTCATAATCAGTGCTTCTTTAAACAATCAGTTACTAAGGATTTTGATTAACTTTAACATCCTTCTTTCTGTTTTGCTTTGCCTTTTTTATGAATGTTTTAAAAAGTGCTGAATAGGCCTAGTCTATATGATACAATATTTGGAAATGTTTTGTTTATTTACAAACCCATAACCCGTTGATCTGCCTCATCACATGAATTAGATTTGAGGGCTGCAATTGGGTCTTCGGAAACTCGCTGGGGCGAGTGCAGGTCAAAGATTGGGGCTATGGTGTTCTGGTGCTATCTCTGGCCTGTGCTCATGTCTTAATGAGGCTCTGTGCTCAGCAATTTAGGCCCTTTGGTATGATAATGAAGTTGACACACATCCCTTGTGACCCTTCTCCCCCCAATATACAGCAAAGAAAAGGTTTGCTAGACAGTTTAATTGGCAGGCACTTTAAGACTTGGGTATTTTGGAAGAGATGATATTTTCAAATAATATGAATTTTTTTTAGTGTTTAAAAGTCTAGAGTTACAAGCAGAATAACAATAACACAATGGCTCGGATTTTGCAGGAAAAATAACGGTGAGGCTATCAGCGCTCACTTATTAAAGTGTAATTCAGACATCAAATCCCTGTGACCGCACAAGTGCAGTTTTTAATTTTTTTTTTATCATTGATGGGATGACGGCAACAAAAACCCAAAGCAAACTCAATTGCTACTTGGCCCTAAACAGACAATACAACATAGCTGATTACCTGACCATGGTAAAGGATAACAAACTGAGAAGAACCTTGACAAGGTACAGACTTAGCGAACATAGCCTAGCGATCGAAAAAGGCAGACACAGGCAGACCAGGCTGCCAAGAGAAGACAGGATATGCTCTCACTGCAGTCAGGGAGTAGTGGAGACAGAGATGCACTTCCTCACAGCCTGTGGAAAATATCAGGGCATCAGGGAGAATTTCTACCAAAAATTCTCACAAATATGCCCTGAATTCAGAAATCTGAATGACAACCAAAAACTCCCATTCCTACTGGGGGAGGAGAGAAGCTGTGTAACACTGGCGGCACACTATGTTACAGCTTGCCATGAACAGAGGGACAACCAGTAAACTAAGAAAAGAGTATATATAAACAAGGCGAATGTATATTTATACACTCAGGGATATACCTGTTTATACACTGTATGAATAGAACTGCGTTTATGTGTTCTACCATAAATGTATTTTGATGCTTTGGCAACATAAGATGTACCTTATCATGCCAATAAAGCGATTTGAATTTGAATTTGAATTAGTGCCCATCCCTAATTGCCCTTGAGAAGATGGTGGTGAGCCGCCTTCTTGAACCGCTGCAGTCCATATGGTGTAGGTACACCCACAATGCTGTTAGGAAGGGAGTTCCAGGATTTTGGCCCAATGACAGTGAAGGAACGGTGATACAGGTCCAAGTCAGGATGGTGTGTGGCTTGGAGGGGAACTTGTAGGTGGTGATGTTCCCATGCGTCTGCTGCCCTTGTCCTTCTAAGTGGTAGAGGTCCCGTTTGGAAGGTGCTGTTGAAGGAGCTTTGGCGAGTTGCTGCAGTGCATCTTGTAGATGGTATAAACTGCAGCCACAGTGCGCCGGTGGTGGAGGGAGTGAATGTTGAAGGTGGTGGATGGAGTGCCAATCAAGCGGGCTGCTTTATCCTGAATGGTGTCGAGCTTCTTGAGTGTTGTTGGAGCTGCACTCATCCAGGCAAGTGAGGAGTATTCCATCACACTCCTGACTTGTGCCTTGTAGATGGTGGAAAGGCTTTGGGGAGTCAGGAGGTGAGACACTCGCCGCAGAATTCCCAGCCTCTGGCCTGCTCTTGTAGCCACAGTATTTATATGGCTGGTCCAGTTCAGTTTCTGATCAATGGTAACCCCCAGGATGTTGATAGTGGGGGGATTCAGCGATGGTAATGCCATTGAATGTCAAGGGGAGATGGTTAGAGTCTCGCTTGTTGGAGATGGTCATTGCCTGGCACTTGTGTGGTGCGAATGTTACTTGCCACTTGTCAGCCCAAGTCTGAATGTTGTCCAGGTCTTGCTGCATATGGACACGGACTGCGTCAGTATCTGACGAGTCTCGAATGGTGCTGAACAGTGTGCAATCATCAGCGAACATCCCCACATCTGACCTTATGATGGAGGGAAGGTCATTGATGAAACAGCTGAAGATGGTTGGGCCTAGGACACTGCCCTGAGGAACTCCTGCAGTGATGTCATGTGATTGAGATGAATGACCTCCAACAACCACAGCCAACTTCCTTTGTGCTAGGTATGATTCCAACCAATGGAGAGTTTTCCCCTTGATTCCCATTGACTTCAGTTTTGCTAGGGCTCCTTGATGCCACACTCGATCAAATGCGGCCTGGATGTCAAGGGCAGTCACTCTCACCTCACCTCTTGAGTTCAGCTCTTTTGTCCATGTTTGGACCAAGGCTGTAATGAGGTCAGGAGCTGAGTGGCCCTGGCGGAACCCAAACTGGGCGTCAGTTAGCAGGTTATTGCTGAGTAAGTGCCGCTTGATAGCACTGTCGACGACACCTTCCATCACTTTGCTGATGATTGAGAGTAGACTGATGGGACAGTAATTGGCCGGGTCGGATTTGTCCTGCTTTTTGTAGACAGGACATACTTGGGCAATTTTCCACATTGCCGGGTAGATGCCAGTGTTGTAGCTGTACTGGAACAGCTTGGCTAGGGGCGCAGCTAGTTCTGGAGCACAAGTCTTCAGTACTATTGCCGGAATGTTGTCAGGGCCCATAGCCTTTGCAGTATCCAGTGTCTTCAACCGTTTCTTGACATCACGTGGAGTGAATTGAATGGGCTGAAGAGGCCGAGATGGATCATCCACTCGGCACTTCTGGCTGAAGATAGTTGCAAATGCTTCAGCCTTGTCTTTTGCACTCACGTGCTGGGCTCCACCATCATTGAGGATGGGGATATTTTTGGAGCCTCCTCCTCCTGTTAACTGTTCACCACCACTCACGACTGGATGTGGCAGGACTGCAGAGCTTTGATTTGATCCGATGGTTGTGAGATCGCTTAGCTCTGTCTATCGCATGTTGCTTCCGCTGTTTGGCATGCAAGCAGTCCTGTGTTGTAACCTCACCAGGTTGACACCTCACTTTTCGGTATGCCTGGTGCTGTTCCCGGCATGCTCTCCTGCACTCTTCGTTAAACCAGGGTTGATCTACCGGCTTGATGGTAATGGTAGAGTGAGGGATATGCTGGGCCATGAGGTTACAGATTGTGGTTGAATACAATTCTGCTGCTGCTGATGGCCCACAGCGCCTCATGGATGCCCAGTTTTGAGTTGCCAGATCTGTTCGAAATCTGTCCCATTTAGCACGGTGGTAGTGCCACACAACACGGTGGAGGGTATCCTCAACATGAAGACGGGACTTCGTCTCCACAAGGACTGTGCGGTGGTCACTTCCACCAATGCTGTCATGGACAGATGCATCTGCAACAGGTAGATTGGTGAGGACGAGATCAAGTAGGTTTGTTCCTCTTGTTGGTACCCTCACCACCTGTCGCAGACCCAGTCTGGCAGCTATGTCCTTTAGGACTCGGCCAGTTGTGGTGCTACCGAGCCACTCTTGGTGATGGACATTGAAGTCCCCCACCCAGAGGACATTTTGTGCCCTTGCTACTCTCAGTGCTTCTTCCAGTTGGTGTTCAACATGAAGGAGTACTGATTCATCAGCTGAGGGAGGGCGGTAGGTGGTAATTAGCAGGAGGTTTCCTTGCCCATGTTTGACTTGATGCCATGAGACCTCATGGGCTCCTGAGTCAATGTTGAGGACTCCCAGGGCTACTCCCTCGCGACTGTATACCACGATGCCACCACCTCTGGTGGGTCTGTCCTGCCGGTGGGACAGGACATACCCAGGGATGGTGATGGTGGTGTCTGGGACATTGGTTGTAAGGTATGATTCGGTAATTATGACTATGTCAGGCTGTTGTTTGACTAGTCTGTGGGACAGCTCTCCCAATTTTGGCACAAGCCCCCAGATGTTGGTAAGGAGAACTTTGCAGGGTCGACAGGGCTGGGTTTGCCGTTGTCGTTTCCGGTGCCGAGGTCGGTGACGGGTGATCCGTCCCGTTTTATTCTTTTTCGTAGTGGTTGTTTATAACTGAGTGACTTACTAGGCCTTTTCAGAGGGCATTAAGAGTCAACCACATTGCTGTGGGTCTGGAGTCACATGTAGGCCAGACCAGGTAAGGACAGCAGATTTCCTTCCCTAAAGAACATTAGTGAACCAGATGGGTTTTTGCAACAATCGACAATGGTATCATGGTCGCCATTACTAAGACTAACATTTAATTCCAGAATTAAATTGAATTGAATTTAAATTCTACCAGCTGCCGTGGTGGGATTTGAACCCATATCCTCAGAGCATTATGACTGAGCCTCTGGCTTACTAGTCTAGTGACATAACCACTACGCCACCGCCTCCCCACGTTAAACACGGAATGTAGAAAGTTGGATCAGAGTTGCCCCACTCCTCCAGAAGCTTTAGTATAACAGAGTCTCGCCGAAAGACTCGGCATTGAAACACATGGAAGGGCATGAAGTTATGGTACTTACGTGATCGATACCCTCTAAACTCACCAGAAAAAGTTAGGGCTTGTCTATTTCAATGTAAGTGAATTTTTAACGCAGTGATAAGTCTTAATTACAGCCAAACAACCATTCTGGTACAGAAAATTAACTTTTAAAAGTATGGAGTCTTATTCCTTCAGAATTTAATTGTTGTTGGAGATTTTTTTTTTAAATTAAAAAATTTAATTTTTGTTTTACTTTTTCTTTTTATCTCTCTCTTAATCACATCTTTCTTTCCTTCTCTTTATTTCACTTTCTGTACATGATTTGGCATTGAATTCGCTATTCTAACTTTCACTTCCTAGTTCAGACTCTGTGGGCAGGAATTTAACTCAGGAGTCGGGTAGGAGGCGGGACTACAGCTTTTGGGGTTGTAGTCCCGCCTCCATCGAGATGCGGCCAATCCACGCGATTTTAACTTGATTGATCTTGTTGAGCCCACCCAGCGAGCTCAGCAGGCCAATTAAGGGCCACCCGGCAACAGGTGACGTCACAGACTGAAATTTCATCTGTCAAGACATTTTGACAGATGAAATATCAGTGTTTCACAGCTGTTTGAAGCTGTCAAACACTGACAGTCTTACTTCTAACCTGAGTCCTTCTCCACAGACTCAGTTAGAAATCTCTGCTGCACAGTAAGCTGAAGGCTGTCACTTTTGACAGTTTGCAACTATTCTGCTTTCTGTGCTGGTGAGATGAGGGACTCCCCGGAACCTAAAGGAAGGAAGGCTGAAAAGGTAAGAAAAGGTATGTAAAACTTATTTAATCACTTTAGACACACCAAACACACTTACCTTTGCACTCATGCACACATCACTCACCTGAACACCGACATCTCGACCCCTCCAAGTCCTTCAACCCGACGGCCCGACTCCTCTAACTTGACGTGGTTTGGAGCCGTCGGGAATCCCACACTTAAACATCAAAAATAGGGATTAGGCTAAAAACTGCCTGTTAACTACCTGTTAACAGGCAGTTAATTGGCACTATTCCCTTCCCGCCTCGGGTAGGCGGGTCCCAGTGCGGGGCGGGTACCCACCTCCTTTGAAACTGGCATGGAGGTGGGTTTGGGTGCGGGAAGGGGTCGGGACCCCTGATTTCAGGATTTTAACCCCTTGCATGCCTCCAATCCCGACTCCACGGCACAATGAAAATCCTGCCCTGTGTGTCTTAGTAAGAATTATTCAATTTGTTTGGTTAAGGAGATGCACAGTTGCTTGACCTGTTCACACAGGGCCCAGATTCCCTGTAGAGGACGTTGCGCCGAAATGGATTTCTATTCACAGCAAATTCCAGTGCAAAAGCCCATAGAAAGTCTGTGGGCAAGTGTAAATGGTGCCGGTCCTTTGCCGCTGATCACAAAATCTAAGCCATTATTATCTTGTAATTATCCTCAGTATCTTGGACTGTACTAGGGAAATTTTCCTTGTAAACAGATTATTCCCTCTATATCTTGAGAAAATAATTGTACTACACGTTGAAAAATAGATTTGTCCAGAGCTACATTGTACTGTATTCAAAATTCAATGGGATAATTAGAGCTGAATGCCATGAGTACACTGGCAGACTGTATGTTACATACTGTTAGTCAGGGGACAGTTTTCTCCTTCCAAACGCTCCCACCAACACTCCCACACAAACACGGTCACACCATCACACACAGATGGTTCCCTCAATGACTCATTTGCAAATGTACTGCTTAACATGGAATTGAGCTAAACAGACCAGAAGATCCCAGGTTCAATCTCTGGTCTGTGCTGAGTTAACTGATCTCAGCCAGAGCTCCGCAACTGGCCTTGGCACTGTCAGGCTCAGAAAGGAAATTCAGCTAGAGCTCCAAGTACTAATAAGTAATCCCTGCTAGAAAGTGTGTGTGTGTTTGTGTATATAGACATTGAGTGACAGAATCTGACTTGGTTGTGATGGCTCCCATGATCAAATTGCATTCTGATGCTCACGCTTGAATGGCCATTTGGCCAACATGCTACGGGTCATGGAACGGCACCCTGGTGTGACTCGGTGTCTTCAGCAGAAGTGAGAAAAAATTGGAATGAAAATAAAGAAAATGACTCCTGCAATTAGCCATGTGCACTCACACGCATGCCTGAAGATATTTTTACCAAAGGAGTAAATTGCTTCATATTGAGATTCAAGATACAAAATCAATTTTATTTTCTACATTTCCTAAGGAGCTTCCTCCTTGCCACATATTTTAACATTTTGCCTTGTTACATTAAAGTGTAACTCATAATATGAAACCTCATAGTAATAACTGCCAGCTGTAATTCTGTTTTCATATCTCACTCAGCATCCAGTGATTTACGAATTACTTTTTTGTTGCTCCGTGCTGTCTTGTATAAAATACTTTGTTGACGTGGTTTTATAGTGAGCTATAACTATACCATTTGCTTCCAATATAGGTTAAAAAGCAAATATTTCAATTCGCACACCTACATAATCAGAACTGTTGCCCTATTACTATCCTTTTAGGTGTCAGCCTTGGTTCAGTGGTAGCACTTTCACCTGAGTCAGAAGGTCATGAGTTTAGGCCACAGATTGGACCATATAATATAGGCTGTCACTTCAATACAGTAATGAGAGAGTGCTGCACTATCAGAGGTGCTGTCTTTCGGATGAGACGCTAAACTGAGGCCCTGTCTGCCTTCTCAAGTCGGACATAAAAGACCCATGGCACTATTCAAAGAAGAGTATGGAAATGCTCCTGGTATCCTGGCCAATATTTACCCCTCAATTGACATGGCTGAATCAGATTATCTGGTCATTTATCTAATTGCTGTTTGTGGGACCGTGCAGTGTGCAAATTAGCTGCTGCGTTTCCCTACATAAAAACAGTGACTACGTTTCAAAAGAACTTCATTGGCTGTAAAGTGCTTTGGGACATCCTGAGGTCATGAAAGGCAATAAAAATGCTCTCTCTCTCTCTCTCTCTTTCTTTGTTTTGCTCTTCTCATTCTTTGCCTGCAGTATACATGTCTTGAAACATGTTTGTACTTTGTGTATATTCTTATAATTGACCTGTACTTTAATTGTACTTTGATAGTTGGCCACTTCTTTACACACATTCTGTATTTGTACAGCTTTGTATATGAACTGTTCCTTTAAGAGAATCCAGATTGGTGTCTGTGAGATAGGTACACGAGTGTCTGAGTCTATCTGATTACATTCACCTCCCCAAATAGTTAGATTTTCATTTACAGAATGTCTTTGTCAATCTCACTTTTGTAATGTGGCCATGATGTGTTCACAGTATCTCTAATACACTGAAAGAAATTGGCACTGATAATGTTAAAGGCCTAGTGTAATGACATCCAGATTCTTAAACTGTTGAGGATGATAGAATACACTTTATTTATCATACTTAAAAAAAAATGCAGCAGCATAATCCTTATAATGGTCATCTTCTCAAGTATAGGATTTATCAAAAAACACTTCTCGCCCATGTCCAACTTGGAAGAATTAAAAGCAACTTTTTTTTGTAAAATAGCAAACTTATCAGGCACTACCTTTGTGCTGCTCTCAAGGCTAAACCCTACAGTATGATGTTTCTTCACTTAACCTTTCAACCTAGCTGCTCCTTTGGAAGCTATGAGCAGCAGGTGAGGGGGAAGTGACTGGAATCAAGGCTGAGTGAAGAAACATTATATTTCCAAGGCTAAGCCCTGAAATATAATGAAAATAGTTACCCCAACTGGGAGATTAGCAACCTTGCAATGAATTTAAAAAAATGTTTACTTGTAAATAATTTACAATGATTTATGGGTAAGGGGACTTTTCAGATGAATTCTCAAGGAGTCGGGCGTCGTAACCTCTAACATCTCTTCAACTTTGTAAGTCTCTGCGAACTTTACTGGTGAGACCTTTACTTCAACCCTTCTGCACTCAACGGTGTGTTGTAATGGAGAATTACCTTAATAGTTGGTGATTGTTCAAAACTTCATGTTTATTTAAAATAATGCTGTCTTCATTAAAATATATTTTGCATCATTTTTCTTGTGGGTGGGTGAACAGAGACAAGTAGGAAGATGACCCAATAATTGTTGGCATAATAACAACGTCTCACAAACAGCAATGAGACGTGACAATGTGGGTGATTCTGCGATCACACACTCTCACGGTGAAGCTGCACTTGTAGGGGGCACGGGTTGGTGATGGAGCTAGAACACTGTAGCCCCCATTATCTGATTTGTGATACCTGGGAGCACAAGCTCGCCCCTTAAATCTCAATAATTTACATTTGGTTTGTTGATGAGCAAGAGAAAATGACTAAACTCCATTTAATGAAGACTAACCCTGTCTAACTTGGAATGATTGAGGGAAGATTTCCTTTGGGTACTATACGTGGCAAATCACAAAATGTTCCTTGTAAACAGGTTTATGATTCCATTGCACATAGCACACAAAGGAAATCTTCCCCCGGTATACTATAATTGATTTGCCAGTTTTTAGTTGGGAGAACAGCCTTTTTAGACTGGCTTCTTTCATTCATTGAAATGCTCACCATTGCAATCTAGATCTTTCATTTCAGCTATTTAATATTGTTAGGGAGGGTTCAAATCTCAAAATGTTTGCAAAATGGCTTGGTGCATTTTCACATTTTTATGTAAAGATTTCTGCCTGGTAAGTTACAATCTAAGTTGCTTTGAATTCGCGGGAATGCGTCCAGATGACTTCGGAGAACCTCCCCAAACTCTGACAGTGCTCTGCTCATTCTAAACTTTCTGTATTCTCTCGTTTTTGTTTCAAAGTTCAGAACTTTGTTTTTGAATTTTTCTCCTTTTAATGTTAAAAGAAAATGTTTCCAGCCTTTTATTTAGAACTCTTACCAAGTATCAAATCTAGCAGAGAGGGTAAACAGGTCATTCATTCCCAAGCCTCTTCCACTACCAAACCTATCACTAGATGGCAGGCAAGAGCAATCTGAATGATTGCCTGATTTTTTTTAAAGATGTCCTCTCTGTACCCTGTTTTGGAAAAGTATCTCTTGGTAATGGCACAGTCGGGATTGGAAATTTATCAAGTGGGCATTTTTAGGTGCAAACCTGCTTCCTGCCATGCCACCCTTGGGTTCTATGGTACCCTTAAATTCAGCATCCACATAGTTGGTTGTATCCAGTTACTCACCAGAGCTGAGCAGTGATGTACTTGAGAGGCAAACATCACATTCACATCACAAAGATAAATATAGTGAGAAGGCCATTTGACTCAGGTTTCTATGGAAGATGAGCTACATATGATTCCCTCGCACACATAATTTACTTGGTAATAACAACAGAAAATGGTGGGAAAACTCAGCAGGCCAGGCAACATCTGTGGAGAGAGAAATAGAGTCAACGTTTCAGCTCGAAACCCTTCGTCAAGACTTAGGTATTTAGCTGTATTGTAGCAGATGGGGCTCAGCTTTAGGATGGTGGCATTTTGCTGCAAAAATAACATAATATAATCCCAGTTTAGGCTGGACATTGAAACAAAATACAAAGTTTGAGAATTAACTTGTTAGTTTCCAGAGCAGGTTTAAATTTTTTTTCGAATCTTTCATGGGTTAAAATGTTTAATAAATGTGGGCAGTGCAGGGACACAGCACGCTGGAGTAGCGGGATGCTGGTCTCCATTTATAACTACCCACATGTAGAATTCTTAGCTCAGGCATGATTGCCGCAGTAAAGACCTGACAAATGGAAGCTATACACTTCCCTTATAGGAAGGGAAGGAATAATGGAAGGAAAACCTAGCTACTTCTACCTCTGTAACATCTCCACACTTACTTCAGCATTTCTGCTGCTGAAACCCTCATTCATGTTTTTGTCACTTCCAGACTCAATTATTGCAATGCTCTGCTTACCAACCTCCAATCCTCCAACCTCCACAAACTTCAGCTTGTCCAAAATTCTGCTGCCTCAATCCTATCCCATAACAAATCATATTTCCCCATTACCCCCATTGTCGCTGACTTACATTGGCTTCCAGTCTATCAACATCTCACATTTTAAATGATTGTCATTCTCTATAATTCCCTCTTTGGCATTACCTCCTTATTTAGAACTTCCACCAACCCTACAACTACCACCCTGACTCTGTTCCTTTGACTCCAGCCTCTGGTTTTTCCTCCCCTACCTCCGCCCCATTATTGGCGGCCATGTCTTTGGTCACCTAGGTCCTACTCTCAGGAATTCTCTCCTCAAGCTCCTCCACCTTTTAACCTATCTTCTCTCTTATAAGGCCCCTTTAAATCTCACCTCTTTGACCAAACCTTTGGTCACCCCACCTCAATCCTCACATCCTATGTGACTGTGACAGTGATAAACTCGCACTCCTCATCCTTGTCGACCTGTCTGCAGCCTCCAACAACACCTCTCCTCCGTTGTCCAGCTGGGTGGGACTCCCTGCCCCTGGTTGCATTCCTATCTATCCAATCATAACCAGAGAATCAACTGCAATGGCTTCTCTTCCCACTCCTGCACATTTACCTCTGGAATCCCCCAAGAATCTATCCTTTGCTTCTTCCTAGTTCTCATCTACATGCTGCCCCTTGCCAACATCATCATAAAACACAATGTCAGGTTCCACATGTATACTGACGACACTCAGCTCTACCTCACCACCACCTCTTTCGACCCCTCCACTGCCTCTGACTTTCATGCTGCTTGTCCAGCATCCAGTACTGGATGAGCAGAAATGTCTTCCAATTAAATATTGCGAAGACCAAAGCCATTGTCTTTGGTCCCCATGATGAACTCTCTTCCCTAGCCACCGAATCTGGTCTTTCCTCCCCTGCCTTCACCCCACCATTGGTGGCCATGTGTTTGGTCACCTAGGTCCTGCTCTCAAGAATTCCCTCTTTAAACTCCTCCACCTTTTAACCTACCTTTTTCTTTTAAGGCCCTCTGGCCAATGTCTGAGGCTGAACCAGACCATTTGCAACCTTGGTGTCCTACTTCATCCTGAGCTGAGCTTCTGATCCCATATCCATTGTGTCACCAAGACTGCCAACTTCCACCTCCTTAACATTGTCAGACTCTGCCCCTGCCTCAGCTCATCTGCTGCTGAAACCCTCATCTATGCCTTTGCTACCTCTAGACTCGACTATTTCAATGCTCTCCTGGGCGGTCTCCCAACTTGCACCCTCTGTAAACTTGAGCTCATCCAAAAAACTGCTGCCCTATCCTAACTCGCACCAAGTCCCCTTCACTAATCACCGTGTCCACTGACCTACATTGGCTCCCAGTCCGGCAACGCTTCAATTAGAACATTTGCTTCCTTGTTTTTAAATTGCTCCATGGCCTCACCCCCATCCTATCTCAACCTCCTCCAGCCCTACAACCCTCCGAGATCTTTGCGCTCCTCCAATTCTGGTCTCTTAAGCATCCTCGATTTTCATGGTTCCACCATTGGTGGTCGTGCCTTCAGCTGCCTAGGCTGTAAGCTCTGCAATTCCCTCCCTAAGCCTCTCCATCTCTATCTCTTTCCTCCTTTAAGACACTCCTTAAAGCCAACCTCTTTGACCAAGCTTTTGGTCACCTGTCCTATTATCTCCTTGTGGGACTCGGTATCAAATTTTGTTTGATAGCATTCCTGTGAAGCAGTTTGGGCCATTTTACTATGTTAAAGGTGCTCTCCAAATGCAAGTTGTTTTGTTTTGCCTTGATGTCTGTTTTTCCCCAGGCCTTTGGGAGATTTCCTATGTTGAAGTTAGTATATAAATGCAAGATGTTATTGAATCATAAGAACATAAGAAATAGGAGCAGGAGTAGGCCATTTGGCCCCACAAGCCTGCTCTGCCATTCAATAAGATTATGGCTGATCTTCTACCTCAATTCCACTTTCCTGCACTATCCCCACATCACTTGATTCTCTTAATATCCAAAAATCTAGCGATCTCTGTCTTGAATATACTCAACGACTGAGCCTCCACAGCCCTCTGGGGTAGAGAATCCCAAAGATGCACCACCCTCTGAGTGTAGAAATTTCTCCTTAGCTCAGTCCTAAATGGCCGAGCCCTTATTCTGAGACTGACCCCTGGTTCTAGACTCCCCAGCCAGGGGAAACATCCTCCCTGCATCTACCCGGTCAAGCCCTGTAAGACTTTTGTATGTTTCAATGAGATCACCTCTCATTCTTCTAAACTCCAGAGAATATAGGCCTAGTCTCCTCAATCTCTCCTCATAGGATAATCTCCCCATCCCAGGAATCAGTCTGGTGAACCTTTATTCCACTCCCTCTATGGCAAGTATATCCTTCCTTAGGTAAGGAGACCGAAACAGTACACAATATTCCAGGTGTGGTCTCACGATGGCCCTATATAACTGCAGCAAAACGTCTTTACTCTTATACTCAAATCCTCTTGTAATAAAGGCCAACATACCATTTGCTTACCTAACTGCTTGCTGTACCTGCATGTTAACTATCAGTGATTCGTGTACAGGGACACCCAGGTCCCTCTGAACACCAACAATTCCCAATCTCTCACCATTTAAAAAATACTCTGCTTTCCTATTTTTCCTACCAAAGTGGATAACTTCACATTTCTCCACATTATATTCCATTTGCTATGTTCTTGCCCACTCACTTAGCTTGTCGATATCCCCTTTGCATTCTCCTCACAACTTACATTCCCACCCAGCTTTGTATCATCAGCAAATTTGGATATATTACATTTGGTCCCCCTCATCCAAATCATTGATGTAGATTGTGAATACTTGTGTCCCAAGCACTGATCCTTGTGGTACCCCACTAGTTACAGCCTGCCAACTTGAAAATGACACGTTTATTCCTACTCTCTGTTTTCTGTCCATTAACCAATCCTCAATCCATGCTAGTATATTACCCCCAATCCCATGAGACCTAATTTTGTTTAATAACTTCTTGTGTGGCACCTTATCGAATGCCTTCTGAAAATCCAAATACACCACATCCACTGGTTCCCCCTTATCTATTCTGCTAGTTACAACCTCAAAAAACTCAACAGATTTGTCAAACACTGTTTCCCTTTCATAGATCTGTGTTGACTCTCTCCAATCCTATTATTATTTTCTAAGTGCCCTGTTACCATGTTCTTAATAATAGATTCGAGCATTTTCCCTATTACTGATGTCAGGCTAACTGGTCTGCAGTTCCCCGTTTTCTCTTTCCCTCCTTTCTTAAATAGTGGGGTTACATTTGCTTCTTCCAATCCCTGGGAACCATTCTAGAATCGATGGAATTTTGGAAAATGATAACCAATGCTTGCACTATCTCAATAGCCACCTTTTTCAAAACCCTAGGATGTAGACCATCAGGTCCTGGGGATTTATCTGCTTTCAATCCCATTAATTTCTCCAGTAATTTTTGAATAATACTAATTTCTTTCAGTTCCTTATTCTCGCTAGATCCTTCATTCTCCTCTATTTCTGGGAAGTTTTTTGCGTCTTCCTCCATGAAGACAGTCACAAAGGGCAGGATTTTCATTGGGCCGTGGAGGCCGGATTGGAGGCGTGTGGGGGGTTAAAATCCCGAAATCGGGGGGCACGAACCCATCCCGCCCCCAACCTGCCTCCATGCCAGTTTCAAAGGAGGCGGGTACCCGACCCGCACTGGGACCCGTCTCCCCGAGGTGGGAAGGGGATTAGTACCAATTAACTGCCTGTTAACAGGTAGTTAACAGGCAGTTTTTAGCCTAATCCCTATTTTCATTGATGAAATGTGGGATTCCCGACGGCTCCAAACCACGCCAAGTTAGCGAGGCGGACCGTCGGGATGAAGAGCTTGAAGGGGTCGAGATGTCTGGTGTTCAGGTGAGTGATGGGTGCATGAGTGCAAAGGTAAGTGTGTTTGGTGTATGTAAAGTGATTAAATAAGTTTTACTTACATGTACTTACCTTTACAGCCTTCCTTCCTTCAGGTCTTGGGAGTCCCTCATCTCACCGGCACAGAAAGCAGAATGGCCGCGAGCTGTCAACAGTTCCAGCATTCAGCTTTCTGTTCTGGAGAGATCTCTAAATCAGCCTGAGAGGAAGGAATTAACCTAGAGTACAGATTTTCAGTGTTTGACAGCTTCAAACAGCTGTGAAACGCTGATATTTCATCTGTCAAAAGGTCTTGACAGATGAAATATCAACCTGTGACGTCACCTGTTGCCGGGTGGCCCTTAATTGGCCTGCTGAGCTCGCTGGGCGGGCTCAACAAGGTCACTCAAGTCAAAATCGCGTGGGTTGGCTAGAACTCGATGGAGGCGGGACTACAATCCCGAAAGTTGTAGCCCCGCCTCCTCCATGAAAATCCAGCCCAAAGTATTTGTTTAATTTCTCTGCCATTTCCTTATTCCCCATCATAATTTCTCCTGTCTCAGCCTGTAAGGGACCCACATTTACTTTTGCTAATCTTTTCCTTTTTGCATACCTTGTTAGAAACTAGGGGTGCCTAAAAATGTATATGGCTACACGAATAATACTGTGTTTAAATGATTGTATGTTTCAGATCGAGACAAGTAAGGGGATTGCATATGTTTAGTTTCCTGGAAAACTTGCATTAGAATTTGAGACAGTCTTTTTAATCAGTTAGATTAAGGGAGGCATAAACATTCCACACAGGGGCCCATAGGATGGCCCTGCCAGGCTAGTTATCTGTTGTTTGTAAATTAGCGTTTTGACTTTGTTAATGTATCTTTAATTTGGCCAGTGAAGGCCCAACCTATGTTTCTTCCATTATTACTAATAACCATATTATAATCTCTACACATAGAATTTGGAGTCTGTTTAGCAGAACTGCTTGCAAAGATAATTAAAAGTTAATTAGGAAAAGACATCGAATGAAAGGAATTTGAGGAGGCTAAGGTATCCGTCTTAGATGGGCCATTTACTAGATGAAGGTGAGCTGGCGACTGGTAAAAGTGCGACACCTCTGGCTGGGGCCATGATTAAGAGGGACAGGGTCGGGCCTTGCACTTGCTGGGTCAAGGAGGATAGAGACAAGAGAGATAAGACACGAATTCCAAAGGAAGAACATTCAGAAAGATTAAACAATAAGACAAATTGGATGAGGTAATGAGACCCCCTTTTTGGGGAGGGCTTTCATCCAAGAACCAAGACAAAGAACTTGAGGTGTCATTGGGTGATGAGGTTTTAGAGGAACCTCTATAGGTTAAATGGTCTTGTCATAACTTGGCCTCAGGCCCACCCCTAAAAAAAGAATAAAAGTGACACCCCAAGAGCTTGCCCACACAGACGGTGGAGGGGAGAGCCAAGCAGAAGTTGCAAAGAGAATTTGGGCTGGTCAAACACTCTTTTGAGAGTGGTCCCACGCTCACCATCGAAGGCCCTAGAGAGAGAGGGAGAGAGGGAGAGAGAAAGAGAGAGAGGCCGGAAGCCAGAGAACTGTTCACGCACGCCAGCCGTCTGTCCGATCGGGTCCGGTACCAGCTGCTTGTCATGGTCGTATGTTTTTGCTGTATTACTAGTGTGTTATATTCCGTCCTAAACTCCGATTAAACACAATATACCCACCATATTGGTTTGCACTCAATCCTGTTTACCAGAGATATGCAAATCTCTACAACCTATGGAAGCTTTTACAGTCTGTTTTTATGTCTCTTGCTAGTTTACTCTCATATTCTATTTCCCTTTTTTTAAATCAATTTCTTGGTCCTCCTTTGCTGAATTCTAAAATCCTCCCAATCCTCAGGCGCGCTACTGTTTTTGGCAACAGTAGAAGCCTCTTCCTTTGATCTAATACTATCTTTAACTTCTCTTGTTAGCCACGGTTGGACCACTTTTCCTGTGGGGTTTTTGTGCCTTAAAGAAATGTAGATTTGGTATAAATTATGTATTAATTGTTTAAATGCTAGCCATTGCTTCTCTACCGTCGTACCTTTTTAACGTAGTTTCCCAATCTACCTTAGCCAATTCTCCCCTCATACCTATGTAGTATGTTTTGTTTAGATTTAAGACCCTAGTTTTGGATTTAACTAAATCACTTTCAAACTCCTAGTTTTGGATTTAACTAAATCACTTGCAAACTCAATATAAAATTCTATCATATTATGGTCACTCTTTCCTAAAGGCCCCTTTACTACAAGGTTATTAATTATCCCTTAGGTACGTGCAACGCCTGGCATGAGATAAGTCATCTCCCCTCTCGGCTACAGTTGGTATAAAGCTGGGAGAGACCATTAGAAAAAGGAAACTAGAAATGTATTGTAAAAATCTGTTCATAAATATAATGGCACGATGAGACATCAAAAATATTTATTGATTGGTGTAAAAAGTATGTTTAATTATATAATTTTGTTTATCATTATCATTTCTATTTTAACATCTTCATAATCTCCATTTTATTCAGAGTCTCTGGCTTGAGGCAAAGTGATATAGTACTTCTCACTATTTTAAATATAGTTAGTCATAATTCTTGTGAAACCCACTTGGAAGCTTGTAAATAACATGTGGTTGTAAAAATCTAATAAAAATTGATGATGCTTGCTGCTCTCATGAGGTGGAATTTGGCAGAAAGTTGACTATGTTTAGTTTGTTAAGCATGAGAAAAAAGATAGAATAGCCTGTGAGAGGAGAATTTTGTTTTTTACTGTCACGTTTGGATTAGCAATGAGTGGAAATGGTTTGGTGCACTCTAATCCTATACTTAGACCAGTATTCTGCTCACATCAACCCCAAGTTGATGTAGAGTCAACTGTGCTGAAATTAGAATCGGCAATCAATATTTTGCAACTTTTTGTCCAGATTCAGTATAGAATAACACGTATTTTCTGAGCTTGGGGCTGGGTCATATTGTTCAAGTAGAGTAGATGGAGCTTCACGCCACAGCTAACTGCTATCATTGTAGAGCAGATAGCTTAGTTGGTATCACTGTCTGCTCTAGGTTGTGGATTTAAGCCCCATATGTTGCGAACCTGGAAAAATAACAAAAGCAGACCAACAGCTTTGAAAAAAGCTGAAAACTCAAAAAGGGCCCTGAGTATAAGCAGACACATTTTAAAAACAAGCAATTACCCTAAAAGTGCAGTTGGACGTGGGTTGTAACTTAAACTGTAGTTATACCCAACATGTCTTCACTTGTATTGGAAAGGAAAAAAAACTTCAAGTACATGCAAGCCTGAAATAAAATTAAAATGTTGAAGATACACAGTGTATTTTCTAAGGGTGGTGGGGGGTGGCAGTGAAGGGTGGGGGAGGAAGTGTAGGACATGCCTTCCCTCATAACTTTGTTGCATTTTCCAGTATTTTGGAATCTACAATAAACATGGGCATAGCATTTTTCTCTAAATTAAAAAGGAACTAAGTTTTGCTCAATTTTATTTAATATTTCTCTCCATAGCCATTTTGGGAAAAGAAAATCTTTTAACAGTTTTTCCCCACTGAAGCAGCAGATAATCTATTACTGTGAGAACAACATATTAATTATTTGTTCTTTGAAATTGCTTAAGAACAAGTGGAGGGTTTGAACCCAGTTTTATTGATCATAGGATCATTCCATTCGTACCTGTAAACAGCAAATTCACAGTTCACAGAGACACCCAATTTCCCTCTTCCATCCTCCCAGTTCGTGTTGGCATTTTTTCCCCTCTTTCCACTCGATTTCACGCTGTGATCTTCCCCCTGCCCCTAGCTCAAGCTGGCACTTCTTCGACCCCAAGTTAATGCTGTCACCCTCCTTCCTTTCCACTCTCCTGTAATATTGCATTTTTCTCTGCCAAAGCACTGCATTTAGCCTTCCCTGCAGCAAAAGCATAATTCTCGGCCCCTCCTAAGGGGAAGTAATGATCTAGCTTCCCCTTAGTTGCCTCAACCAGCATTGATGCATTTATCATAGGTGCACTTAAGAGGAAGCTAGATAAACATATGAGGGCAAAACAAATAGAAGAATATGCTGGTGGGGTTAGATGAAGAAGGGTGTGAGGAGGCTCGTGTGGAGCAAAAACACTGGCATGTACCTGTTGGGCCCAATGGCCTATTTCTGTGCTGTAAATATTTTGTAACTATTTGCTTCAACTACTCCTTATGGTAGCGAGTTCCACATTCTCACCACTCTGTAAACCTTGTTGGATTTATTAGTGACTGTCTTATTTCATGGTCCCTAGTTTTGGACTCCCCCACAAGTAGAAATAGCTTCTCTGCATCTACCCTATCAAACCCGTTCAGAAATTTAAACATAGAAACACAGAAGATAGGAGTAGGCCATTCGGCCCCTCGAGCCTGTTCCGCCATTTAATGAGATCATGGCTGATCATACAAATTCAGTACCCTGTCCCTGCTTTCTCCCCATATCCCTTGATCCCTTTAGCCTTAAGAAATATATCTAACTCCTTCTTGAATATATTTAATGAATTGGCCTCAACTGCCTTTTGTGGTAGATAATTCCACAGGTTCATCACTCTCTGGGTGAAGAAATTCCTCCTCATCTCAGTCCTAAATCGCTTATCCTTAGACTGTGACCCCTGGTTCTGGACTCCCCCGCCATTGGGAACATCCTTCCTGCATCTAGCCTGTCTAGTCCTGTTAGAATTTTATAAGTTTCAATGAGATCCCCTCTCATTCTTCTAAACTCTAGTGAATATAAGTCTAATCGACCCAACCTCTCCTCAAACGTCATTTCTGCCATCCCAGGTATCAGTCTGGTGAATCTTCGCTGCACTCTCTCCATGGCAAGAACATCCTTCCTCAGATAAGGTGACCAAAACTGCACACAATACTCAAGGTGTGGCCTCATCAAGGCCCTGTACAACTGCAGCAAGACATCCTTGCTACTGTACTCGAATCCTCTCGCTATGAAGGCCAACATACCATTTGCCTTCGTAACCGCCTGCTGCACCTGCATGCTTACCTTCAGTAACTGGTGCACAAGAACACCCAGGACTCGTTGCACTTCCCTTTTCCCAATCTATTGCTGTTCAGATAATAATCTGTCTTCCTGTTTTTGCCACCGAAGTGGATAACCTCGCATTTATCCACATTGGGCAGATGCATGGCAAATGCAGCATAATCACCCAACCTGTTCAAATAATACTGGAGTTTCTCTGCATCCTCCTCACAGCACACACGCCCACCCAGCTTTGTGTCATCTGCAAACTTGGAGATATTACATCTAGTTCCCTTGTCTAGATCATTTATATATATTGTGAATAGCTGGGGTCCTAGCACCGATCCCTGCGGTACCCCACTAGTCACTGCCTGCCACTCGGAAAAAGACCTGTTTATTCCAACTCTTTGCTTCCTGTCTGCCAACCAGTTCTCTGTCCAAGACAGTACCTTACCACCAATCTCGTGTGCTTTAACCTTGCACGCTAATCTCTTATGCGGGACCTTATCGAAAGCCTTCTGAAAGTCCAAATACACCACATCCACTGGTTCTCCCTTATCTATTCTACCAGTTACATCCTCAAAAAATTCCAGTAGATTAGTCAAGCACGATTTACCTTTTGTAAATCCATGTTGACTTTGTCCGATCCTGTCACTGTTTTCCAAGTGCTCTGCTATTACATCTTTTATAATGAACTCTAGCATTTTCCCCACTACCGATGTCAGACTTACCGGTCTATAATTCCAGGTTTTCTCTCTACCACATTTTTTAAATAGTGGGGTTGCATTAGCTATCCTCCAATCCATGGGAACTGTTCCAGAGCCTATAGAATTTTGGAAGATGACCGGCAATGCATCTACTATTTCTAGGGCCACTTCCTTAAGTACCCTAGGATGTAGATTATCAGGCCCTGGGGATTTATCGGCCTTGAATCCCATCAATTTCCCTAACACCATTTCCCTACAAATACTGATTTCATTTAATTCCTCCCTCTCATTAGACCTTATGTTCCCGGACATCTCTATCAGGTTACCTCTCGGCCTTCTCTTTTCCAGAGAGAAGAGTCCAGCCTGTTCAGCCTTTCCTGATCATTATAATCTTTCAGCTCTGGTATCATCCTTGTAAGTCTTTTTTTTTTGCACCTTCTCTAGTGCCTACTATATCCTTTTTATAATATGGAGACCAGAAGTCAGCACAGTACTCCAAGTGTGGTCTAACCATAGTTCTATTTGAGATTAACATAACTTCTCTATTTTTGAATTAAATTCCTCTAGAAATGAAACCCAGTGCTTTAGTTGCATTTTTATGGCTTTGTTAACCTGCGTTGCTACTTTGAATGATTTGTGTATTTGTACACCTAGATCGCTTTGCTCCTCTACCCCATTTAGACTCTTACTTTTTAAGGAGTAGGTGGTCTCTTTATTCCTCCTACCAAAATGCACCACCTCTCTCATATCTATATTGAAATTAATTTGCCATTTACACACCCATTTTGCAAATTTGTTAAATTTTCCTCAGTATTAACATAACCTCCTAATTTGGTGTCACCTGCAAATTTTATTATTGTACTTCTGATTCCTGAGTCTAAATCATTTATGTAAGTGTCAGCTGTGGCTCAGTTGGTAGCACACTCGCCTCTAAGTCAGAAGGTTGTGGGTTCAAGTCCCACTCCAGGGACTTCAGCACATAAAGCTAGGCTGACACTCCAGTGCAGTGCTGAGGGAGTGCTGCACTGTCGGAGGTGCTGACTTTCAGATGAGACGTTAAACCGAGGCCCTGTCTGCTCTCTCAGATCCTATGGCACTATTTCGAAGAAGAGCAGGGGAGTTATCCCCGGTGTCCTGGCCATTATTTATCCCTCAACCAACATAACAAAAACAGATTATCTGGTCATTATCACATTGCTGTTCGTGGGAGCTTGCTGTGTGCAAATTGGCTGCCATGTTTCCCACATTACAACAGTGACTCCACTTCAAAAAGTACTTCATTGGCTGTAAAGCACTTTGAGACGTCCGGTGGTCATGAAAGGCGCTATATAAATGCAAGTCTTCCTTTCTTTAAATGGTGAACAATCATAGTCCCAGCACCAATATCCTATGGAACATCACTTCCCACCTTCCGCCTGTCTGAGTAGCTATGTTACAAAAAGTAAGTAACATGCCTGGGGTTGGCACTCCAGTGAGTACTGAAGAAGTCAGAATGAGAAATTAAACCAAGGTCCTGTCTGTTCGTCCAGGTGGATGTTAAAAAACTCATTGCATTATCTAATGAGAGGCAGGGCATTCTCCCAGTGTCCCGGTTATCATTCCTCCCTCAATCAGCACTAAACCACTAAACTCATCAACGGGGCATTTGTCTCATTGCTGTTTGTGGGAAGTTGCTGATGTAAAATGATGGCTGTGTTTGGCTACAGTCACTGCACTTCGAAAAAGTTAGTTCATTGTGTGCAGTGCTTTGACATGTTTTGACAAAAAGGCACATTATAAATGTACGTTATTTAACATCCCTCTCAGCACAAAATTCATCAAAAAGTTAAAAAATTAAATTTCATTTTGATATGGTTTTAAAAAATAAATAATGGAAGGGATACATTTTTCTTCTCTGACAACCAGTTGTTGCTAAAAAATCTAAATGTTGAATATCTGTAGGTTACATTTTCAAACCCATCTTGATTTGGGTAAATTTGAACCCACCAAGTAACAAAGCTGATGCAATACTGAGAAAGATTTATTGCAATTTTAGAAAAGCTTAAACAGGAAGTTTAAGGCTTTACAATTCAAAATTCTTATAGCTGTAGTTACAGTTTGGGTCTCCTTTTAGGCCCATCGGAGACTAATCTGGGGGGGGGGGTGCAGTGGAGGCCCAGGGAATTTTACTCTGAGCTGATCCTGTGAATCAACTAGCTTTGTTCTGTATTAATGTCTTTGTAATATTATATTAATGTTTTTACCAACTGCCAAATAATGTTGAATAGTGGTAAAGATTGGAATTGGGTATAATGGATTAGTGTATTATCATAAGAACATAAGAATATAAGAAATAGGAGCAGGAGTAGGCTATTCGGCCCTTCGAGCCTGCTCCGCCATTCAATAAGATCATGGCTGATCTTCTATCTCTTCTCCACTTTCCCGCACTAATCCCATATCCCTTGATTTCCTTAGTATCCAACAGATCCCCTTGACCTGATGGCCTACATCCTAGCCTTTTAAGAGTTGGCTACAGAGATAGTGGATGCATTGATTTTGATCTTCCCGAATTCCCTACATTTTTGAACGGTCCCCGCAGATTGGAAGGTAGCAAATGTAACCCTGTTATTCAAGAAAGGAGGGAGAGAGAAAACAAGGAATTATACACCAGTTAGCCTGACATCGGTAGTAGGAAAAATGCTAGAATCTATTATCAGGGACGTAGTAACAGGACACTTAGAAAATAATAACATGATTAGGTAGAATCAACATGGATTTATGAAAGGTAAATCGTGTTTGACAGATCTTTGAGTTTTTGAGGATGTAACTAGCAGGGTAGATAAGGGAGAACCAGTGGATGTAGTGCATTTGGATTTTCAAAAAGCATTTGTTAAGGTGCCACACGAGGTTATTACACAAAATTAGGGCTTATGGTATTGGGGGTAATGTATTAACATAGATTGAGGATTGGTTAACGGACAGAAAACAGAGTCGGAATAAACGGGGTCATTTTTGGGTTGGTAGGCTGTAAGAAGTGGAGCACCGCAAGGATCAGTGCTTGGGCCTCAGCTATTTACAATCTACATTAATAACTTAAATGAGGGGACTGAGTGTAATGTATCCACGTTTGCTGATAATAAATTGCTAGGTGGGAAAGTAAGTTGTGAGGAGGATGCAAAGAGGCTGCAAAGGGATATAGACAGGTTAAGTGAGTGGGCAAGAACATGGCAGATGGAATACAATGGAGAAATGTGAAATGATCCACTTTGGTAGAAAAATAGAAAAGCAGAATGTTTTTTAAATAGTGAGAGATTGGGAAATGTTGGAATTCAGAGGGACCTGGGTGCCCTTGTACACGAATCACAGAAAGTTAACATACAGGTACAGCAAGCAATTAGGAAAGCAAATGGTATGTTAGCCTTTATTACAAAAGGATTGGAGTATAAGAGTACAGAAGTCTTATTGCAATTATATCGGGCTTTGGTGAGACCACACCTGCAATACTGTGCACAGTTTAGGTTTCCTACCTAAGGTAGGATATACTTGCCTTAGAGGGAGTGCAACAAAGGTTCACTAGACTGATTCCTGGAATGGGGGGATTGTCCTATGAGGAGAGATTGAGTAAACTAGGCCTATATTCTCTAGAGTTTAGAAGAATGAGGGATGATCTCATTGAAACATACAAAATTCTTACAGGGCTTGACAGGGTAGATGCAGGGAGGATGTTTCCCCTGGCTGGGGAGTCTAGAACCAGGGGTCACAGTCTCAGAATAAGGGATCGGTCACTTAGGACTGAGATGAGAAGTTTTTCACTCAAAGAGTTGTGAATCTTTGGAATTCTCTACCCCAGAAGGCTGTGGATGCTCAGTCGTTGAGTATATTCAAGACAGAGATCGATAGATTTTTGGATACTATGGGAACCAAGGGATATGGGGATATTGCGGGAAGGTGGAGTTGAGGTAGAAGATCAGCCATGATCTTATTGAATGGCGGAGCAGGCTCGAAGGGCTGAATGGCCTACTCCTGCTCCTATTTCTTATGATGTTATCCAAAAATCTCTCGAGCTCTGTCCTGAATATACTCAATGATTGAGCATCCACAGCCCTCTGGGGTACAGAATTCCAAGGATTCACAATCCTTTGAGTGAAGAAATTTCTGCTCTTCACTGTCCTAAATCGCTGACCCCCTATTCTGAGACTGTGACCCCCAGTTCTAGACTCCCCAGCCAGGGGAAACATTCTCCCAGTATCTAACCTGTCAAATCCCTTAAGAACTTTGTTTCAGTGAGATCACCTTGCATTCTTCTAATCTCCAGAGAATATAGGTCTAGTCTACTCAATCTCTCCCCATAGGACAATCCCCTCATCCCAGGAATCAGTTTAGTAAACCTACGTTGTACTCTCTCTAAGGCTAATATATCTTTTCTGGGATCTGGGTTTGAATGCATACCAGATTGGTGGGATGAATGTCTTCTCTCTCTCTCTCTCTCTCTCTCTTTTAGTTGTAAGGGTTATATATAATTAAGTTTTGGGTCTTGCATCCCAGTTACTAGTAAGTTCATGTCCATTTGCCTAAAACCTCTCTTAAATTGGTTATATTACTCTGAGAAGTCACAAGAATGACTGATGTGGGAAGTGGAAAAATCATACAGGTCCAGTAGAGAATAATTTTTAAAGGTTGAGAATAAGCTATGTTGTTGTAATAGAGTAAAGGAAGTTTACTCTGCACTTGACCCAAACTATACTTGATCCTGGGAGTGGTAGATGCTGATAATAGGTGACAAAGTGAAAAAGTGTTTCATTCTCCAACATTGGCATCATCTCCATGAGTGGGGGGAAAAATCCAGCAGAAAAACAGAATTATGTAAAATGTTCAATATATGTATGGGCAAACACCATGTCCTGGATTTGTGGTCAGTGGCAAAAGAACAGCGGTCACCGCTGACCTCAAAATAAGCTGCCCACAAAGTTTTAGTAGGCTCTAGAGCACAGACTTCCTCTATTCCAACATCACTTTGAATTTGGCACCTTTACAGGGGATCTGTGGCGTGCAGCAACAGGGCAGGTGGCAGGCAGGCTGAATAGCCAATTAGATTGAAGGATTTTCAGACGGCAAAGCAGGGAGTATAAATCGCATTTAAAGCATTGTACAGAAAGCAAAATTAAGATTGGGATATACACAAAGGGTTAAGGAAGAAACGCAAATATCAGAAGACAAAGTATAATTTTTTTTTAAACCTGCAATTTTTAAATGTTCTTCTGAGGGAATGAGACTCCACACTTGTAAAATTAGTTTTTCAGGGCCAGAGAGGTTGTGCAATAGTAATTATGACTTAGTACACTGTTAAAAACTCAGTTATTCATGATTGAACAAGGCTTAATTTTTTTAATTTTGATTTTGTAACTTTTTAATTGGCCTTTACAGCAAGAATAGTGCGTAAATAGTTGAAGTTGATGACAAATCAGTGATTTCTAATTGATTCCATCTGCGAGGACTGCAACAGCGCACCCTGTGGAGGAGCAGGTTGTTTCTGACAGCAACTTTCGGGTTTCTGCGTTTAACTGCAAATGTGCGGATGCCAGAAGTTGCTATTCGACTTGCCCCATAATAACAGTGAGCGCAGTCAGCCTCATTGTTCTAACTTTTTTTTATTCGTTTATGGGATGTGGGCGTCGCCAGCAAGGCCAGCATTTATTGCCCATCCTTAATTGCTCTTGAGAAGGTGGTGGTGATCTGCCTTCTTCAACTACGGCAGTCTGTGTGATGAAGGTACTTCCCACAGTGCTGTTAGTTAGGGAGTTCCAGGGTTTTGACCCAGCGACGATGATGGATCGGCAATATACTTCTAAATCAGGATGGTGTGTGACATGGAGGGAACTTGGAGGTGGTGGTGTTCCCATGCACCTGCTGCCCTTGTCCTTCTAGGTGGAAGAGGTCGCGGGTTTGGGAGGTGCTGCCGAAGAAGCCTTGGCGAGTTGCTGCAGTGCATCTGGTAGATGGTACACACTGCAGCCACGGTACGCCGGTGGTGGAGGGAGTTAATGTTTAAGGTGGTGGATGGGGTGCCAATCAAGTGGGCTGCTTTGTCCTGGATGGTGTCGAGCTTCTTGAGTGTTGTTGGAGCTGCACTCATCCAGGCAAGTGGAGAGTATTCCATCACACTCCTTACTTGTGCTTTGTAGATGGTGGAAAGGCTTTGGGGAGTCGGGAGGTGAGACGCTCGCCGCAGAATACCTAGCCTCTGACCTACTCTTTTTGCCACAGTATTTATGTGGCTGGTCCAGTTAAGTTTCTGGTCAATGGGGACCCCCAGGAGTTTGATGGTGGGGGATTCGGCGATGGTAATGCCGTTGAATATCAAGTGGTTAGACTCTCACTTGTTGGAGATAGTCATTGCCTGGCACTTCTGTGGCGCGAATGTTACCTGTCACTTATCAGCCCAAGCCTGAACGTCGTCCAGGTCTTGTTGTATGTGGGCATGGACTGCTTCATTATCTGAGGAGTTGTGAATGGCACTGAACACTGCAGTCATCAATGAACATCCCCATTTTTGACCTTATGTTGGAAGGAAGGTGATTGATGAAGCAGCTGAAGATGGTTGGGCCTAGGACACTGCCCTGAGGAACTCCTGCAGTGATGTCCTGGGGCTATGATGATTGACCTTCAACCACCAGAACCATCTTCCTTTGTGCTAGGTATGACTCCAGCCAGTAGAGAGTTGTCCCCCCCTGATTCCCATTGATTTCAGTTTTACTCGGGCTCCTTATGCCACACTTAGTCAAATGCTGCCTTGATGTCAAGAGTAGTCACTTTCACCTCACCTCTGGAATTCAGCTCCTTTGTCTATGTTTGGACTAAGGCTGTAATGAGGTCGGGAACCGAATGGTCTTAGCGGAACCCAAACTGGGCATCGTAGAAACATAGAACAATAGGAGCAGGAGTAGGCCATTCGGCCCTTCGATCCTGCTCCGCTATTCAAAATGATCATGGCTGATCCTCTATCTCAATACCATATTCCCGCTCTCTCTCCATACCCTTTGATGCCCTTTGTGTCTAGAAATCTATCTAGCTCCTTCTTAAATATATTCAGTTACTTGGCCTCCACAGCCTTTTGTGGTAGAGAATTCCACAGGTTCACCATCCTCTGAGTGAAGAAATTTCTCCTCATCTCAGTCCTAAATGTCCTACCCTGTATCCTGAGACTGTGACCCCTCGTTCTAGATCCCCCAGCCAAGGGAAGCATCCTCCCTGCATCCAGTCTGTCTAGCCCTGTCAGAATTTTATACGTTTCAATAAGATCCCCTCTCATTCTTCTAAACTCTAGTGAATACAGGCCTAGTCGACCCAATCTCTCCTCATACGACAGTCCTGCCAGCCCAGAAATCAGTCTGGTGAACCTTCGCTGCACTTCCTCTATGCCAAGTATAGCCTTTCTTAGGTAAGGAGACCAAAACTGCACACTGTACTCCAGATGTGGTCTCACCAAGGCCCTGTACAACTGTAGTAAGACATCCTTGCTCCTGTACTCAAATCCTCTTGCAATGAAGGCCAACCTACCATTTGCCTTCCTAACTGCTTGCTGCACCTGCATGTTTGCTTTCAGTGACTGGTGTACAAGGACACCCAGGTCCCTTTGTACATCAGCATTTCCCAATCTATCACCATTTAAATAATAATCTACCTTTCTGTTTTTCCTACCGAAGTGGATAACTTCACATTTATCCACGTTATACTGCATCTGCCATGTATTTTCCCACTCACTCAACTTGTCTAAATCACCGTGAAGTCTCTTTGCATCCTCCTCACAACTCACAATCCCACCTAGTTTTATGTCATCAGCAAACTTGGAAATATTACATTTGGTTCCCTCATCCAAATCATTGATATATATTGTGAGTAGCTGGGGCCCAAGCACTGAGCCCTGCGGTACCCCACTAGTCACTGCCTGCCACCCCAAAAAAGACACATTTATTCCTACTCTCTGTTTCCTGTCTGTTAACCAATTTTTAATGCATACCAGTATATTACCCGCAATCCCATGTGCTTTAATTTTGCACACTAACCTCTTATGTGGGACTTTATCAAAGGCCTTCTGAAAATCCAAATACACCACATCCACTGGTTCTTCCTTATCTATTCTGCCAGTTACATCCTCAAAAAACTCCAGTAGGTTTGTCAAACATGATTTCCCTTTCATAAATCCATGTTGAGTTTGTCTAATCCTGTTGATATTTTCGAAGTGTCCTGTTATCACATCCTTTATAATAGACTCTAGCATTTTCCCTACTACTGATGTTCGGCTAACCGGTCTGTAGTTCCCCGTTTTCTCTCTCCCTCCTTTTTTAAATAGTGGGGTTACATTTGCCACCCTCCAATCTGCAGGAACTGTTCCATAATCTATAGAATTTTGGAAGATGACAACCAATGCATCCACTATTTCCATGGCTACCTCTTTTAGTACTCTGGGATGCAGATTATCAGGCCCTGGGGATTTATCATCTTTCAGTCCCATTAATTACTCCAGCACTATTTTTTTACTAATACTAATTTCCTTTAATTCCTCCTTCTCACTAGACCTTTGGTTCCCTAGCATTTCTGGGAACTTATTTGTGTCCTCTTCCATGAAGACAGAACCAAAGTATTTGTTTAATTGTTCTGCCATTTCCTTGTTCCCCATTATAAATTCTCCCATTTCTGACTGTAAGGGACCTACATTTGTCTTCACCAATCTTTTTCTTTTTACATACTTGTCGAAGCTTTTACAATCCGCTTTTATGTTCCTCGCAAGTTTACTCTCAGATTCTATTTTACCCCTCTTAATCAATCTCTTGGTCCTTTTTTGCTGAACTCTAAACTGCTCCCAGTCCTCAGGCTTGCTACTTTTTCTGGCAACTTTATCTGACTCCTCTTTGGATCTAATACTTTCCTTAATTTCTTTTGTTAGCCATGGTTGGGCTGCTTTTTCTTCTGTATTTTTGCGCCAGAAAGGAATGTATAACAGTTGCAATTCATGCATTCGTTCCTTAAATGTTAGCTATTGCCTATCCACCATCATGCCTTTTAATGAAGCTCCCCAACCTATCATAGCCAACTCACTCCTCATACCTTCATAGTTTCCTTTGTTTAGATTTAGGACCCTAGTTTTGGATTGGACTTCTTCACTTTCCATCTTAATGAAGAATTCTATCATGTTATGGTCACTCTTCCCTAAAGGACCCTGCACAACAAGATTATTAATTAATCCCTTCTCATTGCACAATACCCAATCTAGGATAGCCTGTTCCCTAGGTGGCTCCTCAACGTACTGGTCTAAAAAACCATCTCGTACACACTCCAGGAATTCATCCTCCACAGTATTATTGCTAATTTGGTTTGGCCTGTCTATATGTAGATTAAAGTCACCCATGATTACTGCAGTACCCTTGTTAAATGCATCTCTAATTTCCTGTTTGATGCCATCCTCTACATTACCACTACTGTTTGGAGGCCTATAGACAACTTCCACCAATGTTTTCTGGCTCTTGGTGCTTCTTAGCTCCACCCAGACTGATCCTACATCTTGATTTTCTGAGCCAATATCCTTTCTCACTATTGCTCTGATTTCATCCTTTACTAACAAGGCCACCCCACCTCCTTTTCCTTTTTGCCTGTGCTTCCTAAATATCAAATATCCTTGGATATTCAGCTCCCAGCCTTGGTCACCCTGCAGCTATGTCTCCGTAATTGCAATTATATCGTATCCATTTACATCTATTTGTGCTGTTAATTCATCTACCTTATTACGAATGTTTCATGAATTCAGATATAGTGCCTTTAGATTTGTCTTTTTTTAACATTTTTAGACATCTTAACATTTTTTTGTACTATGGCCCTATTTGTCTTATCATTTTTTCTTACCCGGGCTCTATTTGTTCGGGCACCCCTTTGTTTGTACGCTCTGTCCCTTCCTGAAACAATCTGGTTATCCTTACCCCAATCACTTTCCTGCACTGCTTCCTTGTCTTTTCTCTTTAGCATTCTAGATTTCTCTCCACCAGGACCCCCTCCCCCCCCCCTATTTAGTTTAAAGCCCTATAGGGTTGCAAAATTCTGGGAATTTTTAAAAGAGGAAACTTTCCATGGGAATTTTTAGGAATTTTGAGTTTTTTTGCACACTGATGGTTTTTGTCTCTGACCCTTATATTATCTTTGTCATCAAAATAGACATACTGTTCCATACAAATAAAAACAGGCTTTCAAAACTTTATTTAGGTTATAATTTTGAACTTTATTGAACCCCCACAAAAAAGACCCATCTAAAATAAAATGAGCATCAGCTTATTTAGCCTGTAACTTGTCCTTATTTTGTCCCTTTGAGTCTTCTACTCATGAGTCTTCTACTCATCATTGCTCCTCCTGATTCTCTGACTCTGACGTGTCCATTTCCTCCCCTGTGTCACTGTCTAGCTGTATGGTGGACACTTCTCTATCTGGCTCAATAAGTTGTAGGTTCGCCTGGATAGCCACCAGTTTCTCCACTCTCTTGTTAGTCAGCCTGTTGCGCACCTTTGTATGCGTATTCCCAAAAAGTGACCAGTTTCGTTCAGAGGCCGCTGATGAAGGTGTGATTTGGAGTATCACCAATGCAAGGGCCTCAGATGCACAAAGTCCCTTCCACCAGGTATGTGCACTGATATGCTTGCATGATTCCCATATCCCGTCCCCATTCCAAAGAGCTTGCTTGGTAGAGAACTTTGCCAGACTTCCCAGAACTTTGCCCACGTCCAGATTGAGGTGTCGCGAGGGTAGAAATCACACTGTAAGCGCTGTTGATCTGTTCTCCAGAAAGTATTGGTCTCCTAACATGCTTTGGGTCCAGCATGTATGCCGCAGCATGAATCGGCTCGACACAAAATTCTTGACGCGTCTGTATGAATTGAACAATTGCCTTCTCCTCTGCTTTGAGCATCAGGGATGTGGGTAGGGCAATGCTGATTTGTTCTTTTAAAATCAGCAAAAAGCCTGAGAACATCTGACAAGACAGCGTCATCTCCTTCAATCGGAGCAATTGCAGATACTACGAGTGAGAGTAGTTTAAGGCTGCTAACCACTCTTTCCCAAAACACATCATCCAGCAGTATTTTCTTGATTGCAACAGGTAAAGTTTTCCTGATGCTCCATGTGATGGAAGCATGACCTGTGCACACACGATGTTACATCACCAATAGAGGGAGCTAATCGCTCATCCACTCAGGACACATTTGTTCACAGTCACACACAAAACTTGTAATTATTAAAACAAGCCAAGTAAGAAGATAAACATATATTGATTAAGAAATTCCTTAATAATTGAGATTCCATCTCTGTTAGTAATTTTAAGAGAGGACCTGTGGAAAAAAATGAAAGAAAGACAAAAAAAAACAATATTATGTTAGCATGTGCTTTTTTGGGCAAAATTCCCAAAATTAACTTCCCGTGGAAAATTTCCTGAAATTTACCGGAAACTTTTCACCCCTTCGCAACCCTAAAGCCATATCTACCTCCCTAGTTATTCGATTCGCTAGAACTCTAGTTCCAGCATGATTCAGGTATAGTCCATCCCAACGGAACAGCTCTCTCTTTCCCCAGTAATGGTGCCAGTGCCCCATGAATCGAAACCTACTTCTCCCACACCAATCTTTGAGCCACGCATTCATCTCCGTGATCCTATTGACCCTATGCCAATTTGCTTGTGGCTCCGGTAATAATCCAGAGATTATAACCTTTGTGGTTCTGCTTTTTAACTTAGTCCCTAGCTGCTCAAACTCTCAGCAGAAACTCTTTCTTTGTCCTACCTATGTCGTTGGTACCTATGTGGACCACGACAACTGGATCCTTCCCCTCCAAGCCTCTAGCCCGGAGGAGATCTCCTTTACCCTGGCACCGGGTAGGCAACATAGCCTTCGGGACTCACGCTCCTGGCTGCAGAGAACAGTGTCTATCCCCCTAGCTATACTGTCACCTACTACAACCACCTTCCTTTTTACTCCCCCCCCACTTGAATGGCTTCCTGTACCATGGTGCCGTGGTCAGTTTGCTCGTCCCCCCCGCAGTCCCCGCACTGGTCCACAAGGGTTGCAAGAACCTCGAATCTATTGGACAAGTGCAGGGATTGCGGCTCCTGCAATAGTACCTCTTGGATCCCTGTACCTGCCTCACTCGCAGTCACACCCTCCTGTCCCTGACCACGTGTCAATTCTAAGGTAGTTAATCTAAGGGGTGTGGCTGCCTCCTGGAGAAAAAGGTCCAGGTAACTTTCTCCCTCCCTGGTGTCTCGCAATGTCTGCAGCTCGGACTCCCCTCCTCAACTCAGAGCCGAAGTTCCTCGAGCCGCAGACATTTACCGCAGATGTAGTCGCCCTGTTCTCCCATTATTTTGTTTGTTTAATTTATTAGTTTAGTATTAATCAAATTATTCACCTTGTTTAGTTTATTAAATTAATTAAATTAAGTTTAGTTTTTAAAATGCAGTTATATGTTAACTTAAAACTTAGCCCACAGACACTATCTTAACACTTAGCCCACAGTCACTACCAATCACTTACCTGCCTTACCTGTAACCTCACACTGCCGTTTTCTCTTGTTGATGCAATCACTGCAATACAGAGAAATGATATTGGGTCAAAGGATCAGGATAATGAAACAGTTTGGGTGGAGATAAGGAATAATAAGGGGAAAAAAACACTGGTGGGCGTAGTTGCAACTCTGTTGGACGGAGTATTAATCAGGAAATAGTTGGGGCTTGTAATAAGGGAACAGCTATAAATATGGGGGATTTTAACTTTCATATTAACTGGACAAATCAAATTGGGCAGGGCAGCCTTGAGGAAGAGTTCATTGAGTGTATTAGGGATGGGTTTCTTGAGCAGTATGTAACTGAACCGACCAGGGGGCAAGCAACCTTAGATCTGGTCCTGTGTAATGAGACAGGATTAATTAAAAATGTCCTAGTAAAGGATCCCCTTGGAATGAGTGACCATAACATGGTTGAGTTCCATATTCAATTAGAGGGTGAGAAGGTTGGATCTCAAACAAATGTACTGAGCTTGAATAAAGGAGACTATGAAGGTATGAGAGCGGAATTGATTAGAGTGGACTGGGAAAATAGATTAAAGGGTAAGACGGTACATGATTAGTGTACATTCAAGGAGTTATTTTACAACTTTCAACAAAAAAAAATTCCACTGAGGAAAAAAGGGTGTAAAAGAAAAGACAGCCATCCGTGGCTGAGTAAAGTAATAAAGGATAGTATCCGACTAAAAACAAGGGCACATAAGGTAGGCAAATCTAGTGGGAGGATAGAAGATTGGGAAGTCTTTAAAAGACAGCAAAAAATAACTAAAAGATTGAGTAAGAAAGGGAAGATAGATTATGAAAGTAAATTAGCAAAAAATATAAAAACAGATAGCAAGAGTTTCTATAGTTATATAAAAAGAAAAAGGGTGGCTAAAGTAAATGTTGGTCCCTTAGAGGATGAGACTGGGAAATTAATGGTGGGAAACATGGAGATGGCAAAAACGCTGAACAAATATTTTGTATCAGTCTTTACAGTAGAAGACACTAAGAATATCCCAACACTGGACAAACAGGGGGCTCTAGCGGGGGAGAAGCTAAATACGATTAAAATCACTAAGGAAGTGGTACTCGGTAAAATAATGGGACTCAAGGCGGATAAATCACCTGGACCTGATGGCTTACATCCTAGGGTCTTGAGGGAAGTGGCGGTAGGGATTGTGGATGCATTGGTAATAATTTTCCAAAACTTCCTGGACTCAGCAAAGGTCCCGGCAGATTGGAAAACTGCTAATGTAACACCCTTATTTAAAAAGGGTAGTAGACAGAAGGCTGGAAACTATAGACCAGTTAGCTTAACATCTGTGGTTGGTAAAATTTTAGAGTCCATTATTAAGGAGACAGTAATGGGACATTTGGATAAACATAATTTAATAGGACAAGGTCAGCATGGTTTTACAAAGGGGAAGTCATGTTTGACAAATTTGCTTGAGTTCTTTGAGGACGTAACATACAGGGTGGATAAAGGGGAACCAGTGGACGTAGTGTATTTAGACTTCCAAAAGGCATTTGACAAGGTGCCACATAAAAGATTATTGCTCAAGATAAAAAATCACGGGATTGGGGGTAATATTCTGGCATGGGTGGAGGATTGGCTTTCTAATAGAAAGCAGAGAGTTGGGATAAATGGTTCATTCTCAGACTGGCAATCAGTAACTAGTGGTGTTCCGCAGGGGTGAATGCTGGGACCCCAACTCTTTACAATCTATATTAACGATTTGGAGGAAGGGACCGAGTGTAACATATCAAAGTTTGCAGATGATACAAAGATGGGAGGGAAAGTAGTGAGTGAGGAGGACATAAAAAACCTGCAAAGGGACATACAGGCTAAGTAAGTGGGCAGAGATTTGGCAGATGGAATACAATACTGGAAAGTGTGAGGTTATGCACTTTGGCAGGAAAAATCATAGAGCAAGTTATTATCTTAATGGCAAGAAACTGGAAAGTACTGCAGTACAAAGGGATCTGGGGGTCCTGGTGCACGAAACACAAAAAGTTAGTATGCAGGTGCAGCAGGTGATCAAGAAGGCCAATGGAATGTTGGCTTTTATTGCTAGGGGGGGTGGAATATAAAAACAGGGAGGTATTGCTGCAGTTGTACAAGGTATTGGTGAGACCACACCTGGAATACTGCATACAGTTTTGGTGTCCATACTTAAGAAAAGTCATACTTGCTCTCGAGGCAGTACAAAGAAGGTTCACTTGGTTAATCCCGGGGATGAGGGGGTTGACATATGATGAGAGGTTGAGTAGGTTGGGACTCTACTCATTGGAGTTCAGAAGAATGAGAGGCGATCTTATTGAAACATATAAGATTGTGAAGGGGCTTGATCGGGTGAATGCGGTGAGGATGTTCCCAATGATGGGTGAAACTAGAACTAGGGGGCATAATCTTAGAATAAGGGGCTGCTCTTTCAAAACTGAGATGAGGAGAAACTTCTTCACTCAGAGGGTGGTAGGTCTGTGGAATTTGCTGCCCCAGAGAGCTGTGGAAGCTGCATCATTAAATAAATTTAAAACAGAAATAGACAGTTTCCTAGAAGTAAGGGGAATTTGGGGTTACGGGGAGCGGGTAGGAAATCGGACATGAGGCTAGGTTCGGATCGGTCATGGCCCTGTGGGTGGCGGAGCGGGCCCAGGGGCCGTGTAGCCGGTCCTGCTCCTACTTCTTGTGTTCTAATTCTGTGTTAGATTTCAAGAGATGGTTCTATTCACAGGGATTAGTGGAGACCTCGGGAACAGGCTGCCAGCTAGGAGTCCTTCAAGAGTAAATTGTGCCTGTTCCTGGCTGGGGTGGAGATCACCTCTTACAGAAGGTAAGTACTGCAGGAAATACAGGGACAGAGTGATCTCCTGGATGAGTTTCGATCGCCTAGATGGGTCGGAGAGGAATTTCCCAGATTTTTTCTCCCAAATTGGCCATTGGGTTTTTTATCTGGTTTTTCGCCTCTCCCGGGAGATCACATGGGTTCGGGTGGGATGGAGAGTGAAAGTAGATTTGAGGTTAGGATCAGATCAGCCATGATCTTATTGAATGGCGGAGCAGGCTCGAGGGACCGATTGGCCTACTCCTGCTCCTATTTCGTATGTTATATGCAGGTCTGCTGCTGCTTTTATCCCTGCTCTCAGACCTCGGTCTGCTCCCGCTCAAGTCCGCCGCCGCCGCTCTGCATGAGAAGTTAAGAAAAGCAAGCACCTCCTTCCCCCACTTCACCGAACTCCCATACTTACCAAACTCGCAGTTGTTCACTCTGTGCTGGCTGCACTCACAGGCCCCTGTATTTATACTGTTTGTGACTCAGATGAGTCACCACTGCTCTGCTACTGTTTCAGGAACCGGTTTAATCCAGTTAGCTAATTAACTAACTACAGCAGTTCTCCAGCAGGAGAGCTTGCTTGTTTGTCTCTGCTTAAGCCTGAAGAAATTTAAAAATTAAAAGTTTAAATTTTAACTTAAACAGTTGATGTTACTTAAGAGCTACTAGCAGTTAACACTAAATTTTAAAAGAGATTAACCCTTATAGCTCCCACACTTACCAAACTCGCAGTTGTTCACTCTGTGCTGCTGCACTCATAGGCCCCTGTACTTATCAGTGAGCAGGTTATTGGTGAGTAAGTTCCGCTTGATAGCAATGTCGATGACACCTTCCATCACTTTGCTGCTGATTGAGAGTAGACTGATGGGGCAGTATTTGGCCGGCTTGGATTTGTCCTTTTTGTAGACAGGACACACCTAGGCAGTTTTCCACATTGTCGGATAGATGCCAGTGTTGTAGCTGTACTGGAACAGCTTGGGTAGAGGCGCAGCTTGTTCTGGAGCACAAGTCTTCAGCACGACAGCTGGGATGTTGTGGGGGCCCATGGCCTTTGCTGTATCCAGTGCGCTCAGCCGTTTCTTGATATCACGTGGAGTGAATCGAATTGGCTGAAGACTGGCTTCTGTGATGGTGGGGATCTCAGGAGGAGGCCGATGTGGATCATCCACTCGACACTTCTGACTGAAGATGTTTGCAAACGCTTCAGCCTTGTCTTTTGCACTCACGTGCTGGGCTCCACCATCATTGAGGATGGGGATATTCATGGAGCCTCCTCCTCCCGTTAGTTGTTTAATGGTCCACCACCATTCACGACTGGAAGTGGCAGGACTGCAGAGCTTTGATCTGAACCATTGATTGTGGGATCGCTTAGCCCTGTCTATAGCATGCTACTTCCACTTTTTAGATAGGAAAGAAAAACTTGCATTTATATAACACCTTTCATGACCACCAGATGTCTCAAAGCGCTTTACAGCCATTGAAGTACTTTTGAAGTGGAGTCACTGTTGTAATGTGGGAAACATGTAGTCCTGTGTTGCAGCTTCCCCAGGTTGGCACCTCATTTTTAGGTACGCCTGGATCTGCTCCTGGCATGCTCTTCTACACACCTTATTGAAACAGGGTTGGCGCCCTGGCTTGATGGTAAAGGTAGAGTGAGCCGGACCATGAGGTTACAGATTGTGGTGGAATACAATTCTGCTGCTGCTGATGGCCCACAGCGCCTCATGGATGCCCAGTTTTGAACTGCTAGATCCATTCTGAATCTATCCCATTTAGCATGGTGGTAGTGCCACACAACACGATGGAGAGTGTTTTCAGTGTGAAGATGGGACTTCGTCTCCATAATGACTGTGCGGTGGTCACTGCTACCAATACTTTCATGGACAGACACATCTGCAACAGGTAGATTGGTGAGGACGAGGTCAAGTAGCTTTTTCTCTCGTGTTGGTTCTCTCACCACCTGTCGCAGGCCCAGACTGGCAGTAATGTCCTCAGGACTCGGCCAGCTCGGTCAGTAGTGGTGCTACTGAGCCACTCTTGGTGATGGACATTGAAGTCCCCCCACCCAGAGTACATTCTGTGCCCTTGCTACTCTCAGTGCTTCTTCCAAGTGGTGTTGAACATGGAGGAGTACTGATTCATCAGCTGAGGGAGGACGGTAGGTGGTAATCAGCAGGAGGTTTCCTTGCCCATGCTTGACCTGAAGCCATGAGACATCATGGGGTCCGGAGTCAATGTTGAGGACTCCCAGGGCCACTCCTTTCCGACTGTATACCACTGTGCCGCCACCCTGGTGGGTCTACTGTAAATTCCAGGCCCATGTAATTTAATTGAACTACAACCCAAGAGACCTTGCATAATAATTAAATTAAAAAATAGTTAAAAATTAAAAGAACAAAACAAGAATAATGCCAAAATGCAGGGAGACTGCAGATGCTCCTGTATGTATACAATATATACAGTTGGAGAGATCTGTACAGTGATGCAGTCTATAATACACATTTGTGATGCTCCTTCTTCCTTAGTGGTGCTTTGGAATTACAGCATGCTTCAGTCTCGGCTGTGTTTTTGGAGGAAGTCCTGAGTGAGATCAGATTCCTTACAAAATGGAGGGGAAGGTAGTGTAAATCAGCAAAAGAATTACAAAACAGTATAATAACATTTTGCTTCTCAAAATGGTGCCACTTCCTCCCTAAATTGGTTATGTGAAGGAATAATGTGTTTCTCTGCATAATGCACTTTTGTGAAATTTCTTTTTTCCTTTGTGTTGCAGAAGTGAATATCATGTGGGCATCGCACCAAGTTCATCACAGCTCTGAAGACTACAATTTGTCTACAGCCCTCCGGCAGTCTGTATTACAGAAATACTGTACCTGGGTAAGTCATTTGTGAAATAATACTAGAAATATTAGGAGGAAAACTCACTGTCCTCATTAACTGCTGAAACAGGTGGCCTGTTCACTCAATTGAAAAGTGTAAAGAATTTGTTAATCCTATGATGCAGCCACTCCAGATTTTCCAGGATGTTGTCTGCCAGGGGCATTCATCTTGTGAACCCTCTTGAAGTACAGTCTCATATACTTACAGCACTAGGTACATCTTATATACATAACTAATTGTACTCAGTGGATCTATTTGTATAATTCTATTTTGCATTGGTGTAAAGTCCACAGTGGTGCACTAAAGTGTATTTTATATTTCATACTGCACTGTAGACATCAATATTTGGATAAGCTGTAAATGAAGCTTTGATTGCACTTGGTTGCTGAAGCTCCCATTTTCTGTTCCAGTTTTCTGCTCTATAAAGCTATATTGTATCTCGACATCTTTTTGGATGGGGGGTGGGTGGGGAGAGGTTACCTGCACAATGCGCACCCAACTGTGCTCCTTTCCTTTCCAGATCATGGAGAAAGCATAATGGCCTGGAATTTTCGGTCCCAATGACTGGCAGCTTTCGTTATCATTTCGCCTTTGAAACTGACTGCAACTTCAGGATTTAGCGCATGTGCAACCTAACACAGAAATCCTGAAGTTGCGGTCTGTCATTCACTGCTCCTCCACAGGCTGCTCTGTCACTCTCCAACCCCCCCCCCCCCCGCCCCCCTTCTCCCCCAGCAGAGCTGACAATTGGTGCAATCTCTCAAATCAAGGAAACTGACAAACTTTGGCTCTTCCGCAGTGATGCCGCTGTTAAATACCCCACCGAAAGTTAGACCCTTTTGGATTAGGTGTAACTGGGATTTTAACAGTGTATTGACTGCTAAACAAAGGTTATGGCCTTGAAAAACTAATTTACATTTTTTGGAGTGCCAAACTTAGCCATTTTAATAAAAATAACATTTTTTAAGAAACTTAAAAAAAATTACATTTTTTTTAAGTTTGTTCATCTTGATTTCAAGTTTACCTTTTTCCCCATGTGAGAGCCCCAATCTTTATTTTGCTCTCTAACATTTTTCAAAAGTTAGAATCAGAGGAGCTTATTCCCTTCCTGGTTCTCTGTCTGTGAGCATTCTGGCCTAGAAATTCGGTGGGGTTAGCGCCCAATTAGAGGCGTTAGAGGGCCTTGCGCCGGAATTATAGCCGCGATCGAAATTGCGTTGGGACCTACCATCGGCGTTAGCCGGTAGTGCTGCGCCGGCACCGATGACGTCATCGGTGTGCGCAGCGTCCCGGTTGCCGTGGTAACGCGGCCGGACGCCCAAATTCAGTTGCGGCCGCCTCGCCCGTGGCAGCCGCAACCAACAATTGTTCAACGGGATGTTGCAGCACGTAGCGCCGGCGCATTAAGGTGGAGCGGCGGCCGGCCGCTTTCCCGGCGGCCGCCTGCCCGCACCTCCCTCCCCGGACTCCTCCACCACCCCCCCGTGGCACTGATGTGTGTGGCCCGCGAGCCCGGCACTTCTCCGAGGTGCCGGCCTCATTTGTCGGGCGAATCGACCGGTCAGCGGTTGGCTGCAGGCAGCTCCTCCTTAACAGAAGGAGGAGGCCTGCAGTACCCCAGCCTGCCGCACCGCATCGGGTGCCGCAGCGGGGGATTAGCGCCGCAAACCTGCATTCAGCGCCCATAGCGAGGCGCTGAAACCCTCCATTAGCGCCCGCAGCCGTCTGGGCGCGGGGCAGCTGAATTTTTGGCGGGCGCAGCGGCAATTATCGCGGGCGCAAAATTTCGGGCGCAAAAGCCCTGGCGGAGGCAAACCTAATTTCTAGGCCTCTGTGTTTTGATTGGCAGCCTAGACAGCTTGTTGACGTCACAGCAGCTCTTTGCTGGGAATCTTCATCAACTTCCGTCGATTTCAATTACACGTCGAAAAACCCGAAGTTCTCGTCACAGAGATAGTGAGATCTTTGTGGGGAGCTTACTTCGGGGGCAGCAGCGAACGCCTTTGCTTCGCCGCTGACCGCAAATTATGGGCCATTTAAAAAGTCCATCTACAAAATCTTTTTTTTTAAAAAGGAAACAAAAAGTACTGTTTGCTTTTAAATTATTTTTTTCTTGCCATTCCTTCTTTAGTTTGTCCTTACCCCATGCACCATTAAATGACCATATTGAGTGGTAGGCAACTTGCTGCAAGGCAACTATCGATGTTACATTTAAGTTGACTGTAAGACTGAACACTTTTCCCCTTCCCCACTTTGGGGAAGCACCCTGATTACTCAACACCATTTTGTGATGTTGGGACTGAAACCAGGCACAGACTGTGCCCAGAATCGCAGAAGGGAATTCAAACCCTATCAGACTGGCTTGTGCATCAACCTTCCAAGGCACAGAGAGCACTGTTAATTTTTTTAAACAATTCCGGACCAATTTTATAAAATTACATCCCCGATGGGAAGCCTTGCCTGCCAGGAGCGCATATCGGGAATTTCCTTGTAGAGACTACATGATGACTGTTGACAATGTGTCCCTGTTGCAATTACTGTTTTCAAATCAATTAATTTTTTGATTTGCTACACTATTTTATATAAGTTTATATTCCAGTTTTATATTTCTGTAGGGAAAGGAAAAATAGGACCATAACTTTTTCTCTGGATGAAGTCAGAATACAATCTTTTCATCTCTGAAACCTTGTTATAAATTCAGCCCAGGAAGATGGGATGAAAGTCTTGTGTCCATTGGCTGCAAAGATCTTGTGTGAAATGAGTTATTACAGTTTGGTACAAATTGACGCTAATAGGCATATGTTTCTCAGTTCATTAATTTTAGCAAAAAAAGTAGATGTGTGTATAAAGCAGTGTTTGCCACTTTGTACTCGGGTCAACTTTTTTTTGCAAAAGTTAGTAAATAGAAAATATACGTAAGTTGAAGTTAACAATCACTATTAGGGTGCAATAAGATGGCTTATGAGGCAAGTGGAAAAATTCTCACTGGTGATTAGTGAATGCTTTTCTGAGGTTGGAGTTAAGGAATATTTCTGTGGCAGACTAGAGAGCCAGAATTTGCATCTGGCTGTTTTTAACATGACATGAGATGACTTATTACTGATATTGGGTGCTAAATGCAGAAAATAATCCTGTCATAAACACAAAAAAATCATTCAAGGCACAGTATCGACAGCATTTCAGCTATCTCAAATTCTCCACAGGCTTTTATATGCACACAACCACCATTCAATGTTAATCACTCTTGGAGATGTTCATTTATTCAAATTGTTTTTAAATGATTATTTAACAATTGGGTTGGTAATTGTATGCCCATATTCCTGATGTCCACTATTAACATAGAAACATAGAAGATAGGAGCAGGAGTAGGCCATTCAGCCCCTCGAGCCTTCTCCGCCATTCAATGAGATCATGGCTGATCATCCAAATTCAGTACCCTGTCCCTGCCTTCTCCCCATATCCCTTGATCCCTTAGCCTTAAGAAATATATCCAACTCCTTCTTGAATATATTTAATGAATTGGCCTCCACTGCCTTCTGTGGTAGAGAATTCTACAGGTTCACCACTCTTGGGTGAAGGAATTCCTCCTCATCTCTGTCCTAAATGGCTTACCCCTTATCCTTAGACTGTGACCCCTGGTTCTGGACTCCCCGGCCATCGGGAACATCCTTCCTGCATCCAGTCTGTCCAGTCCTGTTAGAATTTTATAAGTTTCAATGAGATCCCCTCTCATTCTTCTAAACTCCAGCGAGTATAAACCCAATCGACCCAATCTCTCCTCATACGTCATTCCTGCCATCCCAGGTATCAGTCTGGTGAATCTTCGCTGCACTCCCTCCATGGCAAGAACATCCTTCCTCAGATAAGGCGACCAAAACTGCACACAATACTCAAGGCCCTGTACAACTGCAGCAAGACATCCTTGTTCTTGTACTCGAACCCTCTCGCTACGAAGGCCAACATACCATTTGTCTTCTTAACCGCCTGCTGCACCTGCATGCTTACCTTCAGCGATTGGTGCACAAGGACACCCAGGTCTCGTTGCACTTCTCCTTCTCCCAATCTATTGCCGTTCAGATAATAATCCGCCTTCCTGTTTTTGCCACCAAAGTGGATAACCTCACATTTATCCACATTATACTGCATCTGCCATGCTTCTGCCCAATCACCCAACCTGTCCAAATCATACTGGAGTTTCTCTGCATCCTCCTCACAGCACACAGGCCCACTCAGCTTTGTGTCATCTGCAAACTTGGAGATATTACATCTAGTTCTCTCGTCTAGATCATTTACATATATTGTGAATAGCTGGGGTCCAAGGACCGATCCCTGCGGTACCCCACTAGTCACTGCCTGCCACTCGGAAAAAGAGCCGTTTATTCCAACTCTTTGCTTCCTGTCTGCCAACCAGTTCTTTATCCAAGTCAGTACCTTGCCCCCAATCCCATGTGCCTTAACTTTACACGCTAATCTCTTATGCAGGACCTTATCGAAAGTCTTCTGAAAGTCCAAATACACCACATCCACTGGTTCTCCCTTATCTATTCTACCAGTTACATCCTCAAAAAATTCCAGTAGATTAGTCAAGCATGATTTACCTTTTGTAAATCCATGTTGACTTTGTCCGATCCTGTCACTGTTTTCCAAGAGCTCTGCTATTACATCTTTTATATTGGATTCTAGCATTTTCCCCACTACCGAGGTCAGGCTTACGGGTCTATAATTCCCCATTTTCTCTCTACCACCTTTTTTGAATAGTGGGATAACATTAGCTACCCTCCAATCCATGGGATCTATTCCAGAGTCTATCGAAATTTGGAAGATGACCAGCAATGCATCTACCATTTCTAGGGCCACTTCCTTAAGTATCCTAGGATGCAGGTAAAGGCTGCACAGGCAGGAAGAGAATGGGTGACCACCAGGCAGAGTAGTAGGCACAGGCAGGTAGTGCAGGGGTCCCCTGTGGCCATTCCCCTCTCAAACAGATATACCGCTTTGGATATTGGTGAGGGAGATGGCTTATCAGAGGAAGGCAGCAGCAGCCAACTTCCTGGCACCGTGGGTGGTTCTGCTGCACAGGACGGGAGGAAAAAGAGTTGGAGAGCTATAGTAAAAGGGGATTCTATTGTAAGGGGAATAGATAGGCATTTCTGCGGCCGCAAACGAGACTCCAGGATGGTATGTTGCCTCCCTGGTGCAAGGGTCAAGGATGTCTCAGAACGGCTGCAGAACATTTTGGAATGGGAGGGTGAACAGCCAGTTGTCGTGGTGCATATAGGTACCAACAATATAGGTAAAAACCGGGATGAGGTCCTAAAAGCTGAATATAGGGAGTTAGGAGGTAAATTAAAAAATAAGACCTCAAAGGTAGTAATCTCTAGAGAAGGTAGAGAACAGATTTTAATTCCACCCTTTTGATCCCATGTCATTTTATGCAGTGTTAAAATCAAACAAATAAATTTGGCATCAAGAAAATGGTTATATTATAATCTAAATTTGTTGATTCTTGGTCGTCCAATAAGAGTGGGAGGTATTCAGCATTTAATCCTTTACAGGGATAGGTCTGAGCACTGTCAGTTTGTGGGAGAGAGGGTGAGCAGTTGTCGTTGGCTAATTTTTAATGGATTGGGGTGTCCAATTCTTGGTAGGCTGAAATTCCAATTGGCCTGCTCCACTAGCAGAAGTGCCCAAATGTGGAGGCCTGAACCCTGTCGCAAATTCAAGGGATGGGATAATTTGCACGCTTGGGGCGGGCACTTCAGTAACATTCAGAATGTTGAAGCAGTGCCATGCCGCTTCAGCATACAGATAAAAGGCCTGAGTAGGGCCCAATAAAACTCAGTTTAAAAAACAATCTTCAGCTCCTCAGTGAACTATCAAAGGGACTGATTGCCTATGACAGAGGCAGTTGTGGAGCCTTCCCTGGGACCTTAGCAGGACCATGCCAGCTCTTGGCTGTTGTGGCCTTTACAGGATGTATTGGGTGGAGTTTCCGTGGAAGCCCGGGAACTCCAGCAGATATGTCTCCTTGACGTGGAGGATTGGTCCTCTTTTCTCCTCCAACCCCACAAACATAAGTTTGCAGCCTCTTCTCTGGGTTCTGCCCCATTTTAGACACCCCATCCGACAGTTACACCAGAGAAATGCCCATGGCTTCAGTGGAATTTTAGGTCCATGATTCCTAGCAACGTAACAGGGAAGGGTACTGCCTGTGATTTTCTGATTTTCTCCCCCACCTACCAACAGCATGCAAGTTCTGTAGCAGTGACACGGAGGGTCTCACAGAAATGTACTCTACTATCCGTGCAGCCTGAATCTGGTATCGGGGCTCAACCTACCACTGGAACAAAGCAGTGTAAGATTCCTTGGAAGAGGCAGTCTCACTCTGCCATCCTTCAAAGTTGGTTTGTATTGTGACAAGTGATTCACATCCGATTCTAGATCCATATTTTGACTGGTGTCACATATGCCCTGAGACGACAGCTCTCTCTCCCGCCAGACGGGAAATGCACTCTGCGCCTCTTTCTACTGTATATACCGACCTCTGAGAATCTGGATTTAGCATGCCAATTCCCTCATTGCACAAGACAGATTGTAAAATTGGTTCTTGGCGCTGCGCACTTTCCCTCCACTGTGCAGGCAAATGGAAACTGCCAAAGGCACTACAATACTCCCATCATTGCATTGCATGAATTCGGGGCCTTCCCTTCTGACCCCAACCTAGCCCCTCACCAAGCTCCCCAGCCCTCTACAGAGTAGACACTTGAATCCTGGACGAGTCTGTGTACTTATTCCACCCCAATTGAGCAGAAAGTCTGGAAAAAGGACAGACCAGTCGCTCTCCATACCCCATCCCCTGAGCATAAAACTGTGCCAAGGGGCAGGCCAGGCTCGACCCACAAGAGCCTCCCCCGCCTGCCCTCCCCACTGAACAGAGAATCAGAGAATCGAACTGTCGGTGAAGGCCAAATGCCCCCCCACCCTTTCCCCACCCACTGAGCAGAAATAGGGCAAGGGGAGGGAAGCCCACCAATATACCCCCAACACTGAAAAGAAAATTCAGGTCTATGGGACTGAAGGATAGGTCATCACAAACCCCATCCGTCCCCAAAATCTCTCCAAGATCTAACCAAAATGGCAGTTCCCCACTTACATCTCCACAACCAGCCCAGCAAAGATATAAAAGCAAAGGGCTAATTCCTAATGTATCTCCATAGTACCTGCCAACTGGTTCCTCTCGCCAATTTCCCTTTCCCTCCTTATCACTCACTTCATTTCTGCTTCCTGCTCTCTGACAGCTTTGGCTCTTGACTCCAGTTGGCTACTTGCCCTGCCTTGGCCCCACCCTGTCTCTGACACACAGACATCCTTATCTACCACAATTTGCCCAGCCTCATTCTCAATTGGTGAACAACGCCACAGATATTTTGCCAGTTTTTTTGTTAAATGAGCACAGATGTGATCTTGTAACTGCTCGAGTAGTACTGATGTGTAGTATTAACTACTTTTTTTAACTCTTTGACTTTATACAATGTTTATTTTTTTTCCAGGTCTTCAATCTTCCAATGGCTCTCTTCATTCCTCCCTCAGTTTTTGCTGTACACCTCCAGTTTAACCTGTTGTATCAGTTCTGGATTCACACAGAGGTAACACTCTGCTTTCATTAATTATAAATGTCTTTTTAATAGCAATGCCTTTTATTAAACTGGTATTATTTTGTACTTGCCCTTGTGCTATGTTTTTTTTTAGTTGTTCATGGGATGTGGGCATCGCTGGTAAGGCCAGCATTTATTGCCCATCCCAAATTACCCTCGAGAAGGTGGTGGTGAGCCGCCTTCTTGAACCGCTGCAGTCCGTGTGGTGAAGGTACTCCCACAGTGCTGGTAGGGAGGGAGTTCCAGGATTTTGACCCAGCGACGATGAAGGAACGGTGATATACTTCCAAGTCAGGATGGTGTGTGACTTGGAGGTGGTGGTATTCCCATGCGCTTGCTGCCCTTGTCCTTCTCGGTGGTAGAGGTCGTGGCTTTGAGAGGGTTTAGCGGTCATGGTACAGGTTCTGTAGCATGGGCTTTTTAATGAGGATGAAACTTTTGAGGCTTTCTAAAGATCCACATTTTCCACTAAATCTGTGTGTTTATTAATGTAAATTATACATTGTTTAATAATTCAAGAAATGCTTTTTGAGGAACCAAATAGTTTTTCTATCACTGCTTTGTCAAATTGTTAAAACTTGCAAAATTTTATATTTTTATTTTCCTCTAAACGTGCCAGTGTGGTCCTTGCATGATTAAAGTGCTAATGAGTATTCAAGACAAAGTGCACTGTGACAAAATACAAAGTTGTCTTGTATCGGAAACTGTGGGAGTGATTAAGTGGGAGTGAGATCACAGAGTACTCCAGCTGAGCTGTGGATAATCCAGATGATGGGGGAGGGGAGCAGCTGTGACTTGTGTTTTCAATGTTGGCAGAAATTGGAATATCCTAACTGAGGACATTCAGATTAAAATGAGACTGATATTTACTGTTAACACTTTGAGAAGAGATTTCGGGGTCCATGTACACAGATCATTAAAATGTAGTCAGGTACAAAAAATAATCGAAGAGCCTAATGGAATATTAGCCTTTATATCTAGAGGGCTAGGATATAAAGGGGAGGAGGTTTTGCTACAGCTATAACAAAGCCCTGCTTAGACCACCTCTGGCATATTGTCTATAATTCTGGGCACCGCACATTAGAAAGGATATATTGGCCTTGGAAGGAGTTCAGCGCAGATTAGCCAGAATGTCCCCAGCTCCAAGGGTTAGATCATGAGGGGAGATGACATAAACTAGGCTTGTATACCCTGGAATATAGAAGGTTAAAGGGTGATTTGTTGATGTTTTTAGGATTTTGGAAGGAATTGATAGGGGAGATAGAGAGAACCCTTTTCCGCTGGTGGGGAGTCTATGACAAGGGGACATAACCTTAAAATCAGAGCCAGTCCTTTCAGGAGAGAAATTAGGAAACATGTTTTTTACACAAAGGGTGGTAGAAGTGTGGGGCCTAGAAATTGGGTTGGGGCGCCAAAGTGGCGCAAAAGTCGGCGGAGCGCAGGATTTAGCGCAGCGATCGGAGTGATACCGATCGCCAGAAATTCAGTTTCAGTGCCCCTCGAGGGACACGGGGCGAGGCTCGAGGCGCTCCGCGTCCCTCTTAGGGCGCTGAAACTGATTATCGCAGCGCAACGTGCCGCAGCGCCACATGCTGCGGTACTGCAGGCCTTCCTCCCCCTGTTAAGGGGGAGGTGCCTGCAACAGCGCGATCCCCGATCGCGAGTGCCGGCAAATGAGCCCGGCTCCAAGGAGAAGTGCCGGGCTCTCGGGAAACAGCTGGCAATGCCGCGGGGGGGGGGGGGGGGTGCGGTTAGGAGGCCGGGGACGGAGGTGCTGGCAGGCTGAAAAAGCGGCCGCCCCGCACCTCCACCTTAACTTGCGCCGCTGCTGGCACAGTAAGGCCCCGTGAACCGGGCGCGGGTAGCGAGCGGCGCAACTGCGGCGTTCGCTACCAAATATCACGAATGGGGCGCTGCGCACACCGATGACGTCATCGGTGGCGGCGCAGCGCAAATGCCTAACACCACCATTAGCGCCCCTACTGAATATCGCCGCAGACGCAGCCAGTGGCGCTACAGCCACTGACTGCCTCTTTAGGCGCTAACAGGTGGCGCTACTCACCCAATTTCTCCCCCTGGAACTCTTTCCCATAAAAAGCAGTAGATGGTAACTCAATTAATAATTTTATATTGAGATCGATAGATTTTTGCTAGACAAGGGTATAAAATGATGAGGAGCTAAGGCAGGTGGATGGAGTTCAGATACAGATCAGCCATGATCTCATTGAATGACGGAACAGGCTCGAGGGGCTGAATGACCTAATCCTGCTCTTATGTTCCTAGAACCAAAAGTATCTTTCCCCCCCCCCAAAAAAAACATTTCTGTCCAACTCTTACCTCTCCTGTCCTAAATGGATTATCTCCCTCATTGAAATACAGTTCCATGGGCAGTGATTCCCCTCTGGTACCTCGACCAAGTGTTCATTATTCATGTGTGATCATGAGTTTGGCAGACTGTTCAACTATGGAGGACATCAAAGCTGAATACGATGCTTCCCAGCATCCAAGAGGCTTTACCTGTGACCCATCAGGCATGGCAACACTGTATCCACCAAAATATATTTTCTTTGGGAAGGTAGCAGGGCCATTTGTTATTTTAGTCACAGTGCCATTTGCACAAGTGACATGATAATGATTTGTTTTCTTTAGCAATTTTCTCCCCTCCCTTTCTCTGCTTTAGCTGTTAATTCCTTGCTTTGGTGTGTTCCAAACACCAGTCACTGTCCAGAACTTTGGTCAAGCAGCTATTATTCACTTGTGAACATTGGCACTGAATGTCGGCAGGCTATTTTTTCCAAGGGAGGCATCAGAATCTCCTGGTCTGTGTGACTCAGCGACACTGATGTGCTTCAACATGATTTGTGTCATTGTAGCTTGTGCTTGCAAACAAAGTAAAACAGGTTTGTCACTTTATCCATAAAGACAAAGACATACTGTCCTGTCAAACACTCCCAGGGCAGGTACAGCATGGGTTAGATACAGAGTAAAGCTCCCTTTACACTGTCAAGTTTTCAAAGGATGACTACTTTTATATGTATATAAGATACGTTATTACTCTAATGTTCCGTGAAATAATACTGCACAGTACTGTGGTGCAAGTCACAGTGTACAATGAGACTGCAGTTTGAATCATGGGTGTCTCTTGTCTGAGGGTTTCCCAATGAATGCTGCTACTAGATTTGTAAAGTGGTACATTATACAAGATAACAGTTATAGGAGTATGTTTTCTGGCAATATCACGCTTCAGGAAGAAAAACCTGTTGACCCACACTCTTCCTCCTCACTGTACTACACTGTATTGAAATGAAGGGGGTAACTGTAACCTAACTCACCTGACTGGATCCGGTGGGCCACCTGCTTTACACCCTATCCACTTTTGCTCACTATTGACTTCATGCAGATTAAAGTCGGGAGGGGTATAAAATGGGTGGCTGGCCTGAATCCGCCCATTTCCCGCCCGCCAAGTTGGGTTAAAATTGTCCCCTAAGGCTCACTGCATTGTCTCCTACACTGACTCATTCTTTTCTGGATCTCAAAAGCATAGTACGTACGGCTTAACTCCTCAGCCTTCCCTTCTTGCTACCATCTTTAGGTTTTTAAAACCCAGCCATTACTGAGACAAACTGGTGAAATGTGTAGACATTGAAGTGATGCACTTTGTGAAGAACAACAAAGAGAGGCAGTACAATTTAAATGGTGCTATTTTGAGGGAGGTGCAAGAGCAGATGGAGCTGGGGGTGCATATTCACAAATCTTTGAAGGCGGCAGGGCAAGTTGATAAGACAGTTAAGAAAGTGTATGGGATACTTGGCTTTGTAAATAGGGACATTGAATACAAAAATAAGGAAGTCATGCTAAACCTTTACAAATCACTGGTTCGGCTCAGTTGGATTATTGTGTACAATTCTGGGCACCACACTTTAGAAAGGATGTCAAGGCCTTGGAGAGGATACAGAGGAGGTTTACCAGGGATGAGGGACTTCAGTTATGTGGAGAGGTTAGAGAAGTTGGGATTGTTCTCCTTCAAGCAGAGAAGGGTAAGGGGAGACCTAATAGAGGTATTCAAAATTATAGGGGTTTTGATAGAGCAAGTAGGGAGCAGCTGTATCCTCTAGCAAGTGGGTTGGTAACCTGAGGTCATAGATTTAAAATAATTGTGAAAAGAACTAGAGGGGAAATGAGGAGAAACTTTTTCACACAGTGGGTTGTTAAGATCTGGAACGTGCTACCTGAAAGGGTGGTGGAATCGGATTCCATAGGAACTTTCAAAAGACAATTGAACATGTGCTTGAAGAGGACTAATTTGCAGGGTTATGGGGGAAGAACTGGGGTCTATGACTAACTTGGACAGCTCTTTCAAAGAGTCGGCACAGGCACGGTAGGCCTCTTTCTGTGCTGTAAATCTAGTTTGTTCTTTTCAAATTTTTGCTGTCTTGAGCTTTGGACCTTGGTTCCTGTTTATTTTCATTATATGGTACGGGGGGTTAAAGGGGAATTGAACTATATTGAACCATTTCTACCATGCATTTTGATGCTGATATGCATGTTGAATTGGATATCAGCCTATGTTTCTTGTAGTTTGTGGTGCAATATGAATTAAATAAGTTTTATTGACACTTTAAGACTACTCAAGCCTAATGTCACACTCATGACATCATCTGAACCACTTAATTTGTTTTTGCATTGCAATGTATATCTAGCTATATTATACAAAATATGTGAAAGTGATTGTGTAAATCTCTGCTGTTAGATATTTAACGGAAATGAGAGCATTTGCAAAGCAAAGAAATCTCTTATCATACTCGATCTTCTCAATAATACTGTTTCTGAGACAGGGTGGTACAGTAGATTAGCACATTGTCCTGTCTTTCACCTTAGGCACTTTGGATCAAATCAGATTGATGTATAGTAAGAATCTCCGCTGTCTTGGTGGTTAGAAGAGGAAGTGAAATCAGTTGAAGCAAATCTAGAGCTCCAGATTGCCCACTTATTTTCCAATAAATCGGTGGTTTCAGTAAGAGGCAACAAGTATGGTACATATTAGAAGTGGGAGAAATTATGTTAGTGCAGTAGGTGAATGCTCTTCTGAGTTTAATACTATGGCACATTACTGGATCTTATTAAAGGAGTCTTATCTACATCTGGCCTTGCTGTACATGACTTGCGAGCTGTGGCTATAAGCACTGAGTAGAAAAGGTGGAAAGTGTTAATTTTTCTACCATTAACACTTTGATGAAGCATAAAATTAAACTAAGGAAAAAGCGAATATAAAAATGTTCAGCTTAAGAAATGAGAGCTTGCCCAAAACCACTTCCTATTCACTGATTAGATCCCGTCCATGACTTGCTGACCTAAAGCATGTTATACAATATGGTAGATTTTCCAAGTTCTCATTCATAGTGAAGTATCAGGCCTGCTGCAAGCTCGGATTAGAAAATCCCACACTCTCTATTTTCTGATCCACTTTCATGGTTGACCAGGTACCTCAGCATGAGTAAGGACTCAAATCTACCCCAATGATACGTGATTAAAGAAGGTATTTTAAAGATTTCTCTGTTTGTGAGCAGACGTTGTTCTTTGATTCACTAGTCACAATAAATGAGAACGGTGATAATGTACTTCAAGTACACAAGCAATTTTCACTCCATTTATTTTCCATTTAACTCTTGGAAATCCTCAGTTATATGTTACCTTTTTTGGGAAGCATAGAAAAGTTCTGCTTTTAACCTGGTTTCAAGCAATGGTTTATACCCCACTGAGACATTTACAATCCTGGGCGGATAGTTGTCAGAGACACCTTCAGATTGCCTCTGTTTTTGTTCCAGTCTACAAATATTGTTGTTTCTGTGTCTCTATTTGGGAAATTTTGGCACTTTTATTTTTTTTAAATATTAAAAATATGCCTCATCAGATAAGAAAACAGTTGGCTTCATATAAGATGGACTTTGGAATGAATTTCAAAGTGTGAAACTGTGTAGGCTTTCAAGTCTCCTATGGATTATCCTTCCTTTACAGCCTCCCCCACAGGGCGCACACACAGAAAGTATGGCCACAAGGTCCATCTGTGTAAATACAAAATGCAGTGTCAAACATCGATACTACATCTCTGTCTAATTTAGGGTGCTAATTAAATTTAAGGATGTATCTACAAAGTGACATGAGACTAAGAACAGTCCAACAATTAATTTGCTGTCACTTTTCATGGCATATATCAAGGAAGTATTTTCTTTAAAATCTAGCTTATACTTCAACTTTAATAGTTTCCAAGCCAATTTGGTGAGAAAGAGACCCAGGTGTCAGCAGCTTTCAAATTATTTTTTCCAAGATCATAAGATTTTTTTTGGCACTGTAGCAGCACTTTCCTGTTAATATTACTCTAACTATAATGTTGCATTTTATAAAAATGAATTTTGGTTCTGTAAATGTTGAAAAAATGGCATCTATAATTCCTACCACTGATTTTTATTGTCATTGTTAGGAGGTTCTTGCATGTACAAATGAGAGACCTGCGCTCACATCTGGACACAGCCATTTATTTCTTGGATCTGCAAAAGTTCCAATGGACTTTATTGTGTGCAAACCTTTTGATAAGATTAGTTGCACAAGTTTCCCTTACTGACACAGCTGGTGTTATATAACCTTAAGTTCTAGGGAACATCATGAGGATCCTAAAGATGTGTTTCCTTCACTGGAGTGAGAATCTTACTTTGTTTAAAGGCTTGATTGATTAGCTTCAGCATAGCGTAGCTGTAATAGAGAATGGTTGTGAATCTCATTTGTATTCTCCCCTGTGCACTCTGTCTCGATATAGCTTGTCTGCACTAAAGCTGTGCTTGTGCTTAGTGTAGAATTCCAAAGTATTGACCTGCTTTCCATTCATACCCATTGTGCAAAATTCTTGATCCAAGTACAGCACTAAATGTAAGACCCTAACTCGTGCATCAAATGTTCCTTGGAGTTTTGTTTGATAACATTTGGGTAGCAACAAGCTTTCATGCAGAACTTCCCTCAGAACATTAAATGTGTGGAGCATGCTATCTGGAAGGAACAAGCTTGATGAACCAGACAGCCTTTTCTCATTTCATGCTTTCTGGGGAGAAGATCTGTTTACCATTTGTAGTAAAATTGTAAATTTGTTCTTTTGCTTTCGGTCCAATTTTTTCTACAGAAACAGTCCACTCCCGATGATTGAAATAAACAATGTAAATAACACAACAGTCTGAAAATTTAGTGCTAAAAATTGAATTGTCAGATAAATTAAATTAAGCAACTTTGAATTAAGAGTAGACTGTAGAGAAAAGAGGAAATTTCCCCCTTTATATTCGAATCCTGAAACTGTGCTATAGAGATCTACAAATCAGTTGTCATCCAAACATAATTCTTGGTAACCTAGCTAGATGTTTATCGGGATTTAACTGAAGGCCGAAAGTTCAAATATTCCATGTATCTGAACCACTTCTAGACACAACTGTTTAATATGCTGGTATGAGAAGAAAGTTAGAGATGCCACAAAAGTGTAAGCTAAAGCTCACTTTTAATAAAATCTCCCACACTGATATACCTGTACTAGATGCAGGAAGGATGTTCCCGATGGCGGGGAGTCCAGAACCAGGGGTCACAGTCTAAGGATAAGGGGTAAGCCATTTAGGACTGAGATGAGGAGGAATTTCTTCACCCAGAGAGTGAAGACACTATGTTACAGCTTGCCATAAACAGAGGGACAACCACTAAATATAAGAAAAGAGTATATACAAATTATATATGAATGTATATTTATACACTCAGGGATATATCTGTTTATACACTGTATGGATAGATCTGTATTTATGTGTTCAACCATGAATGTTTTTCGATGCTTTGGCAACATAAGATGTACCTTGTCATGCCAATAAAGCGATTTGAATTGAATTGAATTGAATTGAGTGGTGAACCTGTGGGATTCTCTACCACAGAAGGCAGTTGAGGCCAACTTATTAAATATATTCAAGAAGGAGTTAGATATATTTCTTAAGGCTAAAGGGATCAAGGGATATGGGGAGAAAGCAGGGACAGGGCACTGAGGGAACTGAATTTGGATGATCAGCCATGATCTCATTAAATGGCAGAACAGGCTCGAGGGGCCGAATGGCCTACTCCTGCTCCTATCTTCTATGTTTCTATGAAACAGTGCGTGTCAGTAGGAGACAACTAAGTTGGAACTTAATTTGCACTATGTTTAGGCAGCTGAGCAGTACTGTCTAAATTTTGGTTGTAATTTTGACTTTGGGTGGTGATGTAAAATGGGCAATATCGTTTCAGCCGCCAATTCTACATCTCTCCAGATTTTCATTGACTTTGATAGAAATAAAAATCAGGAGAGATGTATAATGGGCGCCTGAATCGATGTTGCCTGTTTTACACCATCACTCAGTCAAAATTACCAGCTTTGTGTTCGCTCAATGAGTTTAAAGAGACATCATCCTCTTTAAAAAAAGAGATTAGCAAACCTTTTTTGTTTACAAACGTACAGCATGATGATGTAAATTGCATCAAGACGCATCATAGTCATGTATGAATGATGAATATGACAAAAATGTTCTTAAATTTCTTTTTCAATTGTTGAATTGCACATCAATAGCTTAAACATGCAAGGAAAAAGTAAACAAAATACAAATAAAAATAAAATTATAAAAGAGGTTGCATTGAAATTCAGCAGAATAAAATAATTGCAACAAGAATAAATTAAATACAAGTGCACGACAATCAAATACCTGAGGAAAGATTAGGACTGTATCATTGAAAGTTTATATAAACTAAGACAATAGATACTGCGGGGAGAGTCTTGATGAGTACTAAGCCAAAGAGAACCATAAGAGACCTATTTAGGCAGGAATGGTTGGGATCAGGGCAGACGGCTATGGAATTTACACTAGGAAAGGCCTTAATCAATATTAATGTGACCGTGAAAGATCACTTCAACAAGAGGAACACATATTTGGAGCAAACAACTGTGTGAAAATAATAATTACAAGAAAATAGGCAAGTATCAATAGCCTTAATAACAGCACAATGTAAAAAGAAAGAAAGACTTGCATTTATATTGCGCCTTTCACGGCCACTGGACGTCTCAAAGCCCATTACAGCCAATGAAGTACTTTTTTTTTTGGAGTGTCATCACTGTTGTAATGTGGGAAACGTGGCAGCCAATTTGCGCACAGCAAACTCCCACAAACAGCAATGTGATAATGATCAGATAATCTGTTTTTGTTAATCTGTTTTTGTTATGTTGGTTGAGGGATAAATATTGGCCAGGACACCGGGGATAACTCCCCTGCTCTTCTTTGAAATAGTGCCATGGAATCTTTTACATCCACCTGAGAGAGCAGACAGGGCGTCGGTTTAATGTCTCATCCGAAAGACAGCACTCCCTCGATGTGCATAGATTCTTTAGCGCAGTCAATACCAACGACCCAAGGTCCCACCCCACTGTGGAACAAGAACGGAGAGGTACTCATCAAGGCCAGAGAGGCAGTCAGTGCCCGCTGGAAGGAGCACTTCGAAGATCTCCTTAACCGAGACTCTGTCTTCGACGTGAGTGTCCACAACTCCATCCAACAGCATGCTACCCGCCACCACCTCAGCACAACCCCCGCCCGGCATGAGGTTGAAAAGGCCATCCGACAACTGAAGAACAAGGCTTCAGGAGCAGATGGAATCCCCGCCGAGGCGCTAATGCATGACAGAGAAGCACTACTGGCGTGAATACATGAACTCATTTCTCTTATTTGGAAGGAGGAGAGCATGCCAGGGGATCTCAGAGATGCCATAATCGAGACAAATGTGTTTGATTGCGCAGGCTAACCAAATCTGGCCAAGATGAGTGCGTCCCTTGCATCCCGGGCAGCAATGTTGTCGTGCGCTGGTGCCTTCTGGCCTGTGCAGCTTCAGGTGGGTGATTAGCAGCTTGGCACTCCTGTTGATTGCTCCTGCTGTTGGTGCTGCTGTTGTTCATGGTTCTTCTGCTGTCGCGGCTGGTCTTCGTCCGAATCTGATGTCCAGGAGGAAAGGAATTAAATGGTCGCCATGCTTCTGATATATGCCTCAGTTGAGGAAGTGCTCAGTCAAGGTGGGGAGAGGGGTTTCCCAGGAGGTCACACCGGAGATGGGTGTCACGCGCCAAACTTACACAACAATGCGTAGGCCTGCTAAAAGTTCGCCCGGACCTGAGACAACAAAGTTCTGCCACCTGCAAAGGATCATCGGTGAAAACTCCTTTGTAATGATGGAGCTGCAGCTGTTAGTAAGCAATCCAATTGTGAGGCCGCCAGGATTACCTGGCATTTTCCAGATGAGGTGTGTGGGATGGGGGAAATGTCTAAAAATCGGAAAGGCCTCTCAAAATGGGATAATAGAGACACTTAAGTGGTTGTTAAGGGCCTATCCCGCCATTTTTTGCGATTTTACCACCTCACACGCCTCCAAACCAGCCTCCTCGTGCTTGGCAAAATCGAGCCCTGTAGGTCCTGCATAGGACTCATCAGTCACCTGAGAACTCATCATTAGTGTGGAAGCAAGTCATCCTCGGTTCCGAGGGACTGCCTAAGTAGAAGAAATATTGGCCAGGACACCAGGAATAACTACCCTGCTCTTCTTCGAAATAGTGCCCTGGGATCTCTTACGTCCACCTGAGAGAGCAGACGGCATCCGAAAGACGTCACCTCCAACAATGCAGCACTCTGTCAGCACTGTACTGTAGTGTCAGCCTAGCTTTATGTGCTCAAGTCCCTGGAGTGGGACTTGAACCTACAACCTTCTGACTCAGAGTGTGCTACCAACTGAACCACAGCTGACACTGGTCAGCAAGTACCGGAACAAGCACGGTGGCATAGTGGTTAGCACTGTTGCCTCACAGCGCCAGGGACCCGGGTTCGAATCCAGCCTCGGGCGACTGTCTGTGTGGAGTTTGCACATTCTCCCCGTGTTTGCATGGGTTTCCTCCGGGTGCTCCGGTTTCCTCCCACAGTCCAAAGATGTGCGGGTTAGGTTGATTGGCTATGATAAATTGATCCTTAGTGTTAGGGGGATTAAATACGTGGGGTTACGGGGATAGGGTGGGATATGTGTTGGTGTAGGGGTTACGGGGATCGGGTGGGATATGCGTCGGTGCAGGCTCGATGGGCCGAAATGGCCTCTATCTGCACTGTGGGGTTTCTGTTCTGTAAAAAAAAATGCTTAGCGAAGGCTATGGGAGGGCGGGTGGGGGGGAGCAACCTCTGGAAATTTAAAAAAAATTATAAACATTGGGGGGCATTTTATCCCTCCTCAATGGGTGGGGGGCGTGGTAAATATGAATCCGCCTTGAACATGCCCACTTATGGTTTTAATGTAAACAGGTTGGGGGCAGACGAGTAACCTGCTCTCCAGAGACAGGTCAGTTATTTAAATATGCTAATGAGGCTGAAGGCCTCAAATTTTAACAGATTTTGACAATTAAAGGCTGCGCTCTGGGTTTCCCAGGGCTCGGTAAACCTGTCAGCTGAAGGGAGATGAGAATGGCTGGATCCTGCAGGTAAGTGCCTTTCCAGCACTGCTTGTGTGCTAGGAGGAGCAGGAGTGTTTCCTCCAAGCCCCTCAAGCAAGCCTGCTTCCCTCCCTGCGATCCGAAGGCCCCCCCCGATACACAATCCAAAGAACTCCCTACGATCTTCCGCCCTCCTGCTCCACAACCTCTTCAACCCCCTGCATTCTCTTTTCTCCCCCCACCACCCCCCCCCCCCCCGCCATGATCTACCCATCCCTCCACAATTTCTTCCTTCTTCCTCTCCTCTCTCTGGCTGTGGCCTTCCAGCGCAGGCCTTCCCGCCTGACAACCAGGCAGCCTCTCAATCTGGCTGGCTGCCGACCAGGAAATGGAGAAAATAAATTCAAATGAGGTCTTGCTGTTAAATTTGGCAGGACATCAGCATTACCCGTTCCCAGCTGCTCCGACCACCCCCACCCCTGGCTCTGTCCCCGCCTTCCCGTGAATTTCAGGGCAAAGGTGTCACCTGCACTATTTACATGTATGCATACACACTTTCAGGCTGGAGCTGCACAATTCAATTTTGATGGGATTCACTAGACTAATAGAGAGCGCATCGGAGAACAACAGCTTGTAGTGGCATTTATTATCAAGACGCCTGGACAGAACAATTTTTAAACCAACAATGGAGACATGTTGTTATGGACAATTCATTATATTTTGAAACCTACAGGCTGTGCAAAGTAAATGAGATGTGTGAAATTAAACATTCGCAGCTTGTTTGTATCAAATGCAAGTAGTTAGGTCCCAAAGCAAAAGTTATGGTCATTGCCAATCAAAGCAATGAAACCAAGGAAAAGGGATGAGAGTGAAAATAATGAGTGAAAATTCAGGTATTCATGGAACTTTGTTGAAGAGAAATGACTTTAAATCTACCATTAAACTCAAAGATTTGCAAATGTTATGACTTGGGTCAAAATACTGACACTATTCATTGTTCTTTGTGAATGTGTCAGTAAATTGCAATAGATAGCAAGTACCACATTATCTGGTATGAGTGTTTAAAAAATATATTTTTTTAAAATTCATTTATGGGATGTGGGTGTCGCTGGCAAGTCCAGCATTTATTGCCCATCCCTAGTTGCCCTTAAGAAGGTGGTGGTGAGCAGCCTTCTTGAACCGTTGCAGTGTGTGTGGTGAAGGTACTCCCACAGTGCTGTTAGGTAGGGAGTTCCAGGACTTTGACCCAGCGACGATGAAGGATCAGCGATATACTTCTAAGTCAGGATGATGTGTGACTTGGAGGAGAATTTGGAGGTGGTGGTGTTCCCATGCGCCTGCTGCCCGTGTCCTAGGTGGAAGAGGTCGCAGGTTTGGGAGGTGCTGCCGAAGAAGCCTTGGCGAGTTGCTGCAGTGCATCTTGTAGATGGTACACGCTGCAGCCACGGTATGCCGGTAATGGAGGGAGTGAATGTTTAAGGTGGTGGATGGGGTGGCAATCCAGCGGGCTGCTTTGTCCTGGATGGTGTCGAGCTTCTTGAGTGTTGTTGGAGCTGCACTCATCCAGACAAGTGGAGAGTATTCCATCACACTCCTTACTTGTGCCTTGTAGATGGTGGAAAGGCTTTGAGGAGTCAGGAGGTGAGACACTTGCCACAGAATACCTAGCCTCTGACCTGCTCTTGTTGCCACAGTATTTATGTGGCTGGTCCAGTTAAGTTTCTGGTCAAAGGTGACCCCCAGGATGTTGTTGGTGGTGGATTCAGCGATGGTAATGCCGTTGAATGTCAAGGGGAGGTGGTTAGACTCTCACTTGTTGGAGATAGTCCTTGTCTGGCACTTCTGTGGCGCGAATGTTGCCTGCCACTTAACAGCCCAAGCCTGAACGTCATCCAGGTCTTGTTGCATGCGGGCATGGACTGCTTCATTATCTGAGGAGTTGTGAATGGTGCTGAACACTGTGCAGTCATCAGCGAACATCCCCATTTCTGACCTTATGTTGGAGGGAAGGTGATTGATGAAGCAGCCGAAGATGTTTGGGCCTAGGACATTGCCCTGAGGAACTCCTGCAGCGATGTCCTGGGGCTGTGATGATTGACCTTCATCCACCACAACCATTTTCCTTTGTGCTAGGTATGACTTCAGCCAATGAAGCGTTTTCCCCCCAATTCCCATTGACTTCAGTTTTACTAGGGCTCCTTGACGCCACACTCGGTCAAATGCTGCCTTGATGTCAAGTGCAGTCACTCTCACTTCACCTCTGAATTCAGCTCCTTTGTCTAAGTTTGGACCAAAGCTGTAATGAGTTTGGGAGCTGAGTGGTCTTGGCAGAACCCAAACTGGGCATCAGTGAGCAGGTTATTGGTGAGTAAGTGCCACTTGATAGCACTGTCGATGACACCTTCCATCACTTTGCTGATGATTGAGAGTAGACTGATGTGATGGTAATTGGCTGTGTGGGATTTGTCCTGCTTTTTGTGGACAGGACATACCTGGGCAGTTTTCCACATTGTCAGATAGATACCAGTGTTGTAGCTGTACTGGAACAGCTTGGCTAGAGGCGCGGCTAGTTCTGGAGCACAAGTCTTCAGCACAATAGCCGGGATGTTGTCAGGGCCCATAGCCTTTGCTGTATCCTGTGCACTCAGTCATTTCTTGATATCACGTGGAGTGAATCGAATTGGCTGAAGACTGGCTTCTGTGATGGTGGGGACCTCAGGAATAGGCCGATATGGATCATCCACTCTGCACTTCTGGCTGAAGATGGTTGCGAATACTTCAGCCTTGTCTTTTGCACTTATGTACTGGGCACCACCATCATTGAGGATGGGGATGTTCATGGAGCCGCCTCCTCCTGTTAGTTGTTTAATTGTCCACTGCCATTCACGACTGGATGTGGCAGGACTGCAGAGCTTTGATCTGATCCGTTGATTGTGGGATCACTTAGCCCTGTCTTATAGCATGCTGCTTCCGCTTTTTAAGCATGCATGTAGTCCTGTGTTGCAGCTTCCCCAGGTTGGCACCTCATTTTTAGGTACTGGTGCTGCTCTTGGCATGCTCTTCTACACTCCTTATTGAACCAGGGTTGGTCCCCTGGCTTGGTGGTAATGGTAGAGTGAGGGATATGCCAGGCCATGAGGTTACAGATTGTGGTGGAATACAATTGTGCTGCTGCTGATGGCCCACAGCGCCTCATGGATGCCCAGTTTTGAGCTGTTCGATCTTTTCTGAATCTATCCCATTTAGCATGGTGGTAGTGCCACATAACTCGATGGAGCGTGTCCTCAGTGTGAAGACGGAACTTTGTCTCCACAATGACTGCACGATGGTCACTGCTACCAATACTATCATGGACAGATGCATCTGCGACAGGTAGATTGGTGAGGACGAGATCAAGTAGGTTTTTCCCTTGTGTTGCTTCTCTCACCACCTGTCGCAGGCCCAGACTGGCAGTTATGCCCTTTAGGACTCGGCCAGCTCGGTCAGTAGTCGTGCTACCGAGCCACTCTTGGTGATGGACATTGAAGTCCCCCACGCAGAATATATTCTGTGCCCTTGCTACTCTCAGTGTTTCTTCCAAGTGGTGTTCAACATGGAGGAGTACTGATTCATCAGTTGAGGGAGGGCGATAGGTGGTAATCAGCAGGTGGTTTCCTCGCCCATGCTTGACCTGAAGCCATGAGAGTTCATGGGGTCCGGAGTCAATGTTGAGGACTCCCAGGGCCACTCCTTCCCAACTGTATACCACTGTGCCGCCACCCCTGGTGGGTCTGTCCTGCCGGTGGGACAGGACATACCCAGGGATAGTGATGGCGGAGTTTGGGACATTGGCTGAAAGGTATGATTCTGTGAGTATGACTATGTCAGGCTGTTGCTTGACTAGTCTGTGGGACAACTTTCCCAATTTTGGCACAAGTCCCCAGATATTGGTGAGGAGGACTTTGCAGGGTCGACTGGGCTGGGTGTGCCATTGCCGTGTCTGTAGTCGGTGCCGAGGTCAATGCCGGGTGGTCCGCCCGGTTTCATTCTTATTATGTTTCGTAGTGGTTTGTTACAACTGAATGACTTGCTAGGCCATTTCAGAGGGCTGTTAAGAGTCAACCATATTGCTGTGGGTCTGGAGTCACATATAGGCCAGACCAGGTAAGGACGGCAGATTTCCTTCCCGAAAGGACATTAGTGAACCAGATGGGTTTTTAACAACAATCCGATAGTTTCATGGTCACAATTACTGATAATAGCTTTTTTTTTAATTCCAGATTTATTTAATTAACTGAATTTAAATTCCCCAGCTGCCGTGGTGGGATTTGAACTCATGTCTCTGGATCATTAGTCGAGGTCTCTGGATTACTAGTGCAGTGACATTACCTCTACGCCACTGTTCCCGCATAATGATACGAACGCACCTTGTATTAAAATATCGATGCCATAAAATCACCCTCATTAAGGCCCTTTTAACAGTTTCCAGTAGCAGGATCCCCTCTTAATGAGTTTATTGGTATCATTCTTTTGAATTGAAAGAAAGTTAATTTGACTTGTACATGATGGGCTATCGATACTGTTCAGAGCTCTCAAACTTTCAAAATGGGAGTCCTGAAAATGTTATAGAATCATTGAATGGTTACAGCACAGAAGGTGGCCATTCGGCCCGTTGAGCCCGTGCCAGCTCTCTGCAAGAGCACTTCAGCTAGTCGCACTCCCCTGCCCTTTCCCTGTAGCCCTGCAATTTTTTTTTCCTTCAGGTACTTATCCAATTCCCTTTTGAAAGCCACGATTGAATCTGCCTACACCATCCAATTGTTAACTTACTGTTACTTTTGAACAACTACTGAAAGTTTTTTTTAAAAATCATATTTTTTCAGGCAGAGTCTTAATGATTTTATTTATATATATATTGCTTTTCTAAATCATCTTTTTGTTCTTGTACAAGTATCAAGATGTTATTGAGAAAAATTAATAAAAACAATTGGTGCAGATTGCTTAAAAGGAACTAGAGCTTGCGTCCAAGAAAACATTGAGACACTCTGGGATTTCCACACATTGAGAATATCAGAGTCTATCTGAGCCACAGACTAAACTTGCCTTCTACCTTGCTATTTCCTCTGAAATAAAACAATTTTAATTAGCAGTCCGTTCAGGGATATTCAGTTTAAATAAAACTCAAAATAGTCCTTATGGTAGCTATTACAATGTGATGTTATTATTTCAACATCTGCCTTTCTGTCATTTTGAGTTTAAAAATAAAATTGTTTCCTAATCCCTTGAGTTGACTGTGGGTAGTTATTTTTCGATTTTGGCATTAAAGCCCAGTGTTAAATGGTTTCCTGACTCTGTTGCAGATAATTGGTAACCTTGGGCCTCTGGAACTGATCCTCAACACACCCAGTCACCACAGAGTCCACCATGGTAAGTCTGGCCTGATAGAATGGACTTCTGTCTTGTAAAATGTGTAATTTTTCCGGCTGTCTGGAACCCTGTCAGCAAACATCTTCCAGGCTATTTTTTTTTTATTTAACAGTTTTGAAAAGATTTCAAAAATATATTGTATTGAAAGAACTGAACCCAATCAAGGAATAATAATCTTTCTCAGGAATTTTATGTTTAAAGCGAGGATTATGTTTGGATGTGGATGTTGTAAACTGTGGGCCAAAAGTAACCAGTTTACAAAATGTTGTACCATAATTATTTATCCAGCAACTCAATTTCAACAAAGATAACGGAAAACACGATAGAAAAAACTTGAATTGTTTTTAAAATTTAAAAGCAATTAGCTGTTGTCCTTGTGAGATTCATCACTGTATTGGCAATATTTATTGTGCTGACAATACAGAGTGTTAAAAAATAGATTATTGAGCAACATTCTTTCCTTGATTCAGGAATTATATAAAATGGGTATAAATGGAAATCTGGTTGGTATATTGGAATTCTGGTTCAATCAGATAGATGTTTATCAAATAAACTTTCCATTCAACATATTTTAATACCGTTCCAGGCTTCACAGTAAAGTTTGTACAACTGAAGCTGAAACAGTGCAAAGTCATTCTGAACTAAATCTGTAACAACTTGGCAGATAATTATTTCAATATTATCATTATCAAAATATTCTCTGCTTATCCTGTTCAAATATCCAACAGGATTTTTTTTTACAATCTTTTACAACGTACCCTTTGGAGGGCTATTCTCCGATAATAAGCCTCCAATTTGGATGTCTATGTTTCATCTGTAAAAGACCACAAAATGTAAAGAGAAAAAAATCTGCCAACTGATTTTCTTTTTCCAAAAAGCAAAATTCCATTTTAAAAATAGTGTCCCCTGTATACATGGTGAGCTTTAAATATTGGAATGCAGCTGAATGTATAACGTGCCAAATTGGTCTATAGAAATGCTGTACTTATTTTGTTTTATGATTCAGACGGGAGGAGAGTAATCATACTATTTAAAATAAAATGAAAATAAGTTTTTAATGTTAAAGTTTTGTAGAATAATAATAGCATTATCCAACCTAAATACTGAGAACAATGAATTGGTGGAGTAAGTGGAATATATACACACTCATTTACAAATGTACGCATTCACTCACTTGCTCACTCGTATGTAAACACACATGTCCAATAATTTACATGCATACACATTTTTCTGTACATTCACACACAGTCATTTACACACCTGTACACCTGCACACCCATATTAACAGCTGTTAAGTTTTAGCAGCGCAGCTGAAAAGTAAGCCTGTAGAAATAAAGTCTGCAGGCATTTGTAATATCAAAAGGCAGCTGTTATTACCTCCAAAAACATGGCCTTGGCGCATAATCACTGTGTTCTAAGGATGAGCATCAGATCAGAAACTTGAATCCCAACTGGACCAAACTGGCTGCTTCTGATTTAATTTGGGTGGAAAAAGAAATTCTGACTTGGTAGAGATTTAAAGGAACCTGACTTTTTAAACAATACTGTAGTGTCCGAGTATAAATAATACACGGACTGCAGGAGAACAATAATAACAGGTATTTACTGAACAGAGGGTACTCTTTTTTTGTTTGGACCCAAAAAAAACCCCAATTGGACTGTAAATAAACAAAAGTTCAACTAAAACTTAACAAATCAAATTAAAATTTGGTTTTCTGGGTTGATAATGCACTCCAGTCCCCACGGCGCCCACCGGTCGCGGAAATACTGAAGCGCGCCGGCGGACACCGCGTGCTCCATCTCCAGGGCCACCCGGGCGCGAACATGGCCGCGGAAGAGAGGCAGGCAATCCGGCTGGACGACCCTCTCGACCGCCCGCTGCCTGGACCAATTGATGGCTCTCTTGGCCAGGCCCAGGAGCAGTCCCACGAGGAGGTCCTCCAACCTGCCCGCTCCCCTCCGCACCGGGTGACCGTAGATCAAGAGCGTGGGACTGAAGTGCAACCAAAAATCGAGGAGCAGCCCCTTAAGTAGTGAAAGAGGGGCTGCAACCTCTCACACTCCATATAAACGCGAAACACAGACTCCTCCAGGCCGCAAAAAATGCAGGCGGCCTGGGAGTCTGTGAACCTACTTAAAACCTTATTGCACGGGACCGCTCCGTGCAACACCCTCCAGGCCAAGTCCCCGATGGAGCAAGGGAGGACTCCCGCGTAGAGAGCCCTCCATTGGGGACCTCCGCCACCGCCAGTCGGCAAGACGCCACGCCAAGGCGTGTCCGGACGGTAGACGAAGATGACAAAGTGGAGAGTGTGCAGGAGCAGCCCGTACAGGAAACCCCTCTGCGCGGAATGAAAAGGCACGGAGGGTATTTCCTTGAGACGGCTCAAGTTGTGAGGCGCCGGTTCCCGAGGGGAGTTTCGGGGCCGGGCACCGATGAGGAATTCCGTCCGAACGGGGGTAAGCTCGGACGGGATCGCCCCACGTGCTTGAGCCGCCTCAATACACCTAGTGGAGTCGGGGCCCAGTGCCGCTTTCACCGATTCGATGGCTTCGACCGCGAGCCGGACGTTGGCCCAGGACAGGCGCCGCGCCAGCTGGTCCGGCACCATCCAGCCCGCTCCTCCGCCATCGAGCAGGTCCCCGGCTCTGGTCACCTTGCCAGGCACAGCCCTGCCCTCCGCCAGCCGCCCGAACCCGCGTTTGTGGAGGTGCGGATTCCTGAGCAGCGGCTCCCAAAGGAGAGCCGCCGCTCCTGACGGGGGAGAGCTCCGCCTGGAAGCGACGTAGTTCCAAACCCATAGCAGTTCCTGGTAGAAGACAGGCAGCTCCTGCAGGCCGGCACGCCTGCCGCCCACTTTCGCGAACAGGAGCTGCGTGTCGTAATTGAGGCCATGCAGCTGGCGGAAGAAAAACGTCGCCAGCGCACACCATCTCGGAGGATTCTCGACGTACAGGTATCTCTGCAGCGTCTGAAGACGGAAAGTCGCAGCCTGGGTGCGAAGGCACACCAGCGCCTGACCGCCCTCCCTAAGCGGGAGACACAGAACCGCGGCAGAGACCCAGTGCTTCCTTTTGTCCCAGAAGAAGTCGATGAGCTTCTTCTGCATCTTGGCGACAAACGCAGGGGGAGGGGTCAAAGTGACCAACCGGTACCACAACATGGCGGTCACCAGCTGGTTTATGACCAGCGCTCGACCCCTGTAGGACAACATTCAGAGCAGTCCTGTCCAGCGTCCTAGGCGAGCGGTGACTTTGGCCTCCAGCTCTTGCCAGTTCGCCGGCCAGGCGTCCTCGGCAGGGCTAAGGTAGACTCCTAAATAGAGGAGGTGCATGGTGCTCCAGGCGAAAGGCCTGAACTCCTCCGGCAGGGAGTCCACCCGCCACTGACCCACCAGGAGTCCGGAACATTTCTCCCAGTTGATCTTGGCGGAGGACGCGTCCGAGTAAATCTGCTGGCATTCCCGCATCCTCTGCAAGTCAGCGGGATCCGTGACCGTGAGGAGCACGTCATCGGCGTAAGCCGAGAGGACCACCTCCACGCCCGGCCCTTGCAGAGCCAGTCCCGTCAACCTCTTCCGCAAGAGGCGCAGGAAAGGCTCCACGCAAATGGCGTATAACTGACCGGACATGGGGCATCCCTGACGCACCCGCCTCCCGAAGCGAAGGGGCGCCGTCAAGGACCCGTTAACTTTAATCAGACACTCCGCGGCGGCGTACAGAAGTCGGATCCGGGCGACGAAATGCGCCCCGAACCCGAATGCGCGCAGAGTCCCGAAGAGATACTCGTGATCCACCCTGTCGAACGCCTTCTCCTGATCCAGGGAAAGGAAGGTGACCGACAGACCAGCCCTCTGGGAGTGGTGGACCAGGTCCCGGACCAGATGGATGTTATCGTGGATGGTCCGGCCCGGGACCGTGTAGGACTGGTCGGGGTGGATCATGTGGGCCAGCACGGTGCCAAGGCGAGCAGACATGGCCCTGGCAAAGATTTTATAGTCCGTGCTGAGGAGGGAGACCGGGCGCCAGTTCTTAAGGAGGCGGAGATCGCCCTTCTTAGGCAGCAGGACAATGACCGCCCTGTGCCAAGAGAGGGGCATCTCCCCGGTCGCCAAACTTTCCCCCAGGACCCGCGCGTAGTCGCCCCCCAAGACGTCCCAGAACGCCCTGTGGAACTCCACGGTCAGCCCATCCAGCCCCGGGGACTTTCCCCTAGAGAGCTGGCGGAGGGCGCTGGTCAGCTCCGCCAAGCTTAGCGGAGCGTCCAATTTTTCGGCGCCCTCCGGGCTGACCTTCGGCAGGTCCTCCCACAAAACTCTGCGCGCATCCTCACTGGACAGATCCGGAGAGAACAGAGCCCCGTAATAGGCGCGGGTCTCCGCGCTGATTCCCTCCGGATCCGAGACCAGTGATCCGTCGTCGGCCAGCAGCCCCAAGAGCTGCTTACGGACCTCCCGTCTTTTTTCCAGCGAGTAGAAGAAGGGGGAGCCGCGGTCCAGATCCTGCAGGAGCTGGATCCGCGACCTCACGTACGTGCCTCGGGACCCGACGAGCTGCAGGTCCTTCAGCGCGCCCTTCTTCTCTTCGTACATCTTCCGCAGGGCCGGGTCCTCGACAACCTGACCGAGACGGGACTCCAGGTCGAGCACCTCCTTCTCCAACCGCCCGACCCGGGCCTCCCGCCTCTTGGTCGACCCCTTCGCGTACTCCTGACAGAAGAGATGGATGTGAGCCTTGCCCACGTCCCACCATAGCCTCAAGGAGGGGAAGCCCCCCCGCTTCCTTCTCTAGTCAGCCCAGAACCGACGAAACGAATCCCGGAACCGCGCGTCCTCCAGCAGCAGGTTGTTAAAATGCCAGTACACGGAACCCCCCCGCGTGCGCAGCGGAGCGAGCTCCGCCCACACCAGGTGGTGGTCCATGCACGGCACCGGCCGCATGGAAGCCGCCGGAACGCAGGAGACGTACGCCCGGGAAATGTAGAGGCGGTCGATTCTGGACCTTCCTCCCCCAGACCTCACGCTAGTGAAGGCGCTGGAGTCGGGGTGGAGATTTCGCCAGACGTCCACCAAGTCGAAGGACCCGACCAGGTCCCTCAACTTCTCCATCGCCGCCGGGCTTCGCGGGGGACCCGAACGGTCCCTCGCCTAGAGGGTGCAGTTAAAATCCCCCCAGAGGATGACGCACTCGCCCGCGTCGACGGAGCCCAAAAGAGCGGACACTTCTTCGAAGAAGCGCACTTGCTGCGCACCGATCTGAGGGGCGTACACGTTCACTAGATGGAGCGGCACGCCCCCCAGGTGAACAGTGACCTGGAGCAAGCGGCCCGGCACGTGCTCCTTGACCCCCAAGATCTCCGGCTGAAAATGCGGGGCCAGCAAGATAGCCACCCCGCTAGAATTGTTGGAGAGGTGACTCAGGCTGACCCCTCCTTGCCACTCCAGGAGCCATGTGGCTTCGTCTCCCGGAACGGTGTGGGTTTCTTGCAGGAAACACACCGCATCCTTCCCGTCCCGAAGGACCGAGAAGTTGTTGAATCTGCGGCGCGCCTCCCTGCTGCCGTTGATGTTGAGGCTGGCTATGGTTATCTTCATGTCAGAAGCATAGTGCAACATCTACCTACACCTAACGGGGGGAGGGAGCGCAGCCGCTGGTCAGCCGCCACTTCCTCAGCAGCCCAGTGAGAAACGTTCTGAGCCGACGCAGCTCGAGCGGGTCCACGCCCTTGTCCGCGCCCATAATTTTAACGGCGGCGCGGGCGGACACGATGAGCAGCGCCAGCTCCGACCACCTGTCGAGGGCCAGCCGGATCTTATTTTGCCGACCCTGGCACGTGGCCATAAAGTCCCGGAGTTCCCTTACGAGAATGAGGAGAGACTCGGCGAGGGGCACGAGGTCATCCAGCGCCTCGTGGACGGTGGAGTCCAAATCGTCCTCCGTGCCCATCACCGAGTCCCCATCCTCCTCCAGGGGTCGTCACCAGTGGCCGACCCGTCCGTCGCGCAGTGCGCAGCGAACGGCTCGGCCGCACCAGCCGGCCCCGCCTCCGCCCGGATCCCACCCCCAGGATCAGCGGCAGAGGATTCCTCCCTGGGCTCCTCTAGGGGCGCCGGGCCAGAAGACGGCGGCGGTTTGGAGTCCCCCCCCCGCCTCAGACGCCAGAACGACCGGAGAAACTGGGGAGAGAACAATTTCCAGCTCCTCCAGTACGTCCGGCACCAGAGACGCAGCCAGGGGGCCATCCTCCTCCCCGCCACCAGCCTCCGACCCAGCGGATGGGGTGTTTTCAATTTAAACCTCCACTGGGACGAGCAGCCCCTGGGAGATGTCCGGGTCGCATTGGGCGAGCTCATTTTCCTCGAGCTCGCCCGACCCAGACCCCAGGCCGCCCAACCCGGCGAGGGGTAACGGCACCGATAAAATGTCAATCACCGCTGCGGGTTGCCCCGTGCCCACCCCCACGGGCAGGGTCTCGTCCCCATCCCCGGGAGGCACGTGCCGGACAGACCCATCTGCCTCAGCCTCCCGAGGGACAGGCGACCCCTGCCGATCGCCGGTGGTAATGACAGCGGGGGGGGGGGGGGGCACAGTACCCGCGGCGGGCGACGAATCCCCCTGCTCGGAGGGACCTTCCTCCTCCCGGTCCTCCTCCTCTTCCAGGGGGTCGCACCTTTTTAACGCGGAGGGAGTGAGGGAGACCTCCATGTCTGCAGGGGCCTCCTCGTCCGCTCCCTCCGGCGGAGCAGGTTTGTCGGGTTCCTCGGGCCCGAGCCCGGCCGCAGGTATTGGCATTTCCGCTACGGCGGTTGCGGCCACGAGGCCCCTCCCACTCGCGTCTGCCCCGATTAACTCTGCGAGGAGCGCGGGTGTAAGGGGCGCAAGGGGCAAGGGCTGGCCATCCACGGGGTGACCCGCCCTAAGGTGTTTATTTTTTCGCCGCGCCTTCTTTCCGGCCGGACGCGTTCCCTCCCCCCTGCCGGAGGCCTTGGTGGCATCGACCCCCGACGTCGACCGCGCATCAGAGGTTCCCGACGCGCGGGCAGATCTGGGGGCATGAGCGGCGGCGGCGCCAGCCTCAGCCGCACGAGATGATCCGGCGGCCTTGGAGGCGGGGCAGTTTTTCCGGATGTGCCCCACCTCCTTGCAGGCGTGGCACCACACACCGTCCGACGTCCAGAAGACGCGATAGGCGGTCCCCTCGTGGTGGACGACGAACGCCCCGTCGGTGTCCTCCCGCGCCAGCTGGATAAACAGCTGGCGCCGGAAGGAGAAGACGTGGCGAAGGCTGGCTTCCCGGAAGCCGAGCGGGATGGGTGTGATCCCCGACCTCACCTCCCCAAGTTGGCATAAATGGGGGAGGAGGAGCTCACCAGGAACATAGGGCGGGACGTTCGAGATGACGATCCTCTGCGCGGTGGCCTCGAGAGGATCCACCAGCAGGAAGGTCCCGCCCATGGTGAGCCCCTTGGCGACGGCCAGGGACACCGCCCGCTCCGACCCCAGGAAGAACACAGCCTTCCCGTACATTTTTGAGGCCGCGACGATGGCTGAGGGGCCGACAACCCCAGCCATGGCTTTAACGCAGGTCTCAGTGGTCATAGTGGGGTGAGTGTAGCTCTTCACCCCAAGCTTTTTTGTCATAAGTTTAAAAGGTGATGGGGCAGCAGAAGCAGCGGGAGCAGCTGTGGCTGTGGCTGCCACTCCCGCATAAGTCCTGGCTGGCCCCGCCACCGGCGAAGATACAGTCGCCATTATGGGGTGTTTTTACAAGGGCTACACTCACCCCAAGTCACAGGCCTGAAGGTGTTAATGGCCTCAGGTATTTTTTGGTCCTCTATTGAGCAGAGGGAGCTGTTTAAAATGAAGACACACCTCTCCCCTTATTGATTGAAATTGGGAGAGGGGCCTTCTCCCCTCTGCTCAATAGGCAATTAATAAAAAGAGATGAAATTGAGGTGCCTCAGAGAAATAGGCAGAGAGAGACAAAGAGAGAGAGAGAGGGGGGTGGGAAGGAGAGAGGCCGCAAGGGCAGGGTTGCCACTCAGGATGGTGGGTGGGTGGGTGTTGGCAGGGATGCACTCTCCGATGGGAATTTAAAGTCTTTGATGGTGGTGGTCTTCTGGCAGGGGGAGAAGATGTCTTCACCTGGGAAAGCTGGCGATGCCCCAGGCTCAGTCCCACACCAGGTCTTAACGATGTAATTGGACATCACCTAGGCAGCTCCAGCTGTCCCAGGTCAGGCAATAGAAGGGGTGCTTATTAGTGGTGTGTGTGGCCTAGCTTTTAACAAGAGCCACACAGACACACAGACACCCCTTGATGATCCGGCCTTGTTTCTTCTTTTCTCCCCCCACCTAAAATACAAAGTCTTTGGGAGAGTGCCCCAAATAACACCCACCTGTAGATGTTCAGAAAAGATGATGTTGTTCTTCCCTCCTTCCAAACAGTTGGTTGTTGATGGTGGTTTCTCACCCCTCTCTCCCTCTCCTGAATTGGAGGCCAATTTGGGGAAGCAGTGATAGGAAAGGCCTCTCCCCTGGTTGGTGTTGTTGCTGGCCTCCCTTCTCCTTCTCTTCCTCTGTCCTCTCTCTCCAGGCACCTCTGTTGATGTGATGATGATGGTGGAGGTGGTGGTGGTGGCCTATCGTTGTCCTCCTCTTCCTGGTCAGGAGACCACCACTTTCCACTCTCCTGGTTTGGCTGCTCCTTCTCCTCCTGCTGACTGAGTAACTTAAGACTGACGTACGGAAGCCTGCTATGGCTTTATATACAGGGGTGGTCACTGCCGGTACTGCAGTATAGAATCAGTTCTTCTCTTAAAGGTACATACACAACAAATACTATTCAATTGGCCGGGGAATTGAACAGAGAGGAGTCAAGACCAAGGGTGGTCTTCAGATGAAGTGAAGTTAGATGGTGTGTGTAATTGAACCAGTTGCTACATTGTATCCTTACTTTAGATAATTCTTTGATGTATATAGTTTATAAATAGAAAAATATTCAGATTAGGCAGGGTTAGAGGGCAGATCGATAATGGCCATATATGGGGGTGAGGGGAGGCAGTTGTGAGGGTGTGGAGGGAGAAAATGTGAGCAAGGAGGGGGGGTGACAGTAGGAGGGGTGGGGGGATGGGGTTGGGGGTGCAAAGGCAGAGGAACTAACTCAGTAGGGAAGGATGTCCCGCAGTTTTATCATGGGAGGGTCATGCAGGAAACCGTCCTCCCCTCCCTTGACCCACATTTCTTCTTGGTGGAAAGGGTGGTTGTGGTGCAAGTGGGTAACATTGCCTTTCCACAGCCTGTGATTTTGGTAACAATGAAGGTGGGGAGCGAGGCTTCCTGCCAATAAGTTCAAAGTGAAAAAGAGGTTGAGATCCGCCGTTCTTTCCCTCCAGTTTTGTGTGCACACTGGCCACAAGATGCAACTCGGAGGTAGGCTATGACGGTGTCCAAAAGGGAAGGGAAAGATGAAATGTTTGTATTTCAAGCACAGTCACAAAACTATGCACTTAGGATGGTTTCTGCATTTGTTGGGATTTAAAAAGAAACAAGCTATGATTCAATTTTCAATACCTGACCCCAGGAGAGTGATAGAACCTTGCTTCAATCCCTGCCTTCTTGAGAACTCCAGGCATTTTATTGTTCAGTCTCTCCCCTCCCACGGAGAGCATAATTTGGCTGCCAAAGACCCCATTTCAAACATTACATAGAACTGCCTAGTTCAAAATCTCATGACTCGGTTTCTATTAATGTGGATGTGGGCACTGAGTGAATTCTGTTGTCCAACAGCTGATTTATAACTGTTCAGACGTATATGGTGATGTTCCAGAACCAATACTTGGAGCAGTTTCACATTAAAACTCATTGTGTCTATGCCAGCTTTTTGCTAGGCAGCATCTGTGGAGAGACACCTAAGCATGAAGAAGTTAGGCTTCTCCTTGTGTGCTAGAGTGAAAGTGAACAAAGAGAGAGAATAAGTGTGCATAATTGTTTTTGGGAAGGTGGGTACATAAAAGGTTTAACCTGGGACAGGTTTAACTGTGGAGCAGCGTTAACTTAAGGTTTATTTATCGTATAAACAGGCTCTTAATTTGATCTCATTAAATGTCAATCTGACCTCTTTTTAACCAAGTCACCATATCAGCAAAGCATGATGAGTTATTGCTCTTTCTGAGGCATGGGTGGATTATTTGCAAATAGTTTGCTTTATAACTTGAACAAATAGTATAGTCCACAAAGACCAAAAGTGAAAGGGGAGAAAATATCTTTTTTTTTAAAAAAGGAAAAAAGTTAGAGGGGATGGCTTTCACCCTCTGATACTTTTTATACATGTCAAATTAATTTCAACCTCAACTGTCAAGAAAAATATTTTTTTTCTGCTCGTGAGCTGATGCCTGAGCTCTTGCTCAGCCTGGCAATGCCCTCGATTTCTTATAAAAAGATGGTCGGAATTGGTTGCGGTTAAATAAGCAATGGGGTTAAAAGTGGTTTGGTTTCTCGTGTGACTGACTTTCAGAATTGCACACCTCCGCCAGAGGCAAGATGAGGATAATTTTTTTTATGCAGTGAGTTATGATCTGGAATGCATTACCTAAAAAGGTGGTGGAAGCAGATTCAATAGTAACTTTCAAAAGGAACTGGATAAATACATGAAGGGGAAAAAACCTGCAGGGCTATCGGGAAAGAGCAGGGGAGTGGGTCTAACTGGATAGCTCTTTCAGAGCCAGTACAGGCACGATGAGCTGAAATGCCTCATTCTGTGCTGTATATTTCTATATCCACTGGAGCACATAAGCTAAGAGCACATTTAATTGAGGTTTTAAAATTTGAAGATTTGATAGTGAACAGGGAAAGATTATTTCCTGGGATCAGGGGGTCAGTGACAAGAGGGTCATCAATTTATAATTGCCAGTGAGTGAAGAGAGCTTAGGAAAAATAATCACACACAGAGAGGGTTATTGGAGAATGGAACGTTTTGCCACAGGAAAGCAGAGACCATTGCTTCTTTTAAGGGAAACTGGATTAATACTTGAAACAGAGAAAGGTACAGGGCTATGCAGCGAGAGCAAGTTGGTAGGATTCGTTTTGGTTCTTTTGCTAATTGCCTTAAATCCATGTCCTCTGGTTATCAACCTTCTTGGCAGTAGTAACAGTTTCTCCTTATTTACTCGATCAAAACCCTTCATGATTTTGAACATCTCTTAAATCTCCCCCAAGTTTTTCTTTATAATATTTTCCCATCCCTGGCATCATCCTGGTGAATCTACATTGTGCACACTCTGCGATGTTAATGTCTTCCATAATGGAACACCCAATACTGCACACAGTAGTCTAATGGAAGTTGAACTAATTTTTTATACAAATTCATCATGACTTCTTGTACTCTATGCCCTTATTTCTAACACCCAAAATACTGTTGGCCTTTCAGGGAATTATGCATTTGAACCCCTAAGTCAGGGGTGGGCAATTATTTGGGCTGGAGGGCCATGTAACAAGTTTTGGTGAGCTGATGAGGGCTGCACACCAATGTTCCCCCTGGGTCCACGCCTGCGTGATCGCGCACCAATCGTGAGGTCCCGCTCAGGCCGCTCACCAACTCCTGCCGCTGGAAGAGATTTTTGCTTTCCCAAATTATTTGCAGAGAGCACTCGACTCCAATTTTGAAGTCTAGCAGCAATACTGACCAGTTACCGAAAGGCATAGCTAGCTTTGTCTGGAGTACACGATCCCATTTAAAACTTGTTCACTTTTTTTTAAGTTCCTGCTATCATTGCAATTTATGTAATCTTTTGGTGTACATTTTTTCAGAGCGTGTAGTTTCTTAAAAATTCTCTCCTTTTTGCAATTTTTCTCCCTGTTTGCATGAGCTAACTTTATCAAAGGCTCCTCACTCTGGCAAAAACAATGACCCTGCAAGGAATCGGTTTAGGGGCTGCGCTGCCGTCGGTAAAAGGCCCTCACCCGAGGGGCCGTGGCCCAATGTACGACTCCTGGCGGCCTTCTGACAACCTCATCCGCCGGTCTCTGTATGTTTGCCTTCTGTCTTGAAGGGCCATTGCGAGGCTCCCCTGCTGCCTCAGAGACTATGACCCGCCACCAGACGTTAAGTGGGGCGGGGTCAGGTGCGGTGGACGTTCGGCCTCGAAGCCAGGCCTTGGCAGTCCGGATAGAATCATTTAACGGGCCGGATACGGCCCATGGGCTGTATTTTGCCCACCACTGTCCTAAGTTCTCTCTCTTCATCCACGCTCTTTAGCATCTTTCCATTGAGTGTATACTTCCAATCCTAGTTTTTCCTCTCAAAGTGTATTACTTAACTTAGTTAAATTGCATCTGCCATCGGTCTGTCCATTCAATGCTGACCAGTCAATGGGGGAGAAATTCAGTTGTTAGCGCTAGACGCTAGCGCCTTAAGAGGGCGATAAGTGGGGCGCGAAGCGGCTAGCGCCCGGGCGTGATGAGACCTGCGCCTCTCGCGAAATTGAGCAGACATTTAGCGGCGGCGCAAAACCGCAATGCCCGCAGATCCTTACGTCATTTCATGGTGCAACGCCCTTGGTGCGCCCCAAACCGGAACTTCAGTGGTGCCCCCCCTTCTTTCCACCTGGCGCCCCCAGTGACTGGTTGACTGGAATGGTTCCCAGTCGCTGTGGGGCTGGGGGGGCGCTATTTAAAGGGGGCTCTTCCTGGCTTCTTAGTGGTAGCCATTTTTGGACCACTCCTGTGTGAGAGAGAGAGAGAGATTTGCAGAGAGACAAAGGGAGAGAGCTTTCTGCATTGAGTCAGTGCTCGCGCAGGTACTTCTGGCTTCTGACCAGAACTTTGCAGTTGGATTGATTTTTCAGTGCCATAGCCTTGAGTGGCCACATATTATGGGGGCTGCAATGGGTGGAAACGTTGGGTTTCTCCGTTGCATTGAAAGGGCTCAGAGACGCCGAGAGAGAGTGCCAATCATGGCCAGACAGAGGAGGGCCAACAGGCGTCGGCACAGGAGGCCTTACCCTCTCAGGGTATACTGCCAGCAGTTCTCATACCTCAACATGTCTGAGGAGCAGTGTATTCGGAGGCTTCGATTCAGAAGGGAGGTGTTCACTGAGCTCTGCCACCTGCTTCAGACAGATCTGCAGCCTCAGCTGAGGAGCAGGACGTCTCTGTCGGTGGCAGTGAAGGTGACAGTGGCTCTCAACTTCTATGCCACCGGCTCCTTCCAATTCGCTACTGGGGACATTGCCAATGTCTCCCAGTTCACGGTGCATTGCTGCATCCGCCAAGTCATGAATGCCCTCTTCAAAAGGAGACATCAGTACATTTCCTTCCCCATGACCCTGGACAAGCAGCAAGAGCGCACAATGGGATTTGCAAGAATAGCGGGCTTCCCCATGGTGCACGCATGTGGCTTTGCGGGCGCCTCAAGAGAATGCCGAGGATTACCGCAACCGGAAGGGGTTCCATTCGTTGAACGTGCATGTGGTATCTTGAGGTGGCCATAGATGGAGACAGACACAGGTTAACTCCTTAACATGGTTTAATCAACACTTGCACATAAAAGCTTCTGCCATGAGGCAGCAAAAACAAAGAGTACAACCAGTACAGATCAGACTTAACTCAGGAGAGCAATTGCCACAGCACCACCTGGTGGATCAGGTTACTCATAACCTCCCAGGTTACTACACTCCTCCCCCCTTAAGATTGCCGTATGCAATTCTTAAACAATAACCCTTACTAGGTACTACGTTTTAATTAACCAGTATGCTCTAACCATGGTTAACCCCTGACTAATTTAACAGGTTTGTATAAGTCTTTCTGGTTGCTTGCGAATCCTTTGTGAACGTCTTAATTCCACTTGTGGTGGATTCTCAGATTCATTCGCACTTGAGATTGGAGTAGTCTCTGATGTTGGTTTTACTCTGTCCCGCCGTGGCCTGGAAGTACCAGTGTCCACTGGCACCTTATAAGCCGTGCTGGGTCCTGGAACAGCCTCCTCTACTGCCCTTTGTTCCAACTGAGGCAGTTCCCCCTGCTGCCGGCTGAAAAGCTGATCCACATGCTGACAAACCCCTCGACCATCCCCTAGTAACACGGAGTACGACACAGGTCCTGTAATGTCCTGGATTAGTCCTGGTATCCATTTAGGTCCATAACCGAAGTTCCGGGCGTACACAGAGTCCCCTATGGCGAAATGGCGAGCTTTAGTATGTTTGTCATGGTACGCTTTTTGGTTTGTTTGTTTTGTCTCAACCTTGCTTTTGAGATCTGGGTGTATCAGGTCTAACGTGCACCGCAACTTTCTCCCCATCATCAACTCAGCCGGAGAAAGCCCCGTGGTAGCTTGGGGTGTTATACAATAACTAAACAAGGCTCTATTGAGCTTGGTCTCCAGGGTGTCACCTGAGCTCTTCCTCATGAGCTCCTTAAAAGTCTGCACGGCTCGCTCGGCTAACCCATTTGAGGCTGGGTGATATGGAGCCGAGGTGACGTGTGATTCCATTCCTTACCATGAATTCTTTGCTCCCTTCACTAACAAAACACTGTGCATTGTCGGATACAATCATTTCTGGAATACCCTGCGTGCTGAAGCTGTTCCTGAGACAATTCAGTGTGGCATCAGTCGTTGCAGAGCTCACTGGATAAACGTCGATCCACTTTGAGTGAGCGTCAACCAGCACCAAAAACATTTTGCCCATAAAAGGTCCCGCATAGCCTATGTGAATTCTCCTCCAGGGTTTGCTGGGCCACTCCCAGGGATGGAGTGGTGCCCCGGCAGGTGCTTTCCTCTGTTCCTGACATATAGTGCATGACTTTACCTTTGACTCAATTTCAGCATCCAAGTTAGGCCACCACAGGTAGCTCCTAGCCAGTCCTTTCATTCTAGTCATTCCTGGGTGCGATTGATGCAACTGTTCCATCAAAGTAGAGCGTCCCCGCTCTGGGACTATGATGCGTGCTCCCCATAGCACACATCCATCTTGGACACTGAGCTCGTGCTGTCTCTGTCTGTACGGCGCAAACTCTGGTCCCTCACGGTGATCTGGCCAGCCTTTCAACACATACTCACTTGGCTGTCCAGCCCTGGATTTGTGCTGAAGTCATCAGGGGACTGATCTCCTGATCCAGCATCAGGACGTGCTCCTCAGGGGAAGTACTGCGAGGAGATTTTGAGAGGGGCAGGCGGCTGAGAGCATCCGCGATCCCGTTTTCCTTGCCGGCTCTGTACGTGATCACATATTCATAGGCTCTTAGTATTACTGCTCATCTCATTATTCTCTGTGATGCCATTTGAGGCACCGCTTTCATCTCATTCAGTAAGCTAATAAGAGGCTTGTGGTCAGTACTGATTACAAACTTCCTCCCATATACCTGTATGTACTTATGGAATTTCTTTACTCCAAATATAATGGCCAACCCCTCTTTATCAAGCTGTGAATAGTTCTTTTCCGCAGCTGTGAGCGTGCGTGAAACAAACCCGATGGGCCTTTCCGCTGCATCTGGCATGCGGTGGGCCAACACTGCCCCCACTCCATAGGGTGATGCATCGCAGGACATTATCAGCTCCTTCTTCTCGTCGTAATGCACTAACACTCTGCTGGACTGAAGTAACTCCTTTGACTGCTGAAACGCTTTCGCTTGCTCTGGCCCCCCAATGCCATGGCTCCTCCTTCCTCAGCAGTTTGCGCAGGGGTGCCAGCAACGTCGATAAGTTTGGAAGAAACCGGTTATAATAATTCAGGAGTCCTAGATAGGCTTTCAGTTCAGTCACTGAGGTGGGTGCCGGTGCATCCTGCACTGCCCGCACTTTCCCTGGTAATGGATGGAGGCCTGTGGCATCCACCCGATGTCCCAGGAATGTAACTTCCTTCTCCATGAAACTACACTTACTCCGTTTCAGGCGTAGCCCCGCCTCTTCCAGCCGCTGTAGCACTTTGTCCAGTGTTTTTAAGTGATCCTGATCGTCACTTCCTGTTAGCAGAATATCATCTAAGTACACGGCCACCTTTGGAATGCCCTGCAGAATGCCCTCCATAGTCCGTTGGAATATTGCTGGGCTAGAACTGACACCAAATGGTAACCTAGCATACGTGAACAGCCCCTTGTGCGTGTTCACCGTGACAAACTTTTTTGATTCTTCATCTAGCAATATCTGCTGATACGCATGACTCATGTCCAGTTTGCTGAATCTTTCTCCCCCAGCGAGCAATGTTAACATATCCTCCATTCTCGGAATGGGGTACTGTTCCAGTGATGATACGCTGTTCACTGTTAACTTATAGTCACCACACACCCTTACGTTACCGTCGGGCTTCAATACCGGGACTATTGGTGCCGCCCAGTCTGAAAATTTCACTGGTTCTATTACTTTGTCCTTTAGCAGGCGATCGAGTTCCGCCTCAACCTTGGTTTTCATTGCAAAAGGTACCGACCTTGGTTTAAAGAAACGAGGCGTGGCATCACTGGCTACATGAATCTTGGCTGTGGCTCCCCTTAAGGTGCCCAGTTCGTCCTTGAACACTAACTCATGCTTCATCAGCACTTCTTGCAGTGCCTCTGTACTGTCCTCCATTTTATTCATTGCCTGCCAGTCCACACTCAACTCACTGATCCACCCTCGCCCTAACAGGTTTGGCCCTGACCCTGCTACCACTACCACCGTAAGCTCTTTGGTGACTCCTTTGTGTTCCACTTGTACTTCGGCCACCCCCAAAATGTCCACCTTCTGTCCTGTGTAGGTTTTGAGACTAATGGGGCATGTACCTAGCTCTGGTACTTTTGCTTCCCCCCATAGCTTGGCGTACTCAGTCTGCGACATTATGGTTACACTACATCCGGTGTCAATCTCAAACTTTACTTGACCTCCGTTCACTATCAAATACTGAGTGAGAGGGGGTACGTTGGGCCTTGAAGTGTCTATACTGTATATAGTGAAAACCGACTCACTAGACTCTTCCTCTTGTATGTAATTTGCCTGCTTTGTGTACTTCTCCCTCCCCCCTTAAGCATGCTTTGCCCCTTTAGCACTGCTTCTCTCACTCACTGCCCTTTTACAGACTTTCTTTAAGTGCCCTATTTTTCCACAATTGTGGCACTTTGTCTTTGCAAACCTGCAGTCCTTTGCATAATGGCTCATCCCGCCACATCGGTAGCAATCCCCAACCCCGACTGGTGGACTTTTCGCGCCAGCTTCCATCTTGAAAACAGCTCCTCCCACTGGTTTACTCCATTTCTCCTTGCTCATACTGTTTAAGTCCTTAATGTCCTTGTTAGCCATCTCCATGGCTTGTGCTTTTTTAAGTGCCGTCTCAAACGTTAATCCTTCTTCTGACAGCAACCTTTGCTGTATACTGTCGTCGTTAACTCCGCATACTAGTCTGTCCCTTAACATGACTGTGAGCGCATTTCCAAAATTACAGTCCTGTGCGAGCTTCCGAAGCTCCTCCACATACTCAGTAACGCTTTCTTCCGGCCTCCTAATCCTCGAATTGAATTTCCATCTCTGTACTATTTCACTAGGTTTCGGACTGAAATGATTCTTTAGTAGACTCACCAACTCGTCAAAAGATTTTTCTCCTGGCCGCTTCGGGCTCAGCAGATTCCTCATCCGTGTATAGGCTTGCGCTCCCACACAACTCAGTAAAATGGCCCTTTTCTTTTCAGCACTGTCCACCTCGTTTGCCATAAAGAAATGGCCCAGTATTTCACAATACTCCTCCCAAGACTGCGACTTGCTGTCAAAAGGTGCCATGGAGCCTACTGTTCCTGCCATCCTTGGAGTCCGGTCACTTCAGCCAAAAAATCAAACTCCGTTTCGACTCCCGCGGCCTAGCCTCGTGCTTTTCCGACTAGTTTACTAACTAACCCGAGCACCTCTTCCGAATACTCCAAAACTCTTCCGTCCTTTATTCTCGTCGCCATATGTGGTATCTTGAGGTGGCCATAGATGGAGACAGACACAGGTTAACTCCTTAACATGGTTTAATCAACACTTGCACATAAAAGCTTCTGCCATGAGGCAGCAAAAACAAAGAGTACAACCAGTACAGATCAGACTTAACTCAGGAGAGCAATTGCCACAGCACCACCTGGTGGATCAGGTTACTCATAACCTCCCAGGTTACTACAGTGCTGTTGGTGTGTGACCACAGACAGCTGATACTAGCTGTCAATGCCCGCTTTCCAGGCAGCAGCCACGACGCCTTCATCCTGTGCCAGACTTCTGTGGCAGACCTTTTCGAAGCCCCGGCTCACCCAGGAGGTTGGCTTCTCGGGGACAAGGGCTATCCTTTGTGCACCTGGCTGATGACCCCGCTCCGTGCGCCCAACACCCCTGCTGAAGAACGATACAATGAGAGCCATCAAGCGACCAGGAACATCATTGAGCACACAATCGGCATGCTAAAGCAACGGCTCCGCTGTCTGGACCATTCCGGGGGAGCCCTTCAGTACTCGCCTGAACGAGTCTCCCATTTCGTTGTAGTGTGCTGCATGCTGCACAACCTGGCTATCCTCAGGACTCAGCCACTGCCAGCAGACATTGGAGGACCACCAGAGGAGAAGGAGGAGGAGGAGCACCAAGATGGGAGGGAGGCACAAAGTGCAAGGGCCGTCCGTCAGCGGCTTATTGCAAGTCGGTTCAAGGCCCCCTCTGAGGGAATGGCTTGTGCCATTGAAAGAACTTGAATGGAACCGTTCCGCAAACCCTGAGCCGGTCAAGGCAACAAATAGTTCAAAGAGCAAACATGCACAATCTGAATAAAGACAATTATTTATTTAACAAACTCTGTGCCCTTCCCGCATGACAAACAAACACAGAGAAACCCCCAAAAAAACAGTCAGACACATAACTGGCTCTCACAACCTGGAGACACCTGGAGACAATGAACAAAAGAGTTAACCAAAAATGACCATGATCCTCGGCCTTCACTAAAAAAAATTCACAGCATTTTGCCACACCTCCTACTTTTTGGCCTGCGAGGGTGATCTGCTTCGCTTGCGAGATTGGCCCCTTCCCACCCAGCAGCTCCTCCGCAATGGGACCCCAGTGGCTGCAGCAAGGCTGGGGGAAGGCTGCTGAGTGTCAGAAAGTGAGTCGGCAGATGCCCTTGGGGGACGCCTGGACCAGCTCTGGGCCTGGAGGGCCCGGCTGCTGACTGCTCCAACTCTGCATGGGCGGCAGCAGTCTGTCCTACGGGTGGTGGCAGCTGCAGTGGAGGAGTGACAGTGTTGGCAGCAGGAATGCTGCCAACCTGACAGAGCACAGGCACTCCCTGGTCGGACAACACACTGGCACTCGCACGGGGCAGCACTGAAGCATGCGGAGCAATCTGTTGAAGCACAGACTGCTGGCCTGCTGCGGCGCGGCGAGGGCCCCGGCGAATTCTGCCCGATCCAGCGAGGGTGGCAGCAGTCAGTGCTCGTGTGGCCCTAATCTGTGTCTGCATCAGACCAGCCACTGACTGCATGGCACGACTAAGCACTTGCGTGGAAGCCGCCTGTGCTGCACCGAAGTCCTGCAGACTCCTTGCCAGTGCTGCAGCGAAGTCCTGCAGACTCCTTGCCTGTGCTGCACCGAAGTCCTGGACACTCCTTGCCAGTGACTCAATGGATTCGGGCATCCTTGCCACTGCAGCCATTAGCTCAGTGTGCCTCTGCTCCGCCTGGGCGCCCATTTCAGCGAGGAGCTACACCTCTTCTGCGCTCACTGTAGCAGGACTGGAGGCCAGACTCTCCATCTGGGGAGAAGGCCGCCGAGCTTCCCTACCCCCCCTCCTCAGCTTCACCCTCCTCAGACCCTTCCCCCCTGCTCCCCTCCAGGGAAGACGTGTCCCCATTATGGCCATGGGCTGCCTCGGCTGAGGGTGGCACTGATGGTCTGGCTTCCTCTTCCTCCTCGCCTTCAGAATCACTCCCACTGGCAGCTTGAAGGCCCGCCTCCTCACCTGGCGAATCAGCATCTGAAAGCAGGGAGGTACAAGAGTTGCTTTAGCGTGAGGACAGGGCGGCAGCGAGGGAGGCATGAGTGCTGCAATGCACTGTATTGGTTCGATAGTGGCAAAGGATGCTGGTGTGAGGCACAAGTGGAAGGAGAGAGGCCAAAAAGGTGATGACCTTACCATTGCTGTCCAGAACGGGGTCGGCATCTCCAGTAGCGACGGGGCCAATCATCTGGCCTGCCATAATCCATTCCACTCGCTGCTCCAGATCACTGAGGTCTTTAAGTTCAGGACGGCCTCCCCCGGTCTGTTGCTGTTGCCTCCTATTGTGCGCCAGCTTGCCCTGCAAGAGAAAGGACGGGCTCTCAGTACAGTGTGTAGCCCTGATCTTGGCTGAATTGCCTCCCATGGTGTAATAGCCCTTACAGTGTGAAGCCCTGATCTTGGCTGCACTGCCTCCCCTGGTGGAATAGCCCTTACAGTGTGAAGCCCTGATCTTGGCTGCACTGCCTCTCATGGTCGAATAGCCCTTACAGTGTGAAGCCCTGATCTTGGCTGCACTGCCTCCCATGGTGGAATAGCCCTTACAGTGTGAAGCCCTGATCTTGGCTGCACTGCCTCCCATGGTCGAATAGCCCTTACAGTGTGAAGCCCTGATCTTGGCTGCATTGCCTCCCATAGTCGAATAGCCCTTACAGTGTGTAAAGTGGTGAATGTGCATGTGAGTTTCATGAAAGGATGAGGGCTGGGCATTGGGGCTTTCAGGACCCTTTGGCCATAAAGTGAGGTGCACATGCAAGGATGAAGAAGATACTGGAAAGGGAACTCACCCTGACAACCCGAGTGAGGTCGTTGAACTTCTTCCTGCATTGCACAGGGGTCCTAGGCACCATGCTGCTGGAGGTCACTCTGTGAGCCACCTCCCTCCAAGCTTTTCGATATTCGTTGGGCAGCGGCCTCCTGCCAGTGTCCAGAAACAGGATAGATCGCCTGCACTCCACTGCGCCAACCAGAACCTTCAGGGCCCCCTCACTGAACTGCTGCGCTCGCTCCCTGGCCCTCTCCATGGTCCTAGGTGTTACAATGTCGCAGCAGGTCTGTCCAGGCCGAGAATCAGGGCTCCAATGTGCAGGGTGTGGCTGCAAGCCAAATCGACCTTCCCCCTTTAAGAGGTGACCGGCGCCAGCGTGTCTGCCTGCAATCGCTAACTGGCCGCACCTGCGCTGCGCCCGCCCTCGGTGGTAGCACCTCGCCTCTCCAGCTTAGCGCCTTAGGACAGTCGTGCAGCGCCTGCTTTAGCACACCAAGAACGTCTTGGGGCGAAACAAGTCAATTTCGCTGAAGGTGGCGATAATTTGCGCCAGGCGCTAAATTTAGCGCACACTCAACTATAGCGCCCCAAATGTGGCAATACTGAATTTCTAGGCCAATGTTTCTCCACAGCCTTTTATAGTTCTCCTCACTGTTTGCCATTCTCCTACTTTTGTGTTCTCAGCAAATTTGAAGATTGTGTTCCCTATGCTCAAATCATGTAGATGCACAGAGAACAAAAGTGGACCGAGCACTGACCCCTGGGTACACCACTTCCCATCTTTTTTCAATCCAAGCAAGTTTAGAGATGCAATTATGTGTTCGAAGCTGACTTTTGCTGCTGGAATTGACAGAATATTACAGAGCCACCAGGTGAAAATGCAGGATGATGAATAAAAATTCAAGGGGTAATTTTAACTCTACCCGTCTGGTAGAAACTGGGCAAGTGGACAGTTAAAATTACCCGTGGAACTTACCTACCGAGGTTCCACTCTCTTCCCACAGGTTCCGATTTTAACCTACAATTCTGAGCAGGCGAGAGGGGCACCCGCTGATAACCGGCAGGGTATTTTTTTTGCAGATCGATCTCCAATGACATCATTGGGGCCCGACTTCTAATTAAACCAGCGGGGAAGCCATTGTGGCTTCCCTGCCCTGTATTGCCCCCCTCCCCCAACTGCGAGGCCCTCCCGAATCCCTTTCCAGCCACTTGGAACTGTTCCTTTGGGTCCCAGCAGCAGACTCTGGCAATTTTGCGTGGTAGACCGCCTGTGCAGATGCCAAGCCTCATACGGCTGAGGTCAGAAATGTTTGCCACTGTGCACAAGACTATCGCCTCAAGTTATAAACAGGGCTTCATTCTCAACTTCAACTGTTGCTTTTCCACCTAAAGTCACCGTGATAGATTTAAAAATGGAAATTGGAAATTTACAGAGCTGCTACAGGACTACTGCAAGTAAATATTGGCACAAGGACTACAATGGTTTAAGAAGGTGGCTCACCACCACCTTCTCGAGGGCAATTAGGGATGGGCAATAAATGCTGGCCTTACCAGCGATGCCCACGTCCCAGGAACGAATATAAAAAAAACTTTAGCAATGCGTTTACTCATTTACACATTTAGATGCAATGTTGAGACACACTCAGGATTTTCAATATATAGTAGTTTATAGGTATAGATAGATGTATGACAGGCCAAATCGGCACCAATTCACATCTGGTACTAACAAACCATTCTTCATGTGATCTCTTGGTATAGGTAAGTATGCAATCCTGATCTCTGAGCATAGAAGGAACTACTCTATTCTGACTGTTTTACCCACACTAATTAGGACACTAACTGCAAGTCCAAAAGGAGATATTCTTACCTGCAATTTACAACTAGGGCAGAACCATGTTAGTGGTTTTGCCTATTGCATGATGAGAACTACCAGGAGTTGTGCACCAAGCTTGCATTCACTCCTGACAGGGAGGGTCTGGTTACTCACTGATGCTGTGTTAAAACTCTGTCTCCAATTTGGAAGACCCAATTTCGGAATTAAATCTGAACGCAAAATGTGAATTTACATAGATACTTACTTGTATTCCATCATAGAATCATAGAATGGTTATAGCACAGAAGAAAGCCATTGGGCCTGTCGAGCCCGTGCCGGCTCTCTGCACGAGAACTTCAGCTAGTCCCGCTCCTCCGCCCTTTCCCCGTAGCCCTGCAAATGTTTTTCCTTCAGGTACTTATCCAATTCCCTTTTGAAAGCCACGATTGAGTCTGCCTCCACTGCCCTTTCAGGCAGTGCATTCCAGATCCTAACCACTCGCTGAGTAAAGTTTTTCCTCATGTCGCCTTTTGTTTTTTTGCCAAATACCTTAAATCTGTGTCCTCTGGTTTTCGACCCTTCCGCCAATGGGAACAGTTTCTCTCTATCTCCTCTGTCTAGACCCCTCATGATTTTGAACACCTCTATCAAATCTCCTCTCAACATTCTCTGCTCCAAGGAGAACAATCCCAGCTTCTCTAGTCTATCCACATAACTGAAGTTCCTCACCCCTGGGACCATTCTCGTAAACCTTTTCTGCAACCTCTCATTTGAGTGTGAGTTCCTTTCATTTTAATTGATTGTTGGGAGTAGGGGTGGGGTCTGGAAGCCAGAAGTTGCTAGCACACTATCATTTCCAGGCCTGCCTAGTGTCATTCATTTGGAGAGATAGTCCCCAATTTTTCTGTAGAAAGATGATGACTTTTGCTTTGCTTCATTTTAAAAAATGAATACAGCTATATATGTTTAAATGTCTTGCTTGCCAAACACAGGTGCCTCTCCTAACATTTTCCTGATGTTGAGACATCTGCCTATTACCTCTTTGTCCTAGGCTCATGTCTCCTATTTCTGTAAGTGCTAAGGTTCCTACATGAAATATATTTGGACAGTCTTAATTTACGCCAAAAAACTGTTCTGAATTCAGCACTAAATTGGCAACTTTCCATGGTTGCTGGGCAACCTCCGTTACCTCGCCCAAGTGGTCCCAAGTATTTGTGTACAAGTTTTAACAGTGAATGTCATCAGGCTGCTAAACCACGTGGACATCATGGCTGAGCCCAATACTGTTCTTGCCTAAAAGTCACACGTGTTCTTCCAGCATGGATTGCCCCCATCAGGAGTGGGAACCCTGACTAACATTCCCCTCCCTAACCCGGGGGCGGGAGGTGCAAAAGGTACTTTTCTGAAGCTGAAGTGGAGCTAAGACACATTGCTGGGGCAGAGTAGAAGAAATGATACCCTGAAAATGGTTGTACTGTACTCGATCTGGGAATACTGATACAGGGTGTCTGAAATGGCCACATGTTTTATTCCTAAGTGCTAACATCCTTCTTCTTGATGAGCACAATTCACCACAGTATTTAAAAGACTGACTGCAGATTTTAAATCATGTTGTGTACTCGCCATGTTTAATTTTAACTGCAAATCGTCAGTGATTGAATTTTTTTCTGGCATGCCCTTGTGCTATTTGCATATCTTGTATAACTGAGTAAAACAGTTCACGAGTCCAAGTGTTCTTAAAATAATTTGTATGTTTCTGCTGACCCTGTCCTTCAGGACGGAACCATTACTGCATCGACAAGAATTACGCTGGAACTCTTATCATTTGGGACAGGATTTTTGGTAAGTAGAAGAGTAGAAGTCTGCTTTGGTAGAAAATTGAAGCTTCTTTTCAGCGAGGCAGTGTGGGAAGACACTTATCTTTGACACAGTCTTTCACTTCAGGGCTGTGTTTGAACGCAGAAACGTAGTAGGAAAACTGAAAACAACAACTACAGAAAAACATCCCACTTTCTAAAAGCTCTTAAGGACCATAAAAATTAAATCGGTTCTAGCATTCTTGTACTTTAGTCTCCTGTGACAACTGCCCCTTCCCCCATCCCAGTTCAATAGATTCCATTCTGCAGAGCTGGATAAAAGTGCAGAGAATGGATGTGAAAACATCATCAGACATAGCAGGGAGTATTCTCGTGGGGGAAATTTCCATAGAATTTCCAGGGCGGTGCTAAGGCACCCGGCACAGTCAGTGGTTCCGTACCCAGAGTCACACAGGAACCACACCTGTTAAATCAACATTCTCCAGCCGAAGGCTTCACATTTTGAAAATGATTCAAGTCCCTCAGATGGATCAAATTAAGGCTGAGAGAATTAATGTAAAATGTATAATGAATGAAAGGAAGACAAGGCAAATATAAAGAAATAATATAAGGGAATAGAAGGATAAAATACCATGTAAAATTTTCTAAAGCTCACTTACTGTTTTGTGTTTTTAAGAATGTTTGTAGCATGTAGAGCCACTACAGGTGGGAGGGTATAATTAAAGTGTGACAAGTTTACTTGGACAGCTTCCATTCAAATAACATTACGTCGTTTTTTTGGTGTTAAGGAGAGACAAATTTCGGGTCGCGACCTCCCATGCCCAATCTCATCCGGAAGTGCACCAGCTGCCAAATTGAAAGCTGGCAATGTCTAGGTGTGCAGGGTGCCCACCCGAAATGGGCGTTAAGCACCCTGCAAATAGGGGTCTTAACGCCGCTTGTAGGACCGTTGATCAAAATTGGTCAGCAAATGGGCGAAGCTTGGGCTGCACATGCTCCGCCTAGTTGTTCCGGGTCTTCGGCAACCTAACCAGCGGTCCTTAGAGACCACTAGAGGCCGCTCCAAAATGGTAAGGAAAATTGTTGTTATTTTAATTTGTGTGGAGCCTGGAGGAGCAGGAGTATTGGGCCTCCGATTGCCGTCTTCGGAATTGCACCACCAATTTCATGCCAAAAACTGGCACATAGGAACAGGAGTAGTCCATTCAGCCCCTTGAGCCTGTTCTGACATTCAGTTAGATCATGGGTGATCTGTATCTTAACTCCATCTAGCTGCCTTGGTTCCATAACCTTTAATACACTTGCCTATCAAAAATCTAACAATCTCAGTTTTGAAATTTTCATTTAACCTAGCCTCAACAGCTTTTTGGGGGATGGAAATATAAAAATTTGAATGCATGACTTTAAAATGGGGACTTAATGAAGTCCTGATTCAATTATCACCCACCCTTTAACCACACTTCCCCTGAAGATTACACTTGGTCCTGACTCCCCATGTGTAATGTTACAGGAAATCAGTGGTGTCAGTCACTCCCTGAAGCAGTGTAGTTGCCTGCTTTTTTTTTAATGATTCCCACTGCTCTGTATCTGCTAGTATGGTAGTGGGGCCCAGGAGTGTAACAACGAAATTCCCTCATCAAACGGACCTCTGGGTCTTAAGCACGTGTACTTCATTAATCTCTCTGACGGCCGACTGAGTTAACATGAGGCAAAGGAATTGTTTGAATCGGTTCTTAAGTTGCTTTATTCCAAAATAGACAAAACATACAAAATACTTGAGTATGCTGAATGCCACTTGGTACGATCAGTTAAATTTCTGTTCATGTACTGTTACAAAAATAAAGAACATGTGTGCACTAGCCCATTGGGTGGGCCCTTTTCTTAACGGAAAAAATACAATTTTTCCCTTGCATTTGCATCTGACTGGCCTTTTTGGTGTCTGTGTTTCGAGTTTTTGAAAAGCCTCTGTCCCTTGACCCATAGAGATCAAAAGAGTTTGTCAACACCAAGGTGTTAGATGTCTTCCTGAACGGCCAGACATTGCTCACAAATTGGCCGTTCTTGGGATCCGTGCAAAGCAATTGTCCATCTCACATTTAAATTATCTCTCATCTGTCTATGGATGGCCAACCGAGCATGAAGCTATCTGGGAAAACTACTTCCGTTAAAGCCAGCTTCTACTAAAACCATTTATGTACAAGTCAAAGAATTCTGAACCATTACAGTGCACTTCCTGTCCCAAAAGCTTAATTTCATGTTGCCATCATTTTTGAGAGAGACTTTTATGTCAACAATATTTTCAACATTTATGATAGGAATTAAAGGTCTTGAGTATAACATATAGTTCCTGTACTTCCAGCAACTTTCTTCTGTCACGCTATTTCCATCATACCTGGGTGTGACACTAAAAATTGTTTATCTTGAAAGTTTTTGAAGGTTACTTATTATACTTATCTCTAATTGGCTAAATCTTCCCACCTGATCTTTGGTTCTCCCGGTTCTGTAGTTCTGTCTCGCTCAAACTGCTTAAATAACTTGAAGCCGTGTTATTTAAACAGTAGTATTTGCTGCTTAAGTAAAACAACAGCAACTGCCAATTATATAGCACCTTTAAAGTAGAAAAAACATCCCAAGGCACTTCACAGAGGCATAAGGAAAAAATAAATCACCAAGAAATCATCAACCAAAGAAGGCGATATTAAGAGGGGTTTCCAAAATCTTGTTCAAAGAGGTGGTTTTTAAAGAGGGTCTTAAAGGAGGAGAGAAAGGTGGAAGGGTTTAGGGAGAGAAATCTAGAACTTGGGAATTCCCCAGCTGTAGAGTGAAGGCAGGGGGAAATGCAGAAGAGGCCAGAGGAAAGGAGAGTTTGCGGAGGATGGTTGAGGCTGGAGGAGGGTACAGACGCGGAGGGGCGAGGCCATGAAAGGATTTAAACACAAGGTAGACAATTGTAAATTTGAGGCATTGAGAGACCAGGAGCAAGTATAGGTCAGTGAGGACAAGGGTGATGGGTGAGTGGGACTTGTTGCAGAATAGGATCCATGCAGCAGAGTTTTGTATGAGCTGACATTTACAGAGGGTGGAAGATGGGAGGCTGTCGAGGAGAGCATTGGAATAGTTACCACCGTTTCCAAGATTGTCACTGACCTCATCTCCTCTGGAGATCTTCCCCCCGCGGCCACCAACCTCATAGTTCCCCAACCCCGCACAGCCCGCTTCTACCTCCTTCCCAAGATCCACAAACAGGACTGCCCTGGTAGACCCATCGTTTCAGCCTGTTCTTGCCCCACGGAACTTATCTCTTCCTATCTCGACTCTATCTTTTCTCCCCTTGTCCAGTCTCTTCCCACCTACATCCGCGACTCTTCGGACGCCGTCCGCCACTTTAACAGTTTCCAGTTTCCTGGCCCCAACTGTTTTCTTTTCACCATGGACGTACAATCCCTCTACACCTCCATCCCCCACCCGGATGGCCTGAGGGCGCTCCGCTTCTTCCTTGAACAGAGGCCCGACCAGTCCCCATCCACCACTACCCTCCTCCACTTGGCTGAACTTGTTCTCACATTGAACAACTTCTCCTTTGACTCCACTCATTTCCTCCAAATCAAAGGTGTTGCTATGGGTACCCGCATGGGTCCTAGCTATGCCTGCCTATTCATGGGATATGTGGAACACTCTTTGTTCCAGTCCTACTCAGGTCCCGTCCCTCACCTCTTTTTCTGATTCATTGATGACTGTATCGGTGCCGTTTCCTGCTCTCGCCCTGAGCTAGACAATTTCATTCACTTTGCCTCCAATTTGCACCCTTCCCTCACTTTCACATGGTCCATCTCTGACTCTTCCCTTCCCTTCCTCGACTCCTCCTTCTCCATCTCTGGGGATAGGTTATTGACAAACATTCATTACAAGCCCACTGACTCCCACAGCTACCTGGACTATACTTCCTCCCACCCCACCTCCTGTAAGGACTCTATTCCATTCTCCCGGTTTCTCCGTCTCCGCCGCATCTGCTCCGACGATGCCACCTTCCACACCAGTGCTTCCGACATGTCTTCCTTTTTCCTCAACCGAGGATTCCCCTCTACCGTGGTTGACACGGCCCTCTACCGTGGTTGACACGGCCCTTGACCGTGTCTGTTCTATCTCCCGCACTTCTGCCCTCACCCCTGCCCCTCCCTCCTGGAACCACGATAGGGTTCCCCTTGTCCTCACCTTTCACCCCACCAGCCTCCACATTCAACGGATCATCCTCCGCCATTTCCGCCACCTCCAAAGTGATCCCACCACCAAATGCATCTTCCCCTCCCCTCCCCTTTCAGCATTCCGTAGGGACCGCTCCCTCCGAGACACCCTAGCCCACTCCTCTATCACCCCCAGCACCCCTTCCCCTTCTCCTGGCACCTTCCCGTGCAAGCGCAGGAGATGTAACACCTGCCCTTATGCCTCCCCCCTTCCCACTGTCCAGGGCCCCAAACACCCCTTCCAGGTGAAACAGCGATTTACTTGTACTTCTTGCAATTTATTATACTGTATTCGCTGCTCACGATGTGGTCTCCTCTACATTGGGGAGACCAAACGCAGATTGGGTGACCGCTTTGCGGAACACCTCCGTTCAGTCCTCAAGGGTAACCCCGAGCTTCCGGTCGCCTGTCATTTTAATTCACTGCCCCATTCCCACTCGGACCTCACCGTCCTCGGCCTCTTGCATTGTTCCACGGAAGCTCACCGTAAACTCGAGGAACGGCACCTCATCCTCCGATTAGGCACTTTACAGCCTTCCGGACTCAATATCGAGTTCAACAATTTCAGATCATAACCTCGGCCCCTATTACATTTTTACTTATATTTTTTATCCACACTTTTAGCCTTTCCCCCCCCTTTTTTTTTTCTCTCTCCCACATGGCAGCTGTCTCCCTTTCTGCCAGTGCATTTCACACCTAATCTAGAACCGTCTTTTGTCTCCACTAGTCCTATCACCATCTCGTCTCATTTTGAATACCTCTTAATGTCTCTTCTTCTCTTGTTCTCTCCCAGCCTGGCCTCTGAATCTATTTCATTTCCTGTGCTTCTTTAGTCTTGACAAAGGGTTTTCACCCGAAACGTTGACTCTATTTTCTCTCCACGGATGTTGCCTGGCCTGCTGAGTTTTTCCAGCATTTTCTGTTGTTATTTTGGAATAGTTGCGTCTGGAGGTGACAAAAATGTGGGTGAGAAGTTTGGCAGCAGATGGGCTACAGAGAAGGGCCAAAGTAGATGATGTTATAGAGGTGGAAGTAGGCGGTCTTTGTGATAGAAAGAATATGGGGTTGTATAGCATGCCGAGAATGACACGCTGGATGTTGGAGAAGGGGATGGAATGGTGGTGAGAGTTTCTGCCAGGTCAATTTTATTTGAAGTTTATTTAAAATTTTAAAATGTAGGGTCCCGAAAAAAGGTGGAGAACCAAGGGTCTAGCGAGAATGAGGAACTGAAAGAAATTAGTATTAGTAAAAAAAAAGTACTGGAGAAATTAATGGGACTGAGAGCCGATAAATCCCCTGGACCTGATGGCCTACATCCTAGGGTTTTAAAAGAGGTGGCTATAGAGATAGTGAATGCATTGGTTGGCATCTTCCAAAATTCCATAGATTCTAGAACGGTTCCCGTAGATTGGAAGGTAGCAAATGTAAACCCGCTATTAAAGAAAGGAGGGAAGAGAGAAAATGGGGAACTACAGATCAGTTAGCCTGACATCAGTAATAGGAAAAATGCTAGAATCTATTATTAAGGATGTGGTAACAGGGCACTTAGAAAATAATAATAGGATTGAACAGAATCAACACGGATTTATGAAACGCAAATCATGTTTGACAAATCTGTTCGAGTTGTTGAGGTTGTAACTAGCAGAATAGATAAGGGGGAACCAGTGGATGTGGTGTATTTGGATTTTCAGAAGGCATTTGATAAGGTGCCACACAAAGATTATTAAACAAAATTAGGGCTCATGGGATTGGGGGTAATCTACTAGCATGGATTGAGGATTGGTTAACGGCAAGAAAACAAAGAGTAGGAATAAATGGGTCATTTTCGGGTTGGCAGGCTGAAACTAGTGGGGTACCTCAAGGATCAGTGCTTGGGCCTCAGCTATTCACAATCCATATCAATGATTTGGATGAGGGGACCAAATGTAATATATCCAAGTTTGCTGATGATACAAAGCTAGGTGGGAATGTAAGTTGTGAGGAGGATGCAAAGAGGCTTCAGAGGGATATAGACAGGCTAAGTGAGTGGGCAAGAACATGGCAAATGGAATATAATGTGGAGAAAAGTGAACTTATCCACTTTGGTAGGAAAAATAGAAAAGCAGAGTATTTTTTAAATGATGAGAGATTGGGAAATATTGGTGTTCAGAGGGACCTGGGTGTCCTTGTACATGAATCACAGAAAGTTAACATGCAGGTACAGCAAGCAATTAGGAAAGCAAATGGTATGTTGGCCTTTATTACAAGAGGATTTGAGTATGAGGAGTAAAGACATCTTACTGCAATTATATAGGGCCCTGGTGAGATCACACCTGGAGTATTGTGTACAGTTTTTGTCTCCTTGCCATAGAGGGAGTGCAAGGAAGGTTCACCAGACTATTTCCTGGGATGGGGGGATTGTCCTATGAGGAGAGATTGAGTAGACTAGGCCTATATTCTCTAGAGTTTAGAAGAATGAGAGGTGATCTCATTGAAACATACAAAATTCTTACAGGGCTTGACCGGGTAGGTGCAGGGAGGATGTTTCCCCTGGCTGGAGAGTCTAGAATCAGGGGTCACAGTCTCAGAATATGGGGTCGGCCATTTAGGACTGAGATGAGGAGAAATTTCTTCACTCAGAGGGTGGTGAATCTTTGGCATTCTCTACCCAGAGACCTGTGGATGCTCAGTCATTGAATATATTCAAGACAGAGATCGATAGATTTTTGGATATCAAGTGATATGGGGATAGTGCAGGAAAGTGGAGTTGAGGTAGAAGTCAGCCATGATCTTATTGAATGGTAGAACAGGCTCGAGGGGCCGAATAGCCCTACTCCTGCTCCTATTTCTTACATTTTTATGTCAATCCTACACTCCCAGCCAGGAATGCAGATTGGCGCTTATATTTTAACTTTAACGAAACATTTTAAAAATATTTAATGACATTTTAATTTAACTTTAATTTTAGCCACCACAGTGGGCTTGCCTGAGCCCCCTGTTGTGGGACCGAGGGTCTCAGGCAAACAAGCCTCTCTTCATGCTGTCAGGCTGGTGGGAAATACGAGGGTCATGCAGAGAGGAGATATAGAGGAATGAGGGTAGGGAATAAGGATGATGGAGAAGAGACAGAGACTGGGGTTGGATGGAATGGGGGAAACCATGGCAAAGGAAGGAATGGGAAGGAGAAAGTTGACAGAGGATATAGGGGGGAGGTGGTAATGCATAGGCAAGCTGTAAGAGAGGGGATGGGACTGTGGGGTTGAAGAGGGGGTGAATGTAGTGAGAATAGGAGAATGTAGTGGTGACGATGGAATAGAAGAGAAGGGATGGGAAAGGGGGAGAGCAGTTGTATGACCAGACAGGAAGAGCAGGATACGAGAGTGACAGGATGGTTCGAAAGGTTAGAAACAATGTTAGCAAGGGGATGGTGGGAAGGCAAAGGGAAAGAATCATCTTGTGGTCTGTCCAGATTCTTTCCTCCCCCCAGCCAACCCATAACACAAAACCTGCCTGCAGCCTGGTTGAATACCGCCGCCCACCCATGACCTGAAATCCGGCCTGGGGCCCTGGTCAGATCCTTCTCCATACCTCTCTTGCATGAAAGTTGCTCCAGCACCCTCTATCCCCCCATCCAAAAAGAAACGCACCCCTACCTGCGACCAACAACTTCTGACCCTTTGCTGCCCCGCCCAAATCCCTCCCACAAACCCCACCTAAAAGTGCAGCTCCCTTCCACGCCACACCGGGGCACTTACCATCTGCCGCATGAAAGAAAAAACAGAAGAATACAAAGGAACAAAAGAAGGGAAAGGGAAAGAGGAGAGAAAGAAGAGGAGGAAAGAGAGAAAAAGAAATAGCAATACAAAAACAACAGAAGGCTGGGATAAGACTAACTTATCCATCAATTCTGCCCCATTCAGACACTGCATAGCCCCCCCCCCCCCCCCCCCCCGCCCCCCAGTCATGCAATCTTCTGGGAAAGGCAAAGAAAAATCTGAGGCTGTAAATCAGAGAATGTGGTTACTCTCAAATAAATAATTTGCATTTATATAGCACCTTTGATGACCTCAGGATGTCCCAAAGTGCTTTACAGCCAATGAAGTACTTTTGACATGTAATCACTGTTGTAATGTGGGAAAGGGAGGCACAGAGAAGGAGCTGGCCAGGGCCGCAGGCTAGATTTCAGGTCGTGGGTGGGAGGAGGTATTTAACCAGGTGGTAGGCAGGTTTTGTGTTGTGATTTGACTGGGGGGGTGGTAGGAAGGGATTTCATGTTGCTGCTTCTCTGTGTTGCTCTTCTGCTTCTGTCTCTCTCCTCTCTTCTGCTTCTCTTCCCTTATCTCTTTTTGCTACTCTCTTCTTTTGGGTGTGAGGTAGCGAGTAGTATGACGTGGTGTTATTGGGAAAGGAGCCACCAAAGGCCGTAGGCTGCATTTCGGTGGGGTTCAGGGTAAATGTGGTCCTCAGCCGCTCCCTTCCTATTTCCTTCCTCAATTACTTGTATTGGTTCCTACCCCTTTGCGCCCATCATCCCCTCACTCACTAATCCTCTCTACTGCTGTTCCTGTTCTTTACTCTCCTCTGTTCCCTCCCCTCCTTTCCCCTCTCTGATCTAATTTTCTCCCTCCAATCGCTCTCTTCCCCCGCTATCATATCCCTCACTCCTCTCTTCTCCTCTCCTCCTCCTTTCGTCCTCTTCCCCACCACCAGCCCCTCTCATCTGCCCCCTTCCACCTACTTTGCAGGGATCCAGTTATCCCCCTTGCCCTACAACTTTGCTTGACTTGAATAATGTATTGATCTTGACTCCCTAAGTCCAATGCCACATGAGATCAACTAAGTGAAAATAAATTTAGGGAAGACAATACAATAGCCTAGCTTTTGGCTTTTGAAGAAAAATAAATGAAGCACTTTTTTTTGCTCCCAGCAGAGAATGGGACCAGCATTTGTGCGATGCTGAGCAAGGTAAATTTTTTCCCAGCATCCCCAACAGAGTTCCAGCAGCAGTGATGTAAAAGCCTACTCAAAATGTTTGCAAATAACTTCATTCATATTTATGTAGTGGTGCAAAATAGTGCTTCATGATGTTAAACACTTCAGTGCTGACATTCACCGAGCCTTCAGCTATCACTCATTGATGATTTGGGAATCTTGCTGTGTGCAAAATGGCTGGAACATCACAACAGTCATTACATTTGAAAAGCATGTGAAACGCTTTGGGATTTTTCTGAGAGATGTTGCTAAGGCACCATATAAATGCAAGTTATTTTCTTTCTTTCACACTGGCAACCTCTTAACGAATATAATTTAGTGATTTATTGTGTTTTTACACAGGTTTCTCCCAGTTCCTAAATTACCAGACTCTGAGTGCAACAGACTTCTCCAGCAGCTGAGAACATTAAAAAAACACAGTACAGCAACAATAATTCTCTAATGTACCCAAATTTCCTTCCTTTTCATGTGTAAGGATTCATGCAGAATGATGCACGTCTGTAGATCATGAACTCTTCCTCTCTTACCACGATTTTTCTTTTGTTAAACAGGTACCTTTGAGCCAGAGAATGACAAAGTGATCTATGGCCTAACTCACCCCATCAATGCATTTGAACCTTTCTGGGTGCAGGTATTCTTAATTAGGAATAAATATTTACAGAATTATTAAATTCATCTGTAAAGTTTGTTTCAAGTCCGTTCTCTTTTTGTGCTACAGTAGTGAACGATAAATTGCTTTTTATATTGTGGGGCAAGAATTATTCCTTTGAGGCAACTTAATTTTAACAGAATGTATATTTTAATGTGGGAGTTAGGGTTAAAAAAAGGTTAATGCAAACTAAACTAGTTTTCATATAAAGACACCGAATAGTTCCAGCATGTACTTTAGAAAGGAAGTGGTGTCATTTATTTCACCCAGTGGCCAGTCATATTGGCAGCCTGAAAGTTTCCTGTATTTTCTGAGGTTGAATTCTAACATACTCAGTGGTTTTTTTTTCTATTACTAAATAAATTTTCATTAATTGAGATATAAACAATTAATCGCTATTTTAAACTTGAATAATTTTTCTTTAAATATATTTTCTCCTTATCATGGCAATATATTGTCATATTTGTATCCTTTAGTTTGGAGACATTGGCCGGAATTTTAATTTGGAGGCGGGTAGGGAGTGGTTGGGAAAGCCAGGAGAACGGGTTTCCCGCTGGCCCTGCCGAATTTAACAGCAGGGCCTGATTAGCATTTCAAACCTTTGTTTCCCACCCACAGACAGCCAGATGGAGAGGCTGGCTGGCTGTTGGGCGGGTAGGCCTGCAGCACCAGGCCGCAGAGAAGAGGGAAAGAGGGATCTGGGGGGGCGCGGGGGGTGGTGGTGGTGAATCAGAGGCCTGAGGAGGATCGGGGCCGGAGGGGGAGGTCAAAAGGCCTGGAAGGTGATCAGGGGCCAGAGGGGGGAGGTCGAAAGGCCGGAAAGGTGATCGGGGGCCGGAGGAGGGAGGTTGAAAACCCAGAGTGTGGTGGTCGGGGGCCGGAGGGGGGATCGGAGGTTGGAGGCCTGCGGGGAGGTGTCAGATCGCGGGGACTTTGCAAGACAGATACGCTGGATCCAGCAGGTAAGTGGGAAGGCACTTACCTCCTGGATCCAGCAGTCCTCGCCTCCCTTTAGCTAGCAGAATCCCCGAGGCCTGGGGAAACCCAACCTGCCAGATTTAAATTTGTAATGGTGGATCACCATGAGGCAAGCAGTCTCATTATAATATTTAAATGAGCGTCCCGCCTCCTGCGAGCGGTTTGGCTGCCACCCCCCTCGTCCCGCCTTCATTAAAACTGGAAGTGGACGGGTTAGGGTCGGGATTCCACCCAATCCCTACCCACCCATTTTTTGTTAAAATTCCCCCCATTGTAGCATTATAAAAGGACTAGACAGTTAACATGTGACTCTCCTAGTAAGGCCTTTGTGTTGTCTTCACAAAGGTGACTACTCAGTAATGCTAGTGAGGTACACGCTACAGAAGACACAGAATCCAGTCTCCATATGCCAGGACCATTCTATCTTCTATGATTTTCATAAACTGCCAAATTTCTGAAAGTCCATGTACATTACATCCATTGCATTTCCCCCAACCACTATGGCAGAACAGGCTTGAGGCACTGAATGGCCTACTCCTGTTTCGATGATCCTATCTGTCATCTCCTCAGAGAACTCTTAATTATTCTCTCCTCTTCTAGAGAGTTAGTAATTTCATCTTTAATTAAAAATTATAAAATTTTCCTGAATACGAATGTTAAACTAACTAGCTTGTAATTATCTCAAATGAACTCTGCCTCCCTTTTTTTGAAAATATGTATTACATTGGCCACTCGCCAGATCTCTGGCACAATTCACACTCAATAGAATCCTGAAATATAATTTCTAGCATCTCACTATTTCCCCTCATTTCTTTTACTCTCTCACCTCTTCCTACATCTGCTCCCATTACCCTCATTACCAGCACCCTTTTTTCTTTTCTTTTCAACAACATGTCCCTCTCAGCTCCCGCCTCACCTAATTTGATACCAGCGGTCCTCCTGACACCATCAATGGCTTGAATCTTGTTAACGAACTTCTGTGGCACTATTGCTTGCTTTCCTGGGGTTGCTGGCAACCCAAATGCTTTGTCCCCTGCTCCTGGTGACCACTCACCCAGGTCATTCCCAGGAGACAACGGGCTGGATTTTCCCGGCGGAGGCGGGATGGCGGCGGGAGAGCTGGTTGGCAGTTTCCGGTCCCACTCCCGTCTGCAGCCGCTCTCAAAAGATTTTCTGTAGATTGGCCTTGTTAAGCCTGCCCTGTGGGGTTCCTGGCCAATTAACAGGAAGGGGGTCTGATGATGTCATTTGATGACGCATCATCAGCCAGTTTCCTTAAAGGGACCACAGCCACATTGATTTTGACAGTTGTGCTGTCAGTGTTCTGCAGCATTGAGGTCCTGCAAACACCGACAAGCACTGCACAAAGGTGCACGTCTGCACCCAGGTTCTCGCATGACTCCCTCCATATGCTTATGGAGGGAGTCACCGCATGCAGGGAGATTCTCTTCCCTTCCCATGGGTGAAAGACACCTCCCCAGGAGATCAATGCAGTCTGGTTGCACATTGCACAAGAGGATACAAGCAGGGATGTCGTCAGGAGTCCCTGGCTGCAGTGGCGCAAACCTTTCAATGATCTCAGTAGATCACAAAACCTTACTGCAAAGCCACACTCTACCTCACCCTGCTGTGCCACTTATCACATTCCCATCACTCTGCCTTCCCTACCCTACTCCTGCACATACTTACCCACACCAACTTACCTTGCACCTCCTCCCATCCCTTTCTCTCTACATTATCACTTCCCCATCTCACTAGCCACCCCTCACACTCACCCTCATCCTACTGCAATCATACCAAGTAACAATACATAAGGGTAGGCACTTGGGTGGTTTAGCCAATGTTCATGTGAGGTTTCTGGTAATGTGTTGTCATACAGTGAAAACTATATTTTCTACACTTCACCTTATTGGACAGATCTATGCGCACCTTGAGAAGTGTCTTACTGAGTTTCAGTGAATGTTGAGACATAACTCAACCCCCTTGCCGCTACAGTGAAGAGTGTGAATGGAATGGCTTGGACATTAAAGGAATGCTTTATGGTGTTGGTGTGGAGTGGTGTCAACCTGGCGCATCATGTGGCAGCCAGGGTTTACAGCGTCAAGTGAAGTAAATCTGGCCATGGTGATGCCATCACTGGCCTCCTGGGCAGCAGTGTTGCTGGGTGCTGATGCCCTGTGTCCTGTGCAGCATCAAGTGTTGGCGGAGAAGGTTGGTGATGTTGGTGTGCCTGGTGATATTGGTGTGCCTGCTGATGTTGGGCCTGATCGTGGAGGGATTCAGAGGACCAAGGTGTGATTTTTTTCAAGGGCACCGATGTTGCTGGACTAGATGGCAGCTACAGGCGAGATGACAGAAGCGATCTGTCAATGGTGAGAGATGTTGTTTCAGTGAGGTGTCACTGGATGTAGAGTTGGCTCTAATCATTTGCAAGCTAAAGAAATCTCTATATGTCTTAGAAATGCAGTAACCAACAGTTTCTGCACTCTGAAACTGACCATCTGCAACATAGTATCCTTTACTGCAGCTGTCAGCTTATCAGATACATCAGGGCAGACTCAACTCACGCCAGGGTGAGCTGGCGTGTTCCCCGAGCAGCGAGTAACCCATGGGGGAGCACTTAAAATGACAAGGTAGGCTCAAAATACCATTAAATTGGCTGTTAACAAGCCATTTAATTATATAAATTGTCTCCCCCACCGCTTAGTGTCGGGTCAGTTCTATGCAGACAGACCTGACACCTGGGAGACTCGCGTGGAGGCGGGTTACCAACCCGCTGTCAATCTTTGCTATTTTGACAGCGGATCCGCCTCCAAACCCGTACTCTGAGCGCCAGCAAAATCCAGCCCAACTTCTCTAAACTTCTCCCTATTCTCCTACTTTCATCTTGCACCTCCTCAATCTCGGGCCTTATTTTTGGTCATTAGCCCTCTCCATCTAGTCCCCTAGATTATTTGCTCCTTCATAGACAAGGCCCTTGCATCCACAGTCTCATCATGGATGAATCAGTTGATATCCTGTTATCCTGTAGCTGACAGAATCCTGGTTTACAAACCGTGATTCCTTCGCCTTCACTGAAGCCTCCCTGTGTTTCACCATGTACGCTGCCCATATTGCAGCAGCGATGCTCACCTCGTGTGTTTTCCCTATGCCTCAGGAACTTTTCATTATTTGAGCACCTTGCTCTTTCCACCCCTCCTTTTATTTAAAGACCTTACTATCTATCAACTTACCCAGTCCCACGGGAACTTTATTGCCAAGATTCTGCTCACTTCTCTCCTCCTCTGCCTTTGCACCAAGCAACTACTCATACACAGTAACTTCAATCTCCACCTCAATTTCCCCCCATTGATTTCTCTGTCCTTCTCTTCTCCCTTAGGTTCACCTGTGCATCAAGTCCCCCACTCACACCCTCAACCTTGTCACCTCATAGGGCCTCACCAACTCAAAGGTCTCAATCGCTGCTGTGGGTTTCTATGATGACTTTCTCATCTCCCTCACCATTCACAGCTCTTTGCCTACCTCCAATCCCACTACCCTCACCCTCCACTCTGGGGGGGGAGGGGGGGGACGGTGGGCAAAGTACCCCTCCAGCTCACTGATTCATCTCAAACGCCCAATTCCCCTCCCTCTGCCTGTCATGACACCACTGCTGCTGTTTACCTGCTAAGCATCTCACTTCTATCCATTCTACCCACTTACTGTCTCCCACCCCCATCATTTCCCTGCTGCAACTCCCACCTCTACACCCTTAAGTCTGAGGGCTTGCAGACTTGAGCACATTTTGCGCACCATTGGTCTTGTTATTCACAGTTATAACGGGATGAATCATATTGAGCATTATATTCTTTCTTTCCCATGGCCAAATCCTCCTATCATTCTAAGATAAAGGCCCCAATATTTACGGGGAGGTGGGAAAGTGGTTTATAGTTTCTAAAGTCTCTGTGGGAACTGTTTATAAACCAGGGCCCTTAAATATACTGTTTAACTGTAGTGTAATTGGTGGGATTGATTTGATTTAATTTAGTTACAATTAATTAAAGGATAAGTCATGGCAGGAGAGCCTGGTGCCGTGGTATACTCCTCCTGCGCTATGTGGGAACTCAGGGACACTTCCTGTGTCCCTGACAACTATGTGTGCAGGAAGTGTGTCCAGCTGCAGCTACTGGCAGACCGCATTGTGGCACTGGAGCTGCGATTGGATTCATACTGGACCATTCGCGAGGCTGAGGACGTCGTAAATAGCATGTTTAATCAGTTGGTCACACCGCAGGCAAAGGTTGGACAGGCAGAAAGGGAATGGGTGACCAACAGACAGAGTACTAAGCACAGGCAGGAAGTCCAGGGGTCCCCTGTGGACATCTCCCTCTCAAACAGATACACCACTTTGAGTACTGTTGGGGGGGATGGCTTATCAGAGGAAGGCAGCAGCAGCCAACTTCCTGGCACCAGGGGTGGCTCTGCTGCACAGGACGGGAGGAAAAAGAGGGGTAGAGCTATAGTAATAGGGGATTCTATTGTAAGGGGAATAGATAGGCATTTCTGCGGCCGCAAACGAGACTCCAGGATGGTGTGTTGCCTCCCTGGTGCAAGGGTCAAGGATGTCTCAGAGCGGCTGCAGAACATCTTGGAAGGGGAGGGTGAACAGCCAGTTGCCGTGGTGCATATAGGTACCAACGATATAGGTAAAAAGCGGGATGAAGTCCTAAAAGCGGAATATAGGGAGTTAGAATGGTAACTTAAAAAATAGGACCTCAAAGGTAGTAATCTCAGGATTGCTACCAGTGCCACGTGCTAGTCAGAGTAGAAATAGAAGAATATTTCAGATGAATACGTGGCTAGAGGAATGGTGCAAGGGGGAGGGATTCAAATTCCTGGGACATTGGAACCGGTCCTGGGGGAGGTGGGACCAGTTCAAACCGGACGGTTTGCACCTGGGCAGGGCCGGGACCGATGTCCTAGGGGGAGTGTTTGCTAGTGCTCTGGGGGAGAGTTTAAACTAAAATGGCAAGGGGTTGGGAACCTGAGCAGGGGAACAGAGGACAGGGAAACAAGGATAAAAGCAAAAGATAGGAAGGAGAAAAACAAAAGTGGCAGTCAGAGAAATCAACGGTTTAAATCAAACAAGGCCACAGTAAATAATGGCCCTGAAATTAGGATCGGGAGGTTGCCGTGCGTGCAAGCCCCCGATGTTCACTTACCCGGCGCGCTGACATTTTAACTCTGGCCCGCATTGCATTTCCTCTCACTGGCCCGCTTGAGGTCCTGCCGCGCTGTGCGTGCGTGACCCAGCGGCGTACTTAGTGCGATGAGCCGGCTGGGATCATGTGAGCACAGGGCAACCAATGGGAGGTTGCAAAAGTTCATTCATGAGTTTGACAGTAAGAGCTGTCAAACTCATGAAAACTCCTGGCCCCAAAACACTACTTAAACCTGAAAGAAAATTTTAAAAAACATTGCATTACTTAAATGAACCATAAAGAACTCTGAAAAACTATTTTAAACAATAATTTTAAAATTTGAAAAAAAAATTTATATAAAAAATCGGGGTTAAAACTAAACTTACCTTACTGTAAATTCTTTAAAAATAACAAACCTGTGGAAAAAAAAATTCTCAATTGTATTAATAGACCACTTACCTGTAAAACTAAGTACTTACGTGTGGTTTTTCAATGCGTAAATACCGGAGGCCTTTACACATGCACAACTCTCTAAAAATAGAGGAAATCCAAGTCGCACGCGCTGCCCGATACCGCGCACGCGTTCAGCCTCTTAACCCCTTGGGTCAGAAGACAGGAAATGCCGGTTTTCAGTGCATACACTGTGCATGCTGAAAACCGGCAATTCCTCCGGGCACACGCGTGAGTACCCCGTCCTTACTCACGCGTTGTACCCGGAATTACTGGGCCATTAATTCTAATAGGTCTAAGAGCGTTAAAAAAACAAGCCTGAAGGCTTTGTGTCTTAATGCGAGGAGCATTCATAATAAGGTGGATGAATTCGCTGCGCAAATAGAGGTAAACAAATATGATTTGATTAGGATTACGGAAACATGGCTCCAGGGTGGCCAAGGCTGGGAACTCAACATCCAGGGGTATTCAATATTCAGGAAAGATAGGCAAAAAGGAAAGGGGGGTGGGGTAGCATTGCTGGTTAAAGAAGGGATTAACACAATTGTAAGGAAGGATATTAGCTCTGATGATGTGGAATCTGTATGGGTAGAACTGAGAAATACCAAGGGGCAGAAAACGTTAGTGGGAGTGGTATATAGACCTCCAAACAGTAATGCGGTGGTTAGGGATGGCATTAAAAGGGAAATTAGAGAAGCGTGCAATAAGGGCACAGCAGTCATCATGGGTGACTTTAATCTACATATAGATGGGGCTAACCAAATTAGTAACAATACTGTGGAGGAGGAATTCCTGGAGTGATTAAGGGATGGTTTCCTGGACCAATATGTCGAGGAACCAACCAGAGATCAGGCTATCTTAGACTGCATATTATGTAACGAGAAAGGATTAATTAGCAATCTTGTTGTACGAGGCCCCTTGGGTCGGAGCGATCATAATATGATCGAATTCTTCATTAAGATGGAGAATGAAGTAGTCGACTCAGAGACTAGGGTCCTAAGTTTAAATAAAGGAAACTATGATGGTCTGAGGCGCGAGTTGGGTAGGATTGATTGGGGAATGTCACTCAAAGAGTTGACGGTGGATAGGCAATGGCAAACATTCAAAGACCGCATGGATGAACTACAGAATTTGTTCATCCCAGTTTGGCATTAAAAAAAAAGGTGACTCAACCGTGGCTGACAAGGGAAATTAGGGATAGCATAAGATCCAAGGAGAGGACATATAAATTGGCCAGAAAAAGCAGTAAACCTGAGGATTGGGAGCAGTTTAAGATTCAACAAAGGAGGAGAAAGGGAAAATAGAATATGAGAGTAAGCTTTCAGGGAACATAAAAACTGACTGTAAAAGCTTTTATCGATATGTGAAGAGAAAAAGATTGGTGAAGTCAAGCGTAGGTCCCTTGCAGTCAGAATCAGGGGAATTTATAATGGGGAACAAAGAAATGGCAGACCAATTAAATACATATTTTGGTTCTGTCTTCACAAAGGAGGAAACAAATAACCTCCCAGAGATGTCGGGGAACATAGGGTCTGATGAAAGGGAGGAACTGAAAGAAATCAGTATTTGTAGGGAAATGGTGTTAGGGAAATTGATGGGATTGAAGGCCGATAAATACCCAGGGCCTGATAATCTACATCCTAGGGTACTTAAGGAAGTGGCCCTAGAAATAGTAGATGCATTGCTGATCATCTTCCAACATTCGATGGAATTTGGAACAGTACCCATGGATTGGAGGGTAGCTAATGTTACCCCACTATTCAAAAAAGGTGGTAGAGAGAAAATGGGGAATTACAGACTGGTAAGCCTGACATCAGTAGTGGGGAAAATGCTGGAGTCCATTATAAAAGATGTAATAGCAGAGCACTTGGAAAACAGTGACAGGATCGGACAAAGTCAACATGGATTTACAAAAGGTAAATCGTGCTTGACTAATCTACTGGAATTTTTTGAGGATGTAACTGGTAAAATAGACAAGGGAGAACCAGTGGATGTGGTGTATTTGGACTTTCAGAAGGCTTTCGATAAGGTCCCCCATAAGAGATTAGCGTGTAAAGTTAAGGCACATGGGATTGGGGGCAAGGTATTGACTTGGATAGAGAACTGGTTGGCAGACAGAAAGCAAAGAGTTGGAATAAACAGGTCTTTTTCCGAGTGGCAGGCAGTGACTAGTGGGGTACCGCAGGGATCGGTCCTTGGACCCCAGCTGTTCACAATATATATTAATGATCTAGACCAGGGAACTAGATGTAACATCTCCAAGTTTGCAGAGCTGGGTGGGTGTCTGTGCTGTGTGGAGGATGCCGAGAAACTCCAGGATGATTTGGACAGGTTGGGTGATTGGGCAAAAGCATGGCAGATGCAATATAACGTGGATAAATGTGAGGTTATCCACTTTGCTGGCAAAAACAGGAAGGCAGATTATTATCTGAATGGCAAGAGATTGGGAGAAGGGGAAGTGCAACGAGACCTGGGTGTCCTTGTGCACCAGTCGCTGAAGGTAAGCATACAGGTGCAGCAGGCAGTTAAGAAGGCAAATAGCATGTTGGCCTCCGTAGCAAGAGGGTTTGAGTACAGGAACAAGGATGTCTTGCTGCAGTTGTACAGGGCCTTGGTGAGACCACATCTTGAGTATTGTGTGCAGTTTTGGTCGCCTTATCTGAGGAAGGATGTTCTTGCCATGGAAGGAGTTCAGTGAAGATTCACCAGGCTGATACCTGGGATGGCAGGAATGACGTATGAGGAGAGATTGGGTCGATTGGGCTTGTACTCGCTGGAGTTTAGAAGAATGAGAGGGGATCTCATTGAAACTTATAAAATTCTGACAGGACTGGACAGACTAGATGCAGGAAGGATGTTCCCGATGGTCGCGGAGTCCAGAACCAGGGGTCACAGTCTAAGGATAAGGGGTAAGCCATTTAGGACTGAGATGAGGAGGAATTTCTTAACCGAGAGAGTGGTGAGCCTGTGGAATTCCCTACCACAGAAGGCAGTAGAGGCCAATACATTAAATATATTCAAGAAGGAGTTGGATATATTTCTTAAGGCTAAAGGGATCAAGGGGTATGCGGAGAAAGCAGGGACCGGGTACTGAATTTGGATGATCAGCCATGATCGCATTGAATGGCGGAGCAGACTCGAGGGGCCGAATGTCCTACTCCTGTTCCTATCTTCTATGTTTCTATGTAAGGGAGTGGGGGCGACGTGTAGTGGCTGGTGAATCCGGAAGTATAGGGAACAAAGAGGTCCTGCCAAATTTAAAGGCAGGACCTCATTTGAATTTGTTTTTTCTGTTTCCCGGCCGGCAGCCAGCCAGATTGAGAGGCTGTCAGGCAGGAAGGCCTGCGTTAGTAAGCCACAGCCAGGGACCGGAGAGGAGGGAGGGAGGGAGGGAGAGATCAAGGGTTGGGGGTGGAGATCGCGGATTGCTTGGAGATCAGGGGCCCGGGAGCATCGGATCGTGGATCAACCTGGAGATCGAGGTGGGGGGTTATCGGATCGTGGGGCTGGGGTTGGCGGATTGAGGGAGGGGAGGCCGATCACGGCAGCTTAGCTTGGTGGGCCAGGTTCAAGCATTCCTGTTCCTCCTGGGCCAGTCAGTGCTATGAAAAGCACTTAACTGCTGGATCGGCAGTCTTGCCTCCCTTTAGCTGCAGGGTTTCCCGGGCCCTGGGAAACCCGGCCCACAGCTGTTAAATTCAAATGGCTGCTAAAATCTAAGACATACAGCCTCATTAACATATTTAACTTACTGACTCACCTCTCGAGAGCAGGATACTCGCCCGCATCCCAACCCACCCCGGTTAACCGGAAGTGGGTGTATTGGCGGCGGGTTGGGGTCGGGTTTCACATTCTTAAGAATTTAACCTCCCATGATACGTTCTCTTTTTGAGAAATGGTTTCTTCAAACCTCATTCTCCCAACCTGGCCTCTACCACCAAGTACAAGGGGCTAATGTATTTCTTCATGTCAAAGATTGAGACCATCTCCTCAGCTCCCCCTCCTCCCCCCCCGGCCTCAACTGTCCTCCAACCTCTCATTCAACCTAACTCTGACGGCTTGTTACTCTGCAGCTTCTCTCCATCTCCCCCCTTTTCCTTCTCCAAGGTCATCTTTTCTATGAGACCCATTCACTTGTCCCTTTTACCTCTCCTCACTCAACCCTGAGCAAGCAACTATCTTTGCTGGCCCCAAAGCTTGCTGACATTGTTAATCATTCCCTCTGTTCAGGCATTGTCCCTCACCACACATCCATTCCCTCCAACTATTGCCCTTTCTCTAATCTGCTATTTTTGTCTAAAGCCCTTGGCCTAGAAATTCGGTTGGTAGCGCCAGCGATTAGCGCCTAAAGAGCCCAAAAATTGGGGCGTTACCCAATGTTCGGACGGGCGCAGTGAACATAGCACCACCTCCCATATTGAGTATCCTTTTAGCGCCGGTGCTAACTCTTTGCGGGCGCAGGCAGATCATGACGTCATTTCAGTGTGCAACGCCTTTTTGGCGCCCCGGACCGGATATTCGGTGGCGCCCGGAACCTTTGCGCCTAGCGCTGTTAGTGACAGTTCGATGGAACGTTACCAGGCCCTTCTCGGAGTCGGAGGGGGCGCTATTTAAAGGGGACAGCTCTAGTATAAAAGCTGCAGCCACTTGGCCTGTTCATTGTGAACGTTGCTGGAGGGAGTTGGTGAGCTACTGTGGAGCAGATTTTTTGGAATTTAGCCTTAGAATACTTGGGACCTTCAAAGCTGTCCGGAGCAGTTGGAGCGCTACACCTAACAGCGTTTTGACCGACTGGCATCGGAATGGGAGCTGCTTTGGATGGCAACGTCCTCATGGCCGGACACTGTGAAGGGGCAGAGAGACGGCGGGAGAGAGGGCTGGGATTGGCCAGAAGGAGGAGGGGCAATGGAGGTCGGCCAATCCGAGGGTACGCTGCGAGGGTATTCAGGCAGCAGGTCTCATACCTTGCAATGTCGGAGGAGCAGTGTGTGCGAAGGCTCCGATTCGGGAAGGAGGTTGTAACTGAGCTGCGCCACCTGCTTGCTCAGGATCTGCAGCCGCGTCTGCGGTGCAGGACCTCTCTGTCGGTGTCCGTTAAAGTGACTGTTGCCCTCAATTTCTGTGCCACCGGATCCTTTCAGTCAGCCACTGGGGACATTGCGAATATCTCTCAGTTTGCAGTCCATTGTTGCATCCGGCAAGTTACAGCTGCCCTTTATAGATGAAGGCGGCAATTCATCACCTTCCCTCTGAGCCTGGAGAAGCAGGCGGAGCGCGCGCAGGGCTTCGCTGCTATTGCAGACTTCCCCATGGTGCAGGGGGCGATTGATTGCACACACGTGGCTTTGCGGGCGCCATTACTCAATCCTGAGAACTTCCGCAACCGCAAGGGGTTCCACTCCCTCAATGTGCAGCTGGTCTGTGACCACCGCCAAATGATCATGGCAGTCAACGCCCAATTCCCAGGGAGCAGCCACAATGCCTTCATCCTGCGGCAGACCTCAGTTTGTGACCTTTTTGAGGGGCCGGCTCACCCACGAGGCTGGCTTCTTGGGGACAAGGACTATCCTCTCTGCCCATGGCTCATGACACCACTCCGTTTGGCCGCCACCCCAGCAGAAGAGCTGTACAACAGCAGCCATCAGGCGACCAGGAACATTGTAGAGCACACTATTGGTGTGCTCAAACAGCGTTTCCGCTTCCTGGACCATTCGGGGGGAGCCCTGCAGTACTCGCCGGAGCAAGTGGATCACATCGTCGTCATCTGCTGCATGATCCACAACTTGGCGATTCGACGCGCCCAGCCAATGCCAGCTGTCCCTCAAGGTCCAGCAGAGCAGGCGGACGAGGAGGAGGAGGAGGAGGACGAGCAGGCGGACGAGGAGGAGGAGCATGCGGACGATGAGGAGGAGGAGGAGCATGCGGACGAGGAGGAGGAGAAGGAGGAAGATGGGAGGGCTCCTGAAAGTGGAAGGGCCATCTGTCAGAGGCTCATGAGGACTCGGTTCCAGGCCCCTCTGGCGGAATGATGGGTGTCATTCGTCCTGCGCACTTCGGATCTTTGAAAGGCTCTGAAGGCCAGCATGACTGTAAATAGTTACGTGTACCATTGCAAATTAAAACTTTTCTTTATTGTCACAAAAGTCCTTCCTTCCAGCATAACAACGTCATGTCAACAGAAACCATAACTAACAAAATAACAGTTAACTCTTCGGCAAAGCCGCAAAACTAAACAAACCATTTCCAACAATCACAACAGGTGAGGGAGTCCTTGAATTTGGCCAAAGAAACGTCTCAGCACCTCCCTCTACTGCTGGCCACTTGATGGAGAACGACTTCTCTTTCGCGGTCGGCCCCTTCCCTCCCTGCTGCTCCTACGTAATTGAACCCCAGTGGCGGGGTAAAGGCTGGGGGACGCCTGCTGACTGTGTGGAAGCGCAGAAGCCCCTGAGGGACAGCCTGGCCGACCTCTGGTCTTGGAGGGTGCGGACGCAGGCTGCTTGATCTGAGCATGGCTGGAAGCAGTGTGCCCTGCAGGTGGTGGCAGCTGCACTGCAGACATACCAGCGCTGGCATGAGCAATGGTCACCTGCCGAGAGAGGACACCTGCACCATGGTCGGACGACACACTGGCTCTCTGAGGGGACCGGTTCGGCTCATCCGCCACAATCGCCTGCTCCACTGATTCCTGGCCTTGTATGGTACTGGAAGGGCCCGGGGTGATCCTAGCTGATGCAGATAGGGTGGCTGCAGTGAGAGTTCGCGTTGCCTCAATCTGGGTGTGGACGAGGCCAGCAAGTGACTGCGTGGCAGCAGTGAGGACCTGTGTGGCAGGTGCCAGTGCTTCGGAGAAGCCCTGGACAGTTCTTTCCATTGCTTCGGACAAGGCCGGAGCAGTCGTTCCACTGCCTCGAACAAGCCCTGGACAGACCTTTCCAGGGATTGTCTGAAGCTCTGAACAGTCCTTTCCATAGCAGCCTCGAAGCCCTGGACAGTCCTCTCCATAGCAGCTTCGAAGCCCTGGACAGTCCTCTCCATTGCTGCCCCGAAGCCCTGGACAGTCCTCTCCATTGCTGCTCCAAAGTCCAACACACTCTTTGCCAGTGTATCTATTGACTGAGGCATCCTCCCCACTGCAGCCATCAGCTCAGTGTGCCTGAGCCGGGCCTGGGTGCTCATTTCAGCCAGGTTACGCACCTCCTCTGCACTCTGTGCAGCAGTCATCACTACCTGCCTTGCCCTCTGGGGAGACGGTGGCCGAACTTGCCTACCCACCCCCCGCGCTGCTGCATGCCGCTTGTTCCGGCAACTGGCTCATCAGCAGAGCCCCCCCCCCCCCCTCCCCTCCAGGGAATTACTATCCCCAGTCTGCAGATGTGTACGCACCCCTGAAGTTGGAACGGATGCTCCGGCTTCCTCCTGATCCTCGCCTCCGGAGGCACTGGCACTGGCAGCTTCAGGGCGCAGATCCCGAGTTGGTGATGCAGCATCTGAAAGCAGGGAAGTGGAAGAGTGGCTTTAGCAAAAGGTCAGGCTGGCGGCAAGGCATGCCAGATTGCGGCAAGGCTCTGACATGGCTGCACGCTGAGAAAGCATGCTGGCGGGGGGACCAAGTGGAAGGAGACAGCTGAAAAAGGTGAGAGCCTTACCCTCGCTGTCAAGAAGGGGGTCGGCAGCTGCAGTGGTAACAGGACCACTCAGACGTCCTCCAAGAATCTGGTGCACTCTCTCCTCGAGATCCGTGAGAGTGGCCACTTGTGGAGGTCCGCCACCGGTTCGCCGCTGGTCCTTTCGGAGTGTCGCCAGCTTGGACTGCAGGGGAAAGAAGGGGAAACTCTGTTACATGATGCCTTGAGAGATCATCTCATGCCCCCCATGGTGCAAGAGCCCTTACATGATGCCTTGAGTCAAATGTCCATGTGTGTGCCCAGAAAGGGCCATGGGTGCTTGCTGACAGATGGCCATTGGGGCATCACGGCAACAGGGTGCGCGAAGTCAGGTGCAGATGGAGGGAATCAGAAGTTTGCATAAACAACACTCACCCTAACGACCCGAGTGAGGTCGTTGAATTTCTTCCTGCACTGAACAGGGCTCCTGGTTGCCATGCTGCTGGAGTTGACCCTCTGAGAAACATCCCTCCAAGCTCGGCGGTAATCCTTTTGATTCAGCCTCCTGCCATTGTCAGGATACAGAACATCTCGACGGCGCTCCACTGCGGACACCAACTGGTCCAGAGCCTCAATGCTGAAGCGCTCTGCCCTCTGTCTCACCTTCTCCATCCTGACCAAGTTTTTTGCGCCAGAGAAGGAAGAGCGCCGATTCTGAGGCCTACAGGGCGTTGCGTGTGGAAGCTGAGGCTGACTGACCCACCCCTTTAAGAGCCGGCCAGCGCCTGGAAGTCTCGTGGTTATCGGTAATTGAGATCACCTGCGCTGTGCCCGTCTGCGCCGATATTGGGTAGCGCCGGAAGTTTTGCGCCTTAGGAGGCCCGTGCAACGTCTGAATTCGCGCCTCAATCCTCTTTGGGGGCGATGCAACCCAATATCGCGCCAGGCGGCGATAGCTTTCGTCTGGCTATAAACTTTGCGCAGCGCCAGTTCTAACGCCTCAAGCGGGGCGATACCCAATTTCTAGGCCCTTGAATATGTTGTTTCCTCCCAACTGTGTGCTCATCTCCCACAAGTCTTTGTTTGAATCCTGTTCGTCCAGTTTCCACCTTTGCCATAGCACAGACACTACTTAGATCAAAATCACCTTCTGTATCCCTTTATGATTTTGATGAAAGTGCATTATCCCCTCTCGTTCTCTTTGACTCCTCTGCAGCATTCACGCCATCCTCCACCAGCTCTCCTATGTAAACCACTTTCATGGGACTGCCCTTGCATTGTTTCATTTCTACCTGTCCCCATGCAGCCAATGCATCTGCGGCAATAGCTTTTCCTCCAGGTCCTGCATTGTCACAGAAAAAAGCAAAATACTGCAGATGCTGGAAATCTCAAATAAAAACAGAAAATGTTGGAAATGCTCAGCAGGTCAGGCAGCATCTGTGGAGAGAGAAACTGAGTTAACGTTTCAGGTCGATGACCTTTCGTCAGAACAGATGGTGCCTGACCTGCTGAGTGTTTCCAGCATTTTCTGTTTTTATTTTGGGCAATTCCAATTTGAATGGCCACATGGTTTAACAAAAGTAATGCTGTATATAAATAAGCATTGAAAACATTTACCTTTTCTTTCTCCACCTGATAAGTACATTTCCCTCACAGTCAAGTATGACTATTTACCTGAATAATCTGGTGGTTTTGGTGAGTTATTCAGGGCATCCATTCAGACAGGTTATGTATCGGAGGTGTCTATTTCCCCTCATGGGGGGATTTAGAACTAGGGGGCATAAGTTTCAGGATAAGGGGTCGCCCATTTAAAATGTAGCTGAGGAGGAATTTCTTCTCTGAGGGTTGTGAATCTTTGGAATTCTCTACCCCAGAGAGCTGTGGCGGCTGAGTTATTGAATATATTCAAGGTGGAGATAGACAGATATTTGAACTACAGGGGAGTCGAGGGTTATGGGGAGCGGGCGGGAAAGTGGAGTTGAGGCCAAGATCAGATCAGCCATGATCTTATTGAATGGTGGAGCAGGCTCGAGGGGCCAAATGGCCTACTCCTGCTCCTATTTTTTATGTTCTAACCTGGAGAGGCTGCCGTGACCAACCACCTCCTTGTATTGTTTATTTTTTTTCTGGAATTCACATTGGTTAACATCTGAAATTTAGTCGGTTTTAATTGCTTATGTGCTGAATATATCGACCTACAAACACATCTGCTTATATACTCCTAAAGTAATTGAGTTGTGCAGCCTTCTTCCCTTCAACAACAGATGTACTTACTGCAGTGAAAGCAGCTACTGACAAGCACACAGTCCTAGTCAGATACAAATGAGAAAAACAGATAAGATAGCAGCCAGTATCCACCCACGTTTGCAGTGCTACAAAGCCAAGTTTCCAGACAACAGGCTCTCAAAATCCTACAAGAACTGTCCAGTTTCCATTTTAGTGAATAACTTAAGATTTTCAATTAGTATAGAATACAGTATATAGACCTGGCATTCTAAGCTGGCCTACCAACACTCCCACATGCATGAGGTGTCTTGTGTGTGATACTGTGATGTTGCATTCTCAGGAACATGATCTCAAAGCTATAAACGCTGTGCTGGTAATTATTTGCCTTTCTGTTGATACCTTGCACTCATTAGTGAGAGCCAGCAAAGGAAAACTATCCTAAATCACACAGCCAGGCAGGTGTGAAGATAGAAAGAGAAATGCAGAGAAGAAAAAGATGAAGAAAAAGAGAAAGAAGGGCACAAGTAGCTCTGAGAGAAGGAAATAATAACCCAAATTTTCCTGAAATGGCGAGATCGATGACATACATCGTAAATCTCCATCTCCCCAGCTAGTGCAACAACCTTGCCATTGCTAACTTGCTCCAAATTTTGCTTTTTACTTAGAATATGACATATAGAATATTCACCATCTGGAGGCTTGCAGTGAATGGAGGTGTAACTTCTTCAATAAACTTTAATTGACAATCAAGCTTTGTATTAAACTGATGTACTGCTAAAGTATTCACGTGCCCATGAAAGATCAAGAAAAATGATTTACACAGCTAAATAAATGACTCAATAAATAGTTATAAATGGCTTTTTTCCTTCGTGATTTGAGGCAGGTGAAACGTTCCCAGGATAGTCACCATCACAAAATTACAGCAACAAACTTCCGAATAAAGGATAAATATCATCAGTTGAATACAATTTGATTTTTGGCTCTCTGTTTTCCTTACCGATCTTGGAGCAGTGAATCACACCACTGCCAGGCCACCAGTGCCATTATTTATAAGTCTAAGTGGCAGCAACGTGAAAACTGGCTTAAATGCAGGAAAATCGTGATCACCGTGGATTTTAATGGGAGGGCAGAGCTACGATAATTACCTTCTAACTTTTTTCAGTGAGGGTAATGGCAGAGGGCGCAAAAGTCCCAAGGAAATCTGGAGTTATGTAATTAATGGTATTAATCACTTATTCCATAATTTCCACTTTCTTTTGCTTCGTTCAAGGGCAATTACAATGGTGCAAGTCCCCAGGAATCTGGACCAATGTATTTGTGTTACTTGACAACCTCTGCAGGGCAACTTGCTGCTTTTAGCAAAAGCAAAATACTGCGGATGCTGGAAATCTGAAATAAAAACACAAAATGCTGGAAATACTCAGTAGTTCAGGCAACACCTGTGGAGAGAGAAACAGAATTAACTTTTCAGGTCGATGACCTTTCGTCAGAACTTTCAATGAACTTTCAACAGTTCTGACGAAAGGTCATCGACCTGATAACATTAATTCTGTTTCTCTCTCCAACATACGCTGCCCGACCTGCTGAGTATTTCCAGCATTTTCTGTCTTTATTGCTGTTTTTAGTTATGTTTATGTTATTTTCCTTAGTTGATCCCTCAGTATATGGCTTGCAACTAAAAATTTCATAACCAGGATTTGACCACTATGGACAGCCCTGGTTCTAATATAGAACTACTTTGTAAGCCCTTGTTTTAAAGCTATTGAAAAATAAAAAAAATGACGCTTGTAATACATTAGAGGTTGTTGTATATCAGTGTGTTATGGGGAGGGGAGACGCTCTTATTCAGTGTGCATGTGTGGGATTTTCTGGGAACCTGTTCTTTCCAGATTAGTGGTGGATTGTTGCATATTGTATTTGTTTTTCAAAAAAAAGGCAGATTATAAAACAGATTCCAATTGATAATAAATAATTCTGTATGAATAATGACTTCGATATGATTTCTGACATATAAGTTGACCTATAGGTCCCGATATTTATTCCAGGCCGAGAAGGGAGAAGGGAGGTGGATTTTCAGATGGGAAACCCGGAAGTATGGGTTTCCCACATGTCCTGCCAAATTTAACACCATGGCATCTTTTACATTTTTTCAACAGATTTCCCACCCAACAGCCAGCCCGATTGATAAGCTGGCTGGCTGTCGGGATGGAAAACAGCCAAGGAATGAATGTCAGGCAAGTCTGACATCACGGGGATGGTGGTCGACCGATCACAGGGGCCCGATCATGTGGATGTAAGCTTGTTGAGCCTGGGGGGAAACAGTATTGCTCCTCGTGGCCCACAAGCAGTGCAATGAAGGCACTTACTTCATGGATCCGGCCCTTCTCGCCTCCTTTTGCATCCATGCATTAAAAGTAAAAATATAGTAAAAATGGAGGAACATTGCCTCCTTAAAAGATTGTAGTTACCAACCCACCTCCTGAGACCGGGTTGGCCGCCCAACTCCCGACCCGCCTCCATTAAAACCGGAAGTGGGTGGGATGGGGTCGGGTTGGAGAATTTAGACAATTTTACTTTCCCACCCTCCCCCAACCCACCTGTTCTTGGGGGTTAAAATTCCCACCCATACTGTCTAATGAGGTTACTCGGTACTTGACTGTGATTATGTCCTCTTTATGCATTTTGAAGAATGAGATGAGTAGAGGCTGATGACATTTTATTTTGTGTAACTTTTGTTGATTTTTTTTTTTCCAGTTCCATCACTTGCTTTATATTTGGAAGACGTTTTGGGCTACCCCTGGCATAAGCAACAAAATTTCCGTCATCATCAAGGGGCCAGGATGGGAACCAGGCAAACCCAGACTTGGCTGTCCTGAGGATCTTCCCACAGTATGTAATCTATCATTTACATAGATTGAGGGGAGCAGCTGAAATTTCTAGCTCACATAGTTAATTAATGCTATGTCACTTTTTGTAGCCCAACTCAAATATTTCAGAAGCAAAAAGCAGTCCAATATGTAAAAATGTACAACATTAAAATGTTGAGGATGCTGCAATTTGTTCCAGTTTAATTAACAGAATTGGGGACGGGGAAAAGCTGCAAACTTTAAGGTTTTTACTCATGGTTGAATCCACAGTGACTTAATAGGTAGGTAGAAGTTACAAAAAACATACCTTCTGAAAAAAATGACACACACAGAACTGTTGTGTTTTTTTAAATCAGTTTAAGCATGGTGCATCCATTTTGACGGTACATCTTTAGTTCGTCACATCATTAACCTTCCCCATTTATCTTTGATCCTGGCTTTCTGAGGGAGAATTACATGGAGCAAAGCGCAGAGGTCATTAGAATCTGAATAAATTATGCAATGTTGAAATAAGAGATTCAAAATAATCTGTGTCTTTGAAATGGATGTTGGAAGGATTTGTTTTTTCCTAAAGTTGGGTTTCATTGGCAGCTCATACCTGGCAAAATACATTCGGGATAATGGTGGGGAGATGTAGTTTAAATGACATTCAGTTTATACTCTGATTCCTATCTCCATTGAGAATGTTTATATCTTAACCCATCAGAAGTATATTATTATCAATGCTATTGCTTAAAAATGTTGTGAGGCCCAGTTCATTACTTGGAACAATGCGTACGGTTTATCTCAACTTTCAAAGCAAAATTTCCCATGAAAGGACAAGTGGTTACAGATCATAACCAACAGAGTTTACGAAACTTTCTATAAAACCTTACCCGTCAAATGATGACGCATTCAAAATCACAACACATCACCTGCAAAAATACAAAGGGCCACACTAACTGATCCCATGACATATCAATGCAGGTTGAACGTCCCGAATCCAGCAACCTCGGGACCGAGGCCGAGCCGGTTTTCAGGTTTTTCCGGACTTCGGAATGTGTTTCTGATGCCCGAAGTCCGGAAATATCGCAACCTAGGCTCGGGCATTTCCGGACTTCGGACATCAGAAACATGTTCCGAGTCCAGAAATGCCTGGGCCTGGCTGGCGGCGGAAACAGGGTGTCTGGATTCCGGAACGTTTTACGGATTCCGGACGACCCTGCCACCAATTGTCTCGGAGTCTGGATTCCTGAACATTCAGGATTCCACAACTCCGGATTTTGGGCGCTCAACCTGTACCACAGTTTCTAACTGCTTGTGCTTCTAAATCCCGGCTTAAAAAATTATGTTACATATATAGACAGAAGTCTTGCAATTATGCTGTGTGACTATTAAGGCCATGAATATATAATGCACTTTTTATTGTTAAGGTTCAAACAACTTATTGATTATTATTGTGTTGTGGCGGAGACCACATAGGGACAATAACACAATTCACAATGTATAGCCAATGTGGTTATATGTACCTAAACACAATTCACTATGTATAGCCAATGTTGTTATATGTACGTACTTGGTTGGGTTATCGGGGCAGGGTCCCTTTAAGAGCGTCGGTAGCGTGATGACGTCATGCGTCGGTAGCGTGATGACGTTATAGCCCTGCAACGAGGCTGAGAACCTGAGTCCTCATGGAGAGTGAATAAAGTAACACGCGTTTTGCCTTTGCTGCAACAAAAGTCTCAGAGCCTGTTGATTTCTAGCGACTCCAACAGTGTGAAGACTTAACATTTCAGTGCCATACTGAAGTTCTGCATTGTCGGAGGTTCTGTCTTTCAGTTGAACCGTTAAACTGATGCCCCATCTTCCTTCTTGATGGAATGTAAAAGATCCTATGGCACTTCTTCAAAGAAGAGCAGGGAGTTCTCCCATGCCCTCGCCAATATTGATCCTTCAACCTGTACTATCAAAAATAGATTCTGCTGAATAAATCATTTATCTCATTGCTGTTTGTGGAATCTTGGATTATGAAAATTGGTTGCTGTATTTGCCTACACCACAACAGTAGTTACACTTCAAAAAGGAATTCATCGGCTGTGAATCACATTTTAGGACATGCTATATAAATATGTATTTTTTTCTTCCATTGTATAGCATTCCTTTGTCCACTATTTTAAACAGAGTTAATGGGCTGGATTTTCTCAGCCCCGAGGAGGTGGGTATGGAGGTGGTACAGCCGGTAAAGTAGCAGAAAGTGGGGGCGGATGGCAAAGCCGCCCCCATCCCGCCTCCCTGCCCTTTTGCCAGGAGGCGGGAAGATGTGCTGTTTTGGGTCCCGTCTCCTCGAGGTGGGAAAGGGATTAAATCCTTTTAACTGCCTGTTAACAGGTAGTTAACAGACAGAAAAAAAGGATTAGTCCCATTTTAACTTTTTAGGTGAAGGCTTCCCGACCTCGGAGAACCCTGCCGGGTCGGAGGGACCTGAAAGTAAGATGTAGAGGTGAGTGATGGGTGCAAGTGTGGAGTGGTAGGTATGTAAGGTGAGTGTTAAGTTTAAAAAATATTCACTTACCTTGGTTTCTGCCTACCGCCTTCATCCACTCTGGATCAGGGGTCCCAATATCTTCCTTGTCGATTTCACAGACTAGCTGTTGGATCCTCTGAAATCTACAAAGTTGAAAGGTTTGATGAGTCCTGAACACAAGGGCTCATCAAACTACAGAGAATGTCAGTGTGTGACAGCTTCACAGAGCTGTCAAATGCTGACATTTCTTCTTTCAAGAAGTCTTGACAGATAGCACATCAGACGTTGACGTGTTCTGTCAGTGACTCCCCACTAATTGGCCTGCTGAGCCCACTGGGCGGGCTTAACAAGGTCAGTCGGGAAAATCCCGCTGGTTGGCCAGAAGATGCTGGAGGCAGGATATAGACCTGACAAGCAGCAGTCCCGCCTCCAAGTCTCCATTGAGAAAATCCAGCCCAGTGTCTCTGTTAAAATAGCTGACTGAAGAATTTCATATGAGCACATACATAAGTGAGTTTATCCTATAAATGCATTCATGTGCTCCTATTCGAATAGTGTAATTCCAAAACCAGTGTGTGATTTATTCTATCTGCATAGAATATGCTAAAGAATACTTTACACTCTATTACTGTATAAACAGAACTGGGCGATTTATAGAAACCATTCATCTTCCAACCATCATAATACAGTTCCTTGTTACTTGTGACCTGTGTGGCTACTGCGCTCCACCAATTCTGGCCTCTTGAGCATCCCCAGTTTTAATCGCTCCACCTTTGGCAGCCGTGCCGTGAGCTGCCAAGACCCTAAGCTCTGGAATTCCCTCCCTTAACCTTTCCGCCTCTCTACCTCACTTTCCTCCTTTAAGACACTCCTTAAAACCTACCTCTTTGACCAAGTTTTAGTCATCTGCCCCAATATCTCCTTCTGTGGCTTGGTGTCAAATTTTGTTTGATAACACTCCTGTGAAGCGCCTTGAGACGTTTTACTATGTTAAAGGCGCTATATAAATACAAGCTATTGTTGTATTCACCCTAACCCATTATCCCCTGATCTGTATTCTTTATATATGACATCTACCTGCTCATTCCTAATTGTAATATGTATGTATTGGGTTTGCTGTCAATAAAGAACAAATGTTCATTTATATAATGCCTTTCAAACCTCAGTGGCCCAAAGCGCTTCACAGCCAATGAAATGCTGTTGAACTGTCTCTGTTGTAATGTAGGAAACAGCACAGAGCAAGATCTCACTAACAGCAATGAGATAAATGACCAGATCATCTGTTTTTAGTGCTGTTGGTTCAGGAGAAAATAGTACCATGGGATTTTTTACATCCACCTGAGAGTACAGTACTGCACTGAAGTGTCAGCCTAGATTATGTACTCCAGTCTCTGGAGTAGGGGCTTGAACCCATGACCTACTGACTCGGAGGTAAGAGTGCTACCTCTGATCCAAGGCTGACAGAGTAAAGCTCCCTTTACACTGCCCCATCAAACATTTCCAGGTCAGGCACAGCGCAGGTCCTAATCCCAACCTTCCACTGCTCCAGTCTGAGATTTCCATTACATGCAAAATCCAATCTTGCAGCCTTCCTGAGCAAGATTGACAACTAAAGGGTACATTTTTAAAATCTTCTTTGTTAATAACTCAACAAATATTCTATACTGTGTTCCAGTTAGTTTGTGAAAGATAATGTGTGCTCTTATTGTGATGGCTACTCATATGCTTAATGTTGCCGATCAGAAAACTGCTGACAACACCCAGTTTGTCAATATGTGTGATTGTTTTGTAATGTTTTGTTGAATGTGCTTTTACAAATAATTAATCCTTCAACTGCTGTAGTCACATATCAAGCTCCTGTTTATTTAATAGGGCAAGGGTTAAGTGTGCTTTAATGGAAGCATTCACAATTAACCGCATGCGAACCAATATAAAGGTACAAAAAGTACAATCGGAGGAAATCTGCATAACAAGCCTGACGAAGCCCTGCCCTCAATCAGCATTGTTTGGATGTGCTGAAAACTCCCAATAATTAGAAATTTTGTAAGACAGAACTTCCAAACGGAAATGATAAAAACACTGGAATGAAAGGTTACTGGAAAGTACAGCAGACAGTGGCTATTGGCTTAATGTGTTTTTGCAGGACAGCATGCATGAGAAGACTGATACGCTTATCAATTACTTCATAAAAGGTGATGAGTCGAAGAAGAGATGATGAGTCGAAAGAAGAGATGAATAAGGCTTTTATTAGCTAAGAAGAGACCATGCTTCTTCGTGAGTGAATGAACAAGTCTGAACGAAACCCACACAGTGGTGGGTGGAGTCAGCTGAGGCATGCCTCCATACACAGCGCCACCCAGAGGTGGCAATATACAATACAGTGGTTTACCACATTCACCCCTTGTTTAATGTGAAGTCCGGCGGGGTGAAGGGTACTACAAGTTAAGTCTATCAGGAGGCCTTGTCTGACGTCCTGATCGTCGTGGTGGCGGCGGTGGTGTTACAGCATCCGACGTCGGGTCTGGTGTCTGGGTGGTTGGCGAAGATTCCTGGGGCTTTGGCATGCCGTCTGCAAGGGTTGGGTTGGGAGGGGTGGTGGGGGATAACAGTGGTAAGGGGGATAACGGTGGTAAGGGGGATAACGGTGGTAATTCAGGGGTACCCGAGGGTGCGAGATCTCGTATGGAGACCGTGTCCTCCCGCCCGTCTGGGTATGTCACCCAGGCATACTGGGGGTTGGCGTGTAGGAGGTGCACCCGCTCGACCAGGGGGTCCGTTTTATGCGTCCTCACGTGCCTCCGCAGTAGGACGGGCCCAGGAGAAGTCAACCATGCCGGTAGCGAGGTTCCCGATGTAGACTTCCGGGGGAAAACGAACATTTTCTCATGAGGGGTCGCATTAGTGGCAGTACAAAGCAGTGACCGAATGGAGTGGAGCGCTGCAGGGAGGACCTCCTGCCAGCGGGAGGTCGGAAGGCCCTTAGATTTTAGTGCTAAGAGGACTGCCTTCCAAACCGTCGCGTTCTCCCTTTCCACCTGGCCGTTCCCCCGGGGGTTGTAACTGGTGGTCCTGCTCGTGGCGATACCTCTTGTTAGCAGGTACTGCCGAAGTTCGTCGCTCATGAACGATGAGCCCCTGTCGCTATGTATATAGCTGGGGAACCCGAACAGAGCGAAGATGTCATTCAGACACTTGATGACCGTGGTACTGGTCATGTCTGGGCAAGGGATGGCAAAGGGGAAACGGGAGTACTCATCAACTATGTTGAGGAAGTACACATTGCGGTCAGCGGAGGGGAGGGGCCCTTTAAAATCGACGCTCAGGCGTTCGAAGGGGCGGGTGGCCTTGATCAGGCTTGCTCTGTCCGGCCTATAGAAGTGCGGTTTGCACTCGGCGCAGATTTGGCAGCTCTTGGTCATGGTCCTGACCTCCTCGATGGAGTAGGGCAGGTTACGGGATTTGATAAAATGGAAAAACCTGGTGACCCCCGGGTGGCAGAGGTCATTGTGGAGGGACTGCAGCCTATCACTCTGCGCGTTGGCGCATGTACCACGTGATAGGGCATCTGGGGGCTCATTGAGTTTCCCTGGCCGATACAAGATATCATAATTGTAGGTGGAGAGTTCGATTCTCCACCTCAAGATCTTGTCGTTCTTGATTTTACCCCTCTGCTTATTATTAAACATAAAAGCTACTGAACGCTGGTCAGTGAGCAGGGTAAATCGTTTCCCGGCCAGGTAATGCCTCCAGTGACGCACCGCTTCTACAATAGCCTGGGCCTCCTTTTCGACGGAGGAGTGTCTCGTCTCGGGGCCCTGGAGGGTCCTTGAGAAAAAGGCCACGGGTCTGCCCGCCTGGTTAAGGGTCGCGGCTAGGGCGAAGTCGGAGGCATCGCTCTCCACTTGGAAGGGGATGGACTCATCCACCGCGTGCATTGCGGCCTTCGCGATATCGTTCTTGATAAGAGTGAAGGCTGCACACGCCTCTGGTGTCAGGGGGAAGGAGGTGGCTTTGATGAGGGGCCTGGCTTTGTCTGCATAGAGGGGCACCCACTGGGCGTAGTAGGAGAAAAACCCCAGGCATCTCTTCAGTGCTTTTTGGCAGTGGGGAAGGGGTAGCTCCATTAGGGGGCGCATTCTGTCGGGGTCGGGCCCGATGACTCCGTTCTCCACCACGCAGCCGAGGATGGCCAGGCGCTTGGTGTGAAACATACATTTTTCCTTATTGTACGTTAGGTTCAGCCGTTGGGCCGTACGGAGGAAATTTGCTAGATTAACGTCGTGGTCCTGCTGGTCGTGGCCGCAGATGGTGACGTTATCCAAATAGGGGAAGGTTGCCCGCAGCGCGTTCTGGTCAACCATTCGGTCCATCTCCCTTTGGAAGACCGAAACCCCGTTGGTGACGCCGAAGGGGACCCTAAGGAAGTGGTAGAGGCGGCCGTTTGCCTCGAAGGCAGTATACTGGCGGTCCTCATGGCGGATGGGCAGCTGGTGGTACGCTGACTTAAGGTCGATGGTGGAGAATACTTTGTATTGCGCAATCTGATTGACCATATCAGATATGCGAGGGAGGGGGTACGCGTCCAGCTGGGTGTACCGGTTTATGGTTTGGCTGTAGTCGATTACCATGCGGCGTTTTGCAGTGGTTTTAACGACTACAACCTGGGCTCGCCAGGGGCTAGTGCTACCTTCGATAATGCCCTCCTTCAAGAGCCGCTCCACCTCAGAGCTGATAAAAGCTCTGTCCCCGGCACTGTACCGCCTGCTTTTGGTAGCGATAGGTTTACAGTCGCGGGTGAGGTTAGCGAACAGGGGAGGGGGGGGGACTTTTAATGTGGAAAGGCTGCAGGTGGTTTGCAGCGGGCGATTTAAAAGTTGTTGGTTGCAGACTGTGAGTGGGGGGAGGGGTCCACCGTATGCTAGTGTGACACTCTTAAGGTGGCACTGAAAATCCAACCCTAGCAGGACGGCAGCGCAAAGACGGGGCAGGACTAGCAGTTTAAATTTTTTATATTCAGTGCCCCCTACTGACAGGGTCACCACACAGTAGCCGCTGATGTCCATTGACTGGGACTTGGACGCCATAGAAATGCGATGGTGCGTTGGCAGAATCGTGAGGGAGTGGCTACGTACCGTGTCGGGGTGGACGAAACTCTCTGTGCTCCCGCTGTCGATCAGGCAACTGGTGGTGCGGCCGTTTACCGCGATATCCATCATGGAGCTGGATAGATGGTGAGGGAGGGCTTGATCCAGCGTCACGGAGGCCAGTATGTGGCTTAGTGAGTCACTATAGTCATCCGCCGAGACGGTGGTCGGTTCCGGTGACGAAATGGCGGTTGAGTGCGTTGGATACGATGGCGGCGGATGCCATGCGGCCGGGGGTACACAAAATGGCGGATAAGATGGCTGCTCCCACGGCCCGCACGCTGCGCTGCTGGCTGGCTTCCCCTTGCAGGCGTTAGCGTAATGGCCTTTCTTCCCGCAGCCCGAGCAGGTAGCTGTCTTAGCTGGGCAGTGCGCTCTGGGATGTTTTAACTGGCCACAGAAATAGCATTTTTGGGCCTGGTTACTGGGCATCGAAGCAGTTCTTACCGGAGGCTGCTGTCTCGGTTGGGTCGCTGCAGCGGTTGGTGCCGGGGGCGGCGGTCCCGTGTCCCACGGTTTCGATTGCCATGTCTCGGCGCCGTTACGGGGGTATGCCTCGAGGTTTCGGTGGGCCTCCTCTAACGAGAGCGCAAGGGCAATGGCCGTCTTCAGGTCGGGTTCCTTGCTTTCTAGCAGTCTCTGCCGGGTGTGGTCTGACTGGAGGCCCCTGACGAAGGCATCACAGGCGAGTCCCTGCGCGTGCTCCACAGCCGTTACCGCTTTACAATCGCAGTCTCTGCAGAGTGCCAGTAGCGCCCGTGCAAATGCCCCTACCGATTCTCCCGGTTGCTGCCTGCGGGATCCCAAGAGGTGTCGGGCGTAAATTGTGTTCACTGGGCGCGTATATTGCCCTTTTAGTAGCTCGAGGGCCGCCACGTACGTATTAGAGTCCCGGATTAGCATATATACTTGATGGCTCACCTGGGCGGTCAAAATTTTCAGTTTGTGATCCTCCTCTGTAACCTGTGAGATTGCGAGGAAGGATTCAAAGCAGCTCAGCCAGTGTTCAAACTTGGCTGATGCACCCACATCTTGAGGGTCGAGGTCCAGGCGTGGTGGTCTGAGGGCTCTCAGCAATGTCTGCTGTATCCGTTGCTGTTGTTGCTCCTCAGGTGTCGCCATTTAACTTTTAGCTAATAAAATTGATACGCTTATCAATTACTTCATAAAAGGTGATGAGTCGAAGAAGAGATGATGAGTCGAAAGAAGAGATGAATAAGGCTTTTATTAGCTAAGAAGAGACCATGCTTCTTCGTGAGTGACTGAACAAGTCTGAACGAAACCCACACAGTGGTGGGTGGAGTCAGCTGAGGCATGCCTCCATACACAGCGCCACCCAGAGGTGGCAATATACAATACAGTGGTTTACCACAAAGACCCAGGGCAGAATTGTTACCTCAAATGATATTTGCATCATGGTGCATTGAGAAGATGCAAAATATTCCAGAGCTTCTTTTATTTATGGCTGCTTTTTTATGTTTTTTCCCCTCACTTCTACACATTTGCAATACAAAGATGAAAGAGAGAAAAATAAGAAGTGCTGTTTGTGCAGTCCACAATGACTTCTGGTGTGAATGCTACTTCATGGATTGACTAACTAGAAACAGGATGGAGTGTAAAAACTTCAACTGAAGCTCAAGTAGTGAAGAAAACACTTAATTGAAATGAGTTGAAGTGTTGACCTTTGCTGGAACTTTACCTATTAATTTTTTTAAATCTCAGAACGTGAGCCAAGCTGCTTTTATTATCCATTCCTCATGGTCCTGAGAAAGTGATGGTGGCTTTCTTGAACTGCTACAGTTCTTGTGGTGATGGTGCTCCCATAATGGTGTATGGCAAGGAATTCCAGGATATTGATCCAGCAATGAAAGAACAGCAATATATGTACAAGTCAAGATGGTGTGTGACTTGGAGGTGGTGATGTTCCTACACCATTGCTGCTCTTATTCTTCTTGATGGTGAAGGTCACAAGGGAGGGTGCTGCTATCAAAGTAACCTTGTTGAGTTGCTGCAGTGCATCCTGTAGATCATACACACTCCAGCCACAGTGTGCTGGTGGTGGAACGGTGGATATTGAGTCCTGTTATAGGGGCACTGATCAAGCAGATTGTTCTTCCTTGGATGCTGTTGAGCTTCTTTAGTGTTCTGGCAGCGGAACCCATCCTGGCAAGTGGTGAGTATTCCATCATACTCTGAATTTGAGCTTTGTAAATGGTGGAAAGGCTTTGAGGAGTCAGGAAGTAATCCACACATCACAGAGCACACGGCCTCTGCCCTGCTCTGTAGCCATGGTGTAGACATGACTGGTCCACTTAAGCTTCTGGTCAGTTGTGACCCCAGGATGTTGATGGTGGAAGACTCAGTGATGGTTGTGCCCATGAAGATCGGAGGAGATGGTTGGGCTTTTCTAGTTGGAGATAATCCTTGCTTGCACTAGCATGCCATGAATGTAACCTGCCACATGTCAGCCCAAGCCTGCTCGTTGTCCAGGTCTTACTGTAGCTGCGATGGGCTTGCTTCGCTTTTGGAGGAGTTGTAAATGGAGCTGAACTCTAGAATCTTTAGTGAACATCCTCGCTGCTGACATTACAATGGAAGGAAGGCCAAAGATGAAGCAGATATTTGGTCTGAGAACACTGCCCTGAGGAACTCCTGCAGCAATGTCTGGGAGCTATAATGATTGGCCTCCGAAAACGATGACCATCTTCTTCTGGAATCATAGAATGGTTACAGCACAGAAGGAGGCCATTTGGCCCATCAAGCCCGTGCCGGCTTTCTGCAAGACCACTTAAGCTAGTCCCACTCCCCCGCCCTTTCCCTGTAGTCCTACAAATTCTTTTCCTTAAGGTTCTTATCCAGTTCCCTTTTGAAAGCCACGATTGAGTCTGCCTCCACCACCCTTTCAGGCAGTGCATTCCAGATCCTAACCACTCACTGCGTAAAAACATTTTTCCTCATGTCACCTTTGGTTCTTTTGCCAATCACCGTAAATCTGTATCCCCTGGTTCTTGACCCTTTCACCAATGGGAACAGTTCCTCTCTATCTCCTCTGTCTAGACCCATCATGATTTTCAACACCTCTGTCAAATAACGTCATCACCAGAGGCGCAGCGCCGCTAACCTCCTGCTGAATTTCGCAGGAGGTGTTAGCAGTGCCGCGCCTGGGCGCTAGGGGCTTTGTGCTCCGTAATGGGAGGCGCAAAGCAACCCAATTTCCCCCCCTAAGAGTCTTATAAGTCAGGCTCACATTTATCTCCGGCCGCTTCTCTCACTCTCTTGAAGTCTTTATTTAAACAATTATTAGCGTTTTTTTCTCTCTAACTTAATTGGTTTATCTAATTAAGTTAGAGAGAAAAAAATACTAATGCTCACCCACCAATCACCTCCCTGTTGTCCTGTGAGCACACTCCTTGTTTTTATGCTGTTCCTTTGGAATTTGCCGGATTTGTACTGCTGCCTCTGCTGCCGACTCCTTCCAGGTCCACGCTGTCCTCAGGTCCCGCTCTAAGTACTGCTGCCTCTGCTGCCAATTCCTTCCACTCCGCACTGTCCCCAGGTCCCGCTCTGTAAGTACTGCCGCCTCTGCTGCCGACTCCTTCCACTCCGCACTGTCCTCAGGTCCCGCTCTGTAAGTACTGCCTCCTCTTCTGCCGACTCCTTCCAGGTCCGCGCTGTCCCCAGGTCCCGCTCTGTAAGTACTGCCGCCTCTGCTGCCGACTCCTTCCACTCCGCACTGTCCTCAGGTCCCGCTCTGTAAGTACTGCCTCCTCTTCTGCCGACTCCTTCCAGGTCCATGCTGTCCTCAGGTCCTGCTCTGTAAGTACTGCTGCCTCTGCTGCCGACTCCTTCCAGGTCCACGCTGTCCTCAGGTCCCGCTCTGTAAGTACTGCTGCCTCTGCTGCCGACTCCTTCCAGGTCCGCGCTGTCCTCAGGTCCCGCTCTGTAAGTACTGCTGCCTCTGCTGCCGACTCCTTCCAGGTCCGCGCTGTCCTCAGGTCCCGCTCTTAAGTACTGCCGCCTCTGCTGCCGACTCCTTCCACTCCGCACTGTCCTCAGGTCCCGCTCTGTAAGTACTGCCGCCTCTGCTGCCGACTCCTTCCAGGTCCGCGCTGTCCTCAGGTCCCGCTCTAAGTACTGCCGCCTCTGCTGCCGACTCCTTCCACTCCGCACTGTCCTCAGGTCCCGCTCTGTAAGTACTGCCGCCTCTGCTGCCGACTCCTTCCACTCCGCACTGTCCTCAGGTCCCGCTCTGTAAGTACTGCCGCCTCTGCTGCCGACTCCTTCCACTCTGCCCTGTCCTCAGGTCCCGCTCTGTAAGTACTGCCTCCTCTTCTGCCGACTCCTTCCAGGTCCATGCTGTCCTCAGGTCCTGCTCTGTAAGTACTGCTGCCTCTGCTGCCGACTCCTTCCAGGTCCATGCTGTCCTCAGGTCCTGCTCTGTAAGTACTGCTGCCTCTGCTGCCGACTCCTTCCACTCCGCACTGTCCTCAGGTCCCGCTCTGTAAGTACTGCCTCCTCTTCTGCTGACTCCTTCCAGGTCTGCGCTGTCCTCAGGTCCCGCTCTGTAAGTACTGCCTCCTCTTCTGCTGACTCCTTCCAGGTCCGCACTGTCCTCAGGTCCCGCTCTGTAAGTACTGCCGCCTCTGCTGCCGACTCCTTCCAGGTCCACGCTGTCCTCAGGTCCTGCTCTGTAAGTACTGCTGCCTCTGCTGCCGACTCCTTCCACTCCGCACTGTCCTCAGGTCCCGCTCTGTAAGTACTGCCTCCTCTTCTGCCGACTCCTTCCAGGTCCGCGCTGTCCTCAGGTCCCGCTCTGTAAGTACTGCCGCCTCTGCTGCCGACTCCTTCCACTCCGCACTGTCCTCAGGTCCCGCTCTGTAAGTACTGCCTCCTCTTCTGCCGACTCCTTCCAGGTCCGCGCTGTCCTCAGGTCCCGCTCTTAAGTACTGCCGCCTCTGCTGCCGACTCCTTCCACTCCGCACTGTCCTCAGGTCCCGCTCTGTAAGTTCTGCTGCCGACTCCTTCCAGGTCCGCGCTGTCCTCAGGTCCCGCTCTGTAAGTACTGCCGCCTCTGCTGCCGACTCCTTCCAGGTCCGCGCTGTCCTCAGGTCCCGCTCTGTAAGTTCTGCTGCCGACTCCTTCCACTCCGCACTGTCCTCAGGTCCCGCTCTGTAAGTACTGCCTCCTCTTCTGCCGACTCCTTCCAGGTCCGCGCTGTCCTCGGGTCCCGCTCTGTAAGTACTGCCGCCTCTGCTGCCGACTCCTTCCACTCCGCACTGTCCTCAGGTCCTGCTCTGTAAGTACTGCCGCCTCTGCTGCCGACTCCTTCCAGGTCTGCGCTGTCCTCAGGTCCCGCTCTGTAAGTACTGCCTCCTCTTCTGCCGACTCCTTCCAGGTCCATGCTGTCCTCAGGTCCTGCTCTGTAAGTACTGCTGCCTCTGCTGCCGACTCCTTCCAGGTCCATGCTGTCCTCAGGTCCTGCTCTGTAAGTACTGCTGCCTCTGCTGCCGACTCCTTCCACTCCGCACTGTCCTCAGGTCCCGCTCTGTAAGTACTGCCTCCTCTTCTGCTGACTCCTTCCAGGTCTGCGCTGTCCTCAGGTCCCGCTCTGTAAGTACTGCCTCCTCTTCTGCTGACTCCTTCCAGGTCCGCACTGTCCTCAGGTCCCGCTCTGTAAGTACTGCCGCCTCTGCTGCCGACTCCTTCCAGGTCCACGCTGTCCTCAGGTCCTGCTCTGTAAGTACTGCTGCCTCTGCTGCCGACTCCTTCCACTCCGCACTGTCCTCAGGTCCCGCTCTGTAAGTACTGCCTCCTCTTCTGCCGACTCCTTCCAGGTCCGCGCTGTCCTCAGGTCCCACTCTGTAAGTACTGCCGCCTCTGCTGCCGACTCCTTCCACTCCGCACTGTCCTCAGGTCCCGCTCTGTAAGTACTGCCTCCTCTTCTGCCGACTCCTTCCAGGTCCGCACTGTCCTCAGGTCCCGCTCTAAGTACTGCCTCCTCTTCTGCCGACTCCTTCCAGGTCCGCGCTGTCCTCAGGTCCCGCTCTTAAGTACTGCCGCCTCTGCTGCCGACTCCTTCCACTCCGCACTGTCCTCAGGTCCCGCTCTGTAAGTTCTGCTGCCGACTCCTTCCAGGTCCGCGCTGTCCTCAGGTCCCGCTCTGTAAGTACTGCCGCCTCTGCTGCCGACTCCTTCCAGGTCCGCGCTGTCCTCAGGTCCCGCTCTGTAAGTTCTGCTGCCGACTCCTTCCACTCCGCACTGTCCTCAGGTCCCGCTCTGTAAGTACTGCCTCCTCTTCTGCCGACTCCTTCCAGGTCCGCGCTGTCCTCGGGTCCCGCTCTGTAAGTACTGCCGCCTCTGCTGCCGACTCCTTCCACTCCGCACTGTCCTCAGGTCCTGCTCTGTAAGTACTGCCGCCTCTGCTGCCGACTCCTTCCAGGTCTGCGCTGTCCTCAGGTCCCGCTCTGTAAGTACTGCCTCCTCTTCTGCCGACTCCTTCCAGGTCCGCGCTGTCCTCAGGTCCCGCTCTGTAAGTACTGCCGCCTCTGCTGCCGACTCCTTCCAGGTCTGCGCTGTCCTCAGGTCCCGCTCTGTAAGTTCTGCTGCCGACTCCTTCCAGGTCCGCGCTGTCCTCAGGTCCCGCTCTGTAAGTTCTGCTGCCGACTCCTTCCAGGTCCGCGCTGTCCTCAGGTCCCGCTCTGTAAGTACTGCCTCCTCTTCTGCCGACTCCTTCCAGGTCCGCGCTGTCCTCGGGTCCCGCTCTGTAAGTACTGCCGCCTCTGCTGCCGACTCCTTCCACTCCGCACTGTCCTCAGGTCCTGCTCTGTAAGTACTGCCGCCTCTGCTGCCGACTCCTTCCAGGTCTGCGCTGTCCTCAGGTCCCGCTCTGTAAGTACTGCTGCCTCTGCTGCCGACTCCTTCCACTCCGCACTGTCCTCAGGTCCCGCTCTGTAAGTACTGCCGCCTCTGCTGCTGACTTCTTCCACTCCGCACTGTCCTCAGGTCCCGCTCTAAGTGCCGCCGCCTCTGCTGTCGACTCCTGCCAGGTCCGGTTTGACTCCAGTCACTGAAAGGTTTTGCCTTTGATCCCTTGGTGACCTCAGTTTTTCTAGGGCTCCATGGTGCGTATTTGGTCGAATGCTGCCTTGATGTTGAGAGCAGCTGCTCACCCCCCCTCTCCTCTGGCAACCAGCTGTTGCTTTCATGTCAGGCTCAAAGTTGTGAATAGGGTCTGGAGCTGAGTGGTTCTGACAGAACCCAAAATGAACATTGGGAAGCAGGATATTGGTGAGTGGATGCCCATCGATGGATCAGTTCATCACTGCTGATGATAGGGAGGAGGCTGATCGGGCAGTAATTGGCTGAGTTCAGCTGTGGCTCAGTTGGTAGCACCCTCACCTCTGAGTCAGAAGGTTGTGGGTTCAAGCCCCACTCCAGGGAATTGAGGACAACAATCTCGGCTGACACTCCAGTGCTGCACTCTCAGGTGCCGTCTTTCGGATGAGACGTTAAACCAAGGCCCCGTCTGCTCAGGTGGATGTAAAAGATCCTATGGCACTATTTCGAAGCAGGGGAGTTATCCCTGGTGTCCGAGCCAATATTTATCCCTCAACAACAACACTTGTATTTATATAGCGCCTTTAGCATAGTAAAACGTCCCAGAGCTCTGCACAGGAGTATTTTAAGATAACACATTTGACGCTGATCCACATAAGGATAAATTAGGGCAGGTGACCAAAAGCTTGGTCAAAGAGGTAGGTTTTAAGGAGCGTCTTAAAGGAGGAAAGAGAGGTAGAGAGGCTGAGAGGTTTAGGCAGGGAATTCCAGAGCTTAGGGCCTAGGCAACAGAAGACACGGCCACCAAAGTGTGGAGCGATTATAATCAGGGATGCTCAAGAGAGCAGAATTAGAGGAGTGCAGCTAGCTCGGGGGGGGGTGGGGCGCTTGTGGGGCTGAAGGAGATTACAGAGATAGGAAGGGGTGAGGCCATGGAGGGATTTGAAAACAAGGATGAGAATTTTGAAATCGAGGCGCTGCTTAACCAGGAGCCAATGTAGGTCAGCGAGCACAGGGGTGATAGGCGAACGGGACTTGGTGCGAGTTAGGTCACGGGCAGCCGAGTTTTGGATGACCTCAAGTTTACGTAGGGTGGATTCTGGGAGGCCAGCGAGGAGTGCATTGGAATAATCAAGTCTAGAGGTAACAAAGACATGGATGAGGGTTTCAGCAGCAGATGAGCTGAGGCAAGGGTGGAGACAGGTGATGTTACAGAGGTGGAAGTAGGCGGTCTTTGTTATGCTGCAGACACGTGGTCGGAAGCTCATTTCGGGGTCAAATATGACACCAAGGTTGCGAACCGTGTGATTCAGCCTCAAACAGATGTTAGGGAGAGGTATGGAGTTAGTGGCTAGGGAACAGAGTTTGTGGCAGGGACCGAAAACAATGGCTTCGGTTTTCCCAATATTTAATTGGAGAAAATTTTTGCTCGTCCAGAACTGTATGTCGGACAAGCCGTCTGACAATTTAGACACCGTGGAGGGGTCGAGAGAAGAGGTAGTGAGGTAGAGCTGGGTGTCGTCAGCATACATGTGGAAACTGACGCTGTGTTTTCGGATGATTTTGCCAAGGGGCAACATGTAGATGAGAAATAGGAGGGGGCCAAGGGTAAATCCTTGGGGGACACCGGAGGTAACGATGCGGGAGCGGGAAGAGAAGCTGTTGCAGGTGATTCTCTGGTTACGATTAGATCAACATTACTAAAACAGTTGATCTGGTCATTATCACATTGCTGTTTGTGGGAGCTTGCTGTGTGCAAATTGGCTGTCGTGTGTCCTGCATTAGAACAGTGATTACACGTCAAAAAGTATTTCATTGACTGTAAAGTGCTTTGGGCGTCCGGTGGTCATGAAAGGCGCTATATAAATGCAAGTCTTTTCTTTCTTGAGTTAGATTTGTTTTTCTTTTTGTGAATGGGACATATTTTGGAAATCTACTACATTGTTGGGTAGATGCCTTACCTGTACTGAAACAGTTTGACTAGTTCTGTTGTTGGAGTTGGGTTGAGTGGTCGGAGGCTTCCGGTCCCGCTGCCGGCTTCAGCCACTCCGAAATCAGGATTTAAATTTAACCGGTTTTATTAAGCCCGCCCTGCGCACTACCCGGCCCAATCAATGGGTTCGGGTCTGCTGCTCGCTTCTGCTGACGTCTTCCATTCAGGAGCTTTTAAGGGGCCCATGTAGCCTTTGCATTTCATTTGGTTTATGCTGCTCCTGAAAACGGGTCCTCTGAAAATGACTGCTGCAAGATCGAAAGCTGCTCCTGGATTTGATGATGATTCCCCCATTCTGTTGTGGAGGGAGTAAGAGGGTGCAGGGATGCTCTGTTCCCTCTCGATGGCTGGAGGAAGCCTCCTCAGCAGACAAAGGCAGCCTGGCTGCAAATTGCTGAGGAGGTAAGCTCACGCACCTGGGTGCAGTGACGAAAAAGGTACAATGATCTGCTACGCTCAGCAAAAGTGAGTATCACATCAAAATTACCTTCAATCTGCTTCCCATCTGTTCTCATCACCATCCACGGTAACTGCGAGTGTGCAGAGAATGGAGGAGTCCATCTCAAACGTGAGCAATGCTGTGGTGCACTCAATGGCGAATGTAGGTGCCGTCATGGAAAGGATGGCAACCTCCATGGAGGACATAAATTGCCAGACTCAAATGAGCATGGTGACTCTTCTAAATTGATGGTCTGCTATGGAGGATAGATGGGCATCTATTGAGGAGAGGAGCCAGGGGTACATGGACATCCCCATTATGAGGACTGTCTGTACAGAGATGGGTCCTCATGGCCCCACTGATATGTAGCAAGGTGCTCTCCAGCCACTTGTTAGCAGTGAAGTGTGGGTGACCCATGAGAGGGATATTGGTGGTCGACAACAAGGAAATGTGGGCTCCTCTCCAAGCGCTCACACTCGCATGTCACAGCAGAGCCCTCGGTCAGAGCCCCAGATTCGTCACCCAATTGAGATGGTCATCTCAGCCCCTGCACAGCCGCAGGAGGAGCAGACTGTTATGGAGCCCTCCCTGGCTCCCAAACCCAGAGGATGCCCGCCAAAGGCGTCAAAGCAGGCGCAGCATAGAAGTGAGCAAAGTACCTCTACATCTGCTGAAGCCACAGGGGAAGAACCACGTAGAAGCACGTGTAAGAGAAAGTTAACCCACAAATAGTCACTTGGGTGTTTTCATCTGATACAAACGTTTGTCATTGTTATTATAAATGTATTAAAGAAAAGCGATGGCAAAGATTCAAAGCATTGGCCTATGGAAGTTGCACAGTGAGGGGTCAGGGCGCCTTTCATCCGTATTGATGGTGGTGAGAGTGATAGAAAGCCACAGTTTATTGTACAGATGCTGTATGGTGTGTTAAGAAGGTCATTTCCATGTGCCAGCCATATGTGGTTGATACGTCAAATTATGCGATTCTGGCATGGATAAGTGCATCCCTTGCCTCACGGCCAGCAATGTGCTCGCGTGCTGGTGGAATTGGCACGTCCGCCCCCACAAGGCGTCCCTCATCTGCCGTCTCCTTCTCCTCCTCCTCCTCTTCCAAGGAGGCTGTGCACTGAGCCAATTGTTCCTCAGGCAGCGGTAAGCCACGCTGCAGTGCGATGTTGTGCAGGGCACAGCAGACCACGATGATTCTGGAGACCCTGGCTGGTGCATACTGCAGGGCTCAACCAGATCTATCAAGGCATCTGAATCGCATTTTGAGCAAGCTAATGGCTTACTCTATGATGCTTCTGGTGGAAATATGGCTCACACTGTACTGCTCCTCAGCCTCGTTTGATGGCCTACTCATCGGTGTCATTAGCCACTTTTTCAGGGGATAGTCCTCGTCTCCAAGTAGCCATCCGGAAAGTTGTGCTGGCGGATTGAAGAGCTGAGGCACAGTAGATGCTACAGGAAGAACGAGTCATGGCAACTGCCAGGGAACTTGGCGCACACATGCATAATGTTCTTCCTGTGGTTACACACCAGCTGGACGTTAAGGGAGTGGAAGCCCTTGTGGTTCACAAATACAGCTGGGTTGTGATGGGGTGCCCTAATAGCCACATGTGTGCAGTCTACGATGCACTGCACCCTTGGGAAGTCTGCCATATTTGCAAAACCAACCGCAGGAGAAGCTTAGTGCTCCTGTTGTTGGTGCTGCTCTTGTGCCCGGTTCTGCTGCCGCGGCTGCTCTTCCTCTGATTCTGAGGACCAGGATGACAGGATATAAATGGTTTCCATCCCGCTGGTAAATATCTCAGTTGAGGAAGAGAGGTTATAAGCGCTCAGTCAATGTGGCCAAAGGGTCTTCCAAGGAGGTCACAGTGCATATGGATCTCAGCTTAAATGCTCACAAGCTCAATAGACCTGCAAAATGTGTTCCAAAACCTCAAAGCACAAAGTTCTGTCATCTGAAAGTCAGCCATGTTGCACCTCCGCTTTTATGCCGCAGGAGCAGCTGTCAACAATTCAGATCCTTGCTGAACCCGGCACAATCAGCTGGCGTGTTTGTCGCACGACGGGCAACATGCTGAAAATTTCTTAAAATGTGAAGAGCCAGTTAAAAAGGGATTATGTGGGCAGTTAACAAGCTGTAAACTGCCTTAAGTGTCTCTCCCGCTGTTTGGTGTCGGGTCTGATCGGGACTCGCAGAGCCGACACTTTGCAAAGTTGCGTGGAGGCGGGATGGCGGCGTGTTAGCAACCTGCCATCAATCATTTGGATTTTTACTCCTGACCCGCCTCCAAACCCACCCTCTGAGCGCCGGCAAAATCGTGGCCAAAGACTTTGCTGTGTTCAGTGCAAGCAGCATTTCTGAAGGTCACGGAGTGAACTGAATTGGCTGGGCAGTGACATCTATGATTACAAAAGTGAGTGGTTATACATGGACCTCCTTTGTTAATGTCAGTCTAGATAGATGCTTCAAATCAAGCCTCAAAAGCAGAAAGTCATTTTTAAAAGATAAACCAGAAGACAACTAAAGCATAGTTCAGGATCTTTATTGTATGTAAAAGTAATTGAGCAAAGCTTGCTTTTTTAATTTTGTTGAAACGGAGTAATTTAATTAAATTCAGCTCTGGGTTTGACTAAATATGTACAATTTATGAATAAGTATTTACAAGCTGTGCTAAATGTTTCTGTGGCTAGGTCTGGGCCTTGGTATAAATACTGGACCTGTTTTGCATCAATAAATGGGACATTGTACTTAGAACCTACCAAACACTTTATATTGTGTTAAGCATCCTACTGTTTCTAGCATAAATAAAAACAGAAAATGATGTAAATACTCAGCAGGTCACCAGCATCTGTGGAGAGAGAAACAGAGTTAACGTTTCAGGTCTTTTTATATTGTGGGCGTCACTGGCATTTATTGTCCATCATGACCTTTCTGTGGTAGGGTGGAAGGCAGGAGTGATTAAATGACAAAAGGGATGTCTTCCAGCCTATCACAGACCTTCCCTTTTGTTCTTTCTTCCTCTCCCCCCTTTCCCTGCCTCTGCACTTGCTTAAAATCTGTTACATCTCTAACATTTTCCAGTTCTGATGAAAGGTCACCGACCTGAAACGTTAACTCTGTTTCTCTCTCCACAGATGCTGCCTGACCTGCTGAGTATTTCCAGCATTTTCTGTTTTTATTTTAGATTTCCAGCATCAGCAGTATTTTGCTTTTGTGCTACTGTTTCTAGCTACTTGTTTCATTAAAACTTAATTTTTGAAAACTTTTATTTCACGATGGATTCTTGTATTCACTGTATTATTGTTATATTCTTTAAAGTCTGCTGTTGAAGATTGGCCTGGAGTTTCCGCTAGGATGCGCTAGTTTTTTCAGCGCAGTTCGCCCCAAATCAGCCTAAACCAGCGCAAAAGGTTGAAGAATATCAAATGCAAATTACATCTAGCGCAAATCAAGTTTCCGTGATCTTTTGCGCTAGTTTAAAAAACATTGTGCTAGAAGCCGGCCACGCCCCCAGATCTAATTAATCACCATGGCGAGTTTCCGCTAATGCACCCGTTTGCGAGCCTTTGAGGAGGCTCTTAAATTAAGCTTTTTTTAGGTGCATAGACACTAGATTAGACACCTTTGAAAAGCTTGTAAATATTAAACATTTTTAATTTACTAGTAAATGGTTCTGTATAGTTTTTTTAAGTCATCTTCAGTTATTTAAAATCAGGTTACTCACAGGTGGTGGACTAGAGACTGTGATTAAAAATGCTTATTTTTTGTGATAAACCCATTTTCAGCTGTATTAATCAAACTGCACCAGGTTATCGTTCTTAAATACATCAAGGAATAATTTTTAATGCAAAAAAAACTTTCTAAAACGCTGCCCAATTGTGCTGATTCATGGGAGATTTTACATTTGGCGATATGCAAATGATGAGTGGAAACTTGAGCAAAAAATCGAGTGCAATTTGCGCGCAGATTGCTGATTGCGCCCAAAGTGGAAACTCTACCCCGCAGTACTCTGTTGTTTGGGCCTAAGCAAAGCTTATTTTTTTAGGTAAACGGGTCTTTTTCCGAGTGGCAGGCAGTGACTAGTGGGGTACCGCAGGGATTGGTCCTTGGACCCCAGCTATTCACAATATATATTAATGATCTAGACGAGGGAACTAGATGTAACATCTCCAAGTTTGCAGACGACACAAAGCTGGGTGGGCATGTGTGCTGTGAGGAGGACGCCGAGAAACTCCAGTATGATTTGGACAGGTTGGGTGATTGGGCAGAAGCATGGCAGATGCAATATAACGTGGATAAATGCGAGGTTATCCACTTTGGTGTCAAAAACAGGAAGGCAGATTATTATCTGAATGGCAATAGATTGGGAAAAGGGGAAGTGCAACGAGACCTGGGTGTCCTTGTGCACCAGTCGCTAAAGGTAAGCATGCAGGTGCAGCAGGCGGTTAAGAATGCAAATGGTATGTTGGCCTTCGTAGCGAGAGGGTTTGAGTACAGGAACAAGGATGTCTTGCTGCAGTTGTACAGGGCCTTGGTGAGACCACATCTTGAGTATTGTGTGCAGCTTTGGTCGCCTTATCTGAAGAAGGATGTTCTTGCCATGGAGGGAATGCAGCGAAGATTCACCAGGCTGATACCTGGGATGGCAGGAATGACGTATGAGGAGAGATTGGGTCGATTGGGCTTATACTTGCTGGAGTTTAGAAGAATGAGAGGGGATCTCATTGAAACTTATAAAATTCTGACAGGAATGGACAGACTAGATGCAGGAAGGATGTTCCCGATGGTCGGGGAGTCCAGAACCAGAGGTCACAGTCTAAGGGGTAAGCCATTTAGGACAGAGATGAGGAGGAATTTCTTCACCCAGAGAGTGGTGAACCTGTGGAATTCTCTACCACAGAAGGCAGTAGAGGCCAATTCATTAAGTATATTCAAGAAGGAGTTGGATATATTTCTTAAGGCAAAAAGGTTCAAGGGATATGGGGAGAAAGCAGGGACAGGGTACTGAATTTGGATGATCAGCCATGATCTCATTGAATGGCGGAGCAGGCTCAAGGGGCCGAATGGCCTACTCCTGCTCCTATCTTCTATGTTTCTATGTTAGGTAGATATTTTAAACTGTTTTATTGCTTAGAAATTACTATTGGTGATGTTAGCAATAAATAAATAGTTATTTTTTTTATTCGTTTATGGGATGTAGCTGGTAAGACAAGCATTTATTGCCCATCCCTAATTGCCTTTGAGAAGGTGGTGGTGAGCTGCCGCCTTGAACTGCTGCAGTCCGTGTGGTGAAGGTACTCCCACAGTGCTGTTAGGTAGGGAGTTCCAGGATTTTCACCCAGCGACGATGAAGGATCGGCGATATACTTCCAAGTCAGGATGGTGTGTGACTTGGAGGAGAACTTGGAGGTGGTGATGTTCCCATGCACCTGCTGCCCTTGTCTTCCTAGGTGGAAGAGGTCGCAGGTTTGGGAGGTGCTGCCGAAGAAGCCTTGGCGAGTTGCTGCAGTGCATCTTATAGATGGTACACACTGCAGCCATGGTATGCCGGTGGTGGAGGTAGTGAATGTTTAAGGTGGTGGACGGTTGCTTTGTCCTGGATGGTGTCGAGCTTCTTGAGTGTTGTTGGAGCTGCACTCATCCAGGCAAGTGGAGAGCATTCCATCACACTCTTTATTTGTGCCTTGTAGATGGTGGAAAGGCTTTGGGGAGTCAGGAGGTGAGACACTTGCTGCAGAATACCTAGCCTCTGACCTGATCTTGTGGCCACGGTATTTATGTGGCTGGTCCAGTTAAGTTTCTGGTCAATGGTGACCCCCAGGATGTTGATAGTGGGGGATTTGGTGATGGTAATGCTGTTGAATGTCAAGGGGCGGTGGTTAGACTCTCACTTGTTGGAGATAGTCATTGCCTGGCACTTCTGTGGTGCAAATATTGCCTGTCACTTATCAGCCCAAGCCTGAATGTTGACCAGTTCTTGTTGCATGCGGGCATGGACTGCTTCATTATCTGAGGAGTTGTGATTGGCGCTGAACACTGCAGTCATCAGCGAACATCCCCATTTCAGCCCTTATGTTGGAGGGAAGGTAATTGATGAAGCAGCTGAAGATGGTTGGGCCTAGGACACTGCCCTGAGGAACTCCTGCAGCGATGTCCTGGGGCTGTGATGTTTGACCTCCAACCACCACAACCATCTTGCTTTGTGCTAGGTATGACTCCAGCCAGTGAAGAGTTTTCCCTCCGATTCCCATTGACTTCAGTTTTACTAGGGCTCCTTGATGCCACACTCGGTCAAATGCTGCCTTAATGTCAAGGGCAGTCACTCTCACCTCACTTCTGGAATTCGGCTCCTTTGTCCAAATTTGGACCAAGGCTGTAATGAGGTCAGGAGCCGAGTGGTCAGTCAGCAGGTTTTTTGTGATTAAGTGCCGCTTGATAGCACTGTTGATGACACCTTCCATCACTTTGCTGATGATTGAGAGTAGACTGATTGAGCAAGTTTTCCATTTCTGCACCAATGTAATTTACTATCATATTAATATGATATTCTTGTGTCTACTAGTAATGCAGGCATTAATCCCTTTACTTAGTATGGGTTAATGTCACCACTAAAATAGGAGACAAAGGGATTTGCACAAGCATGTAATTCCCCCACCCCCCCCACCCCTACAGAATATAGAAAGTCAAATAGCACTTAGCCTCTGAAATGCATTCACATGGATGCCTAGGGACCAAATATTTAAGCTGTTTGGTAAGGTACAATAATTGATCCCACCTACTAGTTCAAAAATAAAAAGGCTTTCCTCGCATATCCAGCAATAGTTCAGGAGCAAACTGTAACTCTCAGTTCTCAAAAGTTTGATTGCTGCCAAATAACTAGCTGGAAAATGGTCAGATTTGATTTTATCCTAATCATCCCAAGTCCTTTATTAATTAAATAGCCTGGCTCACGTATGAAGAATGACCACTTGTGCAAGATACTAGAAGGCTGTCAGAACTTGTTACCCAGCACAAGATACCAACTTAAAATAAGGGGAGATGATGATGGGGGATAAAAAGGCAGTTGGGTTCAGATGCGCATAAGTTTCCCATGGAATTTGGAATGTTCCAAGGTGAAAATGGTAACAATAGGTGCCAGATATGATTGCTCGTCCTGAGTCCAGATAGAATGGATCCTCCATCACCCTGCCTTTGCCCATACTTAAAACTTCCTTCTGTCTACATACTGGTAGTGTGGGCTTTAGATTGGAAATTGTGCGTGCATTGTTTGCAGTTATACCCTTGTTAAAATAAAGTCCTCGTATCTCTGCAGGTAAACTTCAAATTGAAGAAATAGAATTGAAATTCAATTGGACTGATCCTAAACATGAGAAGTAATGGTACCAAGATAACAAGCATTACACTTTTGGGACATTTAGGAGGAAAGTGTTGGTTGGAACTTCACTTTGAGCAGAAAGGACACCCTTCGATTGAAAACTGCCCAAGTCCTTTATTAATTAAAACTGTTTCATTTTTTTCAGATTAGCGGAAAGGAGATTCCACACAATCCCAAAATCCCCGTGTGGCTTCAGTTGTATGCAGTGCTGCATTTTATCTTCATTCTGGGTGTTTACATGAACATACTTACCAATAAGTCCGTAAGTATTCGTGCTTTAATGTAACACTGTTCTTTGTTCACTTTCAGGAACACAAAGCTCTAGATCAGTTCATGATTAGGATCAATGGAACCCAAAAAAATAGTTGTACCGACCAATGTTTGGAAATAGATCTGAAAATGGTTGTCGAGCTGACTTTCAAAGATTAAGGGGCTGAAATTCCTGGCATTTGCTCTCTGAGAATGCCTATTCCCTGAACACTAAGGTCAGGAGAAATCAGATGAAGACCTGTGATCCTGGGTGTCTGTCCTCTTTATGTAGTCCTAGGATTTCTGGCGCTTTTTGAAATAGATGGATCTGGGCCTGTGCCTCCAATAGGTGCAGGTCCAGCATTGACAGATCAATGGAAAGTTCCCAACCCTCCCACCTTTGTATCCTGTTATAACATTCATGAGGTGCCTCAAGAAGCTGATGGTGGGATCCTCCTCAGGCTGGATGATGTGAGGAGCCCCGACAGCAAGCAGATACAGGCCCAACAGGCTTTTATTTTTCCTGCAGGTTGATTTTTTTTTTCCAAAACAGCAGCCAGAGGCGCTGAGGCCAACTAGCAGGCCCACTTCTCTTTCTGGCTATATTTCTCAACACAGGGTTCTGCGTTGGGGTACAGTACTGCGCTGGGGGTGTATCTGGGCTATGTAAAGGTCAAGCCCGTGTTAATGGCCTGGTAGCTCAGCCTGGACAGGCACAGGGCAATTTTTGGCATGTTGCATCTCTCCAGCACCAGAGTAGGGGCAGGAAAATCAGCACCAACCATTACTTAAAAGCCGGTCTGGCTGACTGTCAGACTTACTTTTAACATTATCATTCATCTTTATTATGAGACACATATAGTTTTCATTTATAAAATGTGAGGAACCCAGATAACTGACAGACAGGAATAATGAATTACCAGAAAACCACTGATGAATCAGCCAAGATAAATAAAAGCTGTGTAAACATCAAAATGGGTACCTAGCAGGTATCATCAGGGTCTCAATAAAGCTAAGAGGAGGTTATCAACATGCCTACTAAATTAGCCACTACAATGACAAGATGCTTATTTTAACACACCATGGAATGTTGCCATAGTGCTGACCATTGAAGAGCTCCGCTAATTATAATGTGCTGGTTTTATGGCTGCTAATTTTCCCTTTTAATATTGAAAATTCCCAACCGTGGAACTTGCATCATGCTTTGATAATTGAATGCATCAGTATTGTAGTTTTTTCAGTGAAAAGATGTGCAAGTATAATAAAATTATCATTTTTTCTTCATGGGAAGGATTTTGGGATTGAGTTATGTTTAAGGGTTGTGTTTAAAAAGCATACTATCTTGCGCAAGTTAAGAAAGGCCACAGGTTGCAAGCATTGAACGTGTGTATTGAAGCCAGACTGGCTGTTTTGTGGAATTCACAACTACAGGGCCGACTGTCTCATTCCAGTCGCATTAGTTATGATGACCCCCATTCATCAGCAAGAGATGTCAGGGTAGAAATTAGCCTTGGGCGGTAGTGAAAAACGGGTGTTATCGCATCAGCCGCCTGTTGTACTCCCCGTCCGATATTCATTCCATTGAAGTTAATAGAACTGAATGTAGTGGCGCTTCTTAGTTTCCAAACAGGCAGCCACTGAGCTGTGGGGTTTTTAACAACGAGTAGACGCGTGTCGAAATAAAACGTTCCCAAACGTAGCTTTGTCTTTTAAACTGTTTACTATAACACTTAACAAACGGAATTACAAAGCAAACACGTATAAACGAACACGGTCAAAAAACTGTACTGCTCCAAACCTCACAGCTTCTGCCTCCTTCAACCACGTGCAGTTTAAACTGTAAAATGGCTGCACCCATGTGTGGCTTAGGGACTGTTCCATTGTGGCAAGAATGAAGGGGGTGTCTCGGACTATACTACTGGAGCAAGAACATAGGGGGTTTCTTAATACAATAAGTCGGTCAGGTAAATTAACTGTATTATGCCATTTAACCACTATTTTAAAGTATTTTCTTAAGCTTTTATGGCTCTTACATTCCGGCCCCTAATTGACTAGGCACATGAAGCATATCAATTACTCAAACATTAAGAGTCATAAACTAATGAGTTCAACATATTTACAATATAAGTGTCCACTTTTTTCGTTCGGGAACCTTTCACGCTGCTTCTTGTAGCAGGCAGAGCTTTGTGATCGGTCTTTCCAGGGTACTGGTCTTGGTTTGCAAACAAACGCGACGAACGACGCCTCTGGAGTCTGGCATGGTCTTAATTATTTTTCCCATCAACCAAGAATTTCTAGGGGCTGAATCATCCACAATTAAGACAATGTCTCCGACAATGAAGTTCCTCTTTATTTTGGACCATTTTTGATGCTCCTGTAGCAGAGGTAAGTATTCTCTTGTCCATCTGGTCCAGAAAAGGTCTGACATATACTGAACTTGCCTCCACTTCCGACGGGCATACAGATCTTCCTTTTTGAAGACTCCCGGGGGCATGGCTGGCTGTGTTTTCAACAACAACAGGTGGTTCGGAGTCAGGGCTTCGAGGTCATTGGGATCATCTGATGTCTTAGTTATCGGTCGGTCATTAATGATGGCTTCGACCTCGCACAGAACGGTTTGGAGTCCCTCGTCGTCAAGCGCTTGCTGCTTCAGTACAGAACTGAGTAGTTTTCTTACGGTGCGTATCTGTCTTTCCCAGACACCTCCGTGGTGGGATGCAGCCGGAGGATTGAAGATCCACTTAATTCCTGTTTGCATCATGGCTTCCTGTATTTTAAGCTGATTCCAACCTTCAATAGCTTCCCGTAGTTCTCTCTCCGCTCCGACGAAATTAGTGCCATTATCAGAACGCATAATGGACACCTGTCCTCTTCTACAGACAAAGCGCCGCAAGGCGTTAATACAGGAATCAGTGTCAAGCGTGTGTGCCACCTCAATATGAACAGCTCTGATGGTCAAACAAGTGAAAAGCACACCATATCTCTTGACAAGGCTCCGTCCTCGCTTTACCTCGAAAGGCCCGAAATAGTCCACCCCTACGTTTGTAAATGGGGGCTTGTCTGGTAACAAGCGGTCTTCAGGCAGGTCTGCCATTTTCTGCTCCCCAGCTCTAGCGTGTAACCGTCTGCAAACAATGCATTCAGAGAGTATTTTTCTTATTACGGAATTAGCTCCTGGAATCCAGTATCTTTGTCTTAGCTTCGCAAGCACATGATTCCTCCCACTGTGTCCAATACTCTGGTGTATATGCTGAAGAATGAGGGTAGCAACCCGGAGGTCCTTAGAAAGGATAGCAGGATGCTTGGCCTCCTCTGGCATAGCAGATTTGTTTAGTCTCCCTCCCACCCTCAGTACTCCATCTTGCAGTGTAGGGTCCAGCTTGTAGATATGACTACCTTTCTTGATTGGAGTATTTCGCTGTAGAGCTTCGATTTCTTCTGGGTATCTTTGTCTTTGACTGAAGCGAACTATCTCCTTCTCAGCCTGGGCCAAATCCTCCACGGTCAATGAATTCTTGCCCAATGTGGTCTTGTGATGATGCGTATACTGCTGTAGAAGCATTCTCTGCTTATCAGGGTTACTTTCAGACTGACTGATAGTGGCTCGGTACTCTTTTCTCTTACCGCTCAGGTGTAGCAGCAACTCTTTCAACCTTAGAAACCATGCAACTGCTTTCCTCAACTGGCGCCATCCTGAGAAATGGTTAACAAGCTTGTTCACTGTGTCAAAGTTCTCTTTCGTAGTTATGAGATTTACTGTGACTGATCTCTTGACTTCGACGTCGTCTTCAGCAATCTGACTTGGCATATCTGGTCTTTCTGGCCATGATCTCTCTGTTTCCAGCAGATAACTTGGGCCTTGTATCCAAGTTTCACTCCTCATGAAGTTTTCAGCCTTCAATCCTCGTGAGGCTTGATCTGCTGGGTTTAATGAGGTGTTTACGTACCTCCATTGAGATGGTTGTGTAGCTTCTCTAATGGATGAGATTCTGTTTGCTACGAAGGTCTTGAAGCGTATCTTCTCATTCTCTATATACTTCAGCACCGTCGTGCTATCCGTCCAGAAGACAGATTCTTCTAATGGGAGCTGTAACTCTTTCCGCATCACCTGGTCAACTTTAACTGCAACAACCGCTGCCGTCAATTCCAGTCTCGGGATGGTGACCTGCTTCAGCGGAGCCACCCTGGATTTCCCCATGAGGAAGGCACAATGTTTCTGGCCCTGTTGATTTGTCAGCAAGAGGTAAGTAGCCGTGCCATAGCCGTCCTCACTGGCGTCCGAGAAATGATGTAGTTGAGCCGTCTTTGTAACTCCAAAACTCGCAGGCTTGATGCATCTACTGACATTGAAGCTAGAAAGTTGTTGCAAATCTGTCAACCATCTGTGCCATCTCTGAGCTTGACCTTCTGGGGTATCTTCATCCCATCCTCTCTTGTCTCTACACAGCTCTTGTAGCATCAGCTTCACCGGCAGAATGAGTGGTGCCAGGAATCCAAGAGGGTCGTAGATGGAACTGACCACGGAGAGAATCCCTCGTCTTGTGGATGGTCTTTCGTTCACCATTATCCTGAAGTTGAACGTGTCTGACTCGATGCACCATTGTACACCAAGAGCTCTCTCGATAGGAAGGACATCGTGGCTCAGGTCCAGATCTTTGACTTCAGTGGCTCTTTCCTTTTCTGGGATAGAAGCTAGAACTGCTCTGCTGTTGCTTATCCACTTAGTCAGATGGAATCCTCCATTCGAACACAGAGTTCTAAGGTCTCTTGACAGTGCGATGGCATCGTCTTCTGTTGACACGGACTTCAGACAGTCGTCGACATAAAAGTTTCTGAAGATTGTCTCCACGGCCTCTGATGGTGCTTTGCCTTTGCCATCTTCTGCAGTTTTTCTGAGAGCGTAGCTTGCACAGCTGGGAGATGATGTGGCTCCGAACAAGTGTACGGCCATTCTACATTCCACCATCGCTTGACTAACGTCGCCATCTGGCCACCAAAGGAAGCGCAGAAGATCAGCATCTTCGTCAGGGATTCTAACTTGGTAGAACATTGATTCTATGTCTGCCATCATGGCAACGAGCTCTTGTCTAAACCTAGTCAAGACGCCAATGAGGGTATTAGTAAGATCAGGACCTTGAAGCAGCTGGTCAGTCAGTGAAGTTCCTCTGAATGAGGCGGCGCAGTCAAACACTACACGGATCTTTTTCTTCTTTGGGTGATACACCCCGTGATGAGGAATGTACCAGACCCTTCCATCGTCTCTGTTCAACTGTTCCTCGGGCACCTCTACAGCATAGCCTTTCGCTATGATGTTTCTCATGAAGTCTTTGTAGTCTTCGTGAAAGTCGGGGTTCTTGTTCAGCTTTCTCTTTAGACTGATGGCGCGTTGCTCTGCTATGCAGCGATTGTTCGGCATCTTCGCGGTCTGTCTTCTCAGTGGCAAACCAATGTGATAGTGACCATCAATGAACTGTGTAGACCTTGTCATCAAATCCATGAACTGATGGTCTTCTTGTGACATCTCTGTCTTTTCCTCACAGCTGCGTTCTGAGAAGTCTGCGTTGAACTGCTGTATCAACAGCTCTTCAATGCTTGCAATAGAGATGCGATTAACTGTGACGTTTTGTCGTTCCTCCTTGTTCGACTTGTGGCCATCATCTCTCCTTACCGGTCCATTGACTACCCATCCAAGGGCTGTCCTGACGGCGTAGGGTCCGTCATCCTTGCTGTTTATCACCTGCCATGGCTCCATAGTTTTGTAGGCATTGGTTCCAATTAATAGGCCAATTTCTGCTTCAATGTATGGGAGACGCACCTTTTCTAGGTAAGGCCATCTATCCACATCCTTCTGCAGGGCTAGGTTCCCTATTCTAACAGGAATCTCCCTCTGTGTGAAAACGTTAGGCAGGTCTATGAAGTCCTTCTCTTCAAGTCCACACACTTCTAGGTCTGACAGGATATAACTTTGCATTGACTTCTCATGACCCATGGTGCGTAATAGGATTTCTGTTCTTCTGCCTCTAACGTTCAGCTGTCGCATGAGTGATTCTGTGCAGAACGTTGCTGAGCTACCTGGATCCATGAAGGTGTAAGTCTCCACAAGCTTCTCGCTCCTCTTAGACTTGATCTTTACTGGTACGATGGCAAGAATACAGTCACTGTCACCGGCCCCAATGAGTCCACAAGTCTCTGGTTCTAGCGACACCAGAGCACTTGAAACAACCTTCTCGTCGGTATTGTTTTCTTCACTCTTCTTAGAGACTTGTTCTTCTTTATGGATATGCAGCAGACTGGGATGTTTCCGAGTGCACTCTCTGCATGTTGTTCTTTGCTTACAGTTTCTACTCAGGTGCCCCTGAGAGAGACATCCAAAGCATAGGCCGTTGCACTTCAGGAATTCGATTCTGTCCTTATGTGGCTGTGCTTTGATGTCGCTGCAGAAATCCAATGTATGATTCTTCTGGCAGAATAAGCATGGCTTCTGAAAGGCATTAGCAGACGTCACTGTGCTGCTCTTTTTGGGAGATGAGTTCTGGGGCCTTTCTTCCTCGGCCTGGGTGACGATAGTTGCAAAGCTGCTTCCCCTGGAACCACCTTTCCTGAGAGTCTTTGATTCAATGGGCTTGGCTTTCACTCTTCCATCGGTGGTCGGGCTGACGTCTTGGATGTTTCCAAACAATGGGTCTCTAGCAATTTTAGCCTGTTTGTCTATGAAGTTCACTAAGTCTGCAAACCTGGCTCTACCTTTCCGTCTCTCCATTATCTCAAAGGCTGTTCTTCTCCATTGTTCTCTCATCCTGTAAGGAAGCTTAGAGATGATGATTCTCATAGTCGTAGGATTGTCCATCTCTTCCATGAATTCAACATCCTCCATGGTGTTGCGACATCCTATGAGGAAAAGAACATATGCGTTCAATGCCTCTCCGTCCTCCGATCTGATCTGTGGCCACTTGGTAGCCTTTTCGATATATGCAGTGGCTATCTTCAGCTCGCTACCATAGTGCTCCTGCAGCAACTTCCTGGCTTCTATGTATCCCCGGTCCGGTCTCATGTGTTCACAGCTTCTGACCAGGTCTTGTGGCTTACCACTGGTGTACTGTCCCAGGTAGTACAACTTATCACTGCTGCTCTCTGTTTTGGAGTCAATGGCTTGTTCAAAGGATCTGATGAAGGGCTTATACTTGAGTGGGTCGCCTTGGAACACTGGTATGTCTCTTTGAGGGAGTCGAAACAGATTCTGTTGTTTTACAAGCATCTCTGTAATTTCGTTCTGACGTTGCATCACTCGGTATAGGCTTCTCCCTGTGTCTTCAGGCCTCTGGTGGTCATCAGCAGGGTCTAGTCTAGACCGTCTGATGTCTGGGGTAGCATCACGTGCTCCTGTTAGTGGAGAGGCCACTCTTCCACGCTGTAATGCCAGGGGGTTGCCTTCGGGCTCTGTTGTAACTCTTGAAGGTGCCCTGGATCCAACTCTATGTGACGACGTTGACTGGCAGTGGCTCCCGCCGTCCCGTGAGCCTTCATAATCTTTGTACGCACTCAACCTGGCGTCTGAGACCTCGATAACTGTTTTTATCTCCAGCTGTTCTTTCTTTGCCTGCACCTGGGCCCGTTGGACCTGCAGTTGGGCCTCTTCCCGTTCAAGAGCTTGCTTCTCCGCTAAAGATGCTGCGCGCGCCATCAACGCCGCCCGTTCGGCCTCCGCTCTCATGCGTCGCGACGAGCTTGTGGTAGAAGCGACTGACCTGCGTCCAGAAACAGAGCTACCTTCTTTTCGATTTTTGCTCGGTCTGGCGGAAGTCTCTGAAATGCTATCGTCTGGTCCGACTTCATCGTCAACTTTATCTTTCTCTGCTGTATCAGCGTCTTGACGAATCTTTAACATCCACTGTTCCATGGCCTTGATATAGTCCTCAATGCTGGTTGATTTAAGATCAAACCAGTTGTGCTGATCAGCGTTTCCCTCTTCTTCAGGCAGAAGTGCTAATACATCTTCATTGAGTACATTAAATTCTTCATGCAGCTTGGAGAAATCGTAATACATCATGTCTTCAGCTTTCTTAATATTAGCATTATCTTCCATGAGACGATCGATTATCTTCATTTTTCCAGTTATCTGAGCTAATTTAGCCTTCCTTGCACCTATGCTTCTATGTAACTTCTCTTCCATTGCCTTTGGTGTGAGCTTTATTTCCCTCTTTTGGCCAGCAATCTTTCTGGCTGATGGAAGCTCCTGGCTCCGTAAGGCCTCGGCCATTTTACCCGCAGCTCTTATTTAGCTTCTCAATAGAATGAACAAAGCAAGTAGCAGTCACTGTACCTTCGCTTTCTTATATTGTCGTCTGGCTCCGTGACCATTCGGGTATACGTTCGCCAACGATTCCGTCCCTTCCTTCTTAGGGAGCTAGTTTTTGACTAATGTAGTGGCGCTTCTTAGTTTCCAAACAGGCAGCCACTGAGCTGTGGGGTTTTTAACAACGAGTAGACGCGTGTCGAAATAAAACGTTCCCAAACGTAGCTTTGTCTTTTAAACTGTTTACTATAACACTTAACAAACGGAATTACAAAGCAAACACGTATAAACGAACACGGTCAAAAAACTGTACTGCTCCAAACCTCACAGCTTCTGCCTCCTTCAACCACGTGCAGTTTAAACTGTAAAATAGCTGCACCCATGTGTGGCTTAGGGACTGTTCCATTGTGGCAAGAATGAAGGGGGTGTCTCGGACTATACTACTGGAGCAAGAACATAGGGGGTTTCTTAATACAATAAGTCGGTCAGGTAAATTAACTGTATTATGCCATTTAACCACTATTTTAAAGTATTTTCTTAAGCTTTTATGGCTCTTACACTGAATATTGGGCGCGGCGAGTAAGGGGTGGCTGATACGATGCCATCTGTTTTACGTTACCGTCCAGGACGAATTCGTACCCTATCCTTTCTACCTGTCATCCCAAGGCAGGAGCAGAGGAAACCGGTTTTATTGACAAGTCCCTTGGCTCGGACACAAAGGGACACATTGACAGTCAGGTTTTGAGTAGAGGACTGTCAGACACGACTCTTGGCCTGGAGCTGGAAGCTATAAAATGCTGGAGGGCAGTTTTTGTAGTTAGAAATAATCTGAAAGAAAGGTAATGTAAAAAAGAAGTAAGGCGGCCCACAAAAGGGACAGTGTGTGTGTGGTTTATTTTTTAACACGTTTTCAAGAAGAGAATTGAAATTGAGCTAAGCAAGTGGAATTTGCTTTGACTGTTGCTCTGTGATATCCGGCCTTGCCTCGACCAAATGTTTAAGTCTTCCTACAGGAAGATTGGAGAAATGCATTTGCTGGCACGATATGCAGTTTGTATCAAAAGGGGGGTTCCTGTTGTTACATTTTGGCGTTATGCCATTGTATAATTAGTTATTGGGCAGGACGGGCACACACTTCAACATAAGATGCTCAGTGTTATGGGAGTGACTGGCAAAGCTGTACCTGAGAAATTATCTAAGGCAGTCCTGAAACTTGTAACAAATTACTTTTACTTTAGTTATTCTAATTCACTTAAGTTTCTTTTCTCTAATTATCGCTTTGGTGTTCCCAACATTGTATTAGTTACCATTCAGTTCACTAATATATTTAAAATGGGTCACCCAACTAGTACAGCAGCCCCTGCCAACACGTAGCTGAGTTTACCTTTTTATTTCCTGCTATAGAAGTGAAACTCTGTTAATACATTGGGGGGAATTTTCAACTCCCCACGAGGGGCGGAAGAGGGTTGGAGCGGGTGGGTTAAATCAGCAAATATACAAACCCGACCGAAACTCGCCATGATCGCGCCTACTTTCATTTTAACGGCAGCGGGTATGGGAGGGTCTGAGGAACCCGCTCTGGAGAAGCGGGTCTGTAATTATAATATGTTAATGAGGTTCCATTCCTGAGATTTTGGCAGTCATTTGAATTTAACGCTGGCCAGCCGGGTTTCCCTGGGCTTGGTACACCCGACAGCTAAAGGAGGCGGAGGCAGCCGGATCCAACCGGTAAGCGCTTCGTATAGCACTGCTTTAGGGCTACGAGGAGCAGGAGTGCTTCCCCTGGCCCTTCAAGCAGATCTTCTGCCGCGATTGTCCAATCCCCGGTCTCCCCTCCTTCTCGATTGCTGATCCGACTCTTATCACCATCCCCCCCACCCTACCAACTTGTGCCTTCTACCACTTGCTTTCCCGCCCAGATACTAGCCAGTGTGTCAATCTGGCTGGCTGTTTGGCAGGAGACGGAATTAATAAATGATAGAGGTCCTGCTGTTAAATTTATTCGTACCTCTGCGTTCCCAGCATTTACAGATTAACCTCTCCACAAACACGCCCCCACCTCTCTGTAAATAATGGGGCCATTGTATCTTTGGGAAGACTTTTGAGTGTCAGCTTTGTTCAGTGGTAGTCCTCGCACCACTGAATCAGAGAAGCTCAAGATCCATTCCAGGACTTGATCAAATAATCTAGGCTGACAATTCAGTACAGTGCTGAAGCAGTGCTGCATTGTCAGTGGTGCCATCTTCCAGATGGAACTTTAAACCAATGCACTGTATGTCTGTTTAGGTGGATGTAAAACATGCTTTTCAAAGAAAATTAGGGAGTTCTCGGCCAACATCACAAACAATCAGATTAGTTGCTCTTATTTGTTTTTGTGGGACTTTGCTCTGCGCAATATGGTTGTTGTGTTTGTCTGCATAATATCAGAGTCATTTATTGGTTGTGAAGTGCTTTGGAATGCTCTGAGGATGTGATAACATGCAATATAAATGCAAGTCCTTTCTTTTCTTTTCCTTTGATCAGCAGGTTCCCGCTACTACACTGCCACATTAGGATATTTTATTTAACTTCTTCACGGCTCATTGTGATGGAAATGAATTGAAATGATTCTACTTACCCATAGAAAACAAAGTAAAATCAAAATGTAACATTAGTTTGCATATTCAATGTGCAGGATTGTAGAATGAAATAACATTAATATTTAGTTTAAAAGTTCTAAATGGATGTCATACTGTCATGGCCTGATGATCTACTCCATACTTTATCTGTTAAATTGCCACACAATTTTGTATTAACCTTGTTTCTAAATCTGTTTAAATCCTTTAATCCAATACTCTTAACCTCAGTTGTTCACAGTAAGTTTCCTTTTGCAAATTGATTTTTTTTTGCTTGGTTAAACAGGCTCTATCAGAAATAACAATCCTCTTGGGAATTGGATATGTTATCCTGACGCTGACTTCTGTTGGATTGATGATGGAGAACAGGCAAGAGTTATTCTTTTGCATTACCAAAATATTTGGTTCCTCTTTCTTTTTGTCCTTCTCCCTTGCTTCCCTTAATTCATCATTTTCTTTCTGTTTATCACTTCATTCCTCATTTCCAATATATTGGAGTTGATTTTTGTCTCTGTTGCACTTCAAAAGCAGCTGTGGAGGGGCTGTGGTGTTACACCAAATTAAATTTGGTGGAAATCGGCTCTGCTGGATTTTCACCTATTTTCACCCCTGCACAAGTTCCCAGTTGGATCTGGAGTTGGCGGCACAGCCCTAATCTGAAGTAAGTGGGATCTTCAGTAAAGTAATGCATTGAAGTGTCAGCCTAGATTATGTGCACAAATCTCTAGAGTGTGGCTTGAACCCAGGATCTTCTGACTCAGAGGCAAGAGTGCTAACACTGAGCCAAGGCTAACAACTGAAGAGAAAGAACCATGGAGGGATGCCATACAGGCAGGATGTCCAAGAGTTGCGCCATGCCCTCTAACTGATACCTATGTAATTCATCTACTGACAGGTGTGAAATCACCTCACATTTGCACACTGCCAGTGAAGGCTCCTCTTCCTAAGGGAAACTGCAACAGCAGACCCCCTATGCTGTCATTAACATATGTGAATTCCTGACTAGCCATTATCATGCCTGGTTTAGAAGCACTCTAATTACAGCATGTCATGCATTATGTGATATTGAATGAAAGAAGGCATACCAGGATAATCAAGAGCCAGTATTGCCTGATAGACTGTACCTGTCAGGATGCCACCAACCATTTCTGCAAGCCCTGGTACACCGACCTGGCCAAGATTCTGTGAACCTGTCTTCTCAGAATCTTGCTCAGCAAAAAAGGCAGATGCAGAACTGTGCCATCTTCTGCGAGGCCTGTAAGGACAGCTGCAACTGCAATGAAGCCTAGGGCTCTCAGGTGCAGGGACAGTAATGGTCAGCTGTAACATGAAACTTGGCTGTATCTTCTGATGGAGTGCTGACCCATGGAGATGGCACCATGGAATGACATAGAGTGTTCTCCTTGACTTCAGCTGCCATAAAATGCAGTACTGTGCTGATTTGTCTGGTCTGCAGACTTATCCCTGCTCATGGGTCCTCTTTCTCCTTTTTGTCTGCCAGTTCTTAATTCCCTACCCTTTGATCCTGGACAAAAATAGCTAATGGGTTGAGATGTTTTTTGAGACATTCCATAGGCTTTCTGAATTTTTATTGCTTTAGTGCGACGTACTCCTTTAATTGATTCCATCCCTTTCAAATTTGACTGACACAATTTTCTTCTCCTGTAACTAATACCCTTCATAAACTGTCTGAGTTTACACCTGGTGATGTGAATAATTATGAAAATGACCTCAGACCATAGCAGTAAGTGCAATTACCACTTGACCTTTCAGTTGGCATTTGTATTAGTTCTTAACCATTTAGAAATGACTTAGACCTGTAGTTGAAAGTTGGCCTCACTACATTAGTCTTCCATTGTTTTTCTCAGTCTCGCATGCTTTGCATCTTTTTTCTGTTTCCAATATTAGATCATTTTTACACCTTTATCTTTCTCCATTATGAGTAAAGCTGCATGTTTCTGCTCATTTCTGCAGTTTAGTTTTGTTAATGTTCACCAATCATTAATTGTGTTGCTTCCAATGTCAACAGATCGGGAGCAGCTATTCTGGAGGTCATCCGATGCTGTGTTTTCTTTTTTGTTCCTGAACTGGGTTTCTTGACTGGTCCTTTAAAACTAGCAACTGAAGTAAGTGATTTTTTTCATTTAACTGAGTACAGTAATAGAAAAAAACCTGTTAAAATGTATCTGTGGCAGAATTTGTAAAATGGCTTGTAATAGAGATTATAAAGTTGCATTACTGTCCTTGCATGCTGATGTTATTTCACACAGGTTCCCACTGGTTAGAGTACGGGTTGAGCACCCAAAATCCAGAGTTCCGGAATCCGGAACGATTGGTGACAGGGTCGTCTGGAATCCGTAAAATGTTCCAGAATCCGGACACCCTGTTTCCGCCGCCAGCCGGGCCCAGGCATTTCCGTTCTAGGAATGTGTTTCTGATGTCCGAAGTCCAGAAACGCCTGAGCCCAGGTTGCGATATTTTCGGATTTCAGACATCAGAAACACATTCCGAAGTCCGGAAAAACCCGAAAACCGGCTCGGCCTCGGTCCCGAGGTTGCCGGATTCGGGACGTTCAACCTGTATTATAGTTTTGGATACCCCATTATAGAAAGAGTAAAGCAATGGCAAAGGTGCAGCATAGATTCTCTAGGAGATTACAAAAGATAAAGGGTTGGATTTTTCTCAGTAGTGGGCTTACCACTGAAATTGCACCATAACAGCAGTTCCGCCTGTCAGCTGAGAACTAGCCCAATTTCCTCAGTGTACCCTCAATACATATTCATGGTGGACTCTTGACACTATTAATACCATTGATTGGCAGACTGCCTCTGGGGAGGGGGAAGAAAATCCAGTGCTGCTACAGCTGAATGGGTCAAAGTGGACAATTTTTGCCTCTAAACAATGTGGCTCACTGCAATACTGGAGAATGGTGCTTCTTCAGGCACTGAGCCCACAAAGACTCTTTGGTAGACATCAATGGGGGCGCAAGATGGTCTTAAACAGTGGAAAGGTTGTCAGATTTGTTGTAAATGAGATGTTTCTGCTGCAAATTGACAATGTGGGGAATTATCACATGAAAAACGGTTGGGTTGGAGGCAGGGTGGGGGAGCGGGGAGTGAAAGTTGTAAAAATCTAAAACCCAAGCTCACTTACTAGGAGCCTGCCCCTGCCCGGGCTTGAAACCACCCCGCCCCGCCCTCGCACCCAGCACCTACCTGTTGCTGCGGCATCCTGGTGAGCCAGCATTCCCTGGCCATTTCGTCACACACGTGCTGTGGAGTTAAAGCTACCGCGGTCTATGCCCTTGTTAAGAGAATGTACAGAAGAATTTCATACGAATGCATTAATGTATTTGATACGAATAACGTATGGCACAGTTGCAATTCTGTAGAGACTAAAATGGCAGGTGATCCCAGGGTTTTAATTTATTAAGTGGGAAGTTTTACTTTGGCCACCAACAGTTAAATGAAACAACATGGCTTTAGGATCTAGCGCATGAATGGTTTTGTACCCTTCAAAGGGTTTTGTTTCCAACAGTGATTTCCGTTCTGGGTTAATTTCAGTAGTACTTTATATATAAATTCAGTTTTAAATGGATTAGCTGTCACACCAGTTAGCTTGTTCCATTTGCACTTCAAAACTTCAGGCCATGAGAATAAAATTTAAAAGTTTTACAAAAAACATAAGATTGAGGATCTCCCCTGTGCCGTTCCCACCAGTTCCCCATGGCAGTGGATTTGTGAAATAAGCTTCTGGTTAATGCCATGTTAACATCTTTTTTTTTTTAAATGCACAGGATGAATATCTGATTTGGAATAGGATTAAGGGTCTTAAGTACAAATAGATATAGTGAAATGCTTTGTGGAATATTGAGGCTTTTTGGTATCTAATACCTGGGGTTTGAGGTTTGTTGGGATATATTCTGAAGACCCCAAGTTTTACTCCGATCCAGATTTGAACAAGTTTGTCATGCCAAGGAAGGCAATCAGTCAGGGAACAGTGCATGATGGCACAGCTACAGTGCATCGAATGACCTCCTTCTGTGCTGTATCATTCAATGATTCGATGATATGGACATTCCGGAGTTTCTATTGGAAGGAGAAATGTGGCACAGGTGGACTTGTAGAATAAATGGATCAGGTAGGGTTCAAAATAGTGATTGTATGTAATATGTGGACGAAACAGACAGTAAAATTTCATGTGTAGCATTCCCCATGAAGAGCTTCATGTGTGGGAAGTTCATAAGGGGATTTCAACTGCTCAGATATTTGTGGTCCATGGTTTTTCATCACAGACTCGCCCTTTTAAAGAAGGTGATTGTAGGCCTCCTTCTTGAACTGCTGCAGTCCTTGTGCTGATGGTGCCCCCACAATAGTGTTAGGTGGGTATTGCAACATATTCCTAGCGATGATGAAGGAACGGTAATATATATCCAAGTCTTGATGCTGTGTGACATGGAGAGGAACGTAGAGGTGATTGGCCAGAATTTTCCCATTGCCAAGCGTGTGGGTTTGGGGGCGGATCAGCAGTTAAAAGTGCAGAAATTGACAGCGCGTCAGGAACTTGCCATCATCCTGCCTACTTCCGCATTTAACTCAGGCGCGTTGCGAGGTGCACCACGGTCACGCTTGGGAGAGTCGGGCGACCTCATTGAGGTACTTAACTGCTCATTGAAAGACCCTTAACTGCCTTTTTAACCTCAGGTTTGAACTTTAACTGGTTGCGCACGGGATTCACGCACGTCGTGAAACTCGCCTGTGAAGGAGCCAGAAGCTCGGTGGCAATTGTGTGAGTTCATTAATTGACAGCTGGAAAAACACATAACTACTCACACATTACACCTGCTTCCTTGTCTAACGGAAAGGCTCTTGCTGACACCATTTTGTGCAGAGATTTAGCTGTCAGGAGTTTACAAGTCGTTTCTGCAACCTCGGAAACCATTCTCACCACATTGCTAGACACTAGCAGTACATTGCAGGCTTGTGCCTCTGATCTCCACTTTACCTGCCAGCTATTAGATCAGCATGGGTGCCGCTTCTGCTGTCTCACCTTAGACCTCAGAATCGGACCAAGATGAGCCCCAGCACCAACAACACCAGCCACACCAGCGGCAGCAACCACGACAGCAGCAGCCTTCTGCTCAATGACCTGATGCTCACAGGAGAGAGGGGGTCAGCACAAGGGTGCACCACGCTGGAGGTGCTACCCCCAACACGTTATACAGGCAGAGGATGAGCTTCCTGGACATGACTGAACAGCAGTGCTTCAGGAGACTCAAGCTATCGCGCCAGGTCGTGGCAGACATTTGTAGCTTGCTGGAACAAGACCTGGTGGACATGCCTTACCAGTGGCTGTCATAATCACCACCGCCCTCAACTTCTTCACCTCAGGCTCCTTCCAGGGATCTGCATCAGACATTTGCAGGATCTCGCAGTCTGCCGCCCACTTATGCATCACCCAGGTGACCGATGCCATGTTTGACAAGTCAGCCAATTATGTAAACTTTGCCACTGATAAAGCCAGTGTTACTGAGCGAGCGCTCGGCTCTGGCTGGCTTCCCACAGATGCAGGGAAGTTGTGCAAAGCCACTTCCCAGGTAGCAGGCAGAAATGGACAGTACTGGAGAGTTGTGCAAAGAAATACATTTATGTGTGTCTGAAATATAACTGAAACATAACTAACATTTTGTCAGATACCCATGTGCATATCCTTGTGCATCTAGGATTGTGTCTTTTTTTGTTTCCGTGTGCTTCTACGAGGTGCAACCCCTGTGGCTTCAGCAAAGGTAGAGGCAGGTTGCTCACTTCCCTGCTGCGACTGCTTAGACACTTTTGGTGGATGTCCTCTGGGTTTTGAAGCCTGTGAGCACCCCGCCAAAGACTGCTCCTCCTGCAGCTGTGCAGCGGCAGGCTCAGCCATCAGGATCCAAGGCAACATGTGGGGCTCTGACTGAGGGGGAGGCAACAGGGGAGAAGTGGGGGCATGTTGAGTAGTTCCGTCTCACCATCATCCCTCTCATTGGTCACCTGCACTTCCCTGCTAGCAAGGAGCTGGAGAGCACCTTGCTGCACATCAGTGGGGTGATGAATGCCCAAGTCTAGGCTAATATCCCTCCTCGAGATGAGGTCAATGAGTGTCTACAATCTCTTTCTCGCTTTTTTCCAAACTTAATTTTTGTGGTTTATAGTTTCGAGGGTCTCTGTTGTATAGCAGGGAGTGCTAGTAAACAAGGGCCCTTCAGTATATCATTTAATTGTAGTGTAATTATTGGTATTGATTTGATTTAATTTAATTTGAATTAATTAATGGGTAAGTCACAGCAGCACAACTCAGCCCTGTGGCATGCTCCTCCTGCACTATGTGGGAAATCAGGGACACTCCCTGTGTCCCTGACGACCATGTGTGTGAGAAGTGTATCCAGCTGCAGCCACTGGCAGACCGCATTGCCACGCAGGAGCTGCGAATGGATACATATTGGAGCATTCGTGACGCTGAGGACATCGTGGATAGCACGTTTAGGGAATTGGTCTCACCGCAGGTAAAGGCTGCACAGGCAGGAAGGGAATGGGTGACCGCCAGGCAGAGTAGTAGGCACAGGCAGGTAGTGCAGGGGTCCCCTGTGGCCATCCCCCTCTCAAACAGATATACCGCTTTGGATATTGTTGGGGGAGATGGCTTATCGGGGGAAGGCAGCAGTAGCCAACTTCCTGGCACCATTGGTGGTTCTGCTGCACAGGACGGGAGGAAAAAGAGCGGGAGAGCTATAGTAATAGGGGATTCTATTGTAAGGGGAATAGATAGGCGTTTCTGCGGCCGCAAACGAGACTCCAGGATGGTATGTTGTCTCCCTGGTGCAAGGGTCAAGAATGTCTCGGAGCGGCTGCAGGGTATTCTGGAGGGGGAAGGTGAACAGCCAGCTGTCATGGTGCATATAGGTATCAACGATATAGGTAAAAAATGGGATGAGGTCCTAAAAACTGAATATAGGGAGTTAGGAGGTAAATTTAAAAATAGGACCTCAAAGGTAGTAATCTCAGGATTGATACCAGTGCCACGTGCTAGTCAGAGTAGAAATAGAAGGATATTTCAGATGAATACATGGCTAGGGGAATGGTGTAAAGGGGAGGGATTCAAATTCCTGGGACATTGGAACCGGTTCTGGGGGAGGTGGGACCAGTACAAACTGGACGGTTTGCACCTGGGCAGGACCGGGACCGATATCCTAGGGGGAGTGTTTGCTAGTGCTGTTGGGGAGGGTTTAAACTAAAATGGCAGGGGGTTGGGAAGCTGTGCAGGGAGACAGAGGAAAGGGAAGCAGGGATAGAAGCAAAAGACAGGAAGGAGAAAAGCAAAAGTAGAAGGCAGAGAAATCAAGTGTGTAAATCAAACAGGGCCACAGTAAATAATAATTCTAAAAGGACTAAGAGTGTTAAAACAACAAGCCTGAAGGTTTTGTGTCTTAATGCGAGAAGCATTCGTAATAAGGTGGATGAATTAGCTGCGCAAATAGATGTAAACGGATATGATATAATTGGGATTACGGAGACATGGCTCCAGGGTGACCAAGGCTTGGAATTCAACATCCAGGGGTATTCAGGAAGGACAAGCAAAAAGGAAAAGGAGGTGGGGTAGCATTCCTGGTAAAAGAGGAGATTAATACAATAGTAAGGAAGGATATTAGCTCTGATGATATGGAATCTGTATGGGTAGAGCTGAGAAATACCAAGGGGCAGAAAACGTTAGTGGGAGTTGTATACAGACCCCCAAACATTAATGCTGAGGTTGGGGATGGCATTAAACAGGAAATTAGCGATGCGTGCAATAAGGGCACAGCAGTTATCATGGGTGACATTAATCTACATATAGATTGGGCTAACCAAATTAGTAACAATACTGTGGAGGAGGAATTCCAAGAGTGTATACGGGATGGTTTCCTGGATCAATATGTCGAGGAACCAACTAGAGATCAGGCCATCTTAGACTGGGTTTTATGTAATGAGAAAGGATTGATTAGCAATCTTGTGCGAGGCCCCTTGGGGAGGAGTGATCATAGTATGATAGAATTCTTCATTAAGACGGTGAGTGAAGTAGTTCACTCAGAGACTAGGGTCCTGAATTTAAATAAAGGAAACTACGATGGTATGAGGCGTGAGTTGGCTAGGATGGATTGGGGATTGGGGAATGTTACTTAAAGGGTTGATGATGGATAGGCAATGGCAAACATTTAAAGATCGCATGGATGAACCACAGAATTTGTTCATCACTGTCTGGCATAAAAATAAAACAAAAAAGCTGGTGCAACCATGGCTAACAAGGGAAATTAGTGATAGCATAAGATCCAAGGAGAGGATATATAAATTGGCCAGAAAAAGCAGCAAACCTGAGGATTGGGAGCAATTTGGGATTCAGCAAAGGAGGACAAAGGGATTAATTAAGATAGAGGAAATAGAGTATGAGAGTAAGCTTTCAGGGAACATAAAAACTGACTGTAAAAGCTTCTATAGATATGTGAAGAGAAAAAGATTGGTGAAGTCAAGCGTAGGTCCCTTGCAGTCAGAATCAGGGGAATTTATAATAGGGAACAAAGAAATGACTGACCATTTAAATACATACTTTGGCTCTGTCTTCACAAAGGAGGACACAAATAACCTCCCACAGATGTCGGGGAACATAGGGTCTAATGAGAGGGAGGAACTGAATGAAATCAGTATTTGTAGGGAAATGGTGTTAGGGAAATTGATGGGATTGAAGGCTGATAAATCCCCAGGGCCTGAAAATCTACATCGTAGGGTACTTAAGGAAGTGGCCCGAGAAATAGTAGATGCATTGCTCGTCATCTTCCAAAATTCGATAGACTCTGGCACAGTTCCCATGGATTGGAGGGTAGCTAATGTAACACCACTATTTAAAAAAGGTGGTAGAGAGAAAACAGGGAATTATAGGCCGGTAAGCCTGACATCGGTAGTGGGGAAAATGCTGGAGTCCATTATAAAAGATGTAATAGCAGAGCACTTGGAAAACAGTGACAGGATCGGACAAAGTCAACATGGATTTACAAAAGGTAAATCGTGCTTGACTAATCTACTGGAATTTTTTGAGGATGTAACTGGTAGAATAGATAAGGGAGAACCAGTGGATGTGGTGTATTTGGACTTTCAGAAGGCTTTCGATAAGGTCCCGCATAAGAGATTAGCGTGTAAAGTTAAAGCACATGGGATTGGGGGTAAAGTACTGACTTGGATAGAGAACTGGTTGGCAGACAGGAAGCAAAGAGTTGGAATAAACGGGTCTTTTTCTGAGTGGCAGGCAGTGACTAGTGGGGTACCGCAGGGATCGATGCTAGGACCCCAGCTATTCACAATATATATTAATGATCTAGACGAGGGAACTAGATGTAATATCTCCAAGTTTGCAGATGACACAAAGCTGGGTGGGTGTGTGTGCTGTGAGGAGGATGCCGAGAAACTCCTGTATGATATGGACAGGTTGGGTGATTGGGCAGATGCATGGCAGATGCAGTATAATGTGGATAAATATGAGGTTATCCACTTTGGTGGCAAAAACAGGAAAGCAGATTATTATCTGTGCGGCAATAGATTGGGAGAAGGGGAAGTGCAACGAGACCTGGGTGTCCTTGTGCACCAGTCGCAGAAGTTAAGCATGCAGGTGCAGCAGGCGGTTAAGAAGGCAAGTGGTATGTTGGCCTTCATAGCGAGAGGATTCGAGTACAGGAGCAGGGATGTCTTGCTGCAGTTGTACAGGGCCTTGGTGAGACCACACCTTGAGTATTGTGTGCAGTTTTGGCCGCCTTATCTGAGGAAGGATGTTCTTGCCATGGAGAGAGTGCAGCGAAGATTCACCAGACTGATACCTGGGATGGCAGGAATGACGTATGAGGAGAGATTGGGTCGATTGGGCTTATATTCGCTGGAGTTTAGAAGAATGAGAAGGGATCTCATTGAAACTTTTAAAATTCTTACAGGACTAGACAGCCTAGATGCAGGAAGGATGTTCCCGATGGTCGGGGAGTCCAGAACCAGGGGTCACAGTCTAAAGATAAGGGGTAAGCCATTTAGGACATAGATGAGGAGGAATTTCTTCACCCAGAGAGTGGTGAACCTGTGGAATTCTCTACCACAAAAGGCAGTTGAGGCCAATTTATTAAATATATTCAAGAAGGAGTTAGATCTATTTCTTAAGGCTAAAGTGATCAAGGGATATGGGGAGAAAGCAGGGACAGGGTACTGAATTTTAATGATCAGCCATGATCTCATTGAATGGCGGAGCAGACTCGAGAGGCCAAATGGCCTACTCCTGCTTCTATCTTCTATGTTTCTCACAGAAAGCATATTCTCGTTGGACTGGCGCATTTGCTGCTCCATGCAGGTGGCCATCCTTTCCATGGAACAGCACATCGTCGCCATGGCCTACGAGATGGTGGTGCTCATTTTGGAGATGGACTCCTCCATTCTCTGCACAGTCGCTCACATCGCGGCTGCAAAAGCTGCTAGGGTCTTGCGCAATTGTTGCTGCTCCTCCAAGATCATCCTCTTTCTCAGTGGCCCCCGAGGTTTGCTTATCTGCATTGGTGCTGGGTGTGCATGGGTCTGCTGACAGTGCACCCTCAGAGACTGGAGCTTCCTCTGAGGAGTCATCTTCCTCCTCCGGCTGGACAGTGGCAGGGGGACGGGGGGCGGGGGTGGCACTTGACGGACCTGTGGGAGAGTAAAGAGATGAATTAGAAGTCTTGTGATAAGAATGGGTAACGTTACCATTATGCACATGATGACATTTCACTGGCTGCCGACATCAGTCAACCATATGGATGTCGCTGTATGAGATTTAATCCTGTCACCAGGTTGTTGGGATGTCCCCTCTTCGTCGCCCACCGCCAGCAGCTCCAGAACTGCAGAGCTTTCTAGAGCCTCCTCCTCTGCTGGAGTCAAATTTGTGAATATTGGAGGGCCACCTCCAGTTCTCTGCCTCTTCCTGTTGTTGTGGGCTCTCTTCTCCTGCAAGGAAGGAAAGATGAGAACTTTGAGTGAGAGTGATAGAATGGTTGTAAGCAGTGGATGTGCTACATCTGTAGAGGGTGACTATGAGGGAGTGGTGTGACATTGCCAGATGGCGGCCTCCTGTGGTGTTATTTGCTATGATTGCATGAGGATGAGGGTGAGTGTCAGTGGCGGTTAGTCAGATGGGGATGTGAATAGGTGCATAGACAGAGAGGGATGGGTACACCTGCAAGGTAGGTTGGTGTGAGAAGTGATGTGCAAGAATAATGTAAAAGTCATGAAAGTTTAAGAAAGAAAATACTTTAAAATATTGGTTAAATAGTATAATACAGTTAATTTACCTGACTGACTTATTGTATTGAGAAACCCCCTCTTTTCTTGTTACAATAGTATAGGCTGAGTGACCCCCTTTATTCTTGCTACAATGGTACAGTCCTTAAGCTTGCCACATGATATCCAGCCATTTTACAGCTCAAGCACCATGAGGTTGGAGAAGGCAGAAGCTTTGGGGCTGGAGCAATACAGTTTTTGACCGTGTTCGTTTAAACGTGTTTTGCTTTGTAATTCTGTTTGTAAGGTGTTACAGTAAACAGTTTAAAGATAAAGTTATGGTTTGGAACGTTTTATTTCGACACGCGTCTACTCGTTGCTAAAGCCTCAAAGTTCAGTGGCTGCATGTTTGGAAATTACAAAGTGCCACTACAAATAGGCTTGGGAAGATAGAGTGATGGGATTTGGGTGACACCCACATCAGGATGTAGGTGAATGTGGCATTGCCCTCTCCTTTTCTGACCTCATGAGATCATTAAATCTTTTGCAGCACTGGATTCACGTCCTCCTCACCACATCCCTGCTGCTGACCTCCTCTGCGATCTCTAGCCAGGCCCTCTTAGTGTTTCTGGCAGGTCTTTTTCGGCCATCTGCAGGGAAGAGGACCTCCCTGCGTGCTCCGACTCCCAGGGAGACATCTAGGAATCTTGGCACTGTAAAGTCCGCACCTCAATAATACACGGACTTCGGGAGAACAGTTTAACAGGTACTTTACTGAACAAGAGGCAGCTTGAAACTGAAACTACAGAAGCCTGCTAGGGCCTTTTATACAGGGGTGGTCACTGCCGGTACTGCAGTCTAAGACCAGTTATTCCCTTAAAGGTACATACACAACAATTCCTCCCCTTTTAGATAAACAGTACATAACATTCAGTTAACAATTAAATAATAACTAATTACAATTACAATTTTCGCAGTAATATATACATCCACTGAAATAGTCATTTATAAGTTCAGTCTTTGAGGAGGCTTCCTGATCCGGACTGGATAGCGCCTTTCTCGAGTATCCTGTTCTGGCGGTTGAGTCAATTCTGGCTCATTGTCATTGGTTGGTTTGTCAGCTTCCAATACCCCTGCTTCTGAGGTAGACGCAATCTGTACTTCGGGCTCATTACCAGGTGCATATGCTTGTGGTACAGGTTTGGCTTGTTCCTGTGAGACTAGAATCTGGTCAGCATGGCGTCTCACGATGCTCTCTCCAACGTCCACGGTGTACATTAGTGGTCCCTGCTGTGTGCATATCGTGCCTGGCTGCCATTTTTCTGTTCAGTAGTCGCGGGCCAAGACTGGTTGCCCTATCTTGAAGCTCCTGGTTGGCTTCTCATTTATGTGCTGGAATTGCTTATCCTCAACATCTCGTCTTATGTTTGGTTTGAGCAAATCCAAGCGACATCTTAGTCTCCGGTTGAAAAACAGTATGGCTGGAGTTTGGTTGGTTACTGCATGTGTCGCATTCCGCAAACAGGAAGTTATCCACCTTGTGTTGCAGTGGTATGTCGTCATTATACATTGCCTTTATGGCCTTTTTAAAGGTCTGAACAAACCTCTCAGCCAATCCATTTGTGGCTGGATGATATGGGGCAGATGTGTAATGTTTCACCCCATTATTCTTCAGGAACCTCCGGAAATCCTCAGACACAAACTGTGGGCCATTGTTGGAACAGATCTGTTCTGGTTACCCATTCCTGGCGAAGATGGTCCTTAGGACTGCAATAGTTTTCTCCGTGGTGGTGGAGGACATTTTAATGACCTCTGGCCATTTCGAATGGGCGTCCACAGCGATTAGAAACATTGAGTCCATAAATGGACCAGCAAAATCAATGTGTACCCGTTGCCATGGACATGAGGGCCACTCCCATGGATGTAGCGGGGCCTGTGGTGGAGCGTTTTGGACCTTCTGGCATCCTGTGCATCTTTTGGTCATATCCTCGATTTCTTTATCGATTCCCGGCCACCACACAAACGCCCTGGCTAGGCTCTTCATTTTTACCCCTCCCAGATGACCCTCGTGAAGCTCATTGAGTACTCTATCTCTCAACTTGGGTGGAATTACCACTCGGGACCCACACATCAAGGTTCCCCGGCACACTGACAGCTGTTCCCTCCTTGGCGAGAATGCTGGCAACAGTGAGTCGCCATATGCTGGCCATCCCTTCACCATCAAATTATAGACCCAAGAGAGCGTCGGGTCATTTCGGGTTTCCTTCTCAATACTTGCGTTTGTAACAGGCAAACATTCGACTATGGTCGCATGGAATATCTCCACAGGGTCCACTGCAGATGCTTCTTCCGCCGTAGGCAACGGTAGGCGTGACAGCCCATCAGCGTTTCCATGTTGTTTCGTACCTTTGTACTCTATGTCATACTGATGTGCCCCTAGAAAAAGTGACCATCTTTGCAGCCGTTGCGCCGTCATCACCGGAACGCCCTTCTTTGGGTTAAATATCGAGACCAGGGGTTGATGATCAGTCAGTAGGGTGAATTTCTGCCCGTGCAGATAGTGATTGAACTTCTTCACCCCCCACACCAGGCTGAGGGCCTCCCTGTCAATCTGGGCGTAGTTACGTTCGGCTGAGGTTAGCGAGCGTGATGCAAAGGCTATTGGCCTCTCTGAACCATCACGGAATTTGTGTGACAGCACCGCTCCAATGCCGTAAGGTGACGCATCACATGCCAACCGAATCGGTAGTGTTGTGTTGTAGTGGGCCAATACTTTTTTTGAAGTGATTTGGCATTTACATTCCTGAAAGGCACGCTTACACTCATCACTCCATTTCCATGTTACACCAGTTTGAAGGAGGGTGTTCAGTGGGTGCAGAATTGTAGATAAATTCGGCAAGAACTTATGGTAGTAGTTCACCAACCCAAGGAACGACCTCAGTTGCGACACATTTTCAGGTGCTGGAGCCTTGACTACAGCCTCAATCTTGTCCGGCGACTTATGCAACCCTTCCTCATCAATCATGTGGCCACAATACGAGATTTGTCTCCTGAAGAACTCACATTTGGGACGGTTGGCTCGTAGCCCATATTCCTGCAATCTCGTGAGCACCTGTTCCAGGTTGGCAAGGTGTTCATTGTCATTTTTGCCCGCAACCAGGATGTCGTCCAAATAACACTGGGTCCCCGGGATCCCTTGCAGGACTTGTTCCATTGCCCTCTGCCACATAGCCGGGGCCGATGCTACCCCAAATACGATGCTACCCCAAATACCAGTCGATTGTACTGGTAAAGGCCTTTGTGAGTGTTTATCGTGAGGTATTTCCTAGATGCTTCTTCCACCTCCATTTGTAGATACGCTTGAGCCAGGTCAATCTTTGTAAAACGTTTCCCTCCAGATAGTGAGGCGAAAATATCTTCTATCCGCGGAAGCGGATACTGTACTGTGTGCAGGACTGGGTTCACAGTCATCTTGAAGTCCCCACAGATGCGAACCTTCCTTGGCTCCCCAGGCGTGCTGCTCAATGCTTTCTTCATTACAGGAACGATGGGTGTGGCCCACTCTCTCCAGTCCACCTTAGACAGCACCCCCGAACGCTTCAGACTCTCCAGTTCAGCTTCCACAGCTGGGCGTATGGCGATGGCACCGGTCTGGTCTTGAAACATTTTGGGGTTGCGTTATCCTCAATCTTTATGGTTGCCTTTACTCCTTTTAGAGTCCCAAGTCCTTGTTGGAACACCTCTTCCGCATCAGATAGAATTTGTGACAGACGTCTAGGTGCAACGTCATCATCTTTTTTGTCAGTCACAGTTAGTGCCAGAATGGAATGCCAATCCAATTGTAGTCTTCGGATCCATTCACGTCCCAATAATGGTGGTCCTTCATCTCGTAGTATATACATGTATAGTTTCTGTGTTTCCTTTCCGTTATATTCAACTGGCACCCTTATTTTTCCTCTGGGATAGACCTTTTGCCCCATGTATGTCTTCACGGTGGCATAGTGGTTAGCACTGTTGCCTCACAGCGCCAGGGACCCGGGTTCAAATCCGGCCTCGGGTGACTGTCTGTGTGGAGTTTGCACATTCTCCCCGTGTTTGCGTGGGTTTCCTCCGGGTGCTCCGGTTTCCTCCCACAGTCCAAAGATGTGCAGGTTAGGTTGATTGGCTATGATAAATTGACCCTTAGTGTTAGGGGGATTAAATACGTGGGGTTACGGGGATCGGGTGGGATATGTGTCGGTGCAGGCTCGATGGGCCGAAATGGCCTCTATCTGCACTGTGGGGTTTCTGTGATTCTGTGAATACAATGGACGTGTCCTTTAAGAGTATGTGTGAGAATAGCCGCTCATAGTCTCGTTGATTCATGACAGTTAGGGCTGATCCTGTGTCCAATTCCATCTTCACTGGGGACCCTGCTATCATGAGCGTGACCCAAATGGTTCGGTGATCTTCTTTTGCGATCACATTGTGTAATTTTAAACAACTTAGTCGCCTGCTCCCGGAGTACTTATCACTCTCCTGTTCTTCGGAACTACTATCTGTCAGTTTCTTTACTTTCCTGTACTGTTCCTTAGTAGTTCTTGTCGTGTTGGTCTTCTTTCCCGAGCTGCAGACTCTTGCTATATGTCCCATTTTCCCGCATTGCCTGCATATTTTGTCTTTAAACCAGCAGTCCTTCTGCTCATGGATTGTTCTGCCGCAGCGATAGCACTTTTCGGCTCCATATGCCATTTCGTTAGCGCTGTATTGTGGTTTCTGTTGTATTTCCGCAGCTCCCCGTGCTGCTGCTTCGTAGGATACTGCCACGCTGAAAGCCTGTTCTAGCGTCAGGTCCTTTTTTGAAAGTAGTCGTTTCTGGGTTCCTTCACTCTGGAGCCCGCAGACAAACTTATCCCGTAAGGTGTCTGCCAGTCCTGCTCCGAACTGGCAGTGCTTTGATAACTTGCGTAGTTCCGTAAGATAGTCAGCATTGCTCTCATCTTTGTGCTGGTTTCTTTTATGGAACTTGAATCTTTCTGCTATCAGCAGTGGTGTAGGGCTTAGGTGTTCCTGTAAGATATGAACAATCTCCTCAAAACTTTTCTCCATTGGTTTAGCTGGGGTAATTAAATTCCGCAATAGGCCGTACGTACTCGCACCCATCAGATTTAATAATACCGACGCCCTCTTTCCATCAGCCACCTCATTTGCCTTGCAGTACACTTCGATTCTTTCTACATACGTGGTCCAGTCTTCCACCTCGTTGTCGAAAGCAGTGATACTGCCACTTTTCGGCATCTTGGGCGATTTAAAATGGTGCCTCCCGCGCTTTTGCTTCTTCCCCAATGGAATAAAATGGCGCCTCCCGCGCTTTTGCTTCTTCCCCAACGGGATAAAATGGCGCCTCCCGCGCTTTTGCTTCTTCCCCTTACTGCCACGCTGCTCCTAGCGTTCTACGGGGTAATGGTGACGACCCGCAGCTTCGGCGCGTCTCGCTTTCCTTCCCTCCTGTTTGGTTTCTCTCCGCTGTCCTGTTCTCGAGCACCGACCGCGCCCTGTGCGCTCCACCCTCTCTCTCGTTTTCTTTTCCCGGCGACGCTGCGCGGCCCGTTTCGTAGAGCCGCTTGATCGAGCTTGAGCCCGCCGCAGTCCGGAAGGGTCAGCGCGCTACCTGCTACCAGCACGATTCGCTGGAACCACAGTCTCTCCCGCAATTCTCCAAACACCGATGGATTCTTTGGGCGGTTGCCTTCGGTCGATGCCCGTTGCTCAGACTACGACCTTCCAGGACCTTCCTTTCAGGCGAGATCCCCGTGAGATGATGCCACCCTGCAGGTGAGTTCGAACTTACTCGTCGCCACTGTAAAGCCCGCGTTTCAATAATACACGGACTTCGGGAGAACAGTTTAACAGGTACTTTACTGAACAAGAGGCAGCTTGAAACTGAAACTACAGAAGCCTGCTAGGGCCTTTTATACAGGGGTGGTCACTGCCGGTACTGCAGTCTAAGACCAGTTATTCCCTTAAAGGTACATACACAACAGGCACAGCCTTCTCTCTGTGTATCTCCATGACCCACAGAAATCTCAATTATGCAGCAATTTGTAGCTCATCAAAACACCTTGATCTCTCCTACCGCAACCTTCAAATGAGATGTGTGCAAGGCTGCTTTAAATATCCACGCTGAAAACGAGTCATCGGTGACACAATCAGACCCTCTCCATTTAATTGGGCCAGGAACTCCGCATGAATCTTTCAATTGATGCAATTGTGTTAAACGTGCAGTACTGAACGCGCTGTTGAAAAGCTTGGGATGGCGACCCGCTACACGGCCTGCAGTAGACCCGCCCCGACGCTCGTGAAGATTCCAGCCGTGGTGTTCCCATGACATTGCTGCTTTTATTCTTTTCCATCGTAAAGCTTGCAGGGTGGGAAGTGCTGTCAGTGTAAGCTTGGTGAGTTGCTGCAGTGCGTCCTGTAATGCCATACATAGTCCAGCCACATTGTGCTGTTGATGGAAGGGGTAGCTACTGACTTCAGTGGCAGGAGTACCAATAAAAACCAACTGCTCTGTCTTCGTTGGTGTAGAATGTCGAGTGATATAAATATTCCATCGCACTCCTGACTTGAGCTTCGTAGATAGGGAAGAAGCTTTGAGAGGTCAGGAGGTGAACCACTGGTCAGAGTACCCAGCCAGAGTAGCCATGGTCCGGTTCAGCTTCTAGTCAATAATGACCTCCAAGATGTTGATGGTGGGGAACTCATTGGTGCCATTGAAGATAAATGGGAAATGGCTGGGCCTTTTCTTTTTCAAGATGGTGATTGCCTGGCCCTTGTCAGCCCAAGCTTGGATGTTATCCAGGTCTTGCAGTAGCTTGGTATGAACTGTTTCATTATTGAAGAAGCTGTGAATGGAGCTGAGCACTGTGGAATTGTTAGCAAACAACCCGTTCTGACCCATTAAGAGATATATTTAAAAAATGATGGATGGTGAAGTTAGTAATAAGGCTTTAATTTAACTCAAGAGTTTCATAGCATATCCATAAACGATTTAAACATTTATGTTTTATGGTTAATGAGGTAATGAATCCCCCAGAGTAAATTATGGTCTTATTACAATACCCAACCATCCATAACTCTCCATCACCAGGTTGCTCTGTGCACTTACATTTTAAAATATTCTTTTGGATCATTTCTTTTACATTGTTAAACAGAATTCAAGTAGCTAAAACTTATAGCAGCAGAACTGTAATGAATTACCCAAGATTAAAAAAATTTTTTTTTTTACAACTTTGGAGATAGGCCTGATGCTGCCTGACCTGAGTATTTCCAGAATTTTCAGTTTTTATTACAGATTTCCAGCATCTGCAGTATTTTGCTTTTGAACTTTGAACAGTCTTGCCAGTGAGGGACAAAACTGGCAGGGTACATGAATAAAGGAATAGCTTTAATGAAACCCTATCACCTCATTGGTTAAAGTGAGAGAAATACAGAACCAACTGTACAGCAAATTTTAGCTTCATTGCCACCCCTGTAATTTGTATGTTAGACCATGGAAATCTAAATAAAAGTGAACACTCTGAAGCTCCGGTTAGCTTGAGGAATTCAGAAGACCGCAAGGTTGCAGAGAGCTATTGCTGCATCATATAAATATTAGGGAAAAAGCAAAACAGATGGAAGTATAGGTGCGATTGAGCTGTTCGTCTTCTAAATTTAGGAAGAAGTAGCTCAGAACATTTGCCAAACTACCAAAACCAAATTGTATGTCGGATATGAAGAATTTGAGCCACTAACTCATTATTTGGACTAGAAGCCGAACGAGATTGCAAATTACACAACTTAGTGATTTTCCTATTACATCATGTATTAGCTAAGGCTTTGGCCCAACAGACAGCAGAGCTACTTATAGGGAGTCTTTTAGTTATTTTTATTAAACAGAAAGTCTGTCACTTAACCAATAATGACTGACAAAATGGGAAATTTACTATGCCAAGAACATTTTTGGCTTAAGGCCAAAAAGCTGGTAAGCATGATTGAGAAACTTGATTTTTGCATGAATTGTGTTCATTATTGTCACTAAACCATTGTGCCTCAGCATGTTTTTAAATAAAGGAAACACACAAACCAGATCAGGGGGTGGGGGGACTAAAAATGACAATTACACCATTAAAGAACAATGAAAATTCATGATGAGCATTGTGAATGTTGGTTTTACAATGATCTGTCAGGTACTTACAGCTTCCTAATGTTTCAGCAGTGATTTAATATTCACTTCAGATTTGTAGAAAATAGATATTTGATTGTAACCTTCCAGGATGACATGTCATACATTTTAATCAATGGTGATTAATTTAGACATCATCCTCATCAACTACTATGGAAAATGAGAACTAGGCCTGTTATTAGGGACAATGAACTTCATTTTCAAAGAATGTGAACACATTTATGACTCATACTTGGGATCCTCACAAAGCTCATTAGCATTAATAAAATGTCCCAAGGTGCTTCACAGGAGTTTTATCAAAAAAAACCACAATTTGACACCAAGCCATACAGGATGATGTTAGGGAAGATGACCAAAAGCTTGATCAAAGAGATAAGTTTTAAGGACTGTCATAAAGGAGAAAGAGAAGTGGAGAGGCGGAGGGAATTCCAGAGCTTAGGACCTAGGCAGCTGAAAGCATGACCACCAATGGTGGAGCATTTAAAATCGGGGATGTTCAAAAGGCCAGAATAGGCGGAGCAGAGGTCTAGGGGGATTATAGGGCTGGAGGAGATTACAGAGATAAGATGGGGCGAGGCCATGGAGGGATTTGAAAACAAGGATGAGAATTTTAAAATCGAGGCATTGCTTAACTGGGAGCCAGTGTAGGTCAGCAAGCACAGGGGTGATGGGTGAACGGGACTTGGTGCGAGTTAGGACATGGGCAGACGAGTTTTGGATGAGCTCAAGTTTAAGGAGGGCAGAATGTGGTTGGAATAGTCAAGTCCAGAGTTGGTAAAGGCATGAATGAGAGTTTTAGCAACAGATAAATTGAGGTAAGGGCGAAGACGGGCAATATTACGAAGGTGGAAATGGCCAGTCTTAGTAATGGAACGGATATGAGGTAGGAAGCTCAAATCGTGATCAAATATGACACCAAGGTTGCGAACTGACTTGGTCAGCCTTAGACAGTTGCCGGGGAAAGAGACCGAATCAGTGGAAAGGGAATGGAGTTAGTGACATGAACCGAAGACAATGGCTTTGGTCTTCACATTTAATTGGAAGAGATTTCTACTCATCCAGTACTGAATATCGGACAAGCAGCCTGATAGTATAGAGATGGTGGAGGGTTCGAGAGAGGTGGAGGAGAATTAGAGCTGGCTATTATCAGCGTACATGTGAAAAGTCACGTTGTGTTGCTGGATGATGTCACTCAGGGGTAGCATGTAGATGAGAAATAGGAGGATAGATCCTTGGGATACACCAGAGGTGACAGTGCGGGATTGGGAAGAGACACCATTGCAGGTGATTCTATGGTTATGGCTGGAAAGATGGGAATGAAACCAGGCGAGTGCAGTCCCATCCATCTGGATGATGGTGGAGAGGCGTTGGAGCAGAATTTTGTGGTCAACAGCGTCAAAGGCTGCAGACAGGTCCAGAAGGAGGGGAAGGGATAGATCACCTTTGTCGCAGCCAATTAGGATGTCATTTGTGACTTTGGTAAGAGCAGTTTCTGGCAGGGGCAGAAGTCTGATTGGAGGGATTCAAACAAGGAGCTCTGGGAAAGATGGGCACGGATTTGGGAGGCGACAACATGTTCAAGAACTTTGGAGAGGAAAAGGAGGTTGGAGATGGGGCGGTAGTTTGCAAGGACAGAGGGGTCATAGGTTGGTTTTTGAGGAGAGGGGTGATGACAGCAGATTTGAAGGAAAGGGGGACAATACCTGAGGAGAGCGAACCGTTAAGAATGTCTTCTAACATGGGAGCCTGGAAGGAAAGTTGGGTGGTCAGCAATTTAGTAAGAATAGGGTCGAGCGCAGGAGGTCAGTCCCATTGACAAGATGAGCTTTGAAAGGGCAAGAGGGGAGATAGGAGAGAAATTAGAGAAACATGCAAATTTAGAGTTAGGCAGGGGGAAAATAGAGATGAAGTAAAACTCGGTGGGCTAAGGGGAGGGAGGGAATTGAAAGCAGAACAGCTGAATGGATGTTGTCGATCATTTTAACAAAGAAGTCCATGAGCTCCTCACATTTATTGTTGGAGGTGAGGGACGGGGAGGCAGGTTTGAGAAGATGGTTAATGAAGGAAAAGAGAAGCCTGGTGTTATTTTTGCCATCCTGGATGATCTTAGAATAGTGGGCGGTTTTAGTGATGGAGAGCAGGACTCGGTAGTGCTTTACGTGATCTAACCAAATATGGTGATTGATGATTAGACCAGTTATCCACCAAAGATGTTCAAGTCTGTGTCCCTTGGACTTAAGGCAGCGGAGTTGAGGGGTATACCAGGCGAATCAACTAGGGTGAGTGTAATGAATTTAGAGGGGACAAGGGCATCAAAATTAAACAGTGACCTCATGTATTTCATCTATTTTTCTGTTATTGTGGCTCATTTTTAAAAAAAAATTCTTGACACTCTGCTTATCATAATTTCTGAGGTTTTGATTTCAGACATGGAACTACTGGAAGAAAACAAATAGGAGCTCCAACTCCAATAATTAGACTCTATGTACATTTTAAAAAATTAGTTCATGGGATGTGGGCGGCGCTGGAAAGGCCAGCATTTATTGCCCGTCCCTAATTGCCGTGGAGAAGGTGGTGGTGCGCCACCTTCAGTCCAAGTGGCAAAGGTACTCCCACATAGAAACATAGAAGATAGGAGCAGGAGTAGGACATTCGGCCCCTCGAGCCTGCTCCGCCATTCAATGCGATCATGGCTGATCATCCAAATTCAGTACCCGGTCCCTGCTTTCTCCCCATACCCCTTGATCCCTTTAGCCTTAAGAAATATATCCAACTCCTTCTTGAATATATTTAATGAATTGGCCTCTACTGCCTTCTGTGGCAGAGAATTCCACAGGTTCACCACTCTCTGGGTGAAGAAATTCCTCCTCATTTCTGTCCTAAATGGCCTACCCCTTACCCTTAGACTGTGAACCCTGGTTCTGGACTCCCTGACCATCAGGAACATCCTTCCTGCATCTAGTCTGTCCAGTCCTGTCAGAATTTTATAAGTTTCAATGAGATCCCCTCTCATTCTTCTTAACTCCAGCGAGTACAAGCCCATTCGACCCAATCTCTCCTCATACGTCATCCCACAGTGCTGTTAGGGAGGGAGTTCCAGGATTTTTGCCCCAGCGACGATGAAGGATCGGCGATAAACTTCTAAGTCAGGATGGTGTGAGACTTGGAACGGAACTTGAAGGTGGTGGTGTTCCCATGCGCCTGCTGCCCTTGTCCTTCTATGTGGTAGAGGTTGCAGGTTTGGGAGGTACTGCCGAAGAAGCCTTGCCGAGTTGCTGCAGTGCATCTTGTAGATGGTACACACTGCAGCCACAGTACGCCAGTGGTGGAGGGTGTGAATGTTTAAGGTGGTGGATGGGGTGTCAATCAAGCAGGCTGCTTTGTCCTGGATGGTGTTGAGCTTTTTGAATGTTGTTGGAGCTGCACTCATCCAGGCAAGTGGAGAGTATTCCATCACACTCCTGACTTGTGCCTTGTAGATGGTGGAAAGGCTTTGGGGAGTCAGGAGGTGAGACACTCGCCGCAGAATACCCAGCCTCTGACCTGGTCTTGTTGCCACAGTATTTATGTGGCTGGTCCAGTTAAGTTTCTGGTCAATGGTGACCCCCAGGGTATTGATAGTGGGAGATTTGGCGATGGTAATGCCGTTGAGTGTCAAGGGGTGGTGGTTAGATGCTCGCTTGTTGGAGATAGTCATTGCCTGGCACTTGTGTGACACGAATGTTATCAACCCAAGCCTGAATGTCATCCAGATCTTGCTGCATGCGACCATGGACTGCTTCATTACCTGAGGAGTTGCGAATGGCACTGAACACTCTGCAGTATTCAGCGAACATCCCCACTTCTGAACTTATGATGGAGGGAAGGTCATTGATGAAGCAACTGAAGATGGTTGGACCTAGGACACTGCCCTGAGGAACTCCTGCAGCGATGTCCTGGGGCTGTGATGATTCACCTCCAACCACCACAGCCATCTTCCTTTGTGCTAGGTATGACTCCAGCCAGTGGAGTGTTCACCCCCTGATTACCATTGACTTCAGTTTTACTAGGGCTCCTTGATGCCACACTTGGTCAAGTGCTGCCTCGATGTCATGGGCAGTCACTCTCACCTCACCACTGGAATTCAGCTCTTTTGTCCATGTTTGGATCAAGGCTGTAATGAGATCAGGAGCCGAGTGGTCTTGGTGGAATCCAAACTGGGCTTTAGTGAGCAGGTTATTGGTGAGTAAGTGCTGCTTGATAGCACTGTCAACGACATCTTCCATCACTTTGCTGATGATTGAGAGCAGACTGATGGGGTGGTAATTGGTCAGATTGGATTTGTCCTGCTTTTTGTGGACAGGACATACCTGGGCAGTTTTCAAAATTGTCAGATAGATGCCAGTGTTATAGCTGTACTAGAACAGCTTGGCTAGAGGCGCGGCTAGTTCTGGAGCACAAGTCTTCAGCACGTCAGCCGGGATGTTGTCGGGGCCCACAGCCTTTGCTGTATCCAGTGCGCTCAGCCATTTCTTGATATCACCTGGAGTGAATCAAATTGGTTGAAGACTGGCTTCTGTGGTGGTGAGGACCTCAGGAGTAGGCCGATATGGATCATCCATTCGGCACTTCTAGCTGAAGATGGTTGCAAACGCTTCAACTTTGTCTTTTGCACTCACGTGCTGGGCTCCACCATCATTGAGGATGGGGATATTCATGGAGCCTCCTCCTCCCGTTAGTTGCTTAATTGTCCACCACCATTCACAACTGGATGTGGCAGGACTGTAGAGCTTTGATCTGATCCGTTGATTGTGGAATCCCTTAGCTCGGTCTATTGCATGCTGTTTCTGCTGTTTAGCATGCATCTAGTCCTGTGTTACAGCTTCCTCAGATTGGCACCTCATTTTTAGGTACGCCTGGTGCTGCTCCTGGCATGCTCTTCTACACTCCTTATTGAACCAGGGTTGGTCCCCTGGCTTGATGTCATGGACAGATGCATCTGCGACAGGTAGATTGGTGAGGACGAGGTCAAGTAGGTTTTTCCCTCATGTTGGTTCCCTCACCACCTGTCGCAGACCCAGACTGGCAGCTATGTCCTTCAGGACTTGGCCAGCTCGGTCAGTTGTGGTGCTACCGAGCCACTCTTGGTGATGGACATGGAAGTCCCCCCACCCAGAGTATGTTCTGTGCCCTTGCTACTCTCAGTGCTTCTTCCAAGTGGTGTTCAACATGGAGGAGTACTGATTCATCAGCTGAGGGAGGGCGGTAGGTGGTAATCAGCAGTTTCTGATGTTGGCAAAGCCATATTTCCTGTTGGCCTGAGGAGGTGGTGGCGAGCCTTCCCTTTGCACCGCTGCACTCTTTGTGCTGATGGTGCTCCCATAATGGTGTTGGGTAGCGAATTCCAACTATGAAGGAACAGCAGTATATGTCAAGTCTGTCAGGGGGCTCAGTCCTACTGTCAGGGTTGGGGAGCCACGGGGCCGTATAAATACGAGGCCGTGCTCTCCAGGCAAAGGTAGGATCTGGACCCAAGTGCAGAAACCAGACAAGAGACAAATATACAATACTTTGTTTGAACTTTACTAGATTTACACATAACCAGATTAACACAAGGAACACAGCAATATACATAAAAACTAGAGACAAGAGAACGAGAGACAAGTTACAAGATGGCTAGTCAAGATAGGAACTCAGGACAGCTTCCATGAGGAAGCCCACTTGTCTATACTGAGCTTGCGACAAGCTACCACAAGGGGCAACCGGCTTGCCGAGGCACAACTCCAGACAAGCTACCCCAAGGGTAATCGGCTCACCAATGCAAAGCTCAAGACAAGATCCCAACGGCTCCCACATAGCAACACGCTAGTCCAAACAGCACCCTACCAAGACAAGCAGCTCAACAGAACAAGACTTAAATACATCTTAAATCCAGAGACAAGAACACAGACTTAGATACATAACTCGAGAGAACTATGGCACAGACTTGGATACATAACTCGAGAGAACTAGAACACAGACTTAGATACATAGCTCAAGAGAACTATGGCAGCCAGCTTGTGAAGGCAAGCTGCCATAGAGGAAAAGCTAGTCACACAGAGAACCTAGTCAAGACAAGAAACATTGTCAAGACTAACTCCCTGGTTCACCCTAGTGAGAACTGAGCACTGAGTGAAACAACAACAGAACTTATATACCAAGAAAACCAGGTGCCACCCATAAACAGCTAACAGGCTGATTAAAAACTAACAGGGTTAGGAACAATTAACACCAGAGACTAGGAACAATGAACACAGGAGACTGACAAGTGAAGGTGCTCAGTCTGTTCCTTGCTGCCTGTGGAGCAGGTTGTGCTGTTGCTGTTCCTGCTGCTGGTGCTTAGGAGGTGGTGGTTGCCTTGGCCTGGGAGTGGAGAGGAAGGAGTGACCCCAGGCCACCACTACCAGCAACCTAAAACCATCTACAGAGGTGCCTGGAGAGGGAGGAGTAGAGGACAGAGGAGGAGGCCAGTTTTACTACTACAGGAGGCCTTCCATCACTGCCTCCCAACTTGGCCTCCAGCCCAGGAGAGGGAGAGAGGGGAGAGAATACTACTCGGCTACAACTCGGAAGGAGGGGAGGAGCTGCTGCAACTTTCAAAACATCTGCAGGTGGGTGTCTTTGTGCACTCCCCTAAAGACTTTGCATTGTAGGCGGGGGGAGGAAGGAAGACGGGCCGGAAGCCTGGCCTGGGTAGGCTGGAGCCTGCCCAGGTGAAGCTTGTTTCTTGTTTCTGCACGTCGAGAAGACCTGTGTGGGCTGAGCCTGGGCTTTTTCCAGCCTGCCCAGGTGAAGACGTCTTCTCCCCCTGCCCGAAGAGCTGCTGCTTAAGACTTTGTATTTCCATCGGGGGAGTGCACCCAGCCGACGCCCACCCACCGACCAACACCTTAAGTGGGAACCCTGCCTTTGCGGCCCCCCCCCTTCTTCCCATCCCCCTCTTTCTCTCTCCTTGTCCTCACTCTGCCTCTCCAAAAGGCACCTCCTTTTTATTTTTTTTCTATTGACCCATTGAGCAGAGGGAAGGAAGGGCCCCCCCTCCCAATTAATACCATCAAGGGGAGAGGCGGGCCAGTTAATTTACACTCCCTCTGCTCTGGGAAAACACAATAACCGAGGCCATTAACACCTTCAGGCCTGTGACTTTTGGGGTGGGTGTGGCTCTTTTTTAAGATCCACCCCACTATGGCATCTACATCCGCGGCGGCGACGGGGCCGGCGAGAACTTATGCGGCGGCGGCGGCCAAAGCCTCGGCCGCTCCCGCTGCTGCCGCTGCCCCGTCGCCGTTCCGCTTGATGACCGTCAAGCTCGGGGTGAAGAGCTACACCCACCCCGACATGACTATTGAGGCGTGCGTGAAGGCTATGGCCGGGGTTGTCGGCCCTCCGGCCATAGTGGCCGCCTCAAAAATGTACGGGAAGGCTGTCTTCTTCCTGCAGTCCGAGCGGGCGGTGGCCCTGGCCATCGCTCAGGGGCTCACCGTGGGCGGGACTTTCCTGCCGGTGGACCCGCTGGAGGCCACCGCGCAGAGGGTCGTTCTGTCGAACGTCCCGCCCTATATCACCGGTGAGCTCCTCCTCCCCCACCTACGTCAACTCGGGGAGGTGAGGTCGGGCATTTCCCCGATCCCGCTCGGGCTCCGGGAAGGCAGCCTTCGCCATGTCTTCTCCTTCCGGCGCCAAGCCTTTGTTCAGCTGGCGCGGGAGGGGGAGACGGACGGGGCTTTCACGGTCCTCCACGGGGGGACCTCGTACCGCGTCTTCTGGACGACGGACGGCGTGCGGTGCCACGCCTGTAGGGAGGTGGGGCACGTGCGGAAAAACTGCCCCGCCTCCAAGGCCGCCAAGTCATCCGGCGCGGCCAAGGCTGGCGCCGCCGCCGCTCCTCCCTCCGGGTCTAGCCGCGCCCCCGCTCGATCCAACGCTACCGGGGCGCGGTCGTCGTCGGAGGTCGATGCCGTCCTGGCCTCCGGCGGGGGGGAGGAGGGAGGTCCGGTCGCGAAGAAGGCGCTGGGCAAAACCAAACACCGTAGGGTGGGTCCCCCCGAGGAGGGCGTACCCTTTAACATGGACCCCCTGACGCCCGAGAGCATCGCGGCGCTGATAGTGGAGTGCGGAGCAGGGGGGGACCCCGTGCCTGAGCCCGTGGCCGTGACCGCCGAGGCGGGACCGCCAGAACCTGCGGCCGGGCTTGGGTCCGGGGGACCCAAAGAACTCGCTCCTCTGGAAGGAGCAGGGGAGGCCCCTGAAGACATGGAGGCCTCCCTCTACCCCTCCGCGCTCAAGCGAAGGCGCGACTCCCGGGACGAGGGGGGGGACAGGGAGGTGGAAGGCCCCTCCGGTCAGGGGGAGTCGTCGCCCGCCGCGGACACTGCGCCCCACCCCACCGCTGACACTACTACGGGCGAACGGCAGGGGTCGCCTGTCCCTGGGGAAGCTGAGGCAGAAGCGTCTGCCCGGCTCGTGCCTCCCGGGGATGGGGACGAGACCCTGCCCGTGGGGGGGGTCGCGGGACGACCCGCGGCGGGGACGGATCCTTTGTCGGTAGCGTTACCCCTCGACGGGTCGGGCGGCCAGGGGACCGGGCCGGGCGAGTCGTCCGACGATGAGCTCGCCCAGAGCGGCCCGGACCTTTCCCAGGTGCTGCTCGACTTCGTCGAGGTGTGCGGGAAAATTACCCCGTCTGCTGGGTCGGAGGCCGGTGGCGTGGCGGAGGGGGACCCTCCGTTTGTGTCTCCGGCGCCGGGCGACTTGGAGACGATCGGGTACGCGTGTTCTCCCGTCTCTCCGGTCTCTCCGGTCGTTCCGGCGCCTGGGGCGGAGGGGGTCTCCGGGCCGCCGCCGCCTTCTGGCCCGGCCCCCCTAAAGGAGCCCGGGGGGGAATCCTCCGCTACCGATCCTGGGGGTGGGATCGGGGCGGAGGCGGGGCCGGCTGTCGCGGCCGGGCCGCCCGACGCGCACTGCGTGGCGGACGGTTCGGCCGCCGGCGGCGACCCCCCGGAGGAGGACGGGGACTCGGTGGTGGGGGCGGAGGAAGACTTAGAGTCCATCGCCGACGAGGCGATGGATGACCTCGCGCCCCTCGCCGGGCCCCCCCTCGTTCTTATTCCCATCAGGGAGCTCCGGGAATTTGTGGCCACGAGCCAGGGTCGCCGCAGGACCCAGCAGGCCCTCGACAGATGGTCGGGGCTGGCGCTGCTCGTCGGGTCGGCCCGCGTCGCCTACAAGACCATGGGTGCGGACGCGGGCGTGAGCCCGTCCGAGCTGTGTCGGTTCCGAGCATTCCTCACCGGGCTGCTAAGGGAGTGGCGGTCGACTAGCGGCCGCCCTCCCTTCCCCCGTTAGTTTTAAGTAGGGGTTGGTTGTGCTTCTGAAATGAAGATAACCATAGCCAGCCTCAACGTCAACGGCAGCAGGGAGGCTAGCCGCAGATTTCATAACTTTTCGGTCCTTCGGGACGGGAAGTATGCGGTGTGCTTCCTGCAAGAAACCCACACCGTTCCGGGAGACGAGGCTACGTGGCTCCTGGAGTGGCAAGGAGGGGTCAACATGAGTCACCTCTCCAGTGTTTCCAGTGGGGTGGCTATCTTGTTGGCCCCGCATTTTCAGCCGGAGATCTTGGGGGTCAAGGAGCTCGTGCCGGGCCGCTTGCTCCAGGTCACTGTTCGCCTGGGGGGCGTGCCGTTCCATCTAGTGAACGTGTACGCCCCTCAGGCCGGTGCGCAGCAAGCGCGCTTCTTTGAAGAAGTGTCCACTCTTTTGGGCTCCATCGACGCGGGCGAGTGCGTCGTCCTCGGGGGGGATTTTAATTGTACCCTCGAGGCGAGGGACCGCACGGGTACCCAGCCGAGCCCGGCGTCGGTGGGGAAGTTGAGGGACCTGGTCGGGTCCCTCGACTTGGTGGACGTCTGGCGTAATCTTCATCCCGACTCCAGCGCCTTCACTTTTGTGAGGTCTGGGGGAGGAGCGTCCAGGATCGACCGCCTCTACATTTCCCGGGCGTACGTCTCCTGCGTTCCGACGGCTTCCGTGCGGCCGGTGCCGTGCACGGACCACCACCTGGTGTGGGCGGAGCTCGTGCCGCCGCGCGCCGGGGGGCGGTCCGCGTACTGGCACTTTAACAACCTGCTGCTGGAGGACGCGCGGTTCCGGGATTCGTTCGGTCTTTTCTGGGCCGGCTGGAGAAGGAAGCAGGGGGGCTTCCCCTCCTTGAGGCTATGGTGGGATGTGGGCAAGGCTCACGTCCGTCTCTTCTGTCAGGAGTACGCGAAGGGGTCGACCAAGAGGCGGGAGGCCCGGGTCGGGCAGTTGGAGAAGGAGGTGCTCGACCTGGAGTCCCGTCTCGGTCAAGTCGCCGAGGACCCGGCCCTGCGGCTGGCGTACGAAGAGAAGAAGGGCGCGCTGAAGGACCTGCGGCTCGTCGGGTCCCGAGGCGCGTACGTGAGGTCGCGGATCCAGTTCCTGCGGGACCTGGACCGCGGCTCCCCCTTCTTCTACTCGCTGGAAAAAAGACGGGGGGTCCGTAAGCAGCTTTTGGAGCTGCTGGCCGACGACGGATCTCCGGTCTCGGATCCGGAGGGAATCCGCGCGGAGACCCGCGCCTATTACGGGGCTCTGTTCTCTCCGGATCCGTCCAGCGAGGACGCGCGCGGAGTTTTGTGGGAGGACCTGCCGAAGGTCGGCCTGGAGGGCGCCGAAAAACTGGACGCTCCTCTGAGTTTGGAGGAGCTGTCCGGCGCCCTCCGCCAGCTCTCCAGGGGGAAGTCCCCGGGGCTGGACGGGCTGACCGTGGAGTTCCACAGGGCGTTCTGGGGCGTCCTGGGGGGCGACTACGTGCGGGTCCTGGGGGAATGTCTGGCGACCGGGGAGATGCCCCTCTCGTGGCGCAGGGCGGTGATCGTCCTGCTGCCTAAGAAGGGTGATCTCCGCCTCCTCAAGAACTGGCGCCCGGTCTCCCTCCTCAGCACGGATTACAAAATCTTTGCCAGGGCCATGTCTGTTCGCCTTGGCGCCGTGCTGGCCCGCATGATCCATCCCGACCAGTCCTACACGGTCCCGGGCCGGACCATTCACGATAACATCCATCTGGTCCGGGACCTGGTCCACCATTCCCAGAGGGCTGGTCTGTCGGTCGCCTTCCTTTCCCTGGATCAGGAGAAGGCGTTCGACAGGGTGGATCACGAGTATCTTTTCGGGACTCTGCGCGCTTTCGGGTTCGGGACGCATTTCGTCGCCCGGATCCGACTTCTGTACGCTGCCGCGGAGTGTCTGATTAAAGTTAACGGGTCCTTGACGGCGCCCCTTCGCTTCGGGAGGGGGGTGCGTCAGGGATGCCCCATGTCCGGCCAGTTATATGCCATTTGCGTGGAGCCTTTCCTGCGCCTCTTGCGGAAGAGGTTGGCGGGATTGGCTCTGCGAGGGCCGGGCGTGGAGGTGGTCCTCTCGGCTTACGCCGATGACGTGCTCCTCGTGGTCACGGATCCCGTTGACTTGCGGAGGATGCGGGAATGCCAGCAGATTTACTCGGACGCATCCTCCGCCAGGATCAACTGGGGGAAATGTTCTGGACTCCTGGTGGGTCAGTGGCAGGTGGACTCTCTGCCGGAGGAGTTCGGGCCCTTCGCCTGGAGTACCACGCACCTCCTCTACTTGGGAGTCTACCTCAGCCCGGCCGAGGACGCCTGGCCGGCGAACTGGCACGAGCTGGAGGCCAAAGTCACCGCTCGCTTAGGACGCTGGACAGGATTGCTCCGAGTGTTGTCCTACAGGGGTCGGGCGTTGGTCATAAACCAACTGGTGGCCGCCATGTTGTGGTACCGGTTGGTGACTCTGATCCCCCCCCCTGCGTTTGTCGCCAAGATACAGAAGAAGCTCGTCGACTTCTTCTGGAACAACAGGATACACTGGGTCGCTGCCGCGGTTCTGAGTCTCCCGCTTAGGGAGGGCGGTCAGGCGTTGGTGTGCCTCCGCACCCAGGCTGCGACTTTCCGTCTTCGGACGCTGCAGAGATACCTGTACGTCGAGAATCCTCCAAGATGGTGTGCGCTGGCGACGTATTTTTTCCGCCAGCTGCACGGCCTCAATTACGACACGCAGCTCCTGTTTTTGGAGGTGAGCGGCAGGCGTGAGAGCCTGCGGGAGCTGCCTGTCTTTTACCAGGAACTACTATGGGTTTGGAACTCCGTCGCCTCCAGGCGGAGCTCTCCCCCGTCAGGAGCGGCGGCTGTCCTCCGGGAGCCGCTGTTCAGGAATCCGCACCTCCACGTCCGCGAGTTCGGGTGGCTGGCGGAGCGCAGGGCTGTGCCTGGCAGGGTGACTAGAGTCGGGGACCTACTCGATGGCGGAGGAGCGGGCTGGATGGTGCCAGAGGAGCTGGCGCGACGCATGTCGTGGGTCGACGTCCGGCTCGCGGTCGATGCCATCGGGGCGGTGAAAGCGATGTTGCCCCCCGGCGCCACGAGGTGCGTCGAGGCGGCTCGGGCACGTGGGGAGATCCCTTCCGAGCTTACTCCCGTTCGGATGGAATTCCTTATCGGCGCCTTGCCCCGAGACTCCCCTCGGGGATCGGCGCCTCACAACTTGAGCCGTCTCGAGGAAATACCCTCCGTGCTTTTTCATTCTGCGCGGAGGGGTTTCCTGTACGGGCTGCTCTTGCACACCTTCCACTTTGCCATCTTCGCCTGCCGTCCGGACACGCCGTGGCGTGCCGTTTTACCTCCGGACGGAGGCGGAGGTCCCCAATGGGGGGCTCTCTATGCGGGAGTCCTCCCCTGTTCTATCGGGGATTTGGCCTGGAGGGTGTTGCACAGAGCAGTTCCGTGCAATAGATTTTTAAGCAGGTTTACGGACTCCCAGACCGCTTGTTTGTTTTGCGGTCTGGAGGAGTCCGTTTTTCACGTGTACACGGGGTGTGAGAGGTTGCAGCCCCTCTTTCACTATTTGAAGGGGCTGCTCCTCAAATTTTGGTTGCACTTCAGTCCCACGCTCTTGATCTACGGTCACCCGGTGCGGAGGGGAGCGGCCAGGTCGGAGGACCTCCTCGTGGGCCTGCTCCTGGGCCTGGCCAAGAAAGCCATCAATTGGTCCAGGCAGCGGGCGGCCGAGGGGGTCGTCCGGCCGGATTGCCTCCCTCTCTTCCGCGGCCATGTTCGCGGCCGGGTGGCCCTGGAGATGGAGCACGCGGTGTCCGCCGGCGAGCTCGAGCTCTTTCGTGACCGGTGGGCGCCGCGGGGGCTGGAGTGCGTAATCGACCTAAGAGGCCAAATTTTAATTTGATTAATCGGGTTATTTAAAGGGTTTATTTGTTTAAGGGTTTATTTTTTTGGGTGTTTTCAAAAGAGGTGATTAAAAACTAACAGGGTTAGGAACAATTAACACCAGAAAACGAGAAACAATTAACAAAAGAACAGTGAAGGTGCCATCTAGAGGTTACAAAAAGGAACTGACTGGCACCCTCACAAAGTCAGGATATTGCATGATCTGGAGGCAATGTGGAGTTGGTGTTCTCATGATCTTGCTGGTCTTTTTTTGTGGTAGAGGCCACAGATCTAGAAGGTGCTGTTGAAGTTAGCTTGATTGAGTTTGATAGTATCAGTAGAGAAGATTGTAGGCAGGGCAGGGAAGTTGTGGAATAGACATCTGCCATTAGAAGCGATGGAATAAGGGAGAGTGCCAAGTGACAGAAACAGGGCAATATAGAGTCACTGAGGTTATCCATAATCTGAGGCAGTGGGAATTGGAATGTGAGAAAGTGAAGAAAGCAGAGCTGGAGGCATGAATGATCTGAGAAATGGTAGAAGAAGAAAAAAGGAAAAATGAAAAAGGAAAAAAAGAAACAAAAGCATCAGAGAAGTGCAGCAGAGTCAGAAAATGAAGCTATTGAGGACGCAAAGACAGAAAAGAGAGTGTAAAATCCTGTGAAATAAAGTCCAGAAACAATTGCAAAGTTTCTAGAAGTTAGTGGCATTTGGACTTGAATTTGTGAGGGGAAAAATGTCTGAACATGAAAAATCTGATCTGGATATGGGCATACTGCATTTAGTGCCACAATAACAAACCAGAGGGTTCTGAGGCTGCAATGGTTTCAAAGTCAGCTGCATTGTAAACAATGGTATTAAAATATCTGCCAGCTCACTTACCGTTTCTATCGTTGGCCTGCATTTTAAGGTTAGAGTAAAAGTTCATAAAATATGCTTTCATTAATAATAAACATGACACTTTTTGTTTAACTTGTGCAAGTTTGAAACTGCTCTGCGTCCAACAAGATCTCACTGAGGTATTCAATATTAGAATCTGTAAAGGGGCAGAGTAGAGTTTTGGGCAAACTTTTGGGCAGCTAATTCTGACTGCTCTCCTGCCATGTTGGATATTCATTCTGCCGCAGACCTTTGTTGATTTTTGGCACAATTAAAATTGGTTGTGAAGTAAGTGAATAGATGGTGATTTTGTGACAATGGCGCTATTATACTGGGATCCCAGCAGTGTTCTACCCTGTCAAGAATTCCCCTCCAGGATACTTTGCATCTGGTAGAAAGAGAGCTACAGAATATGACAGCAGTTTGCAAGCCCCATGAAAAGCAGGGTCTTTAGTGCAGCTGATAGAGAGACTGGAATCTGTGCCAATGGCTGCAGTTTTGTATTGTTAAAGTACCC